>NW_027556098.1:136550037-137267537 GCF_003287225.1 Phascolarctos cinereus
TAAACAGTATTTGTAAGGCTATGGAAACTGCTAAATCCTGAAAACAATCACTTGTCCTCAAGGAGATCAAGGATGTAAATTCTGCTAAAGACAATTGATCATTCACCAGTCAACAGGAATTTATTAAGTGCCTGCTGTGTGCCACACTGCAAGGAGATGTGCCTTGGATTTCTCTTGAAATCATTTCTCATTTCTTTTTGAGGAGCATGGTAGGAGCATATGGATTCAGCAGACTGTGGTCTTCACTTGCTGTTTCCCAAGTGACTTTACCATGTCTGTCCTATTTCCAGATCTTCGAAAAGTTCTAAGAGAGCAGGAAAGGGAAATGAGCAGTGGGACTAGGGGCTGTTGCAGGACATAGGGTCACTCTCATCCTGCCCCTGGGCAGAATCCCGTGATTTATGGTCCAGGAAGGTGGGCTGTTATTGCAGTTTTCTTCTCTGTAGTGATCCCTTTATTCGACCTACATGTTAAAAAATGGTGCTAGATAGAAGTTACAAGGAGTCAGATATATAAGGAAAAAGCTGAACGGGCTGGCTAGTCACTGTCAGAGCCGAGTTTGAACTGCTATCCTTTTGCCAGGGGTGGGGATTCTTCTGAGAAGGGAGGTTAGACTTAGATGATATATAAAGGTCTTTCTGAAAGTCTGTTTTGCTCATTTGGTTTAAAGGGAGGTACCGACGGGGAGTCAAGGAATTTTAAGTCCTGATTCTGGGTGGCCTTCACAAAGTCACTTTACCTCTGGGCCTCAGTTTCTCCATCTATCAAATGCATTCTTCAGATTTTATCTGATCTGTCACAGACCACTGCTGCTGCCCCGAGCGCTGGTTTCCATGTGTGTGGGCCCCCAGGGCAGCACGTGGGAGGCTGAGACTTTCTGCTGTACTTTCTTGCACAAGCTATTCTAGAAGGCAGACGTGTCCTCCAGAGGCTGGAGTCTGGGGGAAGGGGGGGTGAGTGGAATTGGACTAACCTCCAGATCTTGGGTCAGATTTCAGGCCTTGTGTTTCTGTGATTCAGGTCCCAGAGTACTCTGTGTCTGAGAATAGACCTCACACTTGCTCCTGAGGGGACAGGTGGTAAGGTTCCGCATTCCTGGCTTTTCTCAGTCTTTGACAGACAGTGATACATAGAGACCCATTGGCCTTTGGGCAGCCTCTCTTGACATTTCTGGACAGGTGCTTCAGCACAGAGTGGCCTGAGAGTGGGTGTGCCTTTTAAAAACAGGCTGTGTAGGAGACAGTGATATGCATGCACAGACACATGCTAAAGCCCATCCTGGGGAGAGTTAGAAGTGGGGAAAAGCAGAACACCCTGGATGATGGGAACCTGATTCTCAGTGAAGGTCATAGGATTATGGATTTAAAACTGAACTCGTTATCTTTCTCTCCAAACCCACCCTCGTTCTGAACATCTCTATTACTGTCAAGGACATCTCCCCCTCCTCCCAGCTCCCAGGTTTTGGAACCTTGGGGTTCACTTGGCTCCCTCACTGGCCCTCACCCACATAGTTAAATTGTTGTCAAATCTTGGCATTGCCAACTTCACAACATCTCTCCTCTGTTCTCTCTACTTTTCCCATCACCCTAATTCATTCCCTCATCACCTCTTGCCTGTTCTGTTGTAATTGTAACCTATAATTGGTTTCTTTGCCTCAAGCCTCTCTTCAGTCCAGTCCATCCTCCACATAGCTACGAGAGTGATTTTCCTAAGTCATAGGTCTGCCTCTGTCCATCCCCCTACTCAGTAAATTCCAGTAAGTAGCTCCCTGTTATCTCCAGGATCAAATATAAAGTTATCTCTTAGAGATAGTATTTGTAAAGAGCTTAGCACTATAGTCAGTACCAGGTACATAGTAGGCGCTTGATAAATGCTCCCGGCCCCCCCCTGCCCTGGCCAAAGTTCTTTGCAACATGTCTCCTTCTTATCTTTCCAGGCTTCTTATGCTTTGATTCCTTCAGCACAGTGGAATATCTGGCTGAACTAGCTTGTTTGCTGTTCTTCACATATTAAACTTTCGTCTCCCAGCTCTGTATCTTCTTACTGGCAGTCCCCTAGGCTTGGAATGCTCTCCTCCACCTCCACCTCTTTGTTTCTCTGGCTTCCTTCAAGACTTAGCTCACATTCAAGGCCTTTCCTCATTCCCTCCCCCTCCCCCTAGCTGTTAGTGCCTTCTCCTTTGAGATTATATTATCTACCTCTTTATTTACATGTTGGTTCCCCCATTAGAATGTGAGCTCCATAAAGGCAGGTGCTGGTTTTTGTCTTTCTTTGTACCCCTATCCCTTAATACAATTCTTGGCATAGAGTAAATATTTAATAAATGTTTGACTGACCTAAGAAGTCCAGTCCAGGCCTATAATTGTGCAGATGAGGAATGGGAACCCTAGAAAAGTAAAGTGACTTGCCCAGGATCACACAGTTAGCAGTAAAATGCCAAGCCCTGAGTTCCCTCCTGAGTCGTCTGACTCCAAATACAGGCTTCTTTCCATTGCACACCATGCTGAAGCTTCAAATTGAGAATCTTTGCTCCTTTTCACTGCTCTTCTCACTGTCAACAGGGAAAGAAAAGTAGAAGGTGTGTTTCTATTCATCTGCTGTGTCTTATCTCTGTCAGAGGCTGGCTGGGTGCTGTGGAAGTCGTTGAACCATAGCCTCCTGTCTCCATGTTGACCTCCGTGGTCAGGGAGGAAATCCTAGATCTTCCTGTGGTCACCTGTTCTCTCAACTAATCATCTAGAAAACTGGGAAGTTCTTCCTGAAATCTAACTTAGAACGTTCCATCTATAAGACCAGTTTCTTTTCCAGGCAATCTGGGTACCTGACTGATATAGAATAGTAGATGCCAAGCGCCAGGTGGGCAGTATAGAGAGTAAGTCCTATAGGAGGAAGGAGGGAAGGCTTCTCATTAAAGCTATGAGAAGCTAAGAGAAGGGGGAGAGAACATGAATAGAGCTGCCAGTCAAGATGGACGATGAGGAGGCAAGGACCGGGTGTGAGAGCCAGCCAGGAGAGGTGGGCCAGCTAAAACACTGGGAAATTTTAAGGGCTGGCCCTTATCTCTACCTTGTGTCAATGTTTTAACAAAATGAGTCAGGCCACTTTTTTTTTTTAATTTCCCTAAGACTTTCTGGGCTGGGGTTGGGAAGAGTTATTGGTGGGAAGTACCAAAGCATTATTATAGACAATGGAGCTGATACATCCACCTTCCCAGGATTCACCTCAGCTCTCTCTTAGCCCTGACGCCTGTCCTCATCTGTCCTCAGTCTTCCATTTCTGCATTTTTCCCCTCTTTACCTGGAGATCTTGGGTTTCTTTCATAAGAGATGGCTCTGTGGCTTTGCTTTCATCTCACTAGGGAAGATGTCTAGCCCATATCACCTGTTACCACCTTCTCTCTTTGTCCTCTGCTAGTGATCCAAGCCTAAAAAACTCAAAAATAAAACTTGCTGAGAATGCTATTCCCATCGAGTGGAGTGATGCCCTGGGGAAGGTAGAAGAAGCATGGTTAGTGTGAGCTATATTCTCGTCTGCTGGTCCCATAAAAGCAGTAGTGACCTGGGAGTAGAGTTCCCCAAGAAGGATGCAGTGATTTTAACGAGAGGCATGGTGATATAGTGGCTGGGAGTCAGGAGGGAAGGTCTGGGTTCTAGTTCTAGATTTTCTGTTAATGATCTGTGTGATTTCTGGCAAATCATTTCACCTTTTTGGGGCTCAGTTTCCTGGTCTGTTAAATGAGGAGGTTACCTCTCCAGAGTCTCCTCCAGATCTAAGAATAATTCCCCTGACCACTCCATTGTACCCCAGTCTACCCATCTTGTTTCAGACATGCCATTTCTTCCATTAGAATGGAAGCTTCTTGAGGGTAGAGACTTTCTGCTTCTGTTCATATACTTAGTTCTTAGCAGAGGGCGTGAGACAGAGTAAGTGAATAATAAGTGCTTGTTGACCAGGATTAATTTCTTGGACCCCGCAATGCAGAACATGCTGTTGGCAAAATTATAAAGTATTTTGGGCCTGCTCCCTTCCAGCTTCCACATCTTTTGTCTCATCCTGATAGCCTTTCTACTGGACAACTGGAAAGGTTAGAAATGAAATTCAGCCCAACAGATGTTTAGAAGGCATCGAGCTATGAGATAGTTTGGATAAGACACTTTCCAGTCCCCCTGGAACTCGGGGTACTACAAATGGACGAATAACTGTAGGACTCATGATAATTGCATTATATAATAAAGTGTAGATGTGAGGCCTGATCAACAGGAAACAAGAGAAGCAGCTTTATGGAGGAGATGGCATTTTAGTAGGTCTTTAAAGCATGGGGAGGGAAGCCATTCAGTGCATAGGGAGCCATGTAAGCAAAGGCACCTGAGGCTGGAGTAGAGAGTACCTGGGGGATATTCTATGAGTTAAGGCAGAAAAGCTTGGGTGGTATCCTATTATAGAGGGCTCTGAATGCCAGGTAGTTCAATTGGTAAGCAGTAGGACATTTCTGAAGATTTTTGAGCAAGGAAGTGGCTGAACGCAGATCAATGCAAAAGAGAATAGATTTATTATACACAATCTGTTCAAGACCTATAATCTCTCTTCAACATACCTATCCAGTCTTATCTCTTATCTCTCTTCCTACTACCTCAAACCTCCATTCAGTCTCATTTCCACATGTTTCTTAGCCCTTTTGCTTGTCTTGAGATTCTTTCCCCCATCTTGTTCCCCTCTAAGGAAAGGCTCTGTTTACCTCCTTTGTGAAAACTTCCTTGTTATTCTTATCCTGAAGCAGTCACCTCAATGCCGTTGGCAATGTAGATGTGGGGGGTGGGAGATAGGGGCAGGAGCGTCCTGCATTTTGATTCTACTTACTTTTTTTTAAAAATTTATTTCTTCATTTTTGTGAGGCAGTCAAGGTTAAGTGACTTGCCCAGGGTCACACAGCTAGTAAAGGTCAAGTGTCTCATGTCTGAGGTTGGATTTGAACTCAGATCCTCCTGGCTCCAGGGCTGGTGCTCTATCTACTGTGCCACCTAGCTCCCCAATGTTCTACTTAGTGAGTCTGAATAACTTTACATTGGAGCGCATGTATACCATCTCCCTAGCTAGCGTGTAACTTCAATGAAGACAGTGACCCAGTGTCTAACAATTCTTTGTACAAGCATATGTTACATATTCTATTGCCTCAGCATGTCATTTTGCAATAATGTTGATAACATTATAACCAGGTCCCACTTAATCTGGTGAAATACCATTATAACAACTGATCATCCACATTTAACATCGTTCTTATGAAATTAACTGCCCCCTGTAATGTTGTTTTACCTATTTTTCATTTTTGTCAGAAAATCTTTGCTGCCACTGAGCTACTAACTTAAGGAAAACTGTTTTGGGAGGAATGTTACATATTAATAAAGGACCATTTTTGAAAACTGAAAAGTTGTTAAGACACCATGGAAAACATGCCTAATGATGGAATAATGATTGCCCTGAAGAAGACAAAAAGCGGGGAGAGGGTTCAGAAAAAAGGAATGCTGGGTATTACTTCTTCGCAGTTTTGCCAAGGGTGTCCTGGGCATAAGGACATTCTTCTCCAGGGCCATGTATTTTGCTTCTCTGTCTAGGGTGTTTGGGTTTCATTTGAAACCTGTGAGGAGGTTTTTTCGGTCTTCCCTCAATCCATTCATCCTGGTTGAGAGAGAGAATTCTTTCTGCCAAGACCTAAAGGGGGTTGGGGAAATGCTGGTGACATTTCTTATATTCTGATCTTTGAATTTGGGTGGGGGGAGGTGAGGGAGATTTCAAAGGGGTTCAGCCGAAATTTTAAAATCAACCCAGCTGGTTTATGGAGAAAAAGATGACCAGGTTCTGGCTTGTCAATTAAGATATGGGAGTGGGATTAGCAGAGACCCTTTGGGTGCCCCTTTGTCCACTGCCTGAAAGAAAAGAGGAGTGTAGCCAGATTTATATATCCTACAGGGAAGCAGGCAGGCCGAGAGAGGCAGCCTCCCAGAGCTCAGTTCTGTGGCTGACTCAGCCCTTAGAGGCCTCTGAGAACAATAGACTTCTGTGCTGAGCTGGGGGCTGATGACTTTATTCATATCAGCAAATTTGTTCCCCCAACCCCCCACCCCTACACAAGGGGACGCTCTGGCAGACCTTGATAATGAAATTCTTTGACTTCCAAGGGGAATCAGACAAGAGAACTAGCAATGGAAACTCAAGTCTCTTGCTTAAACATCTAGCCCTTCCCTTCTGACTTGTGAATCTCCCCTCCTTTATCTCCACAAGCACCAGGATCTTTGGGTGAGGTGGTCTCTGTGGCTATAGTGTGAGATCTGCGAAGGGGAAACTAAGGGAGGTGATCCCATGATCCAGGAAGGCACCAGACTCAGTTGCACAAATAAGGAAAAGGGTCTTCTTCCACTTACTGTCTGGGCAACACAGTGAGGTGAAGAAATGAAGACACTACTGGGGACAGATAACAAGAAGAAGCAGAAACTGAAAAAAGATGGGGGAAGCCAAGGGAAAAAGGAAGTGAGAGAAAATCAGAAGATGAGAAACAATTAAAGAGAGATGGGGGTGGGGAGGGAAGGAAGCAAATCCATTGGAACCTGCTAGAATGATGGGAAATAGCTTCAGGCTTTCTTAGTTTATCTGTGAGAGTATGCATCTGAGCTGATCAGAGAATCATAGGACATTAAGAGTTGGAAGGGATCTTTTGGACTCCTCAGAATAAGGTTTGGAAGTGTGTAAAATAAAATTAAAGGATTTCAAAGGAAACCAGTTGCATTGAAATACTTATCAGAGTACTAAAAAACAAAATAAAACAAATTCATGGATTGTAGGTTAAGAGTCCCTGATCTAATCCAAGCCTTTCTTTTTCAGATCAGGAACCGGAGGGCAGGCCACAAGGGGAAAGGGATAGAAGTGGCCAGAGATGGGCTTTGAACCCAGGTTTTCTGACTCTCCAGTCCACTATAGTTTCTATTCTGAGTTGTGCTTTTTATTTAGATATGTATGAAAGCATTGATACATCTGTATCAATGAAATGGTATTGGGGGTTGAATTTTTATGTGTGAAGCAGGCCTTGTTTGATACAGCATGATATCTCGATTCCTGGATCAAGGTCAGGGAGACCTGAGTTCTAGCAGTAGCCGGCTGGCTACTGCTAAATTGCGATGGGAGCTTGGGCAAAACATTCTGTTTCTCTCAGCCTCCTCATCTGTAAAATGAGGCTATAATGCCATCCCTGTCTGTCTGCCTCGTGGGGCCACTGTGAGAAGCTAGTGAAATATAATGCAAGCAAAAAAGGATTTAAAATGCTGTACAAATGCCCATCTATTCATGTGGGAGAGCGTGTGTGTTTGTGCACTGTTGTGCCTGTGTGAAGGGTATATGTGTTTTTCTTATCCTCTTATGGGTGAAATGTTGTCTTTGGCCCTCTCCTGAGCTCGGTGCTTCAAAATTTATCTTTCTCAAAGAGCCATTTTGCTGCTGCTGGCTCTTTTTGGAGGTTTAAAGGCAAAACCTGATGCTCATCAAATTGTGTTGCCCCTGAAGAGGGGTGATTTATTGGTTTCCTGGTGGGAAGCTCCTTGGCTGTGTGCTTTTGTTTTTTCTCTCTCATTTGAGTTCACTGGGCCAGATCTTGGGCACTTTCCCAAAGAGAAACTTCATCTTTCTCTTTCCTTCATGCTACCCTTGAGGTTAAGACTGTTATAGGCCCTGAAGAGCAGAGGGGTACTTGTAGCTTTGTTAGGGGAAGCTGTATCTTTTTTCCCCAATTTCCCAGCCTCCAGTTCCATTTCTCCATCTCTCCTTCTGAATTTTCTCCATTGACTGCCAGTTGTAGACTCAGGGCTTGACTTATATCTAGGCCAGGGATGGATTCTTAATCCATGGTTCACGGATCCCTAAGGGGTTGTGGATAGATTTCAGGGGGTCCGTGTACTTGGATGAGAAAAAAATTTCTTTCTTATACTATTTATTTTACTTTATGCATTTACAAACATTATTTTGAGAAGTGGTCCATAGGATTCACCAGACTGTCAAAGTGGGTCTATAATACAAAAAAAGTTGGACTCCTGATATTAGGGGTCAGCTACTTCATGGCCAGCTACTATGTCTGTGAGTTGAGAGGGTCCAGGAAGGCATCTCCCTTCTCTTGTCCACCAAAGCATCACTCCTGCCTGACTATACTTGCAATCATACCATTAGAAACTCATTCCTTTGGGTGAAAAGATGCCCCAACCAAAGGCCTCTGCAGTTACCTCTACAGAAGAATCACATATTAAGTCCTGGATACTTTAGTGTAAATGTGTTTTACACATTCAATCACATACCTTGGAACTCTTGAGTTTTGATTGTAAAAGGGGAAGTTTGTAAAAAAAAGAAAGCAGATGAGAAAACCCTTTTCAAATTCTTCATTGTATACTAATGTTGATGAGAGGAGGTAGTTGGGATAGCTTGGGTTAATAGAATTGGGGCTAGCTGGGGACGTTCCTAGAATCATTATTTTAAAGAAGTTCCCCCGACTACCCCAACCTGGGTTGATTTCTCTCTACAGTGGGACCTAGGAGGGCTAGTGAAACAGATCACTTAGGAGCTGGGCATACCCTTCCCTTTTCCAAATCTAGCTAACCAGAACTGGGCATGGAGGGAGACTAATCCAGCCCCTCCCAAAGGAAGAGTCTGGGTTTTTTCCTTGCCCCACCCCCTATATCTAATTCGTCACTAAGGCCTTTCAAAATGTCTGTCATCCATTTCTTCCTTTCTGTTCCTATTGCCAATCCCTAGGCAAGCCATTATCACCTCATAACAAGAGTTTCTTAATTGGTCTTCCTGGCTCTAGTTTCTCCTCCCTTTGATCATGCTTTCTGCCAGATCTTCCTACAATACAATCCCCCTTCCCTGCTCATAAACCTTCCTAGGGTATCAGTAAATCAACAAGCATTTGTTAATTTCCCCAAAATAAATAAAATAAAATTTAAAAATGTGTGTGTTATTTTGCATACTTAGTCCGTCATCTCTCTGTCAGGAGTAGGGGCGGCATTTATTATCTGTCATCATTTTGATGATCAGAGCTTCTTAGTTTTTTCAAAGACCTGAATTAGAATCTGATTCCAGACCCTCCCTGACTAGCTGTGTGACCCTGGTAACTTTTCTTAACTTTCTTTTGGCCTTATTTTCTTTTATCAGTAGAGGGATAATAAATATGCCTACCTCACAGGATTGCTGTGAGGATCAAATTGAATAATTAATGTTAAGCGCTTTGCAAACCATAAAATGCTGTATCAGTGTTACTCTGTTGTTATTATCTGTAAGCTACAAACTTTCTAGCTTTGCCATCTCTTCTGTTTCTCATACCCACCCTCTTCTCTCCAGTCATTTGGCTTCCACTTTACCTTGGGTCATCATTTACTCTCACCTGAACTAGTGAGGTAGCCTCCAGCCTCTGCTCCCCCTTCTCCATTCCTGGAACGTCCTTCCTCTTCCTCGCTGCTTTTTGAATCTTTGGCTTCCTTCAGCTCAGGAGCTACCTCCTCATCTGTGAAGTCTCCCCTGATTCCCTCCAATTGTTAGTATTCTCTCTTCAATTTTTCTCCTGTTATACCAGCCTGTGTACATGTTGAACATCTTTACCCACTAGAAAGTAAGTTCCTTGAAGACAGAGATTGTTAGGGTTTTTTATTTGTGTTCCCCAGAGCCTCACACGTAGCAAATACATTTCCTGAGTTGTATACCCCTAAAAGCTTTGTTCTGCTGTTTATGGAAAATATGGCAACTCAAATAGACAAGTTCAGGGGCCCCCTTAACAGTCCTTAACTGTACTCAGAGGTTTTTAGAAAATATCTTTTAGATGAAAAAGGCAGATACAATGAGGGGATAACTTTCTATTTGTCTCTGATTTTAGGAAAGGTGTAAGTACTGGTCCAGCAGGTGAAATTCCCTCTCTCCCCTCTCTTTTTCTCAATTTATCCTTCCCTGTCCTGCAGGGGCTGTAGATTCACTTTATCCTCCACAAATAGGCCTTTCACTCTTGCTCTGGTGAACTTGAGAGGAGGAGAAGAGAAAGGGTGGGTCAGATGGGAGTTGGCAAGGAACAGAAGCTGGGTCTGGACTGGTGTAAGGGTGCCAGGGCTTTTAGCAGGGATTGAGCAATATGCTAGCAGTCGGACCATTGAACTGGAGTGTGTGGTCTAGGTCAAAGTTGGGGACTGAGGTTCTGGGAAAGGTGAGACCCTCAGTTGCTTTGATTCTCTTGTGGCTATGGGGCAGTAACAGCTGCTGGTCTATAACAGGAAGTGGTCTTCTGTCTCTGAGCCAAACACTCGAATGGTCTCTGTTACAGTAGAGAGGACAGCTGGACAAAGCTCACCGGCTATCTGCCCTGGGCTAGCTAGGTATCAGTTGACTCTCCAGCCACTTCACAATATTGTAGCTCTCCTCAATGTTTTGCTCTGTCCTACAGTGGGACAGTTTCATTTTGGCCTCCTCACCTTTGCTCCCTGTTTCCTCTGTCTCCCCTGCCCTCCCTCAAATCCTTCTGCTCTTCAAGGACGAGCTTAAGTCTTGCTTCATTCAGGGAGCCTTCTATGAGTGATGGCATGTCTTCTTCTTCTTCTTCTTCTTCTTCTTCTTCTTCTTCTTCTTCTTCTTCTTTTTTAAAGAAAGAGGGCTTATTGATATTTTTATTTTTTTACATCATAGTCATTTCTGAATATAGTGCCAACACTCTTGAGTTGTGTTTTTAAAAATTATTGATAACTTGCTTTTATATCACTTTAACTTCTCAATATTATCCCTTCCCCCTTTCCTATTCAGAGAGCGATCTATCATACCAACCCCCCCCCCAAAACAGCTCAGCAAAACCATCACATCAAACAAGTATAGCAGCTTATGCAGTATTCCCTTTCTGTAGTTTTCCACCTCTGAAGAGAAAGGAGGGAGGTGCATTTTCTCTCTTTAAAATTTAAAACTTTTTCAGATTTTGTCTCCTTCCCACCCCTCATCCATTGAAAGAAAAAAAGAAAAAAGAAAAACTCTTATAAGCAAAACCAATCCCCATATTGTGTCTATGTCTGAAAATGTATGTCTCATTTTGCATCCTGAATCTGTCCCCTCATTGTCAGGAGGTTGGGTAGCGTGCATGTTTCATCACCAGCCCTCTGATATCCTGGTTGGTCATTGCACTGATCAGTCCTTAAGTTTTTCAACGTAGTTTGTCTTTATAATTTGTTGTTATCATATAAGTTCTTCTCATTTCTACTCACCACCCTATGTCAATTCATACAAGTCTTATTTGGTTTACTTGAAATTCTCCCTTTTGTCATTTCTTAGGGCACAGTCATATTCCATTATATTCCCATACCATCATTTGTATGGAGGTACCTTCGCATCCCTTATTTTCAAGGTCAAGCTTGATCATTATAATTACAGTGTTCAGTATTTTTTTATTATTCTTTCTATTCACATTGCTATAATAATTTTGTATATTCAGCCTGTTTCATTTTTGTATCAGTTTATGTCTTCCCCTGGCTCCCTGAAGTCTTCATATTCATTGTTTCTCATGGTAATGAGATATTCCATCACATTCTTGTTTTACCATATTTTCCATGGATATCTCCTATCTCTGAATTCCTACAGCATTTAATTTCTGTACCATGGTTTTATATTAATCTGTTTCATATATCTTTGTTTTTTTCTCCTTGATTAGATTATAAACTGTTTTCTATTGTGAGCGCATAGTAGGTGCTCAATAAAGGGAGCAGCCATGCCACTCAGATGTACCATCCAGTGTTGGGGGAGGGATATTACAGGGTGGCTTATTATAAGCCTAAAAATATTTGTCTGTCTGAGGGGGATGACAATATAGTCTTCAGAGTGGATCCAACTTGTACTAACTACAATTTAGCTATAAAATCGCAGAATCCTCAGGTGTACCTGGCTAGAACGTAAACACCTTGAGGGCAGGAACTATTTAATTTTTGTCTTTGTATCTCCATTACTCAGCACAGTGCTTGGAATATAGTAAATGCTTTTAAATTTTGATTGCCAGAGCCCTTATGAGGGCATATTTATCTGTCAGGGCAGACAAACCCTAGCTCATTCCCACAGACAAAGCACTGGGGAGCCTGATTTAAAAAGATGCTAGTTTCGAAATCAAGAGACGTGTTCTTTTCCGAAGTCTAACAGAAATTCACTTGTGTGACTTGGAGCAAGTCTCTTCATCTCTCTACGTCTTGTTTTTTCATTTGTCAAATGATAGCGTGGAGCTAGTCTGCTAACTCACATGAGATTGCAAATAGCTAAAATTTCTACTAGGGACCATTGCCTTCTAGAGTTTATGAGGCTCTCCAGGGCTCAGGGAGTAAAACAAGACAGTGGGAAAAGAGATTTAGGAGTGGAAGATTCAGGCCTTAGTCAGAGGGGGGCAGAAGCATATTGATTAAGAGTAGGGGGGCTATGAAAGAGGTAGAATTTAGACACCAGAGATAGTTTTAAAAAATAATACAGTAAACAGTACATGGTGAGGAGGTCTCTTTTATTTCCTCTGTGATTCCTTCTGCTAGTCTCCTTTGAGCCTTTCCAGAAAGACCTTCTTTACTGTCAGTATTCTCTTGGCTAAATTCTAGGTTTGTCATAGAGATCCCTCAGTGATCTGGTTTGAGGAGTACAAGGAGAGCCTGATAATTGAAAGTCTTTGAGACTTCAGTAATCTTTCTTCCTCTGATCCTCAGCCATTCACTATAATTGTTGAGGAATAATGAGTCTTCTTATCATCTTTCTTTTCTTCTGAGGCTGAAGAAAAGCAGGAGGATGGGGAGGGATGAACTTGTGGGACCTAGTTCCCCAGACCAAGTCTCTGATTCTCTAAAGGCAAACAAGGGCTGCCTCAGTGTCCTCATCTGTAAAATTATGGGAGTTAGACTCAATGACTTCTAAAGCCCCTTCCAACTCTGAAAACGTAATGGTGTTTATAAAACTACATGGCTGTTCACAAACCTTAGAAAACCAGAGACATCACAGAGAATCAGAGGTTCTATAACTATATAGGAGTTTCAAAATTGAAGCTGACTTTGGCAGTCATTGAATCTAACTCCCATAATTTTATAGATGAAGAAACTGAGTTCCATTTGTCTGGCACTTCAAAGTGCTTCCACATACATTATTTCACTGGATCCTCATGACAGTCCCTTGAGGTAGATAGGCAGGGTTATTACTATACTCATTTTCTAGCTGAGGAAACAGAGATTCAGAAAGTTTCTTGCACAGGGCTCTCTGGCATTCCAATGGCAGATGGAAGATTAGAACCTAGGTTTCTCAATGCCTAGCCTAGGCTTTTATTTATTTATTTTTATTAATTTATATATTTTTAGTTCTCAACACTCACTTCCATAAGATTTTGAGTTTTAAATTATCTCCTTCTTCCCTCCTCCAAGATGGCATACAATCTGATATAGGCTCTACATATACATTCATGTTAAGCATATTTCCCATTAGTCATGATGTAAAGAACAATTAGAACTAATGGGAGGAATCACGAGAATGAAGCAATAAAACAAAACAACAAAGGAAAAGGAGAGCAAATAGTATGCTTCCATTCAGATTCCGTATTTCTTTCTCTGGGTGTAATAGCAAATTTCCATCATGAATCTTTTGGAGTTGTCTTAGATTCTTTGTTGCTGTGAAGATTCAAGTCTGTCAAAGCCAGTCATCCCATAATGCGGCTGTTACTGTGTACAGTGTTCTCCTGGTTCTGTTCATTTCACTGTGCATCAGTTCATGTAAGTCATTCCAAGTTTTTTTGAAGACTGCTTACTCATCATTTCTTATAGCATAATAGTATTCCATTATACTCATATACCACTACTTATTCAGCCATTCCCCAATTGATGGGCATCCCTTCAATTTCCAATTCTTTGCCAAAACAAAAAAAGCTGCTATAAATATTTTTGTACATGTGGGTCCTTTTCCCGTTTTTATGGTCTTTTTGGGATACAGACCTAGAAGTGGTATTGCAAGGTCAAAGGGTATGCACAATTTTATAGCTCCTTGGGCATAGTTCCAAATCTAGACTTTTATATACTCTTCTGTATAATACAAGCCCTGCCTCCCACAAAAACTCAACCTCTGATATGAGTTCAGAGATATGATGCATGTGGAGTGTACACACACACATCTCAGAGTAGAAAATGCAAGTCAAGAAACCCAAGTTCATTAATGTGATTGTACATGTATAGCCTATATCAGATTGTATGCCATCTTATAAAAGTGAATGTTGAAAACTAAAGGTAGAAAAACAAAGAAACCCAAGTTCAAATCCCAGTTCTGCTACATTTGAGATGTGGGATGTTGGGTGTCATTTCATCTGTGTGGGCATTAATTTCGTCCTCTCAAAAGGAGAGGTATGGAATTAGAGCAGGAGTATTCAACCTTTTTTTGTATCATGGACCCCTTTGGCAGCCGGGTGAAGCCTATGGACCTCTTCTCAGAATAGTGGTTTGTTGCCTGCCTTCACAATTGCAGTGATTTAGAAATGAGTGAAAATAAACATTTAATTCTTTTCCAAGTTCATGGACCCCTGAAAACTATCCCAGGCTAAAAAACCCTGATTTATGTGATCTCTAAGCTCCCTTGCAACAATATGGTCCAGTGATTCTTTAAGGTTGAAATGGCTTGCCCAAGGTTAGATGTGGTGGTTGAATTTGGAGCCAGAGGATTTTAGCAAGAATCCTGTTCCTGCCACTTACTTAATTGGTGGGAAGTGACCTTGGGCAAGTCCTTTAAACTTTTTGGACTTCAGTCTCCTCAGTTATAAAAATGAGGGGATTAGGACTAGATGATCTCTTAAGACCCCTTCTATCTAAGTCTGTCTCCCATTTAATTAGTGACAAAGACGAGAACCCATCTCCTGACTCTTGAGCTCAGACTCTTTTAATTACACTGGCTAGTACATAGTAGGCATAGTTGTGCATAGTAGTATATCTTTTGAATGGATATTTGCCATATGTCCCCATGTACGTTTTGGGTGGGTGGGGTGTGGGCAAATTGGTCGGTGTCTTTGTCAGTCTCTGAGTGTGTGCCGCTGTGTTTCTGTGGTCCCCTCAGACCGCAGACCTGGCCAAGCTGACATCCTTCCCTTGGGGAGGGAGAGGTGATAACTGTTTAACAGTAGATGATAGTGTGAGCTCAGAATTCTGAGTTTTACTGTCTGTCTGCCTTGTTCAAGGTCTCCAGACACAAGTCATTTGGAGAGGGGATGAGAAAGATGCTAAAGGTTGGTGGCTCTCTCTGGGGACCTCAGAGATTGTCTGGTTTTCTGAGTGTCTAGGTTTATAAGGTGGGATTGACAGGGAAAGAATCTTTATGAACTTTTTTCTTTTTGAAACTGAATGGGGGTTTTGGCATTTGTATGTAGCGGGTACGTTAAGTATAGAGGGTTTAGATCCATTCACCTCTTTGCTGGATTGCCATTCCCGAGAGCTAGGCCCTGGAGGCAGATGAGAAGGGTGGTGTCTTGAGGGGTGGGGTGGGGTGGGGTGTTGGTGAATTGGAGGGACTATTTAGCAGTTAGTTACTTATTTATTTATGTCCCCCATTTGAAGGTATATTTCTTCAAAGCGGGGACTGTTTAATTTTTTTGTGTGTGTTCCCATCTGTTCCAGAACAATTTGTTCTGTGAAGTTTGGATTCAGCCAGAGTGCTGCATTTGAGGACCTAGAGGCCTCTGAGGCCACAGGTTCCCCACCCCCCTGTGTAACTTTAGACCAATGCTTTGCACATTGTAGGCATTTCATAAATGTTTATGCCATTGAATTGAATTCAGTGAATGGTACTGTGGAAGGAACATTTGCTTTGGAGTCAGAGGATTTGAGTTCAAATCCCATCTCTGATTCTTCTGTGACATAGGACAAGTAGCTTAATTAAAATAGATAATAAGGTACTGCCTGGACTTGGAATCAAGAAGATAAGATATTGATAAGGCTTTTATTAAGAGATTACCGTGTGCCTGGTACTGTGTTAAATCCTGGGGATACAAATACTTTTGGAACACCCTGAATAAATGAGCAAGACTGTCCCTGACCTCATGGAGCTTATATTCAAATGAGGGATGACAAAACTTCAACAGGTTGGTGGGAGGGGGGAGGGAAGAAAGAGAGGTACCTGTAGGACCATAGTAAAAAGATTTATGGGTAGTAGAGTTGGAGGCCAAGGTCCCAGCAGGATGAGGCAGAAAATTACATATCAGAGCTCTGAGCTCTGAGAGGGGCTTCCCCAGGTGAAGATGGGAAAAGTAGGGTTGTGATGAGGAGCTGTTCAGGAAGTGGTTTGGATTGGAGTTGAGTCTGATTCCTTTTGACCCCACTTGGGGTTTTCTTGGCAAAGATATTGGAGTGGTTTGCCATTTTCTTTTCCAGCTCATTTTACAGATGAGGAACTGAGACAAACTGGGTTAAGTGACTTGGCCAGGGTCACATAGTTAAATAAGTGTCTGAGGCCAGATTTGAACTCAGGAAGAATCTTCCTGACTCCAGGCCCAGCACTCTATTCATTACCCTAGAATTAAGATGACCTGAGTTCAAATTCTACATTAGACATTTAATTGTTGTGTGACCTCGTCCAGTGATCTGACGTCTCGGGGCCTCAGTTTCCTCATATGTCTGTAAGGCCCCTTCAAGGCCCTAAACCTGTGGTCTTCTGACCTACCTGTAAGGTGAGTGGTTTGGACTAGCTAGCTTCTGAGGCCCTTCCAGTTCTGTATCTGTGATCCTGTGAATTGAATTAACCAGCTTTTTGGAGTGCCTTCTGAATTCAGAGCACTGTGTTATGTACCACCGAGGGGAGACTGAAGGAACAGAAAGTCCCAGAATCCTCTTGTGAAGGGAGAGAGGTCAAAATTAATTGTGCGGGTGGGAAGGAGTCTCAGCGTTCCAGCCTCTGTCAAAATGCATTGCAATCTGTTCCTCCTATGACCAGTACATCAGCGGGTTTTTACTAAGTGTCTCCTAGCTAAGGACCGTGTGGAACAGAAGAGAAGTCATGGTCCCTGCCCTTGAGGAGTTTACCGTGTGCTTGGGAAGACACACAAAGCATATAACTCATGTGTGGGGGGAGCCTCAAGAGATCAGTTAGTCTTTTAGAGATGAAGAAACTGAAGGCCAAAGAGACCAAGTAATTTGAATGACTAATGAGTAGCAGAGGTGATTAGCTGCTTGTGGGTAGAGCTCTGACTGGAGCACAGGCCTCCTGATTCATAGGCAAGGGCATTTCCAGTGTACTTGCAACGATAACTAACAACATAAGGCATTTCTGTGTTTGGGGTTTTCATGTTTTCTCAGTTTGGTCTGTGTGCTTATATAGTGTGTGATTACATATTTGTACGTATGTGTTTGCTTGGGCCTGTGTGTGCGTGCTTATTGGGCTGTGTTTCTTCAGCTGCTGCAGCATCTGCCATCCAAGTGAGCTCTGATCTCTCCTGACAGGCCCATTTAGGGGAATGGTAGACAAGAGCTACAGGCTGGTGAGGAGGAAATGTGGCTTGGGCAGCAACCTAGATAATTCGGCCTTCCTCAGCTGACTCACTGAGGGAGTGGGTGGGCTTAGAGAACATGGCTTAGAAGACTGCTTTTCATTTAGTAGCCTGAGAGGAGAAGGGTTAGAGAGCATAGGAGGCCTAATGAAGGTCATGGATGGTTTTCTCTGTTTGGGACATTGTGCTAGGGGCCTTTGGGACATAAAGGGTAAAATGACATCCCTCAGTGAATTAACAGTCAGGTTGGGGAGGTTGGGCCCGAAAGGATAATTAAGAATACAAAGTAATATATATTAAGTACAGACAGTGAGTATGGACTAGTACAGTCTGGCCTGAGGAAGGAGCGCCTCCTTACCTTTAGCAAAGATACTCTGGTAAGGCAACCTCCCACAGATTTCCCACAGATCTGAGGTCTGGCTTGGGAAAAATATCCAGTCAGTCTGTGTCAGTCAGTGAACATTTATTAAGCACCTACTATGTGCCAAACATTATGCTTGTGCTGTAGCTCTAGGAAGAGGTCATTGAGAAAGAGAGAGAGAGAGAATATAAACCTCAGATTGGGAGTTTAGCAGACCTAAGTTCTGATCCCATGGTGACCTCTGCAATTCAATTCAGCAAGAATTTATTGAGTGCTTGCTGAATTCAGAAGTCTGGGTTTAGGTCTGTGGCAGATACAAAGTTTAAACAAGGTCCACTTCAGCTTCTTGGGCTCCAATTTCCATATCTATAACACAGAGGTGATAAATATCTATTGCTTTCTATGTCCTTCTCCCTGAAGTGACAGCAGTCATCAAATGAAAGAAGCCCATGTAAGTTCTCTCTTCTTTTCTTCCTTTAGAAAACAATATATGCTGATAAAATGAGATAGTAGTTAGATCTGGCTTATGTAGATGCATGGTATTATTTGAGAAACTGAAAATCATCTGAAATCATCAGGCTTCTCAAAACATAATACGTAAATGGGAAGCCTGGGTTTAATGTGTTGGAAAGAATAGTGAATTAGGAATGCTAGCCATTACTGTATTCTGAAAGGGCCTTGGTGACGTAAGGCAAGCTACTTAATTAACCTTTCTAGGCCTCAATTTCCGTATCTCATCAAAAGCCTCTATTCAGCCCCGATAAAGGTCTGACTGCTGGAAATATTAAGAGATAAGGCATATATCTTTCTATCTTTCTATATCTATATCTATATATGCATATATATAATCTAATAGATATATATTATGAACAATTCTGATATATGCATATATTTCTATCTCTTATCAAACCTTTTTATAAAAATATATAGATGCATGCCTGTCTTTATCTAGCTCTATCAGTTTGTCTGTCTATATCTCTGTATCATATCATATCTATCTGTCTATCTATCTGTCTGTCTATTTCTTGCCCTGGAAGCACGTAGGCTCCAGTTGGGTAGAGACAGAAGATGCACATAGATAGATGAGTATTTAGGCTAAGTGCCAAGTAAATGGTGCAGATGGTGCTGCAGCAGTTCACAAGACAGAGACATCACTGTGTGTTGGAATAGTCAAGGGAGGCTCCATGGAGGAGCTGGAACTTGAATTGGGTTATTAAGGGTAGGCACACCATAGAGAGAAGCAGGAATGACATTATGGGGAGGAGGGAGGAATGAGAAAAACAAAGGCTCAGAGGTGGAATTACTTATGATATATAGATTTTGCTTATTGAACTCTTAGGTCAGTTCATACAGGCCTTCCAGGGCTTCTCTGAGTTGTTATATTTGTCATTTCTTACAGCACAGTACTGTACCATTATATTCATCACATTAAATTATGTCCAAGTCTTAATTTTTGGGAGGGCATGAGGCATGTGGTGGAGGGCTGGTAGTGACAGCAGAGAAGCACATTGCTTTAGTGAAATCAAGGACAAAGAGGGGCTAATGAGAGGAACTTCCCCTCTTTGAGGGGAGTTCAAGTGGGTGATTAGGGGGGTGGCCGAATCCCATGTATGAGAGTCAGAGGGAAGCTATGGCTTGAAGCCCAGCAGGCCCCTTTGGACAGACAGCCTGGCAGGAAACTTATCACGGTCTTTCTTTATCTGGAGTTCCCTCTCGACACATACTCAGTCCAGCTTCAAAAGCTAAGTGTGGCTAAAGGGCCTCTGAATGGGACATATCTATGGGGGCAGGAAGGGTCTGGAGAGAAAAGACTTTCAAGCCAAAAAATCTCTGCAAGCTTGGCAAGAGACACTCCCCCACTCCAGACAAAAACCTTGGCAGTTATGGAAGTATCATCTGGTGAGACTGGATTCCTGTGGAGCAGGGAACATCCTAACCTTTTTAAAAGGGTTTAATATTAATAATCCTTAATATTTGTTGAGCCATTTTATATGCTTCAGGGTGCTTTCCTGTCTGGCATGTTATTCGAGCCTCATAATCTGGAGGTGATTATTTTCCTCCATTGTCTTCAACTTCCTTACCTCTCCAACTGAGTGAGCTCTTACTGCTCCTCTGCCCAGACAGACTCTGCCTCAGTCTAGTCATTCCTCACTTGCCCGGAGGTGATGGGGCTGAGGTGTTAGGACTGCTGGGAGAGTCTCACTGACTTTTCTGATTTATAGAGGATTATGGGGAATGGGTACTATAGTATTCAAATAGCTTTGTGATTTCATCTAATGTGAATAGATCCATACCTGCCATTCAGTGAAATTTTTGTCTGTCTTCTCCCTGGAGTTTGCCACATATCAAGAAAGTCTTCGTGGTCATTCCCCAGAGGTGTTTTGGAAATTTACATTTTATATATATATATAATATATGTATATATATGTATTTATCATTGTCATTTCCAGTATATACCTGTTACTTCTCAGAGAGCCATCCCTTATGATAAAAACATCAAAAAGGAATAAAAAAAAGCCCACTTATCAAAACTAGCCAACACTTTAACCATACCTGACATTACATGCAGTCTTTCACACCCATAGTCCTCCACCTCCCAGAGCTGCTTTTAACCACTTCCTTTGCTGTGCCCTACTTTGAAAATGTATTTGCTCTTTCATTTCCCCCAAGAGAAGTTTGCTGCATTGCAGAAGTCAGTTGCCCATCTGCGTCTATTTCCCTTGTCTCCCACAAAGCCCTGTTCTTCTGTTACTCTTTGTTTTATTTTTCTCCTATCTCTTACTTCTCTCACTTTTCTCTTTCTTTGGTCAAGAAACAGCTGAGGGACAGACAGCTGAGACTTAGGAAAGAGAGAGAGAGAGAGAGAGAGAGAGAGAGAGAGAGAGAGAGAGAGAGAGAGAATATGTGTGTGTGTGTGTGTGTTTGCATGTTTCTGTTGGGGGGTGGGGGAGGAGAAGGACAATGAGGAGATTGCCATTTGAGCCTAAAAAAAATCAGATACCAAAGTCTGGGAACTGTCCTTACACTCATAAAGGTGAAGAAATAGACCATGTGAGCAAATTCCTGCCCGTTGTCATCCTCTTCTGTACCCTCGTTATCATCTCAAATGTCTGGACTTCTCTGCTTCCTGGCTCTCCCTTGTTAGGTCCCACTCAAGAAAGCTGACAGTTTGTGAAGAGATATGGGGCTTCCCTCCCAGTCCCTCTCAATACTTTCTTGCGCAGTACTTAAGATAGACTGGATGGAGCTCTGAGGAGGTGATGGTATGGACCTCACCGAAGAAGCCCCATGGATTGTAATGCCTTTAGGCCTTCTCTCCTGTCTGCCAAAGGAGCTAGTTGGACAAGGGGTGAGCCAGCTGACCTCCATGGAGGGTGACTTCCTTGGGCCAGTATTGGCAACATAAGGCACGTGGGAAACTGATGCACTTTGGGCATGTTTCTTGTGGTTGGGAATTAGGGAGGGGCTTGAGGAGAAAATAAATGCAATGATTTCTCTCTGGTTTTATGGAACAGGATCTGGACCTCAGGGTTTTTGTTTGGTCTTTATTTTTGTTGTAACATTCTCTTTCCCTCTTTCTCTTTCCAGGTCCTACAGAAGTTAGGTAAGGCAGATGAGACTAAAGATGAGCAGTTTGAGCAGTGTGTCCAGAATTTCAACAAACAACTGGTAAGCTCATTTGACCAAGCAATAGGACATCAATGAGCACCTGCTTTGGGCCTAGCCCTATACTAGGTGCTGTGAGGGATAAAAGAGAAGGTACTGTCCCATTATGTCTTCAAGGAGTTTATGGTAGTAGGAGAGGCAAGCTACATGCACATGAAAATATAACTAACTAAAACCAGGCCATGTTGGAAGACAGAGTGGTTTCATGGATAGAGAGCCAACCCCTGAGATAAGATGGCCTGGAGTCAAGTCTGGCCTAGGATACATACCTACTGTTTGTGTGACCCTGCCAAGTCACTTAGTGCCATTAGTAATTCTCTAAGAATTGAAGTTGCAGAAAAGGTATGGACCTGTGTTGGTAGGAGGAGTTTCCTCACTGAGGAGCTCCCAGTAGTAATAAAAGCCACAGGTCCAGACTCCCCTGCCCATCCCCCCTCACTGAGATGAGGCATTAGGCATTATAGCATGAATGTCAAATAAATGATATAAAATGTGGCAGTTCAGTGGATGGAGAGCTGTTCTTGGGCTGGGGCCTTAAACTGAGTCTTGAAGAATGGGTAGGACTTAGATACCCTCTCAAACTCAACACCTTCGAAACTGAATTTGTAGTAGGAATAAAGATGGCATCTGGGTCTGTGATTTCTTTGGCATTGGGAACTCCCAGGTGTGGAAATTCCCATACCAGTGCAAGTCCACACCTTTTTTACAATTTGTGGTGTTCAAGAACTTTTAGGGAGGGCCTAGACTTTCACTCTCCAGACTTTACTGCCAGGCTTCAGCTCTTCCTCCCTCTACCCCTGCGGCCTCTTTCTCCCCCTGGTGATTTCCTCCTGGAACTTCCATTTTCAGGAAGGGCCCAGAACAGCCCTTCTTCATTCTCTGGATTTCATCACCATGCCCCTTAGAGGTTACTTTCTTCTCTAACACTGCCCCCCCCCACTCCAGCTTTTCAGCTCCTGAATGTAAGCTCTTTGAGTGCAGGGACTGTCCCTTTGCTTACAGTTGTATTCCCAGCACTTAACACAGTGTCTAGCATATAATAAGAGCTTAATAATAAATTCTTGTTAACTCGATTTGACTTGCTTTGCCTAGAGCACTAAAGGATAAAGGAACTTGCCCATGGTCTCACAATCAGAATATGTCAGAAGTAGGACTTGAACCCATGTCTACCTGGCTTTGAGGCCAGCTTTCTAGGCTTCCTCTTGAACTTATCACCTTTCCCCTAAAAACTGTCCTTCCTTCCAGCTTCCCTATTTCCATGAATGATATCATCCTCTTCTCTTCCTAGCCTTCCGACTTTGAAACCTCAGAGTCATCTTTGACTCTCTTACCCCTATATCCATTGCCAAGTTCCATGGATTCTGTCTCTGCAGCATCTCTCTCATCTGGCCCCCTTTCTATATTCACATGGCCTCTACTTTATTTCAGGTTTATAAGCATTCTTTTTTTTTTTTGATGAGTTGGGGTTAAGTGACTTTCCCAAGGTCACACAGCTAGTAAGTGTCAAGTGTCTGAGGCTGGATTTGAACTAATGTCCTCCTGACTCCAAGGCCAGAGCTTTATCCACTGCGCCACTTAGCTGCCCTTTCATAAGCATTCTTACATGGGCCTAACTGCTTTTTTGGGCTTTTCCCCTTTTAATCCATCCTTCAGACAGCTGCTAAAAAAAAAATCTTCCTGAAGCACAGGTCCTTCTATATCACACCTTGATTTTACAAACCTCCAGTCGCTTCCTGGTGACTGTAGGATGAAATACAAAATCCTGAATCTGACATTCAAGGACCTCCATGATCTGGTGCAGCCTGTGTTTCCATCTTTATTTTATGCTATTCCCTTCTACACACTTGATATTCCAGCCAAAATGGTCTAACATTTGTTCCCTGATCTTGTTTTGCACCCTCTCTCACTTTTGTGCCTGCACACACCCTTTGTCCTGAATAAACTCTGTCCCCATCTCTGCCTACTGAACTCCTCTTCATCCTTCAAGGACCAGCTCATGTACCACCTCCCCTAGGAAGCCTGCGCTTATTATATCTCAATACCAGTGGAAAAGGACTTCTCCCTCCTCAGATCATATAGTTCTTTGCCCTCATTATAGTCTACCTTGTATAGTATTTGTATAAATGATCTTTCTCCTCTATTACCTTATAAAATCCCCAATGCCAAGCACAGTAGCTTACACATAGTAAAAACAAGGAAGGAAAGAAGAGAGGAAGGAGAGAAAGAAACAAGCATTTATCAAGCATTTATTAAATGCTTACTATTTACCAGGCACTGTGTGAAGCACTGAGGATATATATAAAAGTAAAAAGAAATGGCCCTCACCTTCAGGGAAGGTGGGAGGAGAGCTGGAGGTAGAGGGAGATGAAGGATTTTTTTTTTGAAGTAAAGAAAGGACTCTGGTTTTTACTAGTTTTGATTATTAAAAACAATTAAGCCTACACAGTAATTATTTAAAAAATAATCATCTAGTGTTCCATAATTAAACTGTGCACAGCCTAGTCTTAGTACAAAGAAGCCTGTGAGGTGAGTTTGCAGTCCATTGCAATCAGTCCCAGGAGTAGGGACTCAGACTTCTTTTGGTCTTTTAGTTCTGTTCATCTAATTTGTGTGTGTGTGTGTGTGTGTGTGTGTGTGTGTGTGTGTGTGTGTGTGTGTGTGTGTGTGTGTGTGTGTGTGTATGTGTGTGTGTGTTTGTCCCTGGAAAGGGGACATGGTTTTAAAGCACAAAAGTTAATAGCCAATCTGGGAGGGGAATGAAAGCTGGACAGCTTGGGCCCTTCTGCAAAACAGAGGCCCCAGGAGCTCAACAATGGGAGAAGGGGGCTGGCCTGGTGAAGAGAGAAATTCCAGAGTTAGAAGGTTTCAGGGGTGGTGGGGTGTTCCGAGGCAAGGAGGCCTTGGGGCGCAGGGAAGCTCTAGGAAGAGACAGCAGCCGAGGCATGGTTTTGAAGTCTGAAAGTCAGGAACAGAGCTGGAAGGGGATCACTTAATGAATGATAAATAGAAGCTTAATAAATGCATTTGTTGAATTGAAATAGGTGGCTGGGAAGAGCCAGTTATCAGATGGGCTTTCCTAGAGCTGGGGAAGGGAGGATGAAACTGTATGAACAGAGATGGAGAGGTGAGAAGGCATGAGCAGAAGATGGTGAATGGAGCAGTCTGTTGGGAGGGGAAGGAAAGTAGTGAGAAGTAAAGCTGGATTGGCCTGGATTATGGAGGGTCTTCAAATGCCAGCACCTTAGGAACTTGGATTTTATACTGAGGGGAAAGAACACTGATTCTAGAGCCAGAGGAACTGGGTTTGAATTCTGCCTGTGATACTTACTACCTGTTTGACCTTGGGTAAGTCCTGTGCCTCAGTTTTCTCATGTGGAAAATAAGGATGTTGGATGTCATGGTCTCAGAAGGCCCTTTCAACTGCAGATCTCCATAGGTGTAGATATCTAGATCTATTCAGGTAGAGACCACCTAATCTAATACCCTCATGTATCTATAGAGATGTATTTATAAATCTGTATGTAGATATTGGCATGTATATGTTTTTTCAATTGTGTCTGACTCTTCATTACTCCATTTGGGGTTTTCTTGGCAAAGATACTGGAGTGATTTGCCATTTCCTTCTCATTTTACAGATGAGGAAACTGAGGCAAAAAGAAGTTAAATGACTTTCCCAGGGTCCTACAGTTACTAAGTATCTGAGGCTGGATTTGAACTCAGGTCTTCCTGACTCCAGGCTAGGTACTCTATCCACTGTGCCACCTAGCTGCCCCTAGATACAGATATATAGACACAGATTTGTAATTCTTTGGGCCAGTGGTTCCCAATTTTTTTTGTTCTTCAAATTGCTTTCAACAACAATAACAAATGTGAATTCCCAGGGTCATTTAATATATTACAATATTCTTTGCAGTTATTTACTGCTTAAGGTGACATTAGAGAATTTTTAGCATGAACCTCTAAATGGTGATGACTGCTATAGACAAGGTTTTGGAGCAAGAGAGTGACATGATGAAAGTGGCTTATTTTAGCATGTGGTTAGGACAGACTGGACAGAGGACTAGAGATGGGAGGGAAGCCAGTTGGGAGGTCAGAATGGGAGTGATGAAAACCAGAAATCCAGTGGTGGTAGTGGGATTGGGAAGCAAGAGAATTTAAAAGTGCCATTTAGTGACCAGTTAAATTTGGGAGGTTAGGGACAGAGTGGTGGGAGAGATGAGGTTTGGATGGGGAAGTGATGATGCTATTAATGAAAACAGGGAAGTTGACAGGGGAACATGTTTGGAGGAGATGCTAGACAGGGAAGAGAGCTGAGGACCAAATGTTGAAGAGTGTGCTTAGCTGTGCACCATCAGACATGAGTATGATGACTCAGAGAAAGAAACAGAGAAGGGACAATCAGAAGTAGAAGCAGAATTTGGAGAACGTAGCATCATAGAAGCCAAAGGAACAGTTTTAATGAGGGCTTGGTTAAAGCTGTCAAATGTGAGGTCATGGACTAGGTAGAAATCTCCTAACTCTTAGCCTGAAGCCCTTCCCATGATACCTTGTAACTATGAATTTTGGTGAGGTAAATAACCCTGTTTCATGGCAGGGACTATTCTTAGAAAAATTACAAGAATCCATGTTAAATGTAACATATACTTAAAATAAACTAGACTGTATATTGCAAGGATTACATTGTCATAAACGATCTTTGTTTTCTGTTCTTTGTATAAGGAAATATCTGTTTGTTGTTATTTGTCAGCTTCAGAGTCATTAAAAAAATAATTAAAAAAAAGATTGGGGAAAAAAGAACAACTACATAACCAAGAATCCTGTTTTTAAATTACTCTGGTGCAGTGGTTCTCAAACTTTTTGGTCTTGGAACCCTTTAAGATTCTCTTAAAAATTATCAGGAATCCTCCTCCGAAGAGTTTTTATGTGGGTTATGTCTGTAGGTATTTACTATATTAGAAATTAAAATGTCTTAGTATTATTATGGAGGTAGTTTTGACCTTGCAGGTCCCCGAAAGAGTCTTAGGGACCCCAAGAAGCTCCTCGACCACACTTTAAGAACTACTGTTCTAGTAGAATGAGTAGCCTCCTTCTCCCATGTCATTTCTTTGGGAGAACCAAGATGGAGACATTTCTTACTCCGCCTGTCTACCCCAGAACTCTCAAATCCTCTCATGGAAGCACCCAGGGCTCCTTAGCAGAAACCTAAATGGAAGTGCCCCCTCTTTTTCTTTATTCTCAGTATTTCCCCCCCCAATTATCAGTATGTTCCCATAAAACTTTGATGGAGGTTTCCTTCTTCTACTAATGGCACCTAGGCTAGTCTCCCTCCCAGGGGGTGGGGGCTGACCGACTGAGTTGTGAGATTTCATCAGAACTCAGATATCTGACCAAAATGGAGGTGAATGGAAGGGAAAGAGTGAGCACATGGGGGGAGTAGTATTGCCAGGGCCCTAGGAAGAGGAATTGCCTTGGCCTTAGCACTTATATATAGGCCAAACTACATCTGTGGTTCACTCTCTGGTTTCTCCTACAGCAGCCCATATTTACTGCCATGTAACTTAAGGTCATCTAACTGTCCTGATGTGGTCATTTTATGGTGGATAAGGGAGAGGAACTGGCAAATTACTAAAGTCCTTACCTGAAGGCTTGAATTTGGGATTGTTTATATTGGAGGAGGAAAAATTTGGGGACGACTTGCTGTCTTTTGGGGCATAGGCAATCAGCAGGCAGTCTGTCAGCATTTTTCTAAGCGCTGGGATTACAAAGTAAAAAACTGTCTTCCTGCTTTCAAGGAGACAACATGGAAACATGTAATGGAGAGACATGTTAAAAAAAATTAGGCACATACAAGATGCATAAAGAATAAATGGATGGTCATTTCAGAGAGAAGGAAAGGCCTCCTGTAGAAGAATGAAAGAGAAGAGATGGGATGAGTTTAGATACAAAGAACTTTTAGATCCCAAGAGCTGTTAATATCCCCTAAACCCACTGCTACTGAGCCCCCTTCCCCAGAGATCTTGTAGCAAAGAATAGATACTCTCCTGTCTCTTTTGAAGAGTAGGACATGGCCTTAGGCCTCATACCTTCCCTTAACTATCACTAAAAGGGAGAAATTGAAAAAAAACCCAGAATTCTGCAAAGAGAAAATCATTAGTCCTGGGGATCATTTGCAGCCCCTCTCTGCCTGCCAAGAGAGAGGCCAGGCGCAGTGATGGTGGGATGGGCATCTGGGATCTTGAGTAAATCACTGAGGCTTCAGTAATCTCTGTTAACCCTACCTCCTGGGAGAATTTTGGGGCTCAACTTAGATCATGGATGTAAAGTACTTAAGAAACCTACACTTGTAAGATGGTATATTATGCTTTTAAAAGGTAACAATATTCAACATTTAGCCAGGAGATAAATGGAAGGGGATAGGGAAGAGTGGGAGGAAGAGGAGCAGCCCCTGGGAAGGAGGCCAGTTTTCCTTTCTGGTGTTGGGAGGGTTTTCGTTCCTTCTCGAGGAGGGCCAAGCAGCTTCTCAGACGCCTGTCACTGTATTTGTTAGTGCTCAGCCTCTCAGTCCCACAGTTTAGCAGTTCCATGACCTCTTGTCCCTTATCACATGCAAGTCAAATCACTGACTTTAAATAAGTGGGCCTTACCTCTAAGGGTAGAGAAGGGGTTTTTAACATGGGATCTTGGATATATTTCTGGGGAGTAGTCTGTGAATTTTGGTAGAAAATTACACCTTTATTTTCGATAACCTTTAGTTTTCTTTGCAATCTTATAATTTTATTTTATGTATTTAAAAACTTTTTTTTTTCTGAGAAGGTATTCATAGGTTTGTCCAGACTGGCAAAAGTTCTGTGACACAAAAATGATTAAGAATCCTTGGTTTAAAAAAACAACAACAACAATCCTCGGTTTAGATGTTTTAGCTGCACTGGATATTGTACACAGCTGTAGAATCTCTTGGTGCTTTTGATCTTTCTTTAGTGCTTACTGCATGCAAGGCACTGGGAATGTTACTTGTCTAAGGGAGATCCTGTTAGAGGTATTTAGTTCCTCTGGGTGAGTCATTCAAGGCCCTCCCATCCTTTCAGGGATTGCTTAGGCAGTAAGTACTATGCTTTTGGCCCTCCACCATCTACAGATGGGAGGACCTGTGTGGTAAACAATTGGCTGCTGAGGAAAAGGTACTCTGGGGATGAAGTCCTGATTTCTTTGCTAGTTAAGTGATTGAAGCACAGGAGGAGAGGAAGCTGGTGAAGTCTTTCTGGAGCTCTTATTCGAGAGTCAAGCACAGCCAACCTTACAAATAGGTGGAGCAGGCGGTTGTCGGGATGGTAGGATTTGAAGGTGCCCCCACCACCTGTCACAGTGCGTGAAATGCCACTAATAGCAATTCATTCCTTCCAATGAAATGTTGTCTTGTCTAGATCCTCTTTAAAATGCCAGCACTCTTGGGGAGTGAGTAATAAGTTACAGCCCCGACATCTCAGGTTGGATAAGCTTCTAAGATTGTTTTCCTTCCAGAAGGTAGGGCCCTGGCAAAGCATTAGAACACTGGGATTTTGTAGGGGATGGATGGTTGAAAGCAGGGATAAGGAATGCATCTTCAGTTACAGCTCTCACACACTGCTTATAGGGGAGGCAAGGTACCCCAAAGTCAACTTTTTTTTTGGGATAGAGACTGCACTCCCAGGTCAATAATAATAATAATAATAATAATAATAATAATAACAGCTCACATTTATGTAGATACATACTTACAGCCAGGTGGCACAGTGGATAGAGTGCTGGGCCTGGAGTCAGGAAGATCTGAGTTCAAGTCCAAACTTAGACATTTACTAGATGTGTGACTCTGGGCAAGTCACTTAACCTCTGTTTGCCTCAGTTTCCTCATCTGTAAAATGTAGATAATAATAGCACCTATATCCCAGGGTTGTTGAAGGATAAAAAGAGATAGAAATTGTAAAATGCTTAGCACAGTGCCTGACACTGAAGTGCTATATAAATGTTAGATTATGGCTATTATTATTTACTATTTCATTTTATCCTCACAGCAATCCTGGGATATAGGTGCTATTATCCCCGTTTTACAGATGAGGACACAGAGGCAAAGAGTGGTAAAGTAACTTGCCTAGAGTCACACAGCTAATACGTTCCTGTGACAGGATTCAGGTGTAGGTTTCCCCAACTCATTCTAGCACTCTATTATTGTACCTCCTCTAGGACAACAGGCAAACAAAATAATATCTCTTCTTCTTGGCCGCTGAGCCTGGGTCAGTGCTAGAGTCACTTCAGGAGTTGTAGATGAGGTCTCCACTAAGGTCTGGTTGGTCTTTGGAAGTTGCTTTCAACTCTTCCCCCACCCCCAGTCCCCTTTCCTCATAACCTCATGGCTCCTTGTGTGCAGCAGTGATTATGTAGGTATTGTAGATGTCCAGGGAGTCCTAGTGGCAGGACTTTCAATAAAGCTAGAGCACGCTCCCCATTCCGTTGGGCTGCCTCAGTTGTTTAACAGGCTTTGAGTGTGGGTGATGAACCACATTCCCCATACCCCTGAAAGGAGACAGAAACACTTGATCCTGTGTGGCAGGGGTAGGGAATGAGGTTCGTGCAGAGCAGTCGTGGGCTTGGGAGGGACAGTGAGACAAGGGCTAAAGTTAGCTAAATGACTGCTCCCTGTGCATGCCAGTCCAAAGCTCTCCATCTACCACCTGGGGTGTGTGTGTGTGTGTGTGTGTGTGTGTGTGTGTGTGTGTGTGTGTGTGTGTGTGTGAGAGAGAGAGAGAGAGAGAGAGAGAGAGAGAGAGAGAGAGAGAGAGAGAGAGTTGGAGATTGGTTATCTGAGCTGTTCAGCCATCATAGGCATAGGTTCAAGGGGCACAGACCATTTGGGGAATGTTAGACTAGATGGAGACAGTACTATGTCAAGTGAGACCTACGGGCAAATAATCTGGAAGAAGATATGAAGATTAAGCACAAGACTGTCTGTGACCCTTCCTTTGGCATGAGGGCATACATCATTCACAGTTTTCCCCCGCATCCTGGCAGAGACCTTGTGGGTCTGACCCTGAGGTGGAGAAGGGTGAAATTGGTTCCTCTGGAAGGCAAGAGGTGGTGGGGGAAAAGGGGTGGGTTGGGGCATCCTATTTGTTTTCCAGGGTTACTAACAACTTGACAGGAAATGAAGAGAGTTTCTTTTTAGGTAGTATATCCAGCAATGTGAATGCTACTCCATTAGTTCCCATAGAGCTTGGTAGGCCCTTGAAAGATGAAATATTTTCCTCCCCTTCCCCCAAGCACCCCAGGAATAAGGCCATTTCAGGGGCTTAGAACTCCCTGTTGTAAAGCTCAGCTTATGTTGGGGGAGTCAGAACTTTAACTTAAATTCGTGTGAGTATGGTTTGGTGGAAAGATCATTAGAGTAGAAATCAGGAGATTTTGATCCTACTGACAAATTTGAATCCCTGTTGACTCGTCTGGGGCTTGGTTTTCCCATTTGTAAGAATCCAGCATTAAACACCTGCTGTGTGTAGAACATGGTTAAGAAATTGAAAGAAAAGGAGAGATTTCACCCTCTAAATATATTTTGTTGATGTTCTTTGTCTCTTTTTAAAAAGTTGAGAATTTTTATTGGAAACCTCCTTACTTGATAATGCAACCCCAGAGTTCTACTTCCTTTCCCCAAATAGGTTAAAGTCTCTGGGTGCCATAGCATTCTTCTTCTGTCTGTTCTTCCTGACTGTGGGCAGAGCAACCTCTAAATAGCTGGGCTCCTCATCAAACCCCACACTTTGGTTCCCCAAAATGGCAAGTCTTCATGACTAGAAGGAACTAGAGCAAATATTTACTTAGCAAGAAGGATCATCGCAAGGACCTAGCTCTTCAGGATTACTTAACTCAAAAGACAGGATGACTTATTTTTTGTTTACTTAACTGAGAAGACAAGATAAAACCTATTCCACAATCATGATGACCCCCATCCAGATTGAATCCTCCCTTAAGACAAAAAGTAACAATTAAGCAAAAAAAATAAAATCCTACAGAAACTTGGTCTCCGATGATGTACATAGTATTTTGGCTTAGTAGTCCCTCACCTCTCTGTCATCAGGGAGAAAGTATGTGTCTTTATCTCTTTTTCTGGATTTTCATTGCTCAGAGTTGTTCCTTTAAGTGCTCTTTTCATTTTACATTGTTCTATCATGGTGTATATTGTTCTCTGGATTTTGTTTATAGCATGATAGGTTTTTAGACAGAAGGGAATTTAGAAGTCATTCAGTCCAACCTACTTATTTTACTAACAAGGAACCAGTGACTCTTAAAGATTAAGTGACTTGTCTAAGGTCACATTTAGTTTTAAGCAGCTGAGCTGGGATTTGAACCCAGGTCCCATAACTCCAAATCTGGCGTGTCTTCCATGACACTGCCTCACATTGCCTTATTTCACTCTGCATCAGTTCATACAAGTCTTCCCAGAGAATCCAATCCAAGTTTAGCTAGGAGAGATTATCTGTCATCATGGAGTTTGAAGCATAGTAGGAAGATAAGACATAATTATAAACATCAGATGCAAGTCACAACATTTGAGAGTATGAAAGAACCTCAGAGGCCATCTTCTTAGTCCAAGCCATAACAAGAAAGGAATCTCCACTAAAATATGCCAGACAAGTGTTGGTCTAGCTTCTGCTTGAAGATCTCAAAAGAGTGGGTGGAACCTATCACCCTTCCAGGCAGCCCACTCTGCTTCTGAATAGCTTAATTGTTAGGAAGTTTTTTTTGACATCTTGCCTAAATTTTCTTTTTGCAGCTGCCACCCATTACAACAGGTTCTGCCCTGTGGGTCCAAGCAAAAGAAGAATAATAATGTTCTTGACCCCATCAGGGGTTTTCTTGGCAAAGATACTGGAGTGGTTTTCTATTGCCTTCTCTAGCTTATTTTATAGATGAGGAAACTGAGGCAAACAGGGTTAAGTGACTTGACCAGGGTCCCATAGCTAGTAAGCGCCTGAGACCAGATTTGAACTCAGGAACATGAGTCTTCCCTGACTCCAAGCTTGGCACTGTCTATCCACTGTGCCACCCAGTTGCCCTAATAATAATAAAAGCTAACATTTATATAGTGCTTACTATGTGCCAGGCACTGTGCTAAGCACTTTACAGTTGTTATCTTATTTGAGCCTCACAAGAAGTAGGTGATATTATTATTTCTATTTTACGGATGAGGAAACTGAGGCTAACAGAGGTTAAGTGACTTGCTCAGCGTCATACAGCCAGTAAGTATCTGAAGCTGGATTTGAACTCAGGTCGTCCTGACTCCATGGCTGGTGCTCTATCCACTTCATCCCTTAACTGCCCCCTAACGTTCTTTATGCCGTGCCACATACACCCCATTGCTTCTTCAACGTGCTGGATGCCGTTGGAGGTCCCCAGCTTTAGGAATATAGCAGTGAGAAGGAGAGGGAGGGGAATTTGGAAGAGGGCAAAGGGTATCAGAGAGATTACTAAGCTTAGAGGGTCTAAGAAACTCATTTGGAGGAGAGTCTAGAGATCCCCCTTCCTTTATTTGCTAAAACAAAGATTACCTCCCATGTGTTCTCAGACCTCCAAGCATTTCTTCTTAATGCCACTAAACCATTTAAACCAGCAGTTCTTAATATGGGGCCATAAACTTGTTCAAAAATTTTTTATGACTACATTTCAATATAATAGATTTTCTTTATAATCTTATGTAACCCTGGATAAGTCACTTAATTCCTGTTTGCCTCAGTTTCCTCATTTGTAAAAGGGGGTTTTGCCCCTACCTCCCAGGGTTGTTGGGGGATCAGATAAATTGCAATCGTGAAGTGCTTAGCACAGTGCCTGGCACATAACAAGAGCTATATAAATGTTAGCTATTATTATAATTCTATTTTATGCATTTTAAACATTATTCTGAGAAGGGGTCCATGGATTTTTCCAGACTGCCAGAGGGGTTCATGACATAGAAAAGATGAAAAACTCTTGCTGTAAACCCGAGAGCCACTCATTAGCTGGAGATCAGTGATGTAGCTTGCTAAGGGTCCATGCCAAATAGGGCTCAGATCTGCTTAGGAAAAGTATCAGCGTCATTGGTGTTAGAAGGTGATAAATCAGGCCAACTACCTCTTTTCTTTGTTTGTGCTACTGTAAATCTTCCTCCTTGTGTGAAGGAACCCCTGTCCTGTAGTACATTAGTTACAGATGGGTTCATTGGGCAAGACCAAAGGGCTAGGCAGGTTTTTTGGACTTTCATTGGGAGCTGGGGAGGGTCAAGGCCCCCTTTAAACATCCTTTGAAGAGCCTACCTGAGAGTGCAAGCTAAGCCTGGAGACTCATCACCAGGTGTTTGGCTTTGACCCTTGAGGTAAGGGGGAGCCAGCTCAGTTTTGGACTTGGCTCCTCCCCTCGTGTTTCAGAGTGCTAGGCTGATGGCAGAATGTTGGCCCCCTTGGTCCTGAGCTACTCTTGGGCAGCTAGCTCTCTAGATTCTGGTCCATCTAGACTTGACTCAATGGGCACTTTAGGGAGTAGAGGGGTGTGTTGTGGAGGACAGCATCCTCCATTTAGATACTCAGGTTTCGCTGAGAGTACAGCTGGCTGGATTGTTTACTGCCCTGCTTGGAGTTGGGGGTTGGATGCGATCACCTCATGGTCAGGAAGAGATGGATGGATTGACTTAAAGGGGGCCCAGTGGGGGAGTGTATTCCAGTGAAATGGTTGCAGCTGGCCCTGCTTTGGACTTTCTGGGGAATCTCCAGGCTGGGTTTCCTTGCACATCTGTTTCCTGCTGACAGAAGATCTTTGTTCACAGGCACAAGGGGAACGTGACGGGCCCTGGTACAGGCCAGCTAGGCTCCCTCCTCCTCGTGAGCTCAGTGTGAGGCAGCAGTGTGCCCCTTCAGCATGTCCAGGAGTGAGGCCACCACGGGGTTGGGAGGCCGTTGTGTTGGGGGCATTACTTGGGGGCGGCCTTCTGTGTAATCGTAACAGTTGACAATCTGTAGTGCTTTTAAGATTTGCAAAATACTTTGCGTATGTTATGCCATCTGAGCTCCCAACAACCCTGTCAGTTAAGTACAAAAGGTTTATTGTTTCCATTTTATAGATAAGGAAGAAAGTGACCACTTGGGCCCCATTTAATAGGGCAGGAGTTGGAGTATAGTGTGAGGGGAACCTAGCTCACTGTTTTTCCAGGTTGAGCATCTTTATCTGACATATAGAAAAGCAAGACCTGAGGATACAGAAGAAGGTCAGAGGAGAAGGAAAGAGGGGCAGGGGCTGGGCATGGGATAATAGGGGAGAGGTTGTGGGGAAACCAGAGAAAAGGAAAATGGTTTGGAAGAATTTCTGTGCATTTGAAATCAGATTAAGCACATGTAAGTGTTGGACAAAATACAGGCAAATCATTATCTTTGGTTTTTGGATCAGTCCAGTGGTGTAGACACTGGGCCACAGGTGTGGCAGTGGTAATCATTTAATCAATCTCTGAACTCTGGTGAGGCCAGCCAGTGGCGTGCCCCCCCCCCCCAACCGGGCCCAAGCTAGCTTTGTGGATCCTGTGACTAGGATACTGTAGAATGCTTTCATCTTCAAGTAGATTCGACTATGGAATGATAGCTCGCACTTGCATGACACTGCAAAATACTTGCCTACAAACAGTTCTATCAGGTAGGTAGTAAAAATAGTAACCTCTTTCCATCTTATAGTTAAGGAAACTGAGGCCTTAGGAGCTGAAGTGAATTTGCCCTTGATCATACAATTGGCAAGCACTGGAATCAGACTCAATCCAGATCTCCTGGCTACAAGTCTATTGTTTTTTTTCTTCTTAAATGTTTCTGTTTATTGTTTTATGTTTTCACTGCCTTTTATTTTGGGGTCTTATTCCATCCCTTCACCCTTCCCTACCAATCAACCATCCCTTCTAACAAAGATTAGAAAAGAAAGAGGGGAAAAAAAAAGTTCACCAAAACTTAATGAACACATTGACCATGTCTGATAGTATGTACAGTATTCTGCACCCATAGTTCCCTAACTCTCCAATGGAAGGAAGGAGATAAATTTTCTCCAGGTGACAGTAAGGGTAAATGCTTATCTAGGGTTAGAGTTGGTCATTGTAAGCACGTTGTGTTCCATCCCTTCTTCTATCGTCCCTACCCCCTTCCCCATAACAAGTAAGTAGCGCAGTTTGATTATCCTAGTTTTAGAATGAGGGATCTAAGGCATAGGTTAATGACTTGTTGAAGGTTCCATGGTTGGGGGATGGCAAAGCCATGCCTTCTAATTTCGCATCCATTGCTGTCCATCTATTCAGATCCATCCACACTTGACTGTGCTTTAACAACAGCAAACAAAACAATAATACTCTCTTGCATTTCTGCTTTATAATTTTTCAAGCTTGTCCCGCCTCTCTGAGCCTCACAGCAACCATGTAGGCAGACTGGGTATGATTATCCCCATTTTATAGATGAGATGAACTAACTTTCCCAAGGTCCTGTGGCCAGAAATGGGTGGCACTGGGATTGGAACTCAAACCTAGTGAACCTAGAACCTAGGGCCCTTTCTTCCATGCACGCTGTCCCTTGGACAGGCCATGGCATTCTTGCCTCTGTGTCATTGCTCAGTGCAACTCCCTGCTCCTGGAGTGACTCCTTGCCATATCATAATCTCTTCACTCTGTGAGCCCTTACTTGACCTTTAGTGATGTCTGTGAACTCCCTCTGCATTTATTGTCACATATTAAAGGCAGTGGATAGAGGTCTGGGCCTGGGGTCAGGAAGACCTGAGTTCAAATATGACCTCAGACTCTTATTAGGTGTGTGACCCTGGTAAATCATTTCACCTCTGTTTGCCCCAGTTTCCTCATAGGTAAAATGGGAATCATAATAGCACCTACCTTGAAGGTTGGTGAGGATCAAGTGAGATAATATTTGTAAAAAATACTTAGCATGGTGCCTGGCACATTAGTAACACTGTGTAAATGCTTAATCCCTTCCTTCTCTTCCTATGGCACCTTGTTATGCACTCCCTTGTGTAATCCTTTGTGATTCTCTTTTCTTGTGTGTGCCTTGTGCTCCTTGAGGATGAGGTCCATGGCTTATATTTCATTTGTACGCCCCAGTGCTGAACACATAGTAGGTTTTTAATAAAGACTGACTGAATGAATAAATAGGAGTTGGGGGAGGGACACAAATCAGCTCCTCTACATGCAGAGATTTTGACTAAGAGTTTGTGTTTGTCATTGCAGACGGAAGGGACCAGGCTGCAAAAGGATCTCCGCACCTACCTGGCATCTGTCAAAGGTAAGGTAGGACTTTCCATGGGTGCATTTTCCTTGACCAGAGCAAGGGGCAGGGTTTTCCATGACCATCTCTATAGCCTGTATCTTGGGAATGACTGGGGCCCAGGTGTCTTCTCTGATTTTTTCTGTTGGATGGATGAGGGGACTTGGGCACCTTGGTTTAGGTATATTTGGCTCAGGTCAGAGTTATTTTTAATGCTGATGCTAATCTGAGAGGACAGCCTGAAAGCGATGGCATACTAGGAATTGCCTCCAGGTTTGTATTTATATTGGATCCCCTAAGAATTATCAGCCAGAGTGTACAAATGAACATGCATTTGACAGGCTGGGGCCTGAAGGATCCTGGTTAGGCAGCCCTGTCTGATCTTTATTCCATTTTGGTGGGAACCACGACTAGGGCTGGTTGCAACTAGAAGCCAGGGCCTCTGATAGGTGGGATCAGAAGGAATCTGAGGAAGTGGGAAAAGGTTTGGGGTTGGTGGGCAGGAAGGGAAGGAAGAGCCCTTGATTCTTCCCCCTTCTGCCTATGGATTCTGCATTGAGCTCTTCTATGTCCCTTTCAGCAATGCATGAAGCCTCTAAGAAGCTAACGGAGTGTCTGCAAGAGGTGTATGAACCAGACTGGCCCGGGAGAGAGGAGACAAACAAAATAGCGGAAGTAAGATTGTGGTCTGGGGCTGGGAGCAGGGGAGTGGAGACCAGGGGAGAAAGGAAATGATTTTTAAAAATGGTGATTGACAGTCAGGAAGAGTCTAGCCTGGCAGGAAGATGGAGTTATAGGGGCTCAGTCATCTTGGTCAGAGAGAGAGACATATCTGGCCATGTCTTTATTCCCCTATCAGTCAGTGGAAGCATATTTATTCCCACACTTCCCTTCCGCTGACTGAAGTGTATGTCTTCTTTCCTCTGAAAGGTTGGGGAAGGAAGAGCAAATTAAAAATAAAAAGTAAAACCTGGTCAAGAATGAAATGTGGTAAGAACATTGGACTGGAAGTCCAGAGATCTCAGTTCTAGGTCTGCCCCACTCCAGTAATTTGCTGTGTGACTGTGGGCAAGTCATTGTACTGCTTTGCCTCAGTTTCCTCATTTGTTAAATAAGAGGCTTAGACTAGATGGTCTTTGAGGTCTCTTTTAATATAATTCTTTGGTGGTAGTGGAATTTGCTATAATTTAAAATGTGTAGATTTGGAACCTCAGCTTTATCAGCTTCCTCGCTGTAAAGTGAGAGTGTTCCATGATTTCTTGGGTCCCTTTCAGCACTGATTCTATGTGTATAAGTATGTAATTTTAAATGCCTAAGAATATAAAATAAGGGAATTGGACTCAATGGTCTACAAGAGTCTAGCTCTAAATAAAATTCAGACTTGATTGAATGCAAATGTTATCTAAAACCAGTGAGGCCTTCCTATTTCATAAGCTTAGAAATCACCCCCATGGTTGATTCCCTTTAGCCAATCATAAGCCCGTACCATCTCTTCCTAAATGTGGGAATTGTTTTCAGAGGAATCAGTGATGCTTTTGTTTTATTCCAACTGCCAACTTGACGTTACAATTTTAAACTCTTGTCAGGTCCAATTCTTGATGTTAACTTGGACGTTACTGGTCCAATGTCTGGCTTTGGATCCCAGGGTCCTTCAGAGCAGTTAGAATGTTTGTTCATTAGGGATCTTTGCACTTTTATGTTACCAGGTCTAATTTGCTTTTGTTGCTATTGTTACTGCTAGTTTTAACTAAAACTTTTATTGAAATCTCATGCCTGTGAGATGAAGACTCTCCCCCTTCCCCAATGAAATCTCTCTGTTACATTTAATTCAACCTTAGAAATATTTCTCTATTAGATTGCAAGGTCCTTGAGGGAACACTTCAGTGTTATTCATCTTTGTTTATCCCTCAGATCCTAACACATGCTTCAACTTAACCTCTGTGTTTGAAAAAGTCTATGATTTCACCAGCATCTATATTCCTTCTATTGTAGATTTTAGCCCTGTATATCTTAGTCGATGTCATCTTTATGATTAGCTGTAGTTAGAAAATAGCATCATTTGATGGCCAGCTCTCCACACTCAGACTGGTCCTTGGATGGCAGACAGCTAGCTCCTCACTGGGCCCGTATTTGAAGCCTTTCCAGCTTGGTTGGATCTGGACAATCTTGTTTATAATCTTCAAGAGTCCAGACCCATCTCCATCACATGATGAGCCTTTGGAGGACTTTAGTGACGAATTTGTACATAACAAGATTGTAATAAATATCTGTTAAATTGATGGGACCTCAGTAAGGGCAACTTAAGTCGGTGAAAAAAAGAGGCAGTAGAGAGTGGTGAAAATAAACTGAAAGGAGAAAAATTAGGAGAAGAAATACTTCAGGACTATAGATTTAGAGCTGGAAGGAGACCTTAGATCCCTTTTTGTCCAAACCTTTCAATTTAAAAATGAAGAAATTGAGATCAAGGGATGTGAAATGACTTGTCCAAAGTCACAGAAGTAGTAAGCATTAGAGGTAGGATTTGAGCCCAGGGCCGCATACTTGGCTGTTATATTTTTTTCCTTTGCTTACCATGCCTCCTAAAATCAAGACTATTTAATATCTGACCTTAAAAGCCACAAGAAATGATACAACATAATCTGAGTGAACAGTAATAGTAGATGTAATTGATTTAAGGTTTGTCAAGGGCTTTCCATATACTGTTTCACCTGATCCTCACAACAATACTGGGAGATAGGTACCATTAGTCCCATCTTATAGGTGAGAAAACTGAGTCTCAGAGACATTAAGTAACTTGCCCCAAGGTCACAGGTCAGATGTAAGATTTGAACCCAGTCTCTCCTGCCTCAAAATCCAGTCTTTCCATTGCACTGTGTTGCTTTTCTAACTGTGGCCCATCTTGCTAGGTTATTCCTTAGTTATGACCCTGAGGAAAATCCATATGACCTCTTATAAAAGACATGTTTTCTATATAGGGAAAAAAAAAGAAAAGTCAGAGGAATTTGGGCTGTTGGAAGACTTTTCTTTAAGGTAGACTAAATATGAACTTGGAGAAGGCAAGAGGGCAGACTGGCTGACCCAGCAGCATGAGAGGCCTCAAGGGCTGATTCCTCATTCACTGAAGGCATTTAGAGGCAGAGAAAGGGAAACCACAGAGAAGAAAATACAAGCCAAGGGATCAGAGCTAGGGAGATGGGGTGGGGCTGTGAGGCTGAGTAAAGAGGGAAAGGGGAGTGGAGCACATGGTGTGTCTGGTCAACTTCCTATTAAGAGGGGGAGCTGTTGTCACAAAACATCCCTTCTTTGATCTACCTCCATGGACAGAAGAGTCAAACCTGGATGGAGGGTGAAGAAGGGTGGTTAGAGGGGTCACCAGCAAGTCTCACGCCTGAAATCCTGCCATAGGAAATTCATTTCTAATTTAGGTCTTGAAGGGTTTTCCAGCTTCAGGAATCCTTGACTATACTTGCAGATACCTTGACAGAGACAGAAAAGTGGCAGATGAAAGCCAGGCTCTGGGGCAATAAAACACACGAGGTGGGATCCTGGGACTGTGGAACATCATTAAAATCAGGATATAGGTACTGCTAGGGGAAGCTAGAGAGTGACAGAGAATCTTTATAATTTTGTGGCTTTCTCCCCTCCTTTTTCCCCACCTCTCAGCTGCATTGTCTAACCACCAAAAGCAAATGCTGCTCTTAAACCAATGAGAGAGTATGGTCAGAGCATGGTACATGATACCCTGCAACCAGTGGGAAAGCTAAACATGGAGGCTGCATGCTTACACAACGCAGAGTTGGGGATGGAACAGCCCCTCTCTTGGTTAGCCAGAGAAAGCTTTCCAGAAAAGCTGGAATTTCTGGAGCTATCAGTTGAGGGGATAAGATTGAGGAGACTGTTGCCTTCAAAGATCTTGTCCTGCCAAAGCTCTTGCCACTTAGCGGTTTCTGGGTTGGCAGTCATCGTGAAGATGACCTGTTAGAGGAATATGTGTAGTGCCTAGTATGGCTAGTTCTGGGCTTGGAGAGATCTAGAGACTTGGGTTCTAGTCCTGATTCTGCCACTGACTTGATGTGTGACCTTGGTCAAGTCACCTAACTTGTATGACCTTCAGTTTTCTCACTTTCTAAAAAGGAGAGACGCTTGGGAGAGCAACTGGGAGAGGATTTAAGATAAAAAATATAAAAGCAAAAATCACTGTGAAAATGACTATGATGATTATAATATTTACCTCTCAAAGGTCTTGTTTTCTTTCTCCAGACTGGAACTTATCTTCTCCATCTTCCCAAAGAGTATTCATTCTTCAAGTGCCATCTCCTTTGTGATGTCTTCCCTGATTAGTCTAGTCCACACTCACCTCTCCATTCTCTGAACTCATTAGAGTATTCTACTTCTAGCCTAAATCATACACAGATCAACCCTTGAATATAAGTAAAGTCAACAAGCATTTATTAAGCACGTGCTGTGTTCCTGGGACTATGTCCTCTGCAGAAGGCACTAACCTGAGAGAAGGAAGTTCTGAGGTCCATTTTCTTTTAAAAATAAATTTTTTATTGACGTCTTTGTTTTTATGTCACCAAATTTCCTCCCTTTGATTCCTTCCCCCTCCTCAGATGAGCCAGCCTATATAACAAAGAAATTTTTTAAAAAGAAAAAGAGGAAAAAAAAATCAGTAAAAGCAGTCAGTGTATGGGAAAAAAATCTAATAATATAGGCAACATTATCTGTGATCCATTTTCTTTCATTTTAAAGTTTTATTTTAAATATTTATTTTTATTTAAATAAAATATTTTAAACAAATTTTTATTGATGTCTTTTGTTTTTTACATCACCAAAAATTTCCCCAGTATTATTCTCCCTCCTGATCCCAGAGAGCTTTCCCATATAATATTTTTTAAAGAAAAATAAAAAAAGAAAAAGAAAAGAAAAACCCCAGCAAATATCAGTATATCAAAAAAGCCTCAAAATGTATGCAATGTACCACACACATGGACTTCCTACCCCTGCAAAGGGATGTTATAGGGATTTCTTCTCAAAGCTCTTTTTTCTAGCTATTCCTGTTCTTTGTAATTTTGTTAATGTTTACTTTTTTTGGGAGGTTCTTTCAACTTGCGTTGTTATAGTCATTTTGTTTTCAGTCTTTCCCCTGCTCACAGAAGTCTACCCCTTTTGGACCTTAGTTTGTTCATCTGTAAAATAAGTGATCTCCCCTTACCTATCCCACCTAGGCCCACAGGGATTAGTAAGTATACTAATTGCTTATATGTGTATATTTTTCAAATCACTTTTAACTAATTATAATAAAAATAATTTAAAAAATGTATTTACATACCATAAGTGATTCTCATGACTGAGGTGGTAGTGGGAAGCTGGCAATGTGTATATTGTGACCATTTCAGTGTATATATGCCTATTACAGAACAATGACCTGCTGTGGATGGATTATCATCAGAAACTGGTGGACCAGGCGCTTCTGACCATGGACACATATCTAGGCCAGTTTCCTGACATCAAAGTAAGAAGCCCACCTTGATCTGAAATTGCTGTTGCTTCTGGAGGCTGGGGTAGGGAGACTGGGAAAAGGAAAAACAAAATAACTTTACAGTAGGTAATCTCATTGGCCCACGGAGGTTGCCTTTCCTCCAACTTGAAAACATGAAGCCTGAAAGGGCCCCTTTTTGCCTCTTTCCACCACTAGATGGAGGTTGCCAGGTGCTATATGGGGCTCTGTGTTTCAGATGCGCTTAGGTTCCTGATAACTTAGCTGAAAAAGGAAGGAAGGAACATGTGGTTTATGGTATTTTGAGGGGGGGCAGGGTGGGACAAGGATAGTCCAAATGAGAAAGTTGGTTCTCCTTCTTTAATTAGTATCATGGCCTTGGAGGGGGGTGGGGGATCAGAGTATTTTGGGAAACTATGGCAGAGCAACTCTGAGAATTAAAAGAGCTGGGCTTGAATGGGAGAAGAGACAGGGAGCCTGGTACCACTCACTACCTTTAGCCTGGGATTGAAAATTAGCTCAGGCCAAAGATCTGAAGGAAATAAAACGAGGTGGACCAGGAAGAATTCTAATCAAATTGTAAATATGTACTTTAGCTTAAGTTGTCTTCCTTTCTACCCTTCTCTAACATCCATTTTCCTTACCTCCTCATTTTTCTTCTTTCTCTTTTTTTCAACTTTGTTTTCTTTCTTCTCTTTTTTCTTTCCCTCTTTTGTGCTCTCTTGCTTTCTTCTTTCTCTGCTCTTCTCTCTTCTCACTCTTTTGCTTTTTTCTTTTCCTTTCTTTTCTATTTTCCTACCTTTTTTTCCTCTGCTTTTCCTCTCTTTTCTTTTCTCCCCTTATTTCTTCTCTTCCCTCCGTCCCTCCCTTCCTTTTCTCTTTTCCCCTCCTCCTTCCCTCATTTTCTTTCTTCTCTTTTCCTTCTTTCTGCTCCTTTTTCCCTTCTTCCTTTTCCATCTTTTTTCTCTCCTTTTTTTTCTCTTTTCCCCTTCTCTTTCTTCCTTCCTTTTCTCCCTCTTTCCTCTCTAATCACTCTTTTTTTTCTTTCTCTTCTCTGTTCTCTTATGTGCTCTCTCTTTTCTTTTCTCTTTCTTCCCTCCCTCCAAATTCCATCATCATTTTTGGTTATGAATGAGCCAGGCTTACACATAGATATGTGTTCTCTGTCTTCAGGGAACTCATCTTCTTGGATGGTCAAGATTATCACATGCAGACATACTTATAACAGCCATGAGGCAGAAATTATTTAAACAATGAGGCCAGTACATTCACATCAAGTTTCATATCCCTTGCAAGCTTCTAAAAGTATCAGTGCATTGAGTGATGCAAGGGGCCTAGGGGAAGTTAGGAGTTTGTGTAGAGACATCACCATCATTCATTCAGTTAGGCTAGAAGGACTTCCTGGAAGAAGGGCAGTTTTAAGAATTGTTTGGTCTTGTTGCTATGGGTTTTTAAGTATATGCCTTTTTCAATGGGTTGTGCCCGGGTTTTTCAGTTTGGGAGTAGTAGAGGGTCAGTGTCCTGATATACTTTGAGAATGAAAAGTATTGGAGATTTGAACTCAGCTGGCTTTCTGGGCTTTTGGTTTTTATCTTCATTTGAGAGGGAGAGAGAGAGAGAGAGAGAGAGAGAGAGAGAGGAGAGAGAGAGAGAGAGAGAGAGAGAGAGAGAGAGAATGTGTGTGTGTGTGTGTGTGTGTGTGTGTTGTGTGTGTGTGTGTGTGTATTGGGAATTGAAACAGGAAATGGAGGTGCTATCTCAGAGAAAAACCTATTAACTAGTTTGGAGAGTAGATTGGATTCTCTGCAGGGTGAGTGGGGGTGAGGGTGGAGATGAGGAGTAAAGGTAGTGTTCATTCATCTCACCCCCATATTCTAGTATTGGCTTCCTTAGTGTAATCAGTATAGTTGAAGTGATTATGTTAGCACAGACCTTATTTCTTTGAATGTCTATTCTACACCATTGGCTATCTCTGTACATATATTTTTTTAACATTAAATTACATCTTTTTAATTAAGAAAAATTTATTTTCTCTCCTTCCAACTTTTCCTTATTAGAAAACAACAATAACAACAAAACACTTATAAAAAATATGCAAGCCAAAAAAGAAAATCCCAAATTGGCTATATCCAAAAATGTGTGTCTCACTTACACTTTGATTCCATTATCTCTCTTTCTGTCAGTTTCTCTCTGTCTCTGTCTCCCTTTGTCACTTACACTTCCCTGAATTCTTGCATTATCTCTCTCAGTGGGTAGGCCTAATATGGGTTCCTTAGACCTTTAAGTGACTATGTCTGAGCCCAGCCTTCACCTTAGCCTCAGACTCTAGAAATGATTCAAGTTATTAGAGCTATATCAGCCTATGTTGGCTAACTATTGGGATCATGATAATTCAGGGGATCATGAATTCTCTTATTATAAAGGCTGAGCCATTCTAAGAGTGCCTGAGCATCTCTGGAGACCCTGCTTTGTTTGTGTTAATTAGTTTAGTGATTATAGCATGGACTTCATATGGTCAAGTTCATGGAACATATTCCCTTTCAGTCTTACTCCCTCCCCCCCCCCCCCCCAAGTCCTGGCTCAAAGTGCTTACTTCACAAAGATTTGTGAGTGAAGTGGGCTAATATGCCTCAAGTTTGGGATGACCCAGCTATACTTCCTACTAAATGGTCCCAGTGGCCCAGCCCTTCTCTGGAGCTTCTGATACCTCAAACCTAAGAGAGAGACACAGGCTGTACTTCTTAGAGGCCTTGGCACTAGTAAGCACTGGAGCCCAGGTAGTATCCCTTTTGGAGGAAAATGGGGAGGATTCCCATTCTGCAAAACTCGCCTATCTTGTACCTTTACACTGACCTCTGGTTCACTGGATCTGTCACTGGGACAGATCCAGTGGGGTGATCCTAGAATGACACTTTGCCAGGATTCACCCAGAGTCCAGGAATGCTCCCATGGAAGTGGAGGTAGGATAGCTATCTTTATAAGAAAATCTGGTCACCCAAATCTCAGGCTTGGGGGTGGATGGAATGACCTTTTGGCAAACTTGTGATTTAAACAACTGGCTTGCAAAACCTCCCCCAGAATTCAGCCATTCAATGATTGCAAGTTTTTACTGAGTACCTGCTATATATTGTATTGAACACTAGGAGTGATACAAGAGGACAAGACATTCCTGTAGCCTACCCTCAAGGATCTTATGAAGAAGGTTGCAGAGACAAATCATAGATAAATGAAACGAGAATGATACTCTATGTGTATGTGTGTGTCTTTCCACACACATATGTATGTGTGTATATTTTTATATATACATTTGCATGCATATATATATATATATATATATATATGTGTGTGTGTGTGTGTGTATTTGTAGGTGTTAAGTTGGGTGTTAGAGGCACTCAGTGAAATAGGAATTTATTCAAAGAAGTGAGATCTGTGAATTAGTCATCAGAGGAGTCTTCATGAAGAGGTGGGTGGGAGTTGTATGAGTCAGTCAGTAAACATTTATTAAATGCCTACTATGTGCCAGGCGCTGTACTAAGTGCTGGTGGTTCAAAGAAGGGCAAAAATAATCCATGTCCTAAAGGAGCTCACATTCTAATTGGGGAGACCACACATAAACAACCACGTACATTGAAACCATAGGCAGTGTAAGTGGAAGATGATCTCAGAGTGAAGGAAGTGGAGAGATGAGGGAGAGAGCCTGGAGACTGGAAAGGCCTCCTCTAGCAGGTAGGATCTGAGCTAGATCTTGAAGGAAGCCAAGGAGGTCGAGTCAGAAGGGAGGAGGGAGACCATTCCAGACATGGGGTATGGCCAGTGAAAAAACAGGGATTCAGGTGGTAGAGTCCTGCAAAATGGGTAGGTTTTAGATAGGTGAAGAGGAAGAGTATCCCACAAGCCTGGGAAACACAAGTAAAGGCACTGAGGTGGGCATGCATTCCCATTTGTGGGAGAACATGATGGGAAGAGGTCTGATTGCTCTTTCCCTGCCCCATCCTAGTAGTGATAACACATTTGTCATCCTTGTAGAGCATAAACCTTAAGGAAGAAGGTTGATGGGCTTTTAGTATAGAACTGTAGACTTCCTTGCCCACAGAATCATGTCCTTTAGAACTAGCTGGTGTCACGGAGGCTACAAGGTTCTTTTGTGATTCCCTGCTAAATTTTTCTTTTCTCTCACTTTGTATTCCCTCCACAGTCTCGAATTGCTAAGCGTGGGAGGAAGTTGGTGGACTATGACAGTGCCCGCCATCATTATGAGTCTCTTCAGACTGCCAAAAAGAAGGATGAAGCCAAAATTGCCAAGGTATAAGTCAAGGGGGTTGGGAGTGTGGGTGTAGTTGGAGGTGGGACAAGGTGGGGGACCAGTGGGTATTGACAAGTTGAGGTACAGGACCTCCTTCCCCTCCTGTAACTAATGAAGTAACCCAGAAAGAGAAGTGTATTATTTTCTGTAACAAGTGGAAGAAGATTAATGGACTTGCCCCAAGGTTTTCTGGGCCCTGTGATGAGAGGGGAAGTGCTGATTTAGCCTCCTCAAAAGAAGTCTTTCCTTCTCTATTAAATCTTAATCCAATTGTAGTAGCTTTCTGAACTTTTCCAAAATGTTTTCATATCCTCCCTCATTTGATTCTCAATACAAGCCAGTTCAGTAGATGGGGCAGGTATTTTTATCCCCGTTTTAAAGGTGAAGAAAATAAGGTCCTGAGAGGACGTGATATGCCCCAAGCCTGCCAGCTTCTGAGTGGCAGAGGTGGGTTTAGAATCTGGGTCTCCTAACCCACTAGTCTCTGAGAAATTTGGACATTTTAATCTTGTGCTGGGTTAAGAGTAAATTGTGCCCTAGCTCCCCAGCCCTGATGGTGGGGGGCTCTGTCCCTCCTCCCCTCCCCCATGCTTCTTATCCTTCTCTCTCTCAGCATCTTCTCCCATTCCATTTTTGGGAGAATGCCCAGCTTGACTCCTGATTCACCATCCCCTTGATCCCCTCCTCTGAAGTGACTTTCCTGAATAAGAACAGTGACCCAGGGCTCTAGTTTCACTGAACCAGATGCCACCCCTCCCTTGCACCCCTGGGCATTGGCCCATGGTGCCCTGCCCTATGTCCTGAGAGAAATTCTGTCTTGGTGATTTGATACTGCCCTTTATGGAACTCTGAACTGACCCCCTCCTCTGGACTGGGCAGACCTGTGGAAGTCAGCAATGGGAACTTTCTCCTATGAGCTCCTATGGGAGCTTTGCTGGAGGCAAAGCTTCACTCAGTAACTTGTTCCCTCCCTCAGCGCTAGGGTGGACCCCGGTTCTCCCCCACTATTAACAGCTCTTTTGTTTGGCTTTGTCTAGCTGGAGTTCTTCATGACCCCTCCCCACGCCAAGGTCTTAATCGTCCACTAAGCTGGGCATCTGGAGGACTCTGCTCACTGAGCGGCTGCCTCCTCTGTTTGGCTGGGGATTCAGGGTGGCCAGTAGAGATAACTGTCTATAACTGCATTGTGTTTGGATCTGTGTGTCTAAAATCCATGTTTCTGTCTCTTTTTTCTCTCTCCCTCACCCTGTTGTTTTTTCTCCCTCTCCTTTTTTTTTGCCTTGACCTTGCTTCCCACCATGTCCCATTCCCCCATGCCCTCCACTCTCCTTACTCTACCCTGACCCCTCAGCCTGTCTCGCTGCTTGAGAAAGCTGCCCCCCAGTGGTGCCAAGGGAAACTGCAGGCTCATCTCGTAGCTCAAACTAACCTGCTCCGAAATCAGGTGATGGCTTCCTAACCTTGCTTGAATTGCCTTCTGGCTGCCCTTCCCCTGTCTTTCTCTGTAAGGCCCTATATCTCTAGCTCTTGCTTTCTCTGTCCTGCTCTCCTCAAACAGACACCTTAGGGCCCTGGAGGCTGTGATTTCATCTGTCTCCCTTCCTCTGAGACACTCCCAGAGTCAGGTTAGGAAACTTGCCCTACATCACACAGTCACTCAGAGGCCAGACTTTTTGACTCCCAGGCTCTTCCCAGGGCACAATTCTCCCTGCTAACCTCGGCCTGTTAAAAAAAATGTTCTCAATACTAAACTGAGACAATTGGCTTACCATTAGAGCCTGCTTGTCTCTGTCCCCTCAACCTGGCAATCCTGATTCCATGGGTGGTTTCCTGCTCTACCCTCTCCTTCCCTAAAATCTCAGTCATCCCTGCCCCATAGGTCCCTTCCAACTTTTAAGTGTCTGTGATTCAAGGACTCTGAGTCAATTTGGGGAATCTACAGAGATTGACAGGTGAACTTTCAAATAAGCATTTATTGAATACCACTTGTGTGCTCAGTCCTATACTAAGTGCTTGAGGGCTTGGGTTGGGGGGAATAGATAGAGAAAGAGAAGAGAAAAGTTCTTGCCCCAGTGAGCTTTTTTGCAGATGCAAGGCTAATCAATGTCAAATGAGTAGAGAATAGTGCACCATCCCTTGTGAGGTTGTGTGTGGGGTTTAGAGTGGAAGTGCTGTAGGAGTTCAGAGAAATTAAAATCAGTTTGCTCTGAGGCAGTGTTGGAAGGCTGTCAAGAGAAGGAGCACCTGGGCAAGACCATAAAAGTTGGAGAGACTTTGAATAAGCTGGCCTGACCAAAAGCTTTCAGAAGTGAGCAGAGCACAAAAATCCTTTGAATCTCAGAGTATTGGCAGAGGTTTTTCTTGCCAAGTCCCTGTTCCTCTTCCATGACCTACACTGTCTCTTGGTTACTTACTCCTAGATATTTAAAAAAAAAATCCTTGAAGCAAAGAGACATCATTAACAGATTGCCTCAACCATCGATTTAACTATTTCACCCGGATTGCTCACTTGGTAATTTAGCATTTAGCATTGCTGAGAACCCTGAAATATCGGAACAGGGCAGTATTTTCCTGGAATGAATTCACTCACGCAACCCCTTCTTCTAGTCAAATGGCCAAGTTTACTGTAACGCCAGTAGGGCAGGTCAAGGTCTTAGGGAACTAATGAGGATGAAGTCGATGCTTATATACAAAAGCTATAGTGAAAGAATCTAAGGTTGGGTTAAGGAGTGGTAAGTAGTCTAAGTTGGGCCAGGTGCTATGGTGAAAGGAATGTCAAGTGGGCTAATTAGGTAACCTGGGTTGCTTCCAGAGACTTGGACTTTTTCCTTTCTGGGTCCAGGTCCTATCACCCCATCATTACTACATTCCCAGTTTTATAGTAGATCTGATGTTATTGCTACTCTGTTATAAAAATTCAGGGAAAGCTCTGCCTGGGGGTGGGGTTGGGTGGGAGTAGAATAGTAAAATAAAGAAAGAGAGGAAAAAAAGAAAGTAAAGGAAGAAGATTTTTCATTTGATCCACTGTCTGGTTTTTCCATTCTGTCTGCTGCCTGATTTTTTAATCCTCCTGAAAAAATTAATGAATACTTGTTAGGAATAGTGATCAGGTCTCATTGCTTGGCTGCTTTTATACTTGGGGCTCAAGAATCAGGGCTGATTTTCATGGATCTCCTGATGTACTAGTGAGAGACAACTCTAAGGGAACTGGGTACTTAAGCCCTGGGAATGGAGGTCAAAGAATGCTGTAGCCAGACATCATCATCTCTTTTCTGTGCCGATTATGGTACAGCTTGGTCTGGAGACAGGGGAATGAACAAAATGACAGTACTGGGCAGTGACTTGCTTAGGTGGGCCATTCTAACTCATTCTCTGCTTATGACTCCATCAGTGCATGTCATTTGGGAATAGGAGGGAGGGGAAGTGGTGAGGGGCAGTCTCATTGGCTGAATCAACTCAAGGAACTCCCAGAGAATTCCTTGGGGCTGGAGGAGCAATCACTGTTGACACAAGGCCAGATTTTTTTTTTAAGTTTTCCTGAAACGCATCTGGCCAGTGGCCAGGCCTTCCTAGCATAACCTGCGGCAAAGGATTCTTGGGTAGAGTCAACCAAGAGGTGGGTCTTAGCTATATCCTTAGGGTAGAGGCTGGGGAGGAGTGTTTCTGACCTCTTTTCATTGCTGTATTGCTGCTATCAGGGATGATGGGTATTGTTGGACTGGGGTCCTCTAGCTTGTTTTACCCTATTACTCACCCTTGGCATAAAGTCTTGGCCAGAGCTGAGGGAGCAAGTGACCCCAGTAAAAACTCCAAAAAACTGCATACGTACACACACTTGCATGTACTTACTTATGTCTTGTTACAGATGTTATGCTTCTCTGCCAAGTTGGCTGTCCTATTTGGATCTGTTTTTTATTTAACCAGAACAGATTTCCCACCCCCAGTCTGTGTCTGGAGTCCAGATAACCTTTGTAATTAACCCTTCTGTGTCTGGTTGCCTGAAACTAGAAATTTCAGAAACCCAGAGCCATCAGGCAATTCCTGTATTTTTTGAAACAACCTGACCCTTAGGTTGGTCCAGAGGAAATCTGACTTCCTTTGAGGAAACTCTTGAGTTTGTTGAACTCAGATTCCCTCACCATCTAGTTGGCATCCACTGGGAATTGATACGGGGTACTTATGCAGAGACTCTGACCTCATGCTAACTCTGATGGCCCTTTCCCTCAAAGCCCAACCTTTGGTCCCCTCTTCCCTTGGTTGGAAAGCTAGAACTTCAGAAGGCCTTCCAGCTCAATTTCTTAGAAGGGATCACCAGGCAGTGCTGAGAAGCTTGTGGGAACTGAAGCCTTTTGGTTTCAGAATGCTGTTTGGGGTGAGAGTGCCCACCATTTATTCATTCAACAAATATTCACTGAGGGACTAAATGCAAGGCCCTCTGCTAGGTATTATGGGAGAGAGACCAAAATGTTTGTGTTATGATCAGTTGCCCAAATAATAATGTGCTTTAAGAGTTCAGAAAAAAGTGGAAGATCCGTGTGGGCTTACATGGTAAGGGGAAGGTTTCATGGAGGAGAGAAGATAATAATAACTCTCATTTATGGGTTAGGGAGTAGAGTCTAATCACTAGACTTATGATTTCACTAATGTGCAGTACCACCTCTGTAATTTAGAGTTTTAGAGATTAGTTTAAAGCACTCAGAGGTTAGGAGTCACCTGGCCACTCTGTTTGAGGGGCAGAACTGGAATCCAGGTCTTTGGGGCCCAAAGACCAGGTTCTCTAGCCCCATAATTGCTGGATTATGAAGGATAGATGGGTTTTAGTTAGGCAGAAAGGAATTGTGGGAGAGGGCAGTATCCTAGGGATGGGAAGGAGTGTTTCTTTCCTGGTCCTGAAGGTTTGCTGAAATGCTAATGGGAAGACTGACATGGCATGACATCTTAGGTGGATGGCACTAGTGACTCTGTAGAAGATGCACTGTGGACCTTTTGGGTGTTTTTGAGGCAAGAGCCACTGTGGGCTGGGTTCCCAAGAATCACAAGTTTAGAAACATATTTGCCTCCCAGCTCCACTTGAGTGTGTGTGTGTGTGCCTGAGGGAGGAAAGAAAGTAGGAAGGCTGGATTTTCTTCTTGGGTGGGGCACAGCAGATTACTGTGTGATGACTCAGAGAAACCGAATCCCTGAGTCACCCTTACCCAGTGAGCTCATAGCCTTTTCCCTCCTGTCAGGAAGTGAGTGACTCATTCTCTCACCTGGTTTGTTTACAGGAGAAAGGTCTTAGCTTGCTACACTTGGTGATTGAGGGCAAAGGGAGGAAAGTGGGGCTGGGAGGGCTTGGCTGGTTACAGGACTGTGTTTCCTATTGGAGTAGCCGTTCTCCTAGAAGGAGATTGCTTCATTTGGATACGCTGCTCAAGGTCACTGAAAAAAACGTGCCTTACGGTTCTCACGTACCCTTTCCCAATGTCCCTTTTTGAACTTAAGTAATGGTGGCATTAAGCCCACAGCTTGTATGTGAGTCAGTAGGATAGGTGCAGAATGATGTCTTTGAAGTGGAGTGAGGGTGGCTTGGGGAGCAGTTTGGGCATCTTGGGATGTCTAGTTGAGGCACTCAGGAATAGGCTTCATGAGCCCTTCTTTAGGAATATTGAAGAAGGGATTCCTATTCAAAGGAGTGGGACACATATGGTCTTTGTTATAGTCACTTGTAACTCAGAGATTTAATGATTCTGAGATCTGGGTTGCTGATTAAGTTGCCCTCCTCACCTTCCCTCATAATACCTTACTATCTAGGTTCTCTTAACTACCCCTACCCATCAGCTCTGTCTTCATCACAGGTATGGTATAAATGTAACTTTTGTAACTTTCCCCCATGCCTGAAACTTATTCAGCTGCTTGCATTGATTTTGAGTGCTTGACTAACATCAAGTTTGACTGACTAGGAGTTAATAAATATTTATTTATTTTTTGAACAGTATTTTATTTTCCCCAATTACATGTAAAGACAATTTTTAACATTCACTTTTTATAAAATTTTGAATTCCAAATTTTTTCCCTTCCCTTTCCCCTCCCTAAGATGGTAGGCAATATAGGTTGTATTAGTCATGTTGTGAAAGAAGAAACAGTTTGCAGAAAAATTACAATTAAAAAAGGGAAAAAATAAAGAAAATGAAAATAGTCTGCGTCGATCTGCATTCAGACTCCATAGTTCTTTCTCTGGATGTGGATAGCATTTTCCATTATGAGACTTTTGGAATTGTCCTGGATCATTTAATAAGTATCTATGTAATAAGCACCTCCTGTGTACCAGTTATTGTGCTAAGAGTGGGGGATGCAAAGAAAGGTTAAAAAACAAACCCCCAGAACCCCAGTCCTTGAGAGCCAGTGAACCTACCTAGAGTCAGGAGATGGAGTGTCCTATGGGAGGAATAGCCAGAAGGCCACTATCATTGGATGGTAGAGTATGTGGAGGAGTATAAGGTGTAAGAAGACTGGAATGATAGGAAGGGGCCATGTTATGAAGGGCGCTAATAGCCACACAGAGGAGTGAGGAAAGGGGAATGGAAGGTTCCAAAGAGGGGGGTAACAGGAAGGGAGCCTAGACCAAAGATTAGGCTGGAAATCCGAAACATGAAGCCAAGGAGATGGAATATCGGTACTTGGTAGAGAGAGGGAATCAGATCAGTCCTTACATATAGGCTTGGCTCTGAGAAATCATAGCTTCTCTGGCTTTACCCAGGGCACTTCCCTTTACCAAAGAAAAAGAGTATTTTATTTTAAAGTGGTAGGAGAATTTTAAAAAATAAAAAAAGTTCACTTTTATGGTACTTAATGTCTTTACAGAAAGCTTTCCTCACAATAAACCTTTGAGGTAGATAATTACAGTGTTATATCCATTTTACAGATGAGGAAACTGAGGCTCAGAAGCCTTAAGTGACTTGTCTGTGGTCACATAGTAACTAATGGAAGCCAGCACTCCAACCCAGATCTCTTGACCAACAGTCCACTGTCTCTCAGCATGAAAATGGACTCCTGAATTTCGTGCTGCTGCCTGTCTTGAAAGCAGGGTTATTCTTTCTCTGGGGTTTCTGCACTTGACTGTGGGGAACGTGACAATAAATTTGGAGTCTAGAGATGATATGAAAAGGCAGGGTAGTGTGGTAGAAAGAACAACCAAACCTCGAAGCCAGGTATGGAAATTCTGGTACCTCCTGCCTCCCCATCCCTGCAACTTAACTCTGTGACCTTGGGCGAGAGTCTTAACCAGGGGTGGGGAACCTATGGCCTCGAGGCCACATGTGGCCCTCTAGGTCCTTATGTGCAGCCCTTTGGCTGAATCTAAACTTCACAGAACAAATCTGTTCCCTACCCCTGGTCTTAACCTTTCTAGGCCTCGGATGCATCTTATGTAGATTGTGGTTAATATCTGAAGTTGGGGCTGAATCCAGTGATCTCTGGATGGCCCTTCCTGATCTTTCCATAGACCTTAACCATGATTCTATATGGTTTTCTTCCCAAGATGACAGTAACTTCCCTGTGCCTTTGTTCCATTTTCTCTGTCATTTCTGAGGCCTCAGCCTTCTTGGCTAATGATATTCAAGGACCCAGCATGGACTGGGGGTGGGAGTAGGGCTTTCCAGAGTCCTGGTTTGGCCAGTGCTAACATAAACCATAAGATTTCTCTCCCCCATTTACTTGTGCACCTGGATGGAAGAAAGAACATGGCTGGGAACAGAGCCTTTCATCCCACACTCAGATGAGGTTGAAACTGCTAATACCCCTGGGAGAGCTAATGGTGATTGAAGTGGACAGTTGGACCACAGGAGTATAGGATTCAGAACTGGAAGAGGTCTTGGAGATCATTTAGTCCAACCTTCTCATTTTACAGATAAAGAAACTGAGTCTTAGAAAGGTTAAGTGAGTTTCTCCAGGTCACATAGTATCAGAGCTGGGATATGAATAATAGCTAATAACTAGCATTTATATATTACTTTAAGGTTTGCAAATAGTTTTACAACTATTACAAATTACAATATTTACAATATTTTACATGGGCACCTAGGTAGCCCAGTGGCTAGAGCGCCATGCCTGGAGTCAGGGAGACGCATCTTCCTGAGTTCAAATCTGACCTCAGTCACTTAGTAGCTTAACCCTGTTTGCCTCAGTTTCCTCATCTGTAAAATGAGCTGGAGAAGGAAATGGCAAACTACCCCATTATCTTTGCCAAGAAAATCCCAAATGGGGTCACAAAGAGTCAGACATGACTGCAAACGACTGAACACACACACACACACTCTATCATTTTATCCTCACAACAATCTTGGGACATAGGTGCCATAGTTATACCCATTTTACAGTTGAGGAAACTGAGGCAGACTAAAGCGAGATGTCTTACCCAAGGTCACATAGCTATTAAGTGTGTGAGGTCACATTTGAACTCAGATCTCCTGACTCCAGGTCCAGGGCTATCCACTGTATCACCTAGTTATTTCCGTAAACTCAGGTACATAGCAGTCTAGTGGTGGACGACTGCAAATACTGAAGAGCACCCTGGTCCTTGCTCTCAGATTTTATAATCTAATGCCCAACTTGAAATCAATATAAACATGTACATGTAACTAGATCAGTACATTAAGCATCAGTGATCTTGTCACCTTGGAAACGCCTTTCCCCAATGCAGATCTCAATCTGTAACTTAGGTAGTTGTACTAGGTTCAGAGAGGTTAATTGTCTTCAGATGGTCACCCAACTAAATGTGAGAAGTGAGACCTATGCCCAGGGCTTCCCGACTCTAGGCCCAGTGATTTTTGGACTTTTCCCCACTGCCTCTGATATGTGTATGAATACAATAAAAGTATTTTGGAAGGCTTATATTTGTGTTTGGATGAGGTTAATGGGGGAGGAAGAGGAAGCGAGTAAAAGGCCATGTGGAGGCTCCCCCTGCCATTAACTTGACTGCTTTGCCAAGGGGTCAGGGGCTGGTTTTAAGTGTGACACTATGATCTCTTTTCCTCTAGTGGATCTCTAGCCTTAGGCTTCTGACCCTGTAGAGATTCAGGCTCATGGGAACTTATGTAGTGGAACTTAGTCCAAGATGTGGTGTAACCTTGCTGACTATCATAGTGTCTTCCTTCCAACAAAACTAGGTCTTGGAAATAATAATTATATTAGCTGGCATTTGTATAGTGCTTTAAGGTTTGCCGAGTGTTTAATACGTTATCTCATTTGATCCTCACAACAACTGTGTTGTGAGTGCTGATTCTACAGATAAAGAAACTGAGACTGGGAGAACGTAAGTGACTTGACCAGGGTCACACTGCTAGCATGCACTTGAGGTGGGATTCAAACTCCAGTTTTCCTGATGTCTGCTGTGCTAATATCCTCCTTAGCCAGTATTTGTCATTTATATCTCTGTGGGAATTATTTGTTTTGGGGTTTCTTCTCCCTAGGGGATTTACGTACTAAGTCTTATCTCTGAATTGGAATGAAAGGTTTCTTTCCCTAAGGAAGGAACTTCAGGGAGGAGGGGAAGTTATGTTGGGGGTAGCCACACGTTCCTTCTGGTTGTTGACGTGGGAGTTGTTTGGCTGATCTCTGAGGTCTCTTCCAACTTTCCAGATTTTATGGTTCTAGAAAGCTTGGAATGAATGATGTTAACTCTGAGCTCTCACTTCCTTCTATTCCCAGAGGGTGGGTGTGGGTTTGGGGAACAAAGAAAGCCCCACTCCTGCCAGCCAGGAGGGAGACAGGAGGAAAAATCCAGTGAGGGTGAGTTAGATAAAGTGTTAGACCTAGAATGGATTGGGTCTCTAGGTGAATGTTGAGTGAGGGTCATAGGAGCAAAGATTTAGACTTGGAAGGGACCTCAGAGGTCTCCAATGCCTCCACTTTATAGATGATGAAACTGAGGCCAAGAGAGGTTGTAAATGATGCAACTGGGATTTGAAACCAAAGTCTTGGACTCTCAATTTAGTGCCCAGTCTACCATGCCATGCCTCCTGACCAAGGAAATATTTTAAATAGAGCTTGCCCCTAATTCCTGAGAAGTGTCCTTAAGGAAGCAACGTTGTAGAGAAAGAGCTCCATTTGTCCCTGAATGCTTAAGAAAGTGTCCGGGGAAAGGGGTTGAAGCCATCAACAGGCAAAATTGTAGGGATTTGGTAGGTGGTGTAATATGACCATGTCCTCTGTGGTGTGGGCCCCTACTCTCAACTTGGGGATGTCTGACCCTGGGGATAGTTGAGCAATGGGCACCTTCTAGTGCGGTCACCTCTTTTTGAGAAAGTCTTTCTTTTAGTGACTGGGGCGTTCTTGGACCTTGAGACTAATTTGGGTTTTGAATGGAAAGATCAGAGTGGTGGAGGGAGAGCCCGAGCCTGAGGATCTGGGGTAGAATGGTGGGGGGATCATCAGTCAGATTAGGAAATTAACATGTCCTCTCTCTGTCCAGGCTGAGGAGGAGCTCATCAAAGCTCAGAAGGTATTTGAGGAGATGAATGTTGACTTGCAGGAAGAGTTACCATCTCTGTGGAATAGGTGAGTGGGCCTAAGGCTAGAAACTCCTGTTGTCGTGAAACGGATATGGATCTTCACTCTTGGGAGGCCCTCAGTCTATTGGGGAAATCTAGTCCACGCCCTTGTTCTGTGAGAAAGGACAAATTGGTATTTGGCTTTATGACAAGAAAATAATCTTATCCAGAAATCCTATAGCTGCAAACACAATTGGAGCATTCTTCCCAAGGTCAATGTCTAGTCAATGTTCTTCTACTTTCCTTCTCCCACCACACCCAGAGATAGATATATATAAGAATTGGTGATAGGCAAAAGGAATTTTTTGTCTTTTTCCTTAGAAGGGGAAACTGAGGTCCAGATGAGTTGAATGGTCTACTTGAAGCCACACATTGTACTAAAAGAAATAGCCTGGTTCGTAGTCAGTTGTCCTTTGGTTGGGCTGTTAGGCAGAGAGTGGGAACTGTATGTTGAGGGGTCTTTGCAGAAGAAATGTAGCAGGGACCTAGCCTGAGCCCTTTCTAGGTGATTTCCTTGGACCCTGGCCTTCACCTGACCATCTGTCCTTTCTACTCACTTCAGCCGTGTTGGTTTCTATGTCAACACATTCCAGAGCATCGCTGGCCTGGAGGAGAATTTCCACAAGGAGATGAGCAAGGTAAACAAGCCCCTTCTCTTTGTGGCCTGGTCACCCCACCTCTGAGGTCTCGCTCCAGGAACCTCTGAGATACTTGGCATCGCTAGGCATTATGGGACATTATCCAGCAGTTTTGTGATGTAGTGGATAGAGTTCTGGGCCTTGGGTCAGGAAGACTTATCTTCCCTCGTTTAAATCTGTCTTCAGACACTTATTAGCAAGTCATTTAACCCTGTTTTCCTCAGTTTCCTCATCTGTCAGATGAGCTGGAGGAGGAAATGGCAACCTGTTCCCATATTTTTGCCAAGAAAACCCCAAATGGGGTCCTGAAGAGTTGGAAAAGACTGAAGATGACTGGACAGCAACATGGGACAGGGGAAACTGAATTCTGAAGCAAGAGGTCCTGGGTTCTGCTGCTTACTACCTATGTGACCTAAACTCGGTCACCTCTCTGGGCCTCAGCTTCTTATGTGTAAAATGAAGGGATTGAACTAGAAGCCTGTGATCCTCTTGTCCCCACTTCCCCCTTCAGATCTCTGTGAATATTGGGAGTGGTTCAGTGGTCAGTTTACTCCTGGTGCTCCACTGGAGAATCTTTTCTCTCTCCACCTCCCCACCTACAAGTTAGTGAACAGAGTCCTTCTCCCATGCCTTCCCTTACCCTTCCTGTGGTGATACCTTTCACTAATGCTACCTGTCCTGCCTCCCTACACTCCATTGTGTATTTGCTGCCTCTGGTTGGGAAAGGATCTGACCTGCTGAGTTGTTAGCTAATTATGGGCTCAAGGTGTTCCCTCTCCAAGATATTTGTATTTTAAGGGCAGATTCTTGGAAACCGAAAAGTCTTAAGGGCCAAAGGAACGAATCTCTTCATCCAAGGTTAGCCCTGGGGATGTGTGTCTGTGGTCTGAAGCCAATGAGGGAATGGCTTTTCTACAAACCTTCTGTGTTTTCTATCAGCATTTCAAGGTAGTCTCACCCCTTCTTCCTCCCAGCCATGTAGGGAAGGTCATAGAGAGGAAACAGAAGATAAATAAGCCAGGAAAAGGGATAACGACTGTAATAAAGGGGAGGGGGAAAGGGAAGGGAATAAGTTTTTATTGAAAACTTCATTGTGTCAGGCATTGGGCTAAACACTTTACAAATATTATCTCATTTTAGCTTTATAACATAGTGGAAGGTAGACAGAGGTTAAATGACTTGATCAGGGTCACCCAGCTGGTAAGTGCTTGAGGCTAGATTTGAACTCAGGTCTTCTCAACTCCAGGCCCAGGGCCTTATCCACTCTGCCCCTGGGGGTGTATAGGACTGCCTTGTGTGACTAGACCTCAAGGAGTCCAGAGAGTGAAAGTGAGTAGAAGAAATTGCCTTGTTGCCTATGTTTGCCTGTCCTAAAAGACCTCATTTGGACTGATAACAGCTAGACCTGTGTTAATTCGGACCAAATCTGCAAATCTGTCTGTACAGGACAGATGGGATGACTCTGGCATACTGTTCTACTCTATTGTATGCCATTCAGTATTTACAAAGTGTGAAATATTTGATTTCAGGTAGTGGATAGAGTGCTATCTATATTCCTGGAAGGAGTTTCCACAGTGGGAGTTCCTGAATGAAATTATATCTTCCTCTTATATTTATGTATCTACAACATCCTCAGCATAGATACATTTCATGCTATGCTGGGTTATGCTGGGTGTTGGGGGAATTTAAAGAGCATTGTTCTGAGTGTTGGGAATATAAAGACAGAGATCTTGGGGGACCCAGCCTTGTGGATGGGAGGTCAGGGAGAGAGGAGGAATAAGTTAAGTGTGGAAACAAGGGCAGGTCAGGATGGTGCTGCAGGTAGCTGCCCTTAGCTTTAGCACATGGGTTCCTAAGAAGTCTCAGAACCTGGATTGTACCTGCACTCCTGGACACACCACCTCATCCACTCCATTCATCAGCCCTCCTTTCTCTCTACAGCTGAACCAAAACCTGAATGATGTGCTGGTGAGCCTGGAGAAGCAGCATGGCAGCAATACATTCACTGTCAAGGCCCAGCCAAGGTCAGCCCCATACCCTCTCTATGGGGCTACAATCTTCCTGTCCGCATAACAACCCTCTCGTGTTCCTTGGTGGGGAGGCACTAAACGAGGAGAAAGCCTTGGCTTGGCCAGCTGAGGATATTCACAAAGGAAGGGCAGGCTTGCTCATGCTGATGTAGCTGGGGCAGGGCTGGGGGGTTGGGGAGGGGAAAGAGGAATGGGGAGGGAGATTAGCTCTAACTACATCCTTGTATCATGTGCAGGCCAGTGCGAGATGGGAGTGAGGATTTTAATACAGATCCCCATTTTTTTCCTGCAAACAAGTAAAAAGTGTAGGTTTGGAGCAAGCGCAGACAGGAAAACAGAAAGAACAATGAACTGGGCATCATGAGACCTAGGTTCTCACTAGTGTTGACTTGGCACAGAATAGTTATATCAATCTTGAGCAAATCACTTCTCTTTAGTTTTCTCATCTACAAAATAAAGGAGGTTCTACTAGATCAGGGGCTCTTAACATGGGGTGCATGAACTTTTAAAAAATGCTATAACTATAGTTCCATATAATTGGTTTCCTTTTATAATCCTACATATTTTATTTTATGCCTTTAAGGGTATTTTTCTGAGGAGGGTTAGCCAGATTCCTAGAGGGGTCGATCACACACACACACACACACACACACACACACACACACACACACAATGTAGAACCCTGTCCCTTAAATCCTATAAAGCTGATTCTAGGCTGGCATATCCAGGGAATCAAGTCCAAAGCTAGATGATTCTTAACCCCTGTGCTTCTTCCCACTACCTGAATCTTGGTATAGTAAACTGTGAGTCAGTGCAAGGTCCATCTCATCTGTGAGCAGAGTAGAGAGAATTCTGGCGTCAGAGGCAAGAGACCTGGCTTCACTACGTTCTAGCTGGACAACTCAGCCAGTGACCATTCCTCTGGCCCTTGATTTTTCCGCACTGAAATGAATCTAATAATACTTGTACTACCTGCCTCACAGGTTGTTGTGTGGCCCAAGTGAGACAATGGAAGTCAGAGTGCTTTGTGAAATAAAAGGCACCCTACAGATGTGAAGTTATTGCTATTATTGGTAAAACTCCAAGCCAGCTGAGCAGGAATGTTTGCCAAGCCTGTTCACTCAGTGGTGTGCCAGTGAATTCTAGATGCATCAGTCTTGCTTTCAGCTCAGTCCCTGGGCTGATGCTGCTCCCCTCCCCCATTCCTGTAAATCCTGTTCACATAAATAATGTTTAGCCCAGTAGGAATTTCAGAATCTAGATTTTTATCCCAAATGTTTCTTGTGACAAGATTAGGGGACAAAGAGGGGGCTTGGCAAATTTCCCTTTGTCTAGAGGTCTATAGGAACAAGAGCTGTACTTGGGGTTTCCACTCCTTAGGGACCATGGAAGTATGTATGAATTCGTATTATGTGTATTTTTATGTGTGAGTGTGTATGTGTGTGTGTGTGTGTGTGTGTGTGTGAGAGAGAGAGAGAGAGAGAGAGTATGTATATGCACAGATGATAGGATAAGGCCCATAGGGTGCCCTGATAGGAATTCAGTGTCACTGGGGAAAGAAATAAAGAGGATCCCTCTGTCTCTGGTCTTGAGGAGCTAATGTCCTGACAGGGAAGACAACCATAACATCCATCTCTACCATGCGAGCCTATCTCATCCCAATGTAGTCATATGAGTGACATGCAAGGAACATGGTTGACCAGGTACCATGATGTGTAGGCTGGGGAATGGTTTGTGTTAAAGCAGGGCTCATTTCTTAGAGGAGAGGGTCCTCCTTTTTTTATGGAGAGGGAAGAAATGAGGTTTAACAGCCTCCAGGGAAATAATTTCTTGAATCTGGGACTGCCTTCAGAAAAGGATTAGAAGTTGGAAAGGGTAAAATTAGATTAGAGGCAAAAGACTGAGTCATTGTCATGTCCCAGTGAGGCTAAGAGCGAACCCTATCATTTCAGAGAGGCAGTATGGTGTGGGGGGAAACACAGTGGTCCAGGTGTCAAAAGCTCTGAGTTTGAATCACATCTCTTCTACTTGCTAGTTTTGTGAACTTTGGCAGGTCATTTAGATTCTCTCTGCCTCCATTTCTTCGTCTGTAAAATGGGAACCAACTGTACTTGAGCTATGTATCTCGCAGGGTAGTTAGTTTAAAATTATGTAAGTATGAACTTTTAGCATTATTCTTACACTGTTTATCTGTTCCCCCTCTTCAGTTCTACAAATATTTATCAACTACCTACTATGTGTAAGATATTTCATACCAGTGGGGATGAGGTATAATATGTCTTTTTGGGGATGGGAGAGATGCACATGCAACCTAACTTTGATGGGAGTGGGTTGGAAACTGAAGTTGATGAGGTCAAAAAGCATTCACTAGGCAACTTTTCTAGTCTGGCAGATTTTAGGAACTGATTCACCCCTTAAACTGCATTATACATATATACCCTAACCATCCTTCCTTCTCTTCGCCCCTCAAAGTCACTATCATCTTTAATTATCATCCTGCTGAACTCAAAATAGCAAAGAAGAGAGAGAAAAATCCAGGACATCTTGGTTATGTGTTAAATTAAACTTTTTTCCTTGTTAGATAATTGTGACTTGGCAGACAGAGTCTCATTTGGAAGTTGGGAGACCAGAGTTCTAGTCTCAGCTCTGATGTGGGTTTCTTGTGTGGCTTTGGATAAATCACTTCCCTATGCTGGGTCTCACCTTCCCAATCTTTTAGGTGGACAGAATCACCTGTATCTTTAACGCTTGAGGAATGTAGACAAAAGTGAAATGCTGAACCCAGGAGCATCCTGGAGGGGCTGTAAAGAGAATCTGGCTAAGTGAGAAGATTCTTGCTAGGCCCTGTGTTCCGCTCATCGAAGGGAAGAGCTTTGCCTGGTTTGGTTTTGGGGGCCCCTTTTAAGAAGTGTATGTATTTTGGTGTTACGCTAGGGATGGGGAGAAAGGAAGACAGATGACTTTTATTTTTCCCTCCTATAATAAAAGCCATTTGCATCCGGTCCCCCACAGAAAGAAAACTAAACTGTTCTCCAGACTTCGGAGAAAGAAGAGCAGGTACCAGTATACCAAGAGCTGCATTGTGTGGGGGCCCTCGGGGCTCATAAAAACAAATGTGTGGCCTCCCATGATAACCTGGGTGTGCGGAGGGGAGGCGTGTGTTCCCTTGGGATCTAGAGCAGGCCCCGTGCATGTCCTGATGTCCTCAGCCTGGGAAGGGGGAGGATGGACAGAACTAACCCAATAACCTGCCTTGGTGTGTGTAATGCTGTTTATACTCTTTGCCCTCTTTGGTATAGGGAGAGGCTAGAGAAAGTATCCCAGGGAATCAGAGGCAGGAAACGAAGTTTTGTGGGTGTGGTATTTAGTTGGATGCTCAAAAGTAGGAAGCTAGGTATGAGATGGTCAAAGCAGGAGAGGAACAAAGGGTAGAGGCTGATGAGTACATAGAAAGAACTTGGCGGTCAGGTTGGGACTGGATGCTCCCCATCAGGAGAACGCTTCTGAGTTAAAGATCATCCAGAGAGGTCGGAACCAGGCAGGCAGTCAGGAACCGGAAATCCTTAGATCCTGGAGAGCAGGCCAAGGCGGTGAGGTTGGTCAATACCCAGGCAAGCAGTCTGGGCAGTAGATATGGGGTGCCAGCGACAAGGAGACCTTGATACTGAATATAACCATCAGATTTGCCTGGGAAGCTTCTTCTACGCTTCCTACTAGGGGCCAGAACCAATCTCAGGCCGTAGTTGCAGGCTGCATTACCTTGGCTCACCAGACCTAGCAGATCTGGTTGCAGGTCTGCTGTGATCCCTCAGGTTGGCTCCATTGGAGAGACCCCGACAGTGGATATTCGGTGGGGCCCGTCTGACTTAGAACTCTGTGGCCTGAAGCTGCTGTTGGGCCACTTCTGCACACCCTTTCCCCTACTCCTTTCTCCTTCTGGGACATTCTTAACTTCTCAGTTACTATTTTACTACTTTTAGTAGTAGTAACTACTACTCAGTTGTTTCTTAGTCACTTTTCTTGGAGGGGGAGGTGGTTTGTATTCTTTTTTTCTTTTTTAAAGAATTCAGATTAATAATATGGTATATCTATTAGCCTTTTTAAAAAGTCTGGTTTTGTTTTTAATTTTATCTTCAGTGACTTTTCAGTGCCTCAGTTTTCTAACCTTTAGTATGAGGAAATTGGATTGGATGATCTCTAACTTCCTTTTAAGCTTTACTTTCCTAGGATCATCAGAGCTGGGAGAGTCCAGATGGAATCTGGGTCCAGATGGAGCCACTGGGTCTGTTGAACATTGTTTGGGGAGACACCATAAAGAGAGAGAAAACATGATCCTGTCTGTGGTGGTTTCTTTACTAGGAATTTCTTTTGGACCAATCTCCACTTGACCCCAAATGCTTAGGCCCTAAAGGAATGGACCTAGGAGGAGTTAGGGAAGCTCATGTAATAGCCACTGGACTTTTGATTCGAGACAATTGCCACATTTTAATCTTCAGACCTTTGAGTTCTCTCAGCTGGGCTCACGTCTCTCGGGGGCGGAATGTCATCCTCTCTTTTGTGTTTAGCATCAGAAGGAAGGCTGAGATGGCTAGGGTTGGAGGTCTAGCCATGGGGGTTAGGGCGAGGGTTTGGCACTCACTTGACTCAGTTTTCAGTTATTCAGGGGCTGGCTAGATTATTCACTCCCCTTGGTACTCCTCTCCCTTTCCCTTGCATTGTAGCCTCCCCTTTCTGGAGGAGGGGCATGAAGAAAGGAAAGAAAACTCAGCCAACAAACATTTATTGCTTACTATGTGCCAGGATCTGTGAGAAGTATTGAGGATACAAAGAAAGGACAAAAACTGTCCCTAACCTCAATGAGGTCACGTTCTAATGGGGGAGACAACGCAAAAATAGCAGGTATATACAAAATACATCTAATAAGGCCTTGAAGGAGGAAAAAAAAACCCATCCTATTTTAGAAAATCTGTTATAAATAACTTTCATGGATCTGTGCTTACCTCTGCCTCCTATCTGTATGTATACTTGAGAATAAGCTTTGAATACCATGTTGCCTTGTATCTTGTAGATACAAGAGCATTAGAAGGACAGTATCTTTTGTATGGAGAGTGTCTGAGGCTTTGGGTTAGCCTGCCTGGCTTTTGGGGGCAGGTCCCAGGCTATCCAGGCCAGCTGGCATGAGTAGAATAGATGTGGGCCTGGATGCCTCAGGCCCCAGAACTATCACAAAGGCCCAGAGAGGGGTTAGGAGTGAGTTAGTGGGGGAATTGGAGTACTTTGGCTGTCTGCTTCCTACTGCTCCTATGTGGACTTGGGAATAGGGAACATTCTGGGAACATTTAGCATCTTTTGTTTTTTTTCATTTCTATCATTGTCCCTAAAGCATTCAAACATGGGCACAGAGACTCATCTGTGCGCCCTTTCACATAGTCATACACAGAAAGCATATTCATGCTTGAATGCACACCTGTACCCTCATTTGCATAGATACACATTTTTCCATACTCACAGATGTTCACATTCCCTTTGTAATAAGCCTCGGAGCAGAGGTACAGGCAAAGTCCTTAAAGGAGTTTTCTCCCAGAATTCTCTCTCCTCTGGGGCTGGGGTCCGTTCCTTGATCTAGAGGACCTGGCTAAGAGCTCCTCTAGAAAGTCGCCTCCTGCTCACTACCTCCCATTGTCTCTGTCTCCATCTCTGCAGTGACAATGCCCCTATGAAAGGGAACAAGAGCCCCTCACCACCACCCGATGGTTCCCCAGCTGGCACCCCTGAGATCAAGGTCAACCACGAGCCCGAACCAGCCAGCCTGGACACTCCTGGGGCTGCCATCCCCAAGTCGCCGTCTCAGGTACCCCCTTGACCACACAGTCCTTTCCTTACCTTTTGCTTCTGTCTCCTTCCTTCTTCCCTTTTCCTCTGCTTTCCTTCCCTTCTCTCTCTTCATCTTTTGTCCTCTTTCGCCCTTCTGTAAATGAGGGGATGCCCTCTGTGGGCTTCCCAACGCCCTCTTTTTCCCACTGAGGCAGGAGGTTAAGTTCTGGAGGTTTATAAGGGAGGCCTAGACGCCTATTTTGTTCCTGGACGGATGGCTCTGTCTGAGACTCCATAGAATCCCAGTACCCGTCTTCTTATGCCAGTCTCCCTCCAAGCCTCCCAGTCCCTGAGGGCCCTTCCTCAAAGTCTGAGTCTGGTCACCTCTGAAATGTTCTTGAGCCTCAGCAGTTTGGCCAACTGTTCACCCACTACTGTTACTGCTCTTGCTATTACTACTCTGATTTCCCACATTCCCCACAGTGGCCCAGTCTGCTCAGCTCTCTCCAGTCCTTGTTCCTTTAGTGGGGTGTTTTTTGGCTTTATTAGAGAACCAGACACCCTCGATCCCCAGCAGCCTGGATGCTATACACTTCCTTTGCTCTTGCCTCTTTGTAGTCTGAGTTTTTCTTTATGTAACTCCTTCCTCTCCCCTACCCCTTCCTTTTATTGTGGCTCTCCCACCCTTTTCTAGAGTGCATGTTATCACCCTCGGCCTGGTCCAGGGCATGGGGTTTCTTCTGGCTCTTCCAGTGTCCAGGGCATCCTGGGAGCATGTGTTGCTGCCCTTTTCCTCTCCTGCTATCCTGCCAGGTCAAATGCTGCCTCCTACCTCATGTGCCAAAAAATGAAAATTGTTCTCATTTTCTTTGAGTTTTCCCCCCGGGAGCTGCCTTATATTAATGTACTTAGTGTTGGAGGTCATTGGGGGTGGAGGATTATAAGGAAGGGAATGGAAGAAGATGGGGTGCGTTCTTGGCTTAAGGAAGAATCATTTAGCCCAAGGATCAAGAGAAAAAGTGGGAGAGAAGATGACTGAAAAGGAAACTAAAAAAGAAGAAAAAGAGGAAAAGGTAGTGAAGAGGGATGGGGAGTGGTGGGAGAAAGGGGGATGGAATCTCCTGGTTAGCAAGTGGGAAGGCAGGAAACAGACAGGCCCCCCGCATCCAGATTCCTCATCACCCCCTTTTAAGGCAAGCAGTCCAGTAGGAGGACTGCTCCCATTTTGGGCTTTAGAAAAGTTCTTTTAAAGTTAATTTAATTGAGTTTGGATTCCAGGGGAAGAGAAGAAAGCCAGCTGCGGTGGCTGTCTTGGTCTTCGGCTTGTAGAAAAGGCCGACAGTCAGAATGATGGAACCACAGCACCACCTGGTGGTTGCAGTGCTTCACTGCATGACAGTCTCCCCCAGCCTAGTTGTACTGGATCAAGTCCTATAAGAAATGGAGATAAGGGAACAAGAGAGACAGGGGAGCTGGGAAAGGGCATTTGTTACTGACAGAAGGCCTTCCGCTTTTTGCATAATGGGAAAAAAATCCACCAAACTAGAGGTAGGTGTTTCATTCACCTGTTCATTTTAGTTAAATCAGTATAATTCAACCAGATTTATGTAATTAAATTGAATTCAGCAAGGCTTTACTAAACACCTATATGAATTTGGCAAGAGCTTATTAAGGATATATTCTTTCTTCCCCTCCCTCCCTTTTCATTTTTTCCTACTTCTCTCCTTAAGCTTCACTATGTCTTTCTCCACTGTCAGTCTTTCTGTTATCTCTTTTTTCCCCCATTTTACCTGCTGCATCCCCAGCACAAGGAGTTCCCTTTTCTGAAGGGGCTTGTGACCCTGTTGGGCACACTAGACCTAGACACATGAAATAATAAAGAGACCATACAGGAGAGTTTCTGACTAAGAGATAGGTTGTGTGGTAGAGACTCATTCATACTTAGCTGGTCCTGGGGGTGGGACACCAGCGTGTGCAGTAGTGATCTAGGAAGTTTCCATGGAAAAGATGAGCTAGATCTTACAGGATGGGGGTAGGGTCTGGATAGATGGAAGACATACCTCTCATCTTCAGAGGGTAGACAGGGAGAAGCTGGATAGAAGGAGATAGAAGCCTGAACTGATATGTCCTTAGGGTCTAAGTTCTCCCAGCTATTGTTTTCCTCTTTTGAGCAGGTAGGTCCCTTCCTTGGGGAGGGAACAGGGTTGGTGTTAGATGGATTTGCTTTTTCTTTCTCTTTCCAGGGCAGTGTTTTCAGGCTTGACTTTTCTTCCTTTCCATCCCTGAGATTAAACTGGCATTTCTGGTGTCTGTGTTGAGACGTAATGATCATTTTGCATCTTGCTTCCCCTTCTCCAGCATAGGAGCCATGAGGATGGGCGGTGGACCCACTTGCTCCCATTTTCCTGACCGAGGCCAGCATCTCCTGCCCTGTACTCCTTGTCCATGGTCTGTGGTTTGACTAACCAGAGCTTTGTCTTTGTCTCTGTCCACATCTCTCTGCCCCCAACATGTTTTGCCGTGTGGTCCCCTGCCCCCTGTCGTCGGTCGCACCCCACCCTTATCTGCCTGCAGCTTCGAAAAGGCCCACCAGTCCCACCGCCTCCCAAACACACTCCGTCCAAGGAAATCAAGCAGGAACCACATTATCAGCTTGTTTGATGACAATTTTGTCCCCGAGATCAGCGTGACCACCCCCTCACAGGTCAGCCACAGCCATCCTTGGATGTTCAGTCTCTCTACCTTCCTTTCTTCATTTATCATATGCCATCCTTTTCTCCTCTTCTTCTCCAGGAGAAATGAGGAAGGAACAGGAGGGCTTCAGAGCATGTGCTGGCAGCTTGGGGTGAAAAAGGCTTGGAAATGAATTTGAGCTGGGAATTATAAATATTTACTGTCCATATCATACAAAAAAAAGCCCATTTTTACAAAATGAGGTCCTAAGCGGTTGAGTAGTAATGCTCCCTTGTGTTTCTACTTTTCAAGTTTTCCATTGTATGTCCCACCAAAAGATGCACTACTTTGTTTATGTAGTACTTCTTATATATTGCTTATGGGGGGGAAGGGAATAAGTGTTTATATAAGCCTACTGTGTGCCTGACACTGTGCTAAGCCTTTTACAAATATTGTCTCATTTGATCATTGAACCATAGACTGAGCTGGAAGAAACTTTAGAGATAATCTAGTCCAGTCCCCAGTAAGGAAACTGAGACTTAAAAGAGAATCATGGAGCTGTTCAATGGAACTGGTGAGGTGACTTGGCCAAGTTCATCCAACTAGTTAGTGACAGAGCTGAGACTAGAGCTCAAGTCTTCTCATTCTCAGCCTAGGATGCTTTTCTACCTTATCTCATCTACCTGTCTTGCTGCTAGGGGCAGATGGGTACGATGCAGGTTGGGATTCTGTGGCTTGAGGAATACAGTTAGGAAACCTTTTCTCTTCATTGAGAGGAACTTGGTATATCAGATAGTGCACTAAGCTTGGGGTCCAGAGAGACTTGGGCTTGAATCCTGACTGACACTTAATGGCTATGTGACCCTAGGTGTGATTCATTCAGCCTTTTAAGACTCAGTTTCCTTATCTGTAAATACTGTCTGTATTACCTATCTCAGACTCTTTATAAACCTTAAAACACTATAGAAATGTGAGCCATTATTAAGTATCTACTATATGCAAGGCAGAGAGACATTGTAGTATAATGGCTAGAATGCTGGATTTGGAATTAGGAATAGTAATAATAGCTACTATCATCTAGTGCCTGCTACGTGCCAGGTACTGTGCTGAGCACTTTACAAATATTTCATTTTATCCTCAAAACAACCCTGAGAGGTAGGTACTATTATTATCTCCATTTTATAGAGGAGGAAACTGTGACAGACAGGTTAAGTGACTTGCTCAAGGTCACACAGCTATTAAGCGTCTAAGGTCAAATTTGAACTAAGGTCTTCCTGATGCCCGGCCCAGCTCTAATCTACTACATACCTAGCTGCCCCCAGAAGATCTGGGTTTAAATCCTGACTCTGTCATTTACTAGCTGTGTGACCAGGAGTAAGTTCCTCACTCTGAGCCTCACTGAACTCCCCAAGACTATAAATTAGAGATGGATTGCTTCTGCATAAGTGGAGGGAGGTTCCCGCAGTGATGAAATCACAGGTCCTTGATTGACATATGCAGGGCTAGGTTTTGGAAATACAAGGATGAAAAATTGCACAACCCTCACAACCTTACATTCTATTGGGAATAGGCTTCCTTCAGGGGCATTGAGTTGTAGCTGTTCAAGCACAGGTTCAATGACCATTTGTTGGGGATTTTATAGATGGAATTCTTGATTTGGCTATTGATTGGCCTGTATGATTCCTGAAGTTCTTCCCAGCTTCAAGAATCTGTTATTCTGTGGACTCCCCCTCCTTTTTTTTTTTTTCTCCTTTTTGACACTGAGTCTATCACCTCCAGGCTGGAAGTCCTGATTACACTGATCCATCAGCATGGTCACTTTGACCTGTTCTGTTTCTGACCTGAGTTGGTTTACCCTTCTTTAGGCAGCTTGGTAGTCCTTCCCTTTCATTGTACTTAATCTTGGGAGCTCACCCTATTGGTGTCAGATTTGATGGGCACATGATTGATAGCATTCAGCAGCTCAGAACTCTAGAACTCAGGCAATCCATCAGCCTGGGATTATAGGTGTGTGCTACTGTGACTGGCATTCTGTGATCCTTTTATGGTTTATTCTGAGTCCCTCAGAAGGAATTGGGAAATTCTCCCTAGGAAGTCCATATATTTCAGCCAGACTTTTTTTGGGTGTTAAATAACTTGCCTAGGGTCACACAGCTAGTTAGTATCTGAGGCTGGATTTGAACTCAGGTCCTCCTGACTCCAGGGCCTGTGCTTTATCCACTCCGCCACCTAGCTCCCCTTTTAGTTTGACTTAATGGGAGAGACATATCCTCTTAGAGGGACTGCTGCACCCGCCTTCCTACTTCACTAGGAGAAAGGAAACTGCCAGAAGCCCCAGGCTTGCAGATGGCTTTCATCTTCTTCCCTATTTATCTTCTCTACTCCACCTGTGCCTGCTACTTCCCTCATGATTCATTGCATGTTTTCTCTCTCTCTCTCATTCCTCCTTCTACCTATTGCATGTCTTATATGTTTGTACGTACAATTGGGGGAATACACCTGTTCATGGAGCCTGGCCTGAGGACCAGGGTTTCTACCAGAGCATTCTCACCCTTGGTGCACAGAGGGGAGAGAGGGGCTGCTGGGACTTCTGGGACTGGGGGTGAGGGAAGGCCTCGCTTCACTGGATTTCTGCTGAGATGTCATCATTGTCATTGGCAACAAGGAAAGACTTCCAGCAAAACAAGGGATTCTAGGAAAGGCCAGGAGGCCTTTGCTCATAGGGTAGAAGTTTGCCTGCTTTGAGGTAAGGGGAGAAATGACTTCTCAGGGGTCCCCTCCCTGGTGTTCTTGTCAGATTGTTTTGTTTTTAAATGACTACTTTGTATTAGATTTATTGACATTCTGGATCAATAGTTAGGCTATTTGATTTATTTTAGCCATCCTCCTGACTCTTACTGACCCTTTTTGTAGGCTTATATGCTACCCCAGGGCAGTGAGGTGGCGAAGTGGATAGAGCGCTGGGCCTGGAGTCAGGAAGACTCATCTTCCTGAGTTCAGATCTGGCCTCAGACACTTACTAGCTGTGTGACCCTGGCAAAGTCATTTAACCCTGTTTGCCTCAGTTTCCTCATCTGTAAAAAGGTCTGGAGAAGGAAATGGCCAACCTCTCCAGTATCTTTGCCACGAAAACCGCAAATGGGGTCATGAAGAATCAGATGCGACTGAAATGACTGAACAACAACAACAAGATGCTATCCTGAGCATTCTCCTGCCTCTTTCCATGCATATCCAACCTCTTAAAGGACTCTACCATCCAAAATGTCATTCTTCCTTCTCTCGCCTCACCCCTATTTCTTTGGTGCAAATATCTCAGCTAGGTATCAGCAAGAAAAGAATTGGGTGTGTGTGGACTTTTTCACACTAGTGTGTAAAATCACTGATATTAATTATAGAGACACTTGCAATTTGAAAAGTGAACTATTATACTAGCCTAGATAAATCTCTTAACTGTGGAATTTTATGCTTTGTGACGAAATGAAATAACTTAAGTTTAGGCAGTGATATTTTCTGAGCAGACTCTCTAATCTGTTCTCTGTTATGCCATATCTCTTTATCCATGGATAGCAAACCTGTTTGGAGGGAATTTGGTTCCTGTCCTTAGCTTTTGGAGTTCACCACATCCATTCCTGCAATGTTGTTCAGTCATTTTTCAGTTGCATCTGACTATTCATGACCCCACATTTGAGGTTTTCTTAGCAAAGATACTGGAGTGGTTTGCCCTTTCCTTCTTCAGCTCATTTTACAGATGAGGAAACTGAGGCAGGGTTAAGTGACTTGCCCAGGCTCGCACAGCTAGTAAACATCTGAGGCCGGATTTGAACTCATGAAGATTCCAAGTTCAGTGCTCTATCCACTGCGCCACCTACCTGCCTTCCCATTCCTGCAGAAGCATCCCTTATTCCCTCCATCAAAGACAGACTCCCCTATTGGATAATATGGCGATCCTGGGGCCAATGGCTGTGAGATGGGGAGAGGGCAGCTTGGGAGATGCTGAGCCCTTGTCAAAGAATGGGAGAATGGGAAGGAACCTCGTGGTAAAAAGAGGGAGGCGATGTCTCCTTAAATTTTGAGGACACATGGGGAATGATGACTCACCTTAAAGTGCTACATAAAGTTAGCCATTATAATCTTGGAAGCGTTGGCTGGTCATACCTTTTCAGCCCGTGTCATAAAGATCTGTGGAGGAGGGGATCCTAGCAGGGTATGGTCTCTGCACAGGTGTGTGCCCATGTGCATTTGCATATATAGATGGCACTCACATGTACTCACAACTCCTCATGTATGTCTAACATGCAAACTGCTTCCTCCTTTTCTGCTGCCAAGTTTGATGTCCCTGGACCATTCCAGGAAAATGCCAGCCTGTTGGATCTGGACTTTGATCCCATCCCACCAGTTGCAAGCCCTGTGAAGGCACCTACGCCCTCTGGTCAGGTTGGTTTGTCTCTTGGCCGATGTGCCTCCTGGAATCCCAAGCTAGGGATCATGAAAGACTTCCCAGCACAGCCCTCCAGCCTGCTGTCCTGCTTTTACTTGGCTTCATGTTTCCCTTTGTTAGCCATCTGGTGGAGGGCTCTGGACTAGTGAGTACCCAGGGTAACAGGAAGACAAGCAAGTTTTTACTTTGAAATTTACTGTTAGCATGATTCCAGAGTACTCATGAGGAGATGTGCTACCTGCTGCCTGACACAGAGGTGATGTACTTAGGGTACATACTGATTGAGACATATTTTTTAGACCCAGCCAATTTGTTAATTTTTTTTTGTTTGGTTGTATGCATTTGTTGCAAGAGTTTTTTTTTTCTTTTTTCTTTTTCAGGATGAGGATGAGGGATGGAGAGGAGAGACAGTGGATTTTTGTTCATTGAAATTTTTTTTTTTTTGGTTAGGCAATTGGGGTTAAGTGACTTGCCCAGGGTCACACAGCTAGTAAGTGTCAAGTGTTTGGTCTGAGGCCGGATTTGAACTCAGGTACTCCTGACTTCAGGACCAATAATTTATCCACTGTGACACCTACCTGCCCCCCCAAATTTTGTTTTAAAAAAGAATTTTGCCAGAAATTGAAAAAAAATCCTATTAGTGATTTTGTCTAATTATCCATGATTAGGCTTCCTGGTTTATGTGGTTGAATGCAAATTATTTGCAAATAGATTTTATGCAACTATAGCTGAGTAGGTAAGGAGGCCTTTAGGGATGTCCTAGGGGAGACCCCTGTATTGGGTGACTTGATCATATAGGTGGTCAGAGTCAGTGAGAGGCCATCCCTTTGAATGTGGAGCAAGGTCCAGATCTCATTGAAGATCCATGGGTTCCAATGCCTCAAGTCCTTTGATGAGTCTGCCTTTGAGCCCATCCCAGTTCAGTTGTAGGCACAGTACCATCGAAGTTGGGATCTTGGGGGAGAGGGGGCTCCTCTGGGTGTAACTAATTGCCTGTGTTTGCTGGCCTGTAAATCTGACTCTCTCTTTATCACACTTTGACATGCTTAGTCGATTCCATGGGATCTCTGGGAGGTAAGCTTTGTGTCTCCCCTTTTCAGGTGTCTCATTGTTCCTTCTCCTTGGCATGAACACAGTGCCCTCATCATGCTTTTTCCGTAATGCTGCTATTTGCCTGCCCATTGGTTGTAGTAGGTTTTCATTCCAAAACCTCTTTTGTCTTTCTGTCGTTTCTTCTGCCTGCCTGCCTAGCATGATTATTCCCTGGATCCAGTTCTCCTGAGGGTTCACCCTTTCAAATGGTGTCATTGAAAGAGCACCCAGTACATCTTCTGGGTATATGTTGCTGTATATAACACTTTATATCCTGATTAGTAGAATGTATACATCATTCTAAGGCAGGGGTTCTTAACCTTAGGTTCTCTTTGGAGTCCATGGAGAGATTTCAGGGAGTCTGGGAAGTTGTATAGGAAAAATAAATTGTGTCTTTATTTTTATTAACCTTTGAAATCCTACATATCTCATTTTATGCATTTAAAAACATTCTGAGAAGGGTTCCATAGACTTCATCAGAGTGCTAAAAGGGCCTGTAACAGACAAAAAGGTTAAGAACTCCAGGTCTAAAGATTGTTGAATCACAGACTGTTAGATATATAAATGATCATTCAGTCCAGCCACTTCATTTTACAGATAGGGAAACTGAGATCCAGACAAAGAAGCAATATGCCCAGGGACACCCAGCTAGATACACATACACACACACCCCCTCTAAATGTTTTCCTCCATGTCCTTTTGTGAAGGCAGAAGACAGATCCAAGACACAGCAAAGCCAGGCCCTATTTTAACAATTATTCAAATCTACCTCTGGAGTCAAAGGGAACAGCAAAGCTATTAATAAATTATTCATCAACAAGTTTTTATTAACCCTTATCTGTGAATAGCCCAGATGTATAGTAGATGCTATGGGGAACACAGAAGAAGACTTGATCCATGTAAGCTGGTTGACATTGGTTCAACAAAATATTTATTAAGCCCTTACTTTGTGCAAAGCCAGAGATACAAAGATGAAAAACAACACAGTCTCTGTCCTTAAAGAGTTTACAATCTCTGAAAGGAAATACAGCATGTAACCCAATCAGTACACTATGAGGTAGGGAGTGAAGGGACCAAAGGAGAAATTCTAGGCAAAGTGCTCTAGGGAATTTTGAGGGGAAGAGAGGGGAGATCATTTTATCCATGGGGAAATCAAGCAAGGTTAAATGGAGAACTAGGTAGTGCCTAAGTCTTGAAGAATTCTGAAAGGTTAGGAAGAGATAAAGCTACCTTCCAGGCATGAAGGATGACCTTTGGGAATGTAGGGAAATGTGCTCTCTGCAAATGAAAAAAGTCTAGGTCATGATTTAAACCATATGTGCAATTGGAATTCGGAGACCAGAAAGATCATGGGAGTTGGAGTAGTTAGGCAAGCCCTCATAAAGAAAGGGGAACTTGAGTTGGGCTTTGAACGATGGTTAGTCTTTCAGCAGATGGAAGCGTATGTGATCTGTGAGAAGGCGTGGGGTCAGAAATGAGCATGGAGGCATAGGCTGGGAGGGAGAGGGAAGTAACAATGAGTTGCCTGGAATGGTCAAAGCAGAAGGTTTGCATTGGAGAGTAGCTGGGGTTCCTTCGGACACAGGAGACAGGAGGGTAGGAGGGTGGTACTGAATCCTGTTTGGAACTCAGCTGTGAGTTGTATCTCCCCTGTCAAGATGATACCTTATCATTAAATGCTCTAGATCTTTGCAGGGTCATTGATAATACTTTTTTTTTTTTAAAGAGAAACCACAGAACAGAAAAATAGTACCTCTTAAGATAATGCTTTAGCTGGGTCCTTTTAAGAAGGGCATTCTGGGATCTCTACAGCTCTCTGTGGAAGAAAAGGAAGTAGGATGGTTTAGGCATCATTTCACTGAGAGAAACGAGGAAATTGGATGGTCTGTGTATCATTTCTGTTAAGGAGATGAAGAAGGGGGATGATTTGTCTATAAGATTTTGCTGAAGCAACCCATCACAAGGTGGTAGTAGGGTTCCACATGTTCAAAAATTAGCAGAATGGCATTCTACTTCTAATCTCACCACTGGCTCTCTGGAATTAGCTTCTTGGGAACAATTTGAATCTCTAACTCAGAGGCAGTTTTGCTGAGATTATAGATGGCTTTGGGCACAGATCATGGACTATGAGCCTCCATCAGTGAACTGTCATTATTTAGCTCTGACTTTGGGGAGAATATATAGGATAGACAGTCATCAACAAGTATTTATTATTAAGCTTTTGTTATGTGCCAGGTCCTGAGGATAAAAAAAAAAGGCAAAAACACAGTCCTCAACTCTACCCTTCCAGCAGGTTTGGCTATAGGTCCAGATGCTGACTCCTGGATTCCATGTGCCTCTGTGTTCTCCCTCCCACCTTCTCTCTGTAGGTCATTGCTCATGTCTGTTTTCTCTTATTTTCTTCTTATGCCCTGACCATTACTTCCTTCCCTCGCCTTCCTATTCCCTTTTCTTTTCTTCCTCCCCTTCTGCCCATGCCTGTCCCTAGGCTGCAGAGAGTCCAGCTGGCAGCCTGCAGTCTGTGGAGCAGGGCCCTGCTGATAGCGCCACCGAAGAGGGCGCATTTCCCGTGGTCTGGCCCAGCCAGACCTCAGAGCCTGGGCCGGCCCAAGTAAGTGCCCCACCCCACTTCCTAACTTGTCCCTGCCTTCCAGATGGAGAGGAAAAAGGGGAAAGAGAAGCTGGAACATTTGAATTAAGGAGAGCAAAGGACTTCATAAAAGGCACTCATTCACCACTCTTCTAGGGTTAGGTGAGACCTGCCTAGAGGCAGGGGCCTGTGGGAGCTAAGTGGTTCTCAAGTTCAGGCTTAGGCAAAAGTCACTTGCCACCCAGCTGGTTTAATGCCTTTAACATAACAGTACTAACCTTCTGTTCCTAGTAGGAGTGAATTACTTCCTAACAGTCCTTCTAGGGCCTTATCCAAAGGACCAGGGGAAGGGGGCAGCAGGAGAGAAGCATGAAGTGGTCTGCAGACTGAGGGCATAAGAGGAGCTCTTGAGTTCTGTTTAGGACCTTGGGTTCTATCATTCATTCTTCTGAGGACTCTGTAGTAACGTAATTTTCACCTGCACATTGCCTGATGTTTTTTAAAGCACTTTGACATCCCTAATTTCATTTGATTCCATGATGACTCTCTGAGGTAGGTGAACCAAGGCTAAAATTACCCTTTGATGGGAATGAAGAAACTAAGATCCATTGAGTTTAGGTGACTTTGCCTGGGATTAGGTGGAGAAAGAGTAACTGAACCAGTCTTTGGCTCTTGGTATATGCTCTTCGTAACAAAGAAGAGTCATCCCTGTAGTCTATGATTTTTAAGTGTGAATTCTGGAGGGCCTAGGCGAATCAAGGAAGAGGAGAGAGTGAGAAGGTTCTAAGCGGCAGGATTTGTCTAGAGGCTACACACTGTGGTAAAGAAGGGGGGAAGATGGCTGCCCTTTTTTTGGGTATTGACGGTGAACGGGAAGTATCTGCTGATTCTGGCCGGATCTGTTCTTCTTTGGGGGGGAGAAGAGGATGCCTATCCCTACACTTTGGGGCCAAGCCAGGATCTGACCTGGCTCTGGGATTTATGTTGCAGCCAGGAGATGTGACAGAGGCTGGCGAGACGAAACCAGTGGCGGTAACTGAAGGAGCCAGTGAGACGGCGGCAGGTGACGGGGCCTCTGTAAGACCACAGGGAAGATAGACTTGTTTCTGTCTGTTTCTGTCTTTTTCTCTTTGCTTCTGTCTCTGTCTTTCTTTTCCCAACCCCACCCTGGTGTGTGAATATTTAAGGCTTAACCCCAGTCCAGCGCTTTGATCCCTTTGCCCCATAAGCTGGACCCACACACCAGTGCCAGTGAGGATCCTGGATGGGCCGGCCTGTGACCCTCACTGACCGCCAAGGTGGATTCTGTGCTGTGGGGCACCTGTCTTCTGTTTCCCTTGCCCCAACACTCCAGCCAGCCTTCCTCAACAATTCCCTGACCCTGTCTTCACTTCCTTTCCTAGAGCTCCCTGCCTGCTGTGGTGGTTGAGACCTTCCCAGCCACTGTGAATGGAACTGTGGAGGGCAGCACTCCCTCCAAGAGGTCTGACTTGCCCCCGGGATTCATGTTCAAGGTAAGAGAGGGAGGGAGGGAGGAAGAAGTCCCTTTCTCTCCTAACTGCCTAGCATAAGAAGGGACCAATTTTCTTAGGCAAGGGGGAAAGTCTCTCCAGTTGGGGGAAGAGGGTGGTTATAGAACATCTGACATTATCAACAGCACTCCATATTCTCTACTAGTTCCCCAGGAAGGGATTCCCTTCCCAGTGGAAAAACTCTTGGAACCTATTAGTAAACAGCCAATAGAGCCTTGTACTGGGTTGAATCTCACTTAACAAAATAATTGATTAATCAATCAATCAATAAACATTTCTTAAGCACCTCCTGTGTGCCAAGCATTGTGTTAAGTGCTGGGAATATAAAAAGGGGCAAAACACAGTTCCTTTCCTCAGAGAGCTTACCATCTAGTCGGTGAAACAACTGGCAAACAGATACATAGCAAAGCAAACTATATACAGGATAAGCAGGAAATAACAGAAGGAAGGCACTAGAATTAAGAGGGGTTGGAAAAGGCTTCATGTAGAAGATGGGATTTTAGTTGGCACTTGAAACCAGGGAAATCAGTAGGCAGAGACATGATTATCTAGCAGGTTCTGTTAACATGAAAGGGGTTATGTTTGGTGAAGACTTGTAAGCCCATGACCTTTCAAGGAAATTTCTTTTTCAATACAAACATGCAAATCTGTTTTTAAAAATGACTTCAATAAATTGAGATAATTTTGAGCAAACCTAAATATATGGACACAAGTATTTCTGCATAAAGATTGAATTAGATTATTAACCCAAGGATTACACAGTCTGCAAGCTTCCTTCTAGCTTAGCTCTAAAGCCTGTGGATTGTGAAGCCTCTGTCCTGGGACCCCAATGGACTTACTGCGTAGTCATGTATGTGGCAAAGGAGAAAGAGAGATGCAGCTTCTGGAACACAGTCATTGAAATGGACACCTTTTTTAGACTACTGCTATTTCCTAAGAGGCACCCTTGAGGGTTGGAAGCAAAAATGCAGACACAGACAGACACACATACACTCCACCCCCACATCCTCTTAGTTTCTAAGCTCCAGATCTGACTGTCTTAGGAGGTACTATCTTTAAAAGGGGATGGGTGTTTTTTTTTCTTTTTCTACTTAATAGTATTTTATTTTTTCCAATTACATGTAAAGATAGTTTTCAACATCCACTTCTATAAGTTTTTGAGTTCTAAATATTTTCTCCCTCCTTCCCCTCCCCTTTCCCCAAAACAGCATGCAATTTGATATAGGCTATACATGTACAATCAAATTAAACATATTTCCACATTAGTCATGTTGTGAAAGAAGAATCAGAACAAAAGGGAAAAACCATGAGAAAGAAAAAACAAACAAAAGAGAAAATAGTATGCTTCAATCTGCATTCAGACTCCATAGTTCTTTTTCTGGATGTGGATAGCATTTGATAGGTCGATTTTGAACTGAGAAAGTCCTGCCCTATTATCCAGAGAAAGCCACTTCTTCAAGTCCAGGTTCAAGACCCCTTACTTTCCCCATTTTCCAAAAGAAAGAACAGGAAATAATTAGAACACAACACAAGAGAATGTATAGGCAAGTGTTTGGTTGTGAGGTGATTAAAAATAATAAATTAAAAAAAAAACCCAAACCCCAAACCTCTGTATTGTACCATACCACTCCATAGTCTGCAAAGTTCACCGATGGTCTTCCTCCCCACGGCAGGTCCAGGCACAGCATGACTACACAGCCACTGACAGTGATGAACTACAGCTGAAGGCTGGAGATGTGGTGCTGGTGATTCCGTTCGAGAACCCGGAGGAGCAGGTGAGATGTACGGGGGTCCAGCCACAGCACAGAGGCCTCGACGGCTGGTTCTCTGGAACAGTATTGACCACAAGAGGGCAGCACAGGCCACAGAATGAAAGCATCCCTAAGCATCCCTAAGCGTCCGTAAGAGAGCATCCCTGCCTAAGGGGGAGAAGGGCTCTTTGGGAGTCATCACCATGGTCTGTGGGAAGAACTGGCTATGTCTGATTCTTCCTGTGTTTCTTCTCATTTCTTTTCATTTTCCTTCCCTTCTACTTCTTCACTCTTCCTTCTCTTGTTCCTTTTTCTCCTGTCCCCACTTTCTTCTCTTGCCTTTCTTCATATCCCCAGTGTTCTCATGGTGCTTGGTGTATAGTATGAGCTTAAGAAGCTTCATTTTCACCTCTATAGCTCTCCTGCAACCACTTTTTTCTTACTCTTACTCTTTCTCCCTTCTTTTCTGTTTCTCCTTTCTCCCTCTCTCCTTCTTCATACACTTTTCTTATTCTTATTCCTGTCTCTCTCCTCCTCTCCTCTTTTTTCCTTTCCACTCCATCCCCCTCCCTCCCTGTTCTTCTCCCCCGCTGTCTTTCTCTTTCTTTTCATTTTCTCTCTATTTTTCTCTGTTTCTCTTTCCCTTCTTTCTTCTTCCTCCTTCTCCTTTCCTTCTCTCTCTCTCTTTGCCTTATCCTCTTCTTTCTCTTTTACCCCAAATTCTCATTCTAGATAAATGAAATTTGCTTGACAACTTTATGTAAGCATCAGACCACCCACCACCAAATTTGGTAACTGCCAGGACCTGTGAGAGAGAGAATAGAAAAGGGAGATGGAATACCAAGAAGACTTGCATTGCTAGAAAGAATACTTAGTCAAAGGATCTAGGCTCCAGTGGTGGTTCTCTCATTTACTAGTTCTTGTCCCCCTTCTTTCTCTGTTGCTCCATTCCTCCCTCTCTCAGACAGATCACTTTAACTTATTTGTTAAATGAGGGGGTTGGACCAGTTGATATCTAAAGACCCTTCCTAGTTCTGAAGTTTGGTGATTCTACAATTTCTCCATCTTTTCCTTTCTCCTTTCTCTTTCCTTTCCCTGTCTTATTTCTTTCTCTTGCCACCCCATCCTTCCTTTCTTTCCTTGCCTCTCCTTTCCCTCCCCCTCCTCTCCACCTTTCTCTGTTGCCCCTTTTCTTTACCTTCTCTTTTCCCCTCTTCCCCATCTCTCTTCTACCTCACCCCCCTTTGCCCTCACTCCCTTTCTCTCTCTTTTCTCTTTATAGAATCATAGAATCTTAGAGATGGGAAATGCCATCTAAGCTAAGGGGGTTGTGACACCACCACAGCAGAGGGAGACCTTAGAGACTTGACAAGAAACTTTGACACCCGAAAGATAAATATGCCTGAGTAGAGTTGGGTGATGACTTGAAAGGTTACAGCCATTTCTGTGAGTTAGAGTACAAACTAGGTTTAGTCAGTGCATACTAGTAATGCTGCTAAGGCTCGTGATGATCTTCAGAAGCTTTGGGCCTTAGCTGTGTGTGTGTGTGTGTGTGTGTGTGTGTGTGAGAGAGAGAGAGAGAGAGAGAGAGAGTTTTGGGGGTTCAGAGGAGTGTTACTTGTCTCTGTTGAAAACCCAAAGGGTGCTTCCTCTATGCATTTTCCCTTGCGGAGATAAGGTTCCAGGAAATCTACTCATTATGTCTCTCTGTGAGAGGAAAGATGTAAGGAGTACCGAGCAGCGTTAACAATAGGAAACACTAGTGAGGAAAAGAGTTACTTTCCCAGTATGGCTACTCCTTATATCCTCTTCCAGTAGCCTCAGTGGAGGAATGCAGGCCTGTGCTCCCTACTGACCTCCTATCCATCCATGAAATCCCTTTTGCAGTTTCTCTGCCTGAATATTCCCAGTGACAAGGATCTTACTGCCTCACAAAGCAGCCCATTCTGTTTTTTGGATAGCTCTTAATTGTTTGGCAGTTTCTTTCCCCTAATATATAGCTGAAACTTAGCTTCCTGTACCTTGTGCCCACTGGTCCTAATTCTGTATTTTGGAACTGTCAGAAATAAGCCTCTTCTACATGATGGTACTTTAGATATTTAAAGATAGCTATCATCAAGGCAGCTTGGTTTAATAGATAGAAAGCTGGCCTCGAAGCCTGAAGGATATAGGTTCAAGTCTAGCCTCTGACACGTAAATGTGTGACTCTGGACCAATAACTTAAGCTTTCAGTGCTTTAGGTAGATCTCCAAGTAGTAGAGAAGGCTCCAGCCTTCATTGGTGGTGAGCTTCCTTATTTAGAAATTCCCGGTACCAGTAAAATCATATTCTTCCTCTCTGTCCTATCACACCCACCCCTCCCTCCTTAACTCTTCTCCAAGCAAAATCATTTCCTAATGAGGTGGAGCCAGAACCCATCCATCTTGGTTTCCCTTTAAAGTACATCCTAGCACGCCCATCTATTTCTAGACAAAACCCTTTTTATCTGTGTCTATCTTAAAATATGGTGCTCGAGGTTGGGGGTGGGGGGAGGGGGGAGAGCCCCCCCCCTCCAATGGAGATTTGGAAGTCTATGGATGTGGAACCTTGTATGCTGTGTGCTACTTGTGTTCAGTTCTGGCCACATTATGAGAAGAATATAAGTTAGTGAGAGACTGTCTGGAACAGGTCAAATAGGATAGTGAATAATCTTGAGTCCATGCCATATAAGCATGGGTTAGGGAACTAGGTGGGAATGAGGATAGCTTTCTTCAGGCACTTAAAGGGCTACCATGTAGAATTTGGATTAGATTTTTTTTTTCTGCTTGGTCTCAGAAGGCAGACCCGGGAGAATGGGTGAAAACTGCAAAGAAGTAAATTTAGATTTAACTATTAGAACTCTCTGGAAATGGAATGAACTGCTGCCTAAGAGGGAGCAAGTTTCACCTATCAGAGATCTTGAGGCAAAGGCTGTATGGCCAATTAGCCATTTTGTAGTGGGGATTCTTTTTCAGGTATGGGTTAGATCATTAGACTGCTGAGGTCTCTTTGCTTCTGAAGAGCAAAGGAAGTTGCTTGTGGGCGAGTGGGAAGCTATCTCCCTTCGTGGTATAATTGGAGGGAACACCAGCTTAAACATCTCTCCCACTGGTCAGTCAAAGTGCCTGAAAGGCCAGGATTTAAAGTTTTATTCTTTCCTTTCCCCTGTTAAGAGCACATCTGCTTCTTGGAGGGAAGGGTAACACATAAAGCAATTAACACTTTAGTGTGAAGTGATGGTAGTCTTTTCTAGTGTGATGGTTGGAGGTAGGTGAGGCAGGGTGGTAATGTATGAGAAAGCTAATTAGAACATAGAGTCTTAGTGAGATATTTGGGTGGAGGTCTGAGATGAACATGGTGATTTTGGGTGCTGAGGACACCAGGAGAACTTTTGCTGGAAGCTGGCCCTGCTGGGATAAAATGAAGAAGCCATTGTTGAACATGTATCATTTTGCAAGGTACCTAGGGGATACAAAAAAGTACAAGACATAGCCTGTTTCCAATAACTTTATTTTTTTTCTCAATTACATGTAAAAACAACTTTTAACATTCCTTTTTAAAAAATTTTGAGCTCCAAATTCTCTCCCTCTCCACCTTGAGAAAGCAAGCAGTTTGCTTTGGATTATACATGTGTAGTCATGAAAAACATATTTCCATATTAACCATGTTGCAAAAAAAATAGACCAAAAAACCCCAAGAAAATAAAGTGAAAAAATTATGCTTCGATCTGCATTCAGACTCTGTCAATTCTTTCTTTGGAAGTGGATAGCATTTTTCAATATTAAGTCCTTTGGAATTGCCTTGGATCATTGTATTGCTGAGAATAGCTAAGTCATTCATAGTTGATCATTGTACAGTATGTTACTGTGTGCAATGTTCTTCTGGTTCTCTTCACTTCACTTTGCTTCAATTCATATAAGTCTTCCCAGGTTTTTCTGAAAGCATCCTGCTCATTTCTTATAGCACAATAGTATTCCATTCCAGTCACATACCACAACTTGTTTAGCCATTCTCCATTTGATGGGCATCCCTTCAATTTAAAATTTTTTGTCACTGCGGAAAGAGCTTCTACAAATATTTTTGTAAATATAAAGTCCTTTTCCTTTTTTGTTGATCTCTTTGGGATACAGACCTAATAGTGGTGTTGCTGGGTCAAAGGGTATGCACAGATTTATAGCCCTTTGGGCATAGTTTCAAATTGGTCTCCAGAATGTTTGGATCAATTCACCACTGTACCAACAGTGCATTAGTGTACTCATTTTCCCACATATCTCAAGCATTTGTCATTTTTTGTCATATTAGACAGTCTGCTAGGTGTGAGTTGTACCTCTGAGTTGTTTTAATTTGCATTTCTATAACGAAAAGTGATTCAGAGCATTTTTTCACATGACTATAGACAGCTTTGACGTCTTCATCTGAAAACTGCCAGTTCATATCCCTTGACCATTTATCAATTGGGGAATGACTCATATTCTTATAAATTTGACTCAGTTTTCTATCAGAATTATCCATTTTACTTCCCAAAATGCACTCTATCTCTTTTTTAGTTCTTCCCTTATCCATGGGTCTGACAGGTAAAATATTCCACACTCCCCTAATTTGCTTATGGTGTTACCCTTTATGTCTGAATCATGCTCCCGCTTTGATCATATCTGTCAATATACAGTGTGAGATATTGGTCTATGTCTAGTTTCTGCCAAACTGCTTTCTAGTTTTCCCAACGGTTTTTGTCAAATAATGAGTTTTGTCCCAAAAGTTTGGATTTTGCATTTATCAAACACTAGATTACTATGGTCATTTGCTTCTGTGTATTTTGTATTTAATTTATTCCACTGATCTGCCACTCTATTTCTTAGCCAGTACTAGATTGTTTTGATGATTGCTGCTTTGTAGTACAGTTTGAGATCTGGTACTGCTAGGCCACATTCCTTCACATTTTTTTCCCAATGATTTCTTTGATATTCTTGACCTTTTTTTCTTCTGCATCAATTTTGTTGTCATTATTTCTAGCTCTACAAAATAATTTTTTGGTAGTTTGATTGGTATGACACTGAATAAATAAATTAATTTAGCTAGAATTGTAATTTTTATTATATTGGCTCAGCCTACCCATGAGCTATTAATATTTCTCCATTTATTTAGATCTGACTTCATTTGTGTGAAAAGTGTTTTGTAATTGTGTTAATAAAAGTAGTCTCTTTGTAGAGCTTAGTTCAGCTGGTCAAGAGAAGGGTAAACAATAATAATATTAATATAAGAGATAAAGAGTTCAATAGAACAGAAGATACATTGTAAACTATATACTGTAAGAGCTACAGAACAGAGCTACGAGCAGTAACTCATAGTGTGAACTCAGTGCAATTCAGTGAACACTTAAGTGCCCTACATTTGCTGTTACCCATGTTTGTACAAAGACAGAAACAAAATTGGTCAGAAGAAGAAGACTGTCATCTGGGGATGAAACAATCAGGGTAGTCTTCCTGGAAATGGTGGGATTTGAATTAGGCCTTGAAAAATAGGTAAGATTTGCCTAAGTTGCGGTGATGGAGAGGGTGAAATCTTCCCAAAAGCCAGAAAAAGAATTAGAGCTGGAGAGAATCTCTGGGCCACCCACCCCAGGACCCAAAGCACTTACCCTTGCTTCTCTTCCAGGATGAAGGCTGGCTGATGGGTGTGAAGGAGAGTGATTGGCACCAGCATAAGGAGTTGGAGAAATGCCGAGGTGTTTTTCCTGAGAACTTCACAGAGAAAGTCCAGTGAGAGCTGCAGTCATCACTCTTCTTTCAAGGGGAGTGAAGCTACCTTTTCCCCCCCTCAAAAAAAATGTGTCTTTCTGGTTTTTTTCTTTTTTTTCTGTTGGGGAAAAAATAGAAAGAAAAACAAGGAGAAAGAAGAGGAAGAACAGAAGCCACAAAACATAATGGATGACAGCCAAAATTTGAATTTGTCAGAATGGTGTTTTAAAAGTGTTATTTTGCAGCTGATGTATCCCTGTAGTTGAGTTCCAGTGCTGAGATACCCCTGCTCAGTTCTCAGTAGCGTGTGAGCCTTGATCAGGGAACACTGGGTGGGAGAGTGACCTTGTTGGAGACAAACAACAGGGGGTACCCAAACAGTTATGCTTGCCAGCCACTGTGGCCCATCCCAGGGTGAACACCATACACCCATTTCCCTGGCAGCTGCTGTTGGCATGGGTGTTTACAGGCAGCCCCTCCTCTAATCTTGGCTCCAAAGATCCTTCTCCAACCCCACTGACCAGGACATCTGTTGTGCTGTTTGACAGTAAACCTAGTGTACAGTGTTAAACAAAAACAAAAAAAATGCCACCATAAAACTGCAAGAAAAAAATCAAAACAACTAAACCCAAAACAAATTGTGTGTTTCTTTTTTTTCCTCCCCTCCTCCCCAATAAGTATAAGTGGACTGTGATTTGGGATTTTTACTGTGATGAAGGAAAGCTAAGGCAAGCCTTAGTTTAGAGTTAGAGCCTGCATTTAATCAAAGGGAAACCTCATTCCTCCCAGCTGAAGCTTGATACCTGGAGGGTTTCCCCTCTAAGTAGGGACAAATTAATGTGAAAGTGACCACTGGTCAGTGGTTCAAGAAAAGGAGGAGAAAATGTGCTGAGGAAAAGGAGGCAAAATTGGAGACAGAGGCAGCCTGTTTTCTTAAAATTATAGCCTTTCAAAGTTGTACCTTTATATTAGTAAGAGAGTGTAGCTCTTTGGGAACACAGATCGGCCCTTTATTTGTTGTTCTTGAATGGGGTTGGCTTTTTTCCCATGGAGAATTCTGTAGACTGGCCAGGGTTAGAGCCACCTTCCTGGCCCTCTTGTTGGCTAGGGTCAGAGCTGTATGAACTCTTTTAAACTCTATTTAACATTGGTGCATGACATTCTTATCCTGTGGTTAGTCGTGGGGAGAAGTCTGAGAAGCGGAGTGGAACTCCGTGAAGGGGTGAAAGGTGTGAAAATTCAGGCATTCCCATTTCTCCATGGCTTTGCTTTGCTTCTGCAGAAGGGAAGGGGTTTGTGTTGGTCAGTACTAAGGATATTTGAACACGGATGCAAACTAACCAATACCACCTCTTTCTCTTGTTCTCTCCTAGTTTTCTTCTCCCTCTTCCCCCTCATTCTCTCTCTCCTTTTGATGTAAACTCTTCTCTTGGGAAAACTCCATTTAGAACAGGTGGGGCCTCCACACTCAGGCTTCAGCCAGTCTGAACAAAATTTGCCTACACGGGCAGAAAGAGCTCCCAGGGGCTGCTGGGTGTAGTTGTCGACATTGCTCGTGTGATTAATTGGGGTGTTGGGGTGGAAGGCGGAGATCCAGGAGCCAGCTTTGTGTTCTAGAGTGGGTTGATTTCACTTGAAAGGGTCATCTTCTCCATTTTGCTCAGTGTTTTATTTTTAAAATGAAAAACAAAGCAAAACAAAATGAAACAAAAAAACCTGTACTTCATTGTCGTGTGTGTGTGTGTGTGTGTGTGTGTGTGTGTGTGTGTGTGTGTGTGTGTGTGTGTGTGTGTGTGATCTTTCTTGTCTACCTGTTTGGTCATGGATGGCTGTCATAGCTTGCCTCTAGCTGGAACAGCTTGTCATGGTTCTAGTTTCCAGCAGTAAGGCAGCCTTGCAAATAGCCTCCCCTCCCTCCCCCCAATTTGCCCAGGGACAAAGGCCAGCAAACAGTCAGGATTGTGGAAGCAGCTTCTTTGGGTGGTGTTCCCCAGGGTTCTCCTCAGGGAGGGTGGGCTGGGAAAACTGTGTGGGCGGCTGGTTTGGGTACTTTATCTGCAAGGCTGACTTAGTCATGTGATGGTCATTCCTTAAAAATGTTACAGTGTATTTGACTGCCTTGTTAGTTGGAAAAAAAAAAGTGGTGATGTTGGTTTCTCTTTTGGAAAATCTGAACAATGTAATGATCGATCCATGTGAAACTCTATTTTTATGCGTTTGTAAACCTGGTTGAATCTTCTCAGAGCAATGTTTTAAAATATATATCTACATAAATATATAACAGTAAAAGCAAGTGAATTGGGTTAATGCCGGAATCCTAGCTTAAATTTGTTTATATGTAAAACTTGTGGCCTTTTTTTTTTAAGGCAGCAGGATTATTGTTTCATCTTCTGAGTTGTCTCCTGGGGTTATTTGTTTGGTTGCCACTTCAGCAAATCTTTGTGTAGCACATATGGCTGTAGACAGTCAAACAGAGAGACCCTTACTGGGGAGTGGGGTGGGGGAAATGTTTTTTTAAGTTATCTCCAGAATGGAAACCAAATAATCAAATTTCATTCAATAAACGTTGAGTTCCTCTTCTGTTGCCTGGCCCTGTGGTGGATGTAAAAGATAAGATATAGCCTCTCTCAGAAAGCGCCTAAGATCCAGTAGGGGGACTGTGGTGAGCACACAGCGAGCTATACCTGCAACAAAGCACCATTGGTGAGTTACTGAGGACCTGAGATAGAAGCTGAAAGGTGGGAGAAGTCACTTCCCAGTGGGCTTTCACTCCAGGGCTATGTAAAAAAGAAAACTTTTCCCCCTATAAACCATTTTCTACTGGGTCATATACTCCTAAGAGTTGCCAGTGAGATGAAGCCCAACTCTGTGTGACCTTGGGCAAGTTATTTGCCCTCTTTGACTTCAGTTTCTTCATCTGTAAGGTCAAGGAGTTGAAGGATTTGGTCTCTGAGGGCCCTTCCACTCTAATTCTATTCTAATCCAATCTAAACTAACAGCAGTTTAAAAGAAACCTAGATAAGAAAATAAATGCTGATCCTAGAAAGTTGAGTCAAGCTTTCCTGGTCAAGATGGTTGCTTGGGGGGGTGAACTTGGCACAAGAAGGGGTGGATGAAAACCGTTATTTTCAGGTTATCCTGATAATTCAATTCAATGAACCTTAAGTACCTACTGTGTGCTAATCCTGGGACAAAATGTGAGATGATCTGTGCTCTCAAATCCCCAACAAGAAGCAGCCTTTTTTAGCAGAGGATGGATCTCCTTAAGTTAAGGGGGGAATCACAGCTGTTGTGTTCTTGTGGCTACCCTGTTGCTTTCTTGTATTCAACACTCTTCCCTGTGTTAGGGAATTCATTATAAAGTCAGGTCTGTTTTAGACCTGACCTAGGGCTTAATAGTTTTTGGTACCAAAAATCTCTCCTCAGAAGACAGCGTCACCCAGAGGCAGAGGCCCCAAGGCCAAGACTGAAGGGGCACAAAGGATATCTTAATATTGTTTAATATAAATGCACATATTTTTGGTGCCAGAAAATGCTGTTTGTTGGCATGTGGCTATTTTGTATTAAGTTCTATGTCTCATAAGTGGGGAGCAATATTTAGGAAAGAGTAATAAGCAACACTTTTTAAAGTTTTCCTAGAATCCACATGTATTCTCCTTGTTCTGGAGGGTGTTGTAGGGGAGTGGGTCAGGACAAAGGCTTGGAATAACCCACCATGGATGATTGAGAACAGTCCACTCACTGTCTCCAGAACGTACCTTATACTTTTCCTGCCTCCCCATACGTGTTCAACTGTGTCACCCTCCCTGGAAGGCCATTCCTGTTATGCTCAGTCAAATTCTGCCTGTCCTTTCAAAGCTCAGTTCAGGTCCCATATCCTCCACAAGCCTTTTGGCCTCTGATATTTTAATTAGTTGTATGACATTGGGAAAATAACTTTGCCTCTCTGACCTTCAGTTTCTTCATCTGTGAAATGGGAGTAATTCTATTGACCACCTCCTACACAGGGTTGTCCCAAGGAAAACACTTTTGCCAGTGTTTATCAGCACTAGAGAAATGTGAATTGTCTCTCCAGACCAAAGAGATCTTTCCCTTCTCCTGAATTCCTCCTTAAGGCACTTACTGTGTCTTATTTGGTGTTTGTCTCACACTGCTGTATCATATCTGATTGCATTAAACTAAATGGTAAGTCCTATCAGGGCAAGGCTCCTTATGTTTTTGGCATCCTTCACATATCAAATGATACTTGATTGAAAAAAGTCCTCATCAGACGTGGAGGTAATTATTACATATGTGGCTACTTCAATGAATGAGCATTCAAAGGAATAGGCATTTATTAAGCACCTTCTATATGTCAGGGACTGTGCTAAGCACTTTACAAATATTATCTCATTTAATCCTCACAACAACCCTGTCAGAGAGGTGCCCCACTTTGACAATTGAGGGTAGAGATTAAGTGCATTGCCCAGGATTATACAGTGTATGAGGCTGGATTTGAATTCAATTCTTCCAGACTCCAGGCTCAGTGTTGTAGCCGCTGAGCCACCTTTCTGCCTAAAACTAATGAATGAATACATGAATATATTAAGCACTTGTTGTGTGCTAGGCACTATATTAAGCACTGGAGATATGAAAGCTAAAATTCCTGCCCTCAAAGAGTTTACATTCTGCAAGAGGGAATCAACACAAAAGGAAATTGTGGCCAGGAAAGGGAGTTTTTTTCTGATAAGCCAGCAAGAGGAATGTTTAAGATCCATAAAGGACTTTCCAGAAGTTATAGTATTCCTTTGAGTATCATATCCAAAACTAGAGGAGAAAAGGAGGATGCAAATGAGTGGAGGCAGGGCCAATGGCATGATGGCCAAGACATATTTGCAGAGGATGGGGAGCATGGTCTAGTCTGGGTCCAGCTAGATTTAGCAGGTTAGGTGAGTTGCCCTTAACTACTGGACTCTCCCCCCCACCCACATCACTACCAGCCTCTCTCTGTCTTTGTCTCTTCCTCAACTCTGCCACACCCCCCCCCCCAAGAGAGATGCAATGACTGGGGGCTCCGTGTAGATAATAGACCTCAAGTCAAAAGACTTTAGGCCCCAGTCCTGGCTGTGTCACAGAATTATATGAACTTGGGCGAGCCATAAAACCTTTGTTTTCCTTAGAGGACTGAGTCCTACCTGTTCAAGTAGGACAACATTCTTGCCGTGTGCTTATCTAGCCTTTCCTTGAATATTTCCACTGATGGGTCACTCAGGAGCTCCCCAGCTCTAGTTCAAAAACTTATATTAACCTGAAACTTACCTCCTGCTAAAACTTTCATTCATTGTTCTAAGTTCTGTCTGTAGCAACATAGAAGTCTAATCTCTTTTCCACATGGGAACCCTTCAAATACTCCAAGTTTGCTCTTTTCCAGGGTAAATGTCCTTTATTCTTTAAATGTTGCCCAACATCCTCATTGACCCTCTGGACAAACATTCAAATTTGTCGATGTCTTCCCTAATGTGTATACTATAGCATAGTTTTTAATCTCAGTAGGCCTCTCACATTCTATAATTCTATAACAACTTCTCATTCACTTGCATTTTTCAGACTTTTCTGGCCCCATCTCATTAGGGTTCTTAGAGGACAGTGTGCCCCATTGTAACATTCACCCCCTTTTCCTGTCCCTTAGCTTATCCTAAATTTACACATATGGCCTGAGATAATAGATCTAGACCTGGAAGACACTTCAGTGACCATCTATTCCACCCCCAGGTGGAATTGAGGCCCAGGGAAACTAATCAACTTTCCAAAGGTCACATAAAGTAGAAAGGATCAGAAGCAGGATTCAAATCTAGGTCCTCTGCCTCCAGAAGCAGTGCTCTTTTCATTGTACCACACTTGCTTTGAAGACAGAGAACCTCCTAGTGGAGTTTACATCCCAAAGATGCTAGTTAAACCCAATAGGGAATGAAGGTATTTGTTCTCCAAGGATTGGGCTATCAATGACATTATTCACCACTCCAAACCTGACCCTGACAGCACTGGAAGGACTAGGAGCAGCCAATGGATGAAAGCTGCATCCATGAATGACAATAGATCGACAGGTTGTTCAGTCATGTGGGACTCTTTGTGATCCTTTTTGGGGTTTTCTTGGCAAAGATCCTGGAGTGGTTTGCCATTTCTTTCTCCAGCTCATTTTATAGATGAGGAAACCGAGGCAAGCAAGGTTAAGTGACTTGCCCAGGGTCACACAGCAAATAAATGTCTGAGGCCAGGTTTGAACTCAGGAAGATGAGCCTTCCTGATTTGAGGCTCAACACTCTATCCAATATACCACCTAGCTGCCCCCAGACAAAGAGATCAGGACGTAATATGATTAATCTTTCTACTAAAGGAAAGGTCAAAGCGGCTTAGTGAGAACTGGTCCTTTTTGATGTACCCCCAGTTATTTCTTTTGGTTCAGTTTTCTCCATTGAACCTGCAACTGAGGGAAAGTTATTCTATCTGGCTCCTTGAAACCCCAGCCAAACTATATATACATTGAGGGATGGTGAAACAGGCCCAGACTTAAAGGAGTGGATCATATAGTGAAGCCCTGTAATGGTCAAGCCATGACAGATTTCAGCCTAAAAAGGTTTAGAGGCTACCATATTCTTGCCTCCCTGAGGCCCCACAGGTACATTCCCATTTGCTATGTTCCCCAGATCCTTTCCGTCCTTTATTTCCTGTTATTTTACTCAAGAATATGTTTTCCAAAGGCCTAGTTCTCCCCTCCCACCCATTTTCATCAGTGGGCAAGAAACAGTCAAACTACACATACCTGTACACACAAGTGCATGCACAAGTGTATACAAACATACAAGTGTATACTAAGACATACACTCCTTTCTTCCTCCTTGAGCTCACCCCACTTCATATTAGCAGAGAGAAAGGACAGATAACTTCCCGTAGTGCCCTACAAGGGAACTGTTGACCCCAGCGTTGAGCCATTCCTATTGGACAGGAGTTTTAGTTCTATGTGTCCAGCTCTTGGACTCCATGGACACTGGCTTTCAGTCTCTGAGCAGGTGGAGTAATTGGTGTGGGGAGGGGAAGAGAGTGGGGAGATTTTATGGGGCTGGAGGTGAAGCAAGGATTGAAGACAGAAAAGGGCCAATGTATGTCTCTAGAATCTTAGCATGATTGTGACTCTATATTTGGTAGTGTGTAAGCAAGCATCTGTGTGTTTGTGTTTGGGTAAGTGTCCCAAAGTGGTTTTGAACCGACCCACCCATTACAACGTCATATTGATCTTTGTTCTGTAATGTAAACTGTTCTCTTCAGGGGCTTCCCAGGAAGGAAGAATGGTGAGTGGGGACCAGAGCCCTGGGCTATGGGTGTTCTTTTGGAGAAAATAATAAAATCTGGTGTTTCTATAGCTACATGCCTTATCTCATTTGATTCTCACAAAAGCTCTCTGAGATTTGTGTTGCCATGGTTCTTTTACCTACTTTACAGATGAGGAAACTGTCTCAGAGAGGTTAAGTGACTTGCTAGTTGTCATACAACAGGATGACAAGGTGGAATCTCTCCTGATCCAAAGTCCAAGTTCTCATCTCTTCCTCCTGTGGGAAGGCAGGAGGGATGCCCAGGGCCGGTGGAACTCAGGTGCCCCTTGTCTTATACATTTCACGGCATATGCAGGTGACCCTTGATGAACACATTCTAATGGACATAAAGAGAAGGTCTCATCATAACAGACCCCCGACTTTTTCTATGACATTCTAAGGTCGTACATACATTTAGAGCTGGAAAGGACCTCAGAGGTATTGAATTCAGCTCCACTCATTTTATGATTAGGAAACTGAAGGGATTGAGGCCTTGGGAGACTAAGTGACTTGCCCAAAGTCACATAGGTAGTAAGCATCAGAAGAGGGATTTGATCCTAAGTCTTCTGATATGAGAGCTAGTGTTTTTTCCATTATACTGTGCAATTCTATTTCATATATAGGTAGTCTTGTTTTACACATTTTGTCATTTCAGATGTGTCTGAAATGTCATTTGTGTCTATTTCATACATAGGTAGTCTTGTTTTACACATTTTGTCATTTCAGATGTGTCTGAAATGTCATTTGTGTCCCATATATTCTCTCTCTTCAAGTTGCCTACTAAAGGGCAGATTTGAAAATCATCAGCACAGTAATGGTAATTAAATCCATGGGAACTGATGAGATCACAGGTGAAGGGAGGGAGAAGGGAAGGGTCAGGGAAAATCCCTGAGGATCATCTAAAGTTAAAGGGTGTGATCTGGAAGAGGATTCGGCAAAGGAGATCAAGGAGGAGAGGATGATCAGCAGTGTCACAAGCTGCAGAGAGATCAAGGAAAATGAAGATTGAAAAAAGGCCATTGGGTTTGGTAACTAAGAGATTATTAGCAACTTTTCAGAGAGCAGTTTCAGTAGAATGATAAAGTTGGAAGCCAGATTGTAAGGGGTTAAGACAGTGAGGGGAGAAAACATGGAGGCACCTATTATATATGGCCTTTTTGGAGAACTTTAGCTACAGAGGGCAGGATGATAGTAGGGATGGAAGGATCGAGTGAGGGTTTTTGAGGATGAGGGTGGGGTGAGGGACATGGGTCTCTTTGCAGGCAATAGGATATGAACCAGTAGAGAAGAAGAGATTGAAAATAAATGAAAGACTGGGGATGACTGAAGGGGCAGTCTGTTGGAGGAGATGGGATTGAATGGGATCATTTGAATTAGTAGAGGGGTTAGCCTTGGTAAGGAATCACTTCATCAGGTGAGATGGATGAAGAAGGTGATAGTATTAGAGAGCATCTGAGTGATAGAGGATGAGGAAGAGGGGAAAAGAGGGAACTTGTGGTGAACGGCCTCATTTCTTTTTCTGTGAAATGTGAGGCAAGATCTCAGCTGAGAATGTGGGGTGAAGGGCAGCCATGGGAAATCTGAGAAAGGATGGAGAGGTTTGGAAGAGCCACTGTGGAGAGTGGGATAGTGATAAGGGATAGTAGGATTGCCTAAGCAGCAGTGAGGGCCCAGTTGAGGTTGTGGGACATAAATGTGTAGTGGATTTAATCAGAACAGCTGTATTCAATAGCAGACATGTAGGATAGAAGGTGGTGAATAATGGAAGTGATCCAAGGCTGAGGCTTGGCTGGGCATAATCTGTGATATGATAAGGGGGCTAGGGACTCAAGAGAGGAGAACAGTGTAGAGTTGAATTGGCTTACAAAGAGGTCAAGATGAAGAAAAGAGGAAAGAGTGGTTAGTGTAGAGGAGATGATTTATGAGAGAATTGAGGGATTACAGGATTGAGGTCATGGTAAGGCTGAAGAGTAGGGTTTTGTGAGGGAAGGCAGAGGGAGGTAAAACAAAAGGTGGCACATTTGTGAAAGATAGCAAGCTTGAAGACATGAATGTCATTTTGTGTGGCTCACGTGACATGTTTCTAAGTCTCTTGGCTCAAAGAGATCTCCCTATCCATTTATCACAATGCTACTGGGTCAAAACACTGTATTTCCAATCCTTTGTCAAAAGACAAATATCCTTTGGAAGTATGCTATTAACTCGTTATTGACTATCAGGTTATCAAATTAGTGGGACATCTAGCGGTGATATCATAAGGGAACAAGCCAACAGACAGGTAGGATTTGATATAGAGAAAAGAAAGGAAAGGCCTGGAGCTAGTGATTTTTAGACAGGGCAGACAGACCCAGGTATGGTACCACAGGAATAAAAAAGCCTCTTTTCTCACACTGGATTTATAGCAACAGTGACAAATTTAGGCATCACTTTGGAAGTCTTCTTTATCTGGAATATTGCTGAGAACCCAAAAGAAAGAAAATTCTTTTAATTAAGCAAAGTAAGTACCAAAGTACCTTTAATTAGGCAAAATCTGCATGTACATTGTACTAAGTCTCTTGTACCAAAAATAAAAAAAAACCAAACCTGAGTGTAGTTTATAATCTCTATTTCTTTTCAGGGTATATCTATACATTTTTCCCTTTTGAAGAGATTTTTTATCTTTGTTCCATACTTTTCTCACTTTTGTCCACTCTTCTCTGCATTCTGGGTTTGTGGTTACCATGCTCAAATGACCCAGCAGAGGGCGTCCTGTCTTCTCAAATAATTTATGTTGGGGATTCTTACCCTCACTTTCTGCTCCCTCCCTTTTTCCTTCCTCAATGCAGAATAATCATTATAATAATTAATACTGAGATCGAATAAATTCAGAACCAGTAGAATGGACTTCAATAGTTGGATTAGATAATCTTATGATCCTAAAATTATATGATCCTGTGAAAAAGCTATGCAATTATTTATATTTTAAAAACATCATCTTTATGTTTTTATACATCAATAAACAAACAATCATAAGGCAATTTAATAATTGGATTGCAAATCCTAAAAAAATAATGAAGTCCATTCTCAGTCTTTAGGCTATTCGAATTTTTCCCATGACTTCCATCAGCTGAGTCAGTACCTAAGAGACTATAGAAATTTAAAGTTTAAAGCTTCTGGGTCCCAGGGGCTAGAGACCCTCAGCATATAGTTCCACACTTTTCAGGGCGCACTCTCTACCCTTTCTCCTACAGAGAGTCAGGAACTGGGGGGGAGATATTATAACGTGATGCTATGAAGAGGGAATAGGGCATATACAGTCATACCACAGGGAGAAACTAGCCAATCTATATAGAGGATAATAATGAAAATGATAATTATAATTAATAATAATAGCTAGCATTTATATAGGGCCTACTATGTGCCAGTCACTGTTCTAAGCACTCTACAAATATTATCTTACTTTATTCTAACAATTCCATTATTATCTCCATTTTACAGAGGAAGAAATTGAGGCAAACAGAGGTTAAGTGAATTGCTCAAGGTCACACAGTCTTAATAAGTGTCTGAAATAGGATTGTATTCCGTTTTCTTCCTGACTCCAGGCCCAGTGCTTCATCCACGGAGCCACCTCTTCTGTGGAGGAGATTGTATGTGTAGCCAGCAGGCTACAGAGACTACTGTGAATAGTGAGTTGCCCCTCATTGGCTAGGTGTCCGGCTAAAATTCAACCTGAGCGCTTTGATAGTGGTTCAGTCTCAGGCACAGAGAATGTACATAAGATTTTAAAGTAGGAAGCAAAGAAACAAGATTTTGTTGAACATGTATTATGTGCCAGGCATTGTACTAAGAACCCGACAAATATTATCATACTTCATACTCACAATAAGCCTGGGAGGTAGGTGCTATTATTATCCCCATTTTACAGTTGAGGAAACCGAGACTGATAGAGGTTAAGTGACTTGCTCAGGGTCACACAGCTAGTAAGAGTCGGAGACTAGATTTGAGCTCAGGCCTTTCTGACTCCACGCTCAGGACTCTATCCACTGTACCACCTAATTGGCTCAGGGAACTTTAGAGATCATTGGACTTGAAGTCAGGAAGGCCTGAATTCAAAACCTTGCTTCAGAATCATGCTAGTTAATTATTGTGACCCAGGGCAAGTTACTTAACCTCTATCAGCCTCAATGTCTTCTTCTGTAAAATGGGGATAATACTATCTCTTACCTCCCAGGGTTGTTGTGAGGATCAAATGAAATAGCAGCATAAAATTCTTCATATTTATGGAGAACAGAAGGATTTATGGTCAAACAAGAGGTAGAGAACAGTATGAAATGGATAATTTTGATTACATTAAATTGAAAAGTTTCTGCACAAGCAAAGCCAGTGCAACCAAGAGTAGGAGGGAAGCAGAAAACTGGGAAAGAATTTTTACAACCAGTCTCTCTGATAAGGGTCTCATTTCTAAAATATATAGAGAATTAAGTCAAATTTATAAGAATACAAGTCATTCCTCAATTGATAAATGAACAAAGGATATGAGTAGGCAGTTTTCAGATGAAGAAATTAAAGCCATCTATAGTCACATGAAAAAATGCTCTAAATCACTATTGATTAGAGAAATGCAAATCAAAACAACTCTCAGATACCACATCACACCTATCAGATTGGCCAACATGACAAAACAGGAAAATGATAAATGCTAGAGAAGATGCATGGTTGGTGGAGTTGTGAATTGATCCGGCTAGTTTGGAGAACAATTGGGAACTATGCCCAAAGGGCTATAGAAATGTCCATTCCCTTTGACCGAGCAATAGCACTTCTAAGGCTGTGTCCCAAAGAGAGCATATAAATGGGAAAAGAGCCCACGTATACAAAAATATTTATAGCAGCTCTTTTTAAAAAACTTTTTTAATTAATTTTTAAATTTTTTTTGTCATGCAAAACACTTTATTAGTAGTCATGTTGTGAAAAACTAAGTATATTTCCCTTCATCCTATCCCACCCCCCCATTTATTCTATTCTCTCTTTTGACCCTGTCCCTCCTCAGAAGTGTTTGCTTCTGATTACCCCCTCCTCCAATCTGTCCTCCCCTCTATCACCTCCCTGCTCTCTTGTCCCCTTTCTCCACTATTTTCCTGTAGGGTAAGATAGATTTCCATACCCAAATGAGTGTGTATGTTATTCCCTCCTTAAGCCAAATTCAATGAAAATAAGATTCACTCATTTCCTCTTGCCTTCCCCCGCTTCCCCTCCACTGTAGAAGCCTTTTCTTGTCTGTTTTATGTGAGATAATTTACCCCATTCTACCTCTCCCTTTCTCTTCTCCCTATAATCCTCTTTCACCCCTTAATTTTATTCTCCAGATATCACCCCTTCATCTTCAACTCGCCCTGTGCCTTCTATCTATCTATCTATCTATCTATCTATCTATCTATCTATCTATCTATCTATATACATACATATAATTTTTACTCTCCAATTACCCTAATGCTGACAAAGGTCTCATGAGTTACAAATATCATCTTTCCATGCAGGAATGTAAACAGTTCAATCTTAATAAGTCTCTTATGATTTCTCTTTCCTGTTTACCTCTTCATGTTCCACTTGAGTCCTGTACTTGAAAGTCAGATTTTCTATTCAGCTCTGGTCTTTTTCATCAAGAATGCTTGAAAATCCCCTATTTCACTGAATGACCATTTTTTTCCCCTAAAGAATTATACTCAGTTTTGCTGGGTAGGTGATTCTTGGTTGTAATCCTATCTCCTTTGCTCTCTGGAATATTATATTCCATGCCCTCTGGTCCCTTAATGTAGGAGCTGTATAGCAGCTCTTTTGTGGTGGCAAAGAATTGGAAATTGAGAGGATGCCCATCAATTGGGGAATGGCTGAACAAGTTGTGGTATATGAATGTAGTGGAATACCATTGTGCTGTAAAAAATGATGAGCAAACAGACTTCAGGAAAACCTGGAAAGACTTGTATGGACAAATGCTGAGTGAAATGAGCAGAACCAGGAGAATGTTGTACACAGTAACAGCCATGCAATGACTAACTTTGATAGACTTATCTCTTCTCAGCAATGCAAGGATCTAATAAATCTCCGAAAGTCTCATGATGGAAAAGGCTATCCACATCCAGAGAAAGTACTATGGAGTTTGAATGCAGATTGAAGCATACTATTTGCTCTTTTTTTTTTCTTGCTTTGTTACTTTCATGAGGATGTGTATGAGTGTGTGTGTGTGTGTCTGTGTGTGTGTGTGTGTGTGTGAGAGAGAGAGAGAGAGAGAGAGAGAGAGATTCTTTTAGCTTGCGTCTCTGCATGTTTCTTTAGGTATGTCACTTGCTATGTCTCTTTCTGTGTGTTTGCTTTTCTCTGTACATCTTTGTTTCTCTCTGTCTTCGTGTAGAATCTTAGAAGGAGGGTAGAAATCCATTTATTTCCTTGGTTCAGAGCCCTTGCTCAACTCTCCTTTCTTGTTTCTGAAAGGATCTATTCGTTTCCTAAGTTCTAATCTTGTTTGGGCACCCCCAAATCATCAAAACTTCCTCTATTCCTTATTCCCATTTTTCTTAAGCCTCTCACACCTGGATACTCAATCAATTAGCAGCTCACTATTTAAAAATAAAGTTTTATTGATGCCTTTTGTCTTTTAACACCATAGTCATTTTCTAATAATTCCTCTCTCCAAATAAAACTCTTCATTAATACAAAGAAAACCAGGTAAGTAAAACCATGTGGGTGCATTTGCAACATTCTGTATCTGTAGTATCTTGCTTCTCCACTTAATGGAGAGACATGTGCTTTCTAATTCTCTGGAGCCAACATTGTTAACTGCATTTAATTTGAATTTTGACATCTTTTAAGGTGATTTTTAATTTCACTATTATAGTTGTAACTATAACATATAAGCCTTGGATTTACTTTCCTAACACCCACTCTCACTAGTGGGTTAGGTCTCTAGAACTCAGGGGCTCCCCTTGGGGTCCAGGGGTAGCCTTGAGGGATTGAGTGGTGTCTTTCTATAATGCTACAGCATTATAGCTCACAACTCCCCTCCGTCCTTCCGCAATGATCATCAGTTGATATCAATTAATCAGCTAGACTTAATTAGCTTTTAGAAATGCATGTTTGCTACCATAGTATAGTTGGTATAAAACTTCTCCCCAAATTGGGAACATACTCTCCGACAAGTATGTGGAATCCTAAGGAAAGTGGACTCAGGCTTAGGGAACCATGTGTGGCAAAGAGGTAAATCACAGTTCTTGGACATTCTTTTTTCTCCCCTCTATGAGGTACTCAAGACCTCTTAAACCTTAAGGAATGGTGTGATTTCTTGGCTCCTTGGGGAATCTGGAAGCTACCCTTCTTCATCAAGTCCAGTCTGCTTTGGGTTCCAAAGGCAGAGGCTTTATCAGCTGTACTGGGGGTACTGGCAGGACTAGAATACTGATGAAAAGGTCCAAATCCTCCAGTCTTCTGAAGTTTGCAAGGCCTTTCTCTTACTGAGGGAAGAGGAGACCAAGGCCAAGGCTGAGACACTATCCTTTTCCTCTTCCCCAAACAATTCCTTCTTAGGGTCTTGGCCAAAACTATTTCCTCCTGGCTGGCCAATCTATCAAAAGCCTTGGGTTCTGAACTAGCTCTTGGTTTTCTCCAAACCTCCCAGGTCATGAACAAGTTCTTCGCCAATTTGGAACAGACTTGTTGTCATCATTTATTTCGGTTCATTCGATGACTTTCAAATAATTTCTGAACTTGGTCTAAAATCTGATTGAGCTGTGTTCTCACCTACTAGAGGCAACAGCGTATAGCATCTCATCACTTTAAGTGGGGTGGGAGAACAGTCTAGGGCTAGGCTAACACCACCGGCCCCCCTGCTCTTACATAGTCATCATGAACACTGTTTTCCAGTTCTGGTTTTTTGTTTTGTTTTTGCTTTGCATCGGTTTGTATAGGTTTTCCCTTGTTTCTCTAAATTCTTTATATTTACCTTTTTCTTATTGCATAATAGAGAGGCAGTTTGGTGTAACAGATAGAGATCCATCTAGGAAGACTTGTGTTTAAGTCTTGCCTCTGACATGCTAGTTGTGTGACCTTGGGCATGTCATTTAACCTGTTAGTGTTCTAGGCAATTCCCTTAGACTCTAAGTTGCAGAGATGGTGCCTGATATCCACTGGTGGAGAGTGTCCTCTCACCTGATAGTTCATAATATTAATGAGATCATAGGTCCAGTACTTATCTCTTTGGCACAGTAGGATTCAGTTATATTCTTGTACCCCATTTTGTTTAGCCATTTCTCTCTCAATAGGTACCCACTTGGTTTCCAGTTTTTGACTGTCATAAAAATGCTCCTAAGAATATTTTGGCATATATAGGACCTTTCTTTGTGTTGTTGACACCTAACATATACCAGTAGTGGGATCAATGGCTCCCAGGGTACGCAAGTTTTTCTGCATAGTTCCCAATTGTCTTCTGGAAAGGTTGGACCAATTCACAGTTCTACCAACCATATATGGGGGTACTTTTCTTCCCATAGCTCCTTTAACATTGATTATTTCCATCTTTTATAATCTTTGGCACTTTCAGCATAAGGCAAAAACTTTATGGAGGTAGTAAATTGCATTTCTCTAATTATTAATGATTTAGAACATTAAAAAAATTTTTTTTATAGTTGTTGATTGTTTCAAGCAGGCCTTAATTGAATGCCTGCTGTGTGAACATGGTTGTGAAATCACAGCTCTGGTGCCACTTTCTATGGGAGCCCTTTCCTTATTCTCCACAGTTATTAGCACTCACTCTCAAAATTACTTTGTATGAATGTGTATCTATTTTGCATTTACTTACTTGCCTGTCTGTCGTATTCAGTAGAAAATAAATTCCCTGAGAGCAGGGGCTATGTTATGTTTATCTCTGTATCCCAGGGCCTAGTAAATGGACCAACCAGTGAAAATCCAAAGGAAAAAATGACACATTTGACAAATTGGCATGTGATTATTCTCTCTCTCCCAACCAATGACTGCATCTGTGACAGCTGCCTTTCTTTAGGTCTCTGGGAAATGTAGTCTCAGACCATAGAATCTTATCTCTAGAGCTGAAAGGGCCCCTAGAGGTCATTTAGTCCAACCTCCCTCATGTTACTAAGGAGAAAACTGAGGCCTGTGGAGGTTCAGTCACTTGCACAAGATTGCAGGTGATGGTGGTAAATTTCGATTCCAGGTCCTCAGTTTTAAGTGCTATTTTCTCTTTTCGCTGTAGTGCACTGCTTCCTATCATTAAGGACCAGGACCTTATTTGTTGAGGTGTGACTGTCCAGTCATACGACTTTAGAAAATAAATACACCAGAACTTAAAGATCCAAATGAATGTCTTATCTTCTCAAAGCTGTCACATTAGGAGGCTGAACGCTCGCTCTAACTGTACTACTGTAATTACCTTCAGGGCCACTGGCATAGGATTTTGGCTTAATACGGTCAATTATAGAAAATCTTCATTCTTTGGGGTGGATTTTATTTCTGGAAACAAGCAAAGTCATCTAATGACTTAGGTAGGTGATCAAGTTAAAAACTAGGTCTGGACTAAGATAATAACTAAAGTTATTTCCTCTGAGTAATAAACTGACTTTGATGAATAGAATCCTACCTAGAGGGAAAAAGAATTAAACCAGACACTTGGGGCAGCAGTGGGGCTAATTATCTCAATGATCCAATTACAAAGAAATGGTTGATTTAACCAAGTTGTTGAACCTGACTTCCTGAAATGAAATATAGCTATCTTTCACTTTATTCAGTGTTCCTGAAAGGCTATTTGCAAATCAAGTTTTGACAGATCAAATTACATTTTGAATATTCTTGGGGCCTTTTCAATTCCAGTCATTTTAAGTGAAGAATCCTTTTGTGAGAGGCAGCTGTGGTTGGAGAGCTAGCCTCAAAGCCAGGAAGACTTGGGTTCGTGTCTCCCTTTTGACACATCCTGGCTGTTTGACTCTTGACGAATCACTTAATCTCAGTGCCCCTGGCAAGTCTTGAAAACCCTCAGTTTCAGAGAGGATGCCAGTTTACACTGGGAGAGGGAGCTTTTTGCTGAGTGTTCAACAGGTCATTAAAAATAATTTTAAAAAATTCTTTCAAAAATTAATCCCCAATTTATTTTTTCCCATAAATCTGGGTATCTACAAATCAGTTTTACTTAAAATGAGGCACCTGCATGAAACCAGTGACATGCAAATGCATTTTCCTGAGTTAATCAGTGCAGAGCTCATATAACCAATTAGTCATGAGAAAAGGAATCTAAATGAAAGTTGCATAGTGCAGGCATTTTCAAATTACTCTTCTCTCCCAGCAGACCATTTCTAAGGACTATGAGGTAAGTTCCATTTGTAAATACCTGCGCTAGTCAGGTTCATTATATCAAGGAACATACAAGGCCTCACACTAAAATCGATCTAACTACAGGGTTTATTGGACAATGTACAAACCACATGGACTTCTCATTCATACAACATGGGTATGAGAAGACACGTACACATCTTTGGTTCATTTGGCTCCCACCCACTGAGTATCCATCTGTCCTAACACAGACTTAGGAGGGTTGAACATACCAAAGGCCCAGTATAAGGAAACGAGCTCGCAACAAGACAGTAAAACAAGCCAGCTTCATTAGGGGGAAGATACAAATCAAAAGGCAGTCAGGGAGAATGATAGAAACAGGTGTGCTGGGCCCTTAGTGGAACTGGGTACTCACTTGGTGCCCTCCCTCCCCTCATGCAAAGGGGAACCATCTCCCAAATCATTGAAGTCTAGTGGGGTTTTAATAGGGTTTTCATCTGAGTCTAGGAGGACCAGGCATTGGGGAAAGGAAGGGAGGAATCTGGACCTGGGGACTGGTGCTAGTTCATGCTAGTGGACAGAAGCCTCCTGGGAAATTAGCTGTTACTCTGTGCCAAGCCTGGAGTCATGAAGACCTGAGCCTCAGACTCTTACTAGTTGAGTGACCCTGGTCAAGTCACTTAACCCTGGTTGCCTCAGTTTCTCATCTGTTAAATGAGCTGGAGAAGGAAATGGCAAACCACTCTAATATCTTTGGCAAGAAAACCCCAAATGGGGAGTTGGACATGTCTGAACAATGACATCAATATTCAAACTTCTAGCAGAGGAAAGGGGGCTTTGGGCCTTTTACTTCTGGTCTTATTCTGACAGGGTGATTCAGTTTATCTTGTAGGGGTTTCTGGGCTTCCTGGAGACTTTCTGTTTAGAGGTTGGTGAGGTTGCTGTATTTCTTATGCCGTCTTTATTTGGCCTAGGGAAGCAATGCTGTTTGCATAACTGTTCTCCAGAGGTTGGCAGTGATATCCAGGCATCGATAGCTTGACCACCAGATTCCTTGTAGATCTCAGCTGGAGAGCAGGAAAGGAGGGATCAGATGGTGATGGTTTCCCAAGGATGAGTACTGGCAGGTAGTGAATTTCAGAAGATGAGGGCAAAGCCAAGGGCCAATCATGAGGTTAAAGCTGGCTATGAAAGCGAGTGATGTCAGAGTTCCAGGGATCAACTGTCAAAACTGGATAACTATCTGTAGATAGTTACCATAAGATTGCGCAGTTTTATGTTTAGTGAGATGCTAGAACAGATCTTCTTACAAGTGTACCAATCACGAATGGGTCAGATGAGGTTGAACAAAAAGGTGGGTAGAATTTTTTGGAAATTAGGGGTTGCACTTAGGAATATTCACTGGTCCCTCTAGTTGTCTCTATCTGCATGTACCCCCACCCCTACTGGGTGCAAAAGGAATCTGGTCTAACCATTCATAAGGAAACCCCCCCCCCCCCAGGAATCTTCTTACCTAGAGATATTGACTAATAACACCTGCCTAGCTTGTTGGGAATGCTCAGCACCACCCCTCCCTGGAGGAAGGGGGTTGGATGGTCTGTGGCCAAGGAATGCTTTGGTTTGAATGGGAAACACCTGGAATTCCTTCACCGGTCCTTTGTGTGTAGTTTAGGAAGGAGGACAGAACAGGGGGGAGTTCAGAGTAGAGATACAGAAGGGCTTAAGGAGCCAAGGGGACAGGTGGAGAGGAAATATTAATTTGGCTGAGCAAACACAGAGGAATGGAGTATTTGAAGAGCCTAACACTCAGGAAGGAAAGGGATTGTTTCAGCGGGTAAATATTTAGCTAATATGCTTGGAGCATTCTTTTTCCTCTGAGCTTTGGGAGTACCTCAGAGCAACCAAATAGTCTTCAATTAGGGCAAAGGAGAGCCTTTGATGGCATTTCTGTGGTTGTGTCCTTGTTCAACAGATTCAATTTAACCAAAATGATTATTAAGTGCCTGCTATGTGCAGGTGGTGGGAGACAGGGGTACTAAATACACAGGAGACATAATATAGTGCCTGCCCTCATTAATCTTCTAGTTCAGTAGGAAGATAGGATATATAGACAATCGGTCAGTCAATAGGCATTTATTAAGGCCCTACTATGTGAAAGGCATTGTGCTAAATGCTGGAAATACAAAGAAAGGCGAAATCCAGACTTTGCCCTCAAGGACTTCATAATTTAATGGGGAAACAAGTAAGTAAATACATCCAAAAAGCAGTGTTCAGGAAAAATAGGAAATAATTAACAGAAGCAAGGTGCTAGAATTGGGAGAGGTTTCTTGTAAAAGGTGGGATTTTGGTTGGAACCTGAAGGAAACCAGGGAAGCTAGGAAGTAGAGATGAGGAGGGAGAGCAATCCAGGTACAGGAGACAATCTGAGACAATGCTTTGAGCAGAGAGTGCATTTTGTTCATGACATGGCAAAGAGGCCAGTGTCAACAAGATAATACTTTATTTACCTGCTAGTATAGCACCTTGCCCATGGTAGATGTTTACTAGCTATTTGGCAAGTGAATGAATAAATGTGTTTATGACTTCTGACCCCTATTTCTGATTTTGCTCTCCCTGGTTTACAGGTATCAAAACCATATTTGTGTCAGGATTCTTCTGTCTCCATAGAGAGGTTTTCTAGCCATACTGTCCCAGTGAGACTAATGAGCCCCTCTCTCGGTCACTGAAGTCACTCTATGACTTCAATTTGGGGCAGTCATCACTAGATGGCAATGTTGTCACATTAGTTAACGTAGCCAGGTGGTCCCATCCTCTCTCCAGGTTTAGGGGGTGGTGAAATTAGAGACATGTCGACTCAGTGCAGCTACTTTTGTTCTAAGCAAAATAAATTCCTCTTCAAATAATCAGCAAGCGTATCTATCAGACTTTGGATTCTATAAGCAAATGAAAAGAAAAGAATTTTCTGGGCATCTTAAGAGGCCATTGGACTTCCACTGTTTCTCCCTTTTTATCCTTTTAAATTTACCTTAATAGAGAGCTACCAACCTGCTCTTAGCCACTGGAAGCTGCTTGAACTCAGGCACGGGGCCTGGTAGTTAAGCCTGCTGTGCCTGTCGCCCCTGTTTCTTTTATGGCTGAAAGCATCAGAGGTAAATGGAAAGTAATTCACTCGTTGTCTTCTTTTGCCTTTTTCAGTTGGCCTCCACAGGCCTTGTCCCCTATCTGGCTTCCCTTTGAATGGACTGCTCCCCATGGAAGGTGCTTTCTTTGTGCACACTTAGGTGTAGAGGTGCTGGGGAATGGGTGAAGGACAGACACCTTCATCACAGGGATTTCAATGGCTTCCTGGATTTTCAGTGATGTAAACAAAAAAAGAAAATTAAAAAGTTGCACAGTGCCTGACACATTTTCTCATTTGGTTCATTTCCACCCTTCTCTCCTTGCCACTAGCTCTTCTCATATTTGAATTTCCAGGTGACACTCTCTATTTCCTTGGTGACTTTAGCAACCTTAGCAAGGAGTAAGGTTGGTGCCTCTCCCCCTAAGACGAGAGAAGGAGAAGTTTTCAGTAATGAAGTAGGAGAAAAGAAGAGATTTCAAACGGCCTCAATCTTCCCAGTGAAGTAGGAGATTGAGTCTTCTGCTTGTGGATGACGGGAGTGTTTAAGGGAATTGGAATGAGAGGACAAGTCTTGTAACATTCTCTCTGGGAAATGAGATAAGGAATCAACACAGGTTGTCAAGTAGCAGCAAGGGTACAGCTGGGTTTCCCACAATAAGTTTATAGCAGCCAGAGGTCACGATTTTCTTAGCAGCTAGCGAGTAGGAAAAGGAGGGATCAGAATGTAGTGGTTTCCCAAGGATGAGTATTGGCAGGTAGCAAATTGCAGAAGATCAGCAGAGCAAAGGCAAGGGCCAGTCATGGGGTTAAGGCTAGCTATGAAAGCAAGTGGTGTCAGAGTTTTAGGGATGAACAGGCAAAACTGGAGGCTTCTCAAATAATCAGAGAGTATGATGAAGGTGAAGAGAAGAGATGGTGTGCATGAGGGAATGGGAGAAGTGGAGGAATAAGTGATTATTGAGGGAAATTTCAAAGTTCTAGAGCTCGGAGGCTGTTTAGTTCCATGAGATGTCATGTCAGTATGTGGTTGAAGTGGCATGAAAGAGGGTCTTTTTTTTTTTTTGAGTTGTAGAGGTTGAGAAATTGTGTGATAAAGATGTATAAGGGGTGAACCAAAAGGACGTTAAAGTCCCCCAAATGTTCTTTCAAACTGCTCTTTCAAAAGTCACCAATATCCTACTATACACAAAAGCCAATGGCTTTTTTCAGGTTTCTTCCTCTAGAACCCATCAATAGATAGGGAGACTATTTATTAAGCATTAATTATTCACCAGGTGTTGAAAGTTATGTTGACTCAGCATCCCCTTGTTCCCAGGCCTGCTTATCAACCAGTGTTGGGGGAGGCTCTGGTGGGGAAGGAGACTGCTTTTTGTCACATATCCTTACAAATAAATTGTCACATTTTTGCTACCTTGAGGAGGAACTGAGATGCCATGGCCCAACCTCTTTTGCTGAAGTGGACCTAACTGGATTATTTTAAAGTTATCTACAATATCTGTCTCTACCTTGAAGCCATGGCTGATCTTCAGTGATCAGCCTGTCAATGTATTGTTACCCTAACATACTTATGATAAAATCCTTTTAATTCTCTTTGTCCTGAGTTTTGCATTGCTAATCGGGGTGAAAGCCCAAAGAAGAATTTTCCTTTTAACACCTGGCACTGTGCTAAGTGCTGGGGAAACAAATAGTCCCTACCCTCATGAAGCTTACATTTTAACAGGGGAAGACAACACATAAAGGAGAACTGCAAATGAGAGGAAGAAAGAAGTATAACCAAGAAAAGGCAGTGCATTGGGTAAGAAGAAGGAGGGGATTCTGGAGAGAGTTCAGGCACCAGGGAGGTGAATCATGGTTGGGATGCTTTCTAAAATGGTGGTCCCAAGGAGAGAGTTACTAATGAGGAGAGAAGAGCCCCAGGGCAGAGGTTTCTCCGGGGATCACTCTGGCAGGTGAGGAGAAGGAGGATTCTGGAGAGATTCTCCAGGTATGACTATCTTTTTTTTTCCTTAAGAGTCATTTTTTACGAGTATTTGCAGGGGTTTGGAGGAGAGCTCAAGCAAGTCACTGCTTTCACTCTGCCATCTTGGCTCCGCCTCCTGGTATGACTATCTTTTGATACTGTTGACTATTGTCACCTTCATGGATAAACTCTCTTCCTTAACTTCTTAGAGATGATCTTTGCTTGGTTCTCTTCCCAGCATTCAAACCACTTCTTATCTGTTTCTTTTTTTATCTTTTCATTTTCTTTTTAATCCCTTAATGTTGGCCTTCATTCTCAAGGTTCTGCCGGGATGTTGCAGACTCTCAACTTGCTATATCTAGATTTGGACTTTCTCTCAAGCTTCATACTTGTACCACTAATTGCTCACGGGATCTCTCTCTCTGGATGTCCCACTGCCACCCCAAACTGGACATGTCTTGTCACCCCCTGGAATGCTCTGTTAACAAGCTTCTTTTTACTTTTGGGCTCTTTATTTTTTTTGGGGGGGCTCTTTTCTCTTAAAAGCTTCCATTTCCTGGTACTCACAGAGACTTGGTTTCGCCCTGAAGATGCTACCATCCCTTGACATCTCCGACTGCCTATTAGATCCCCGGAATTGGATGTCCTGTAAACATCTTAAATTTAACACATCTAAAACTGAACCCATGATCCTTCCCCACATCTCCCCCCCCTCCAAATCTTCCTTCTTTCTAATTTCCCTATCCCAGGCTCAAAACCTAGGTGTCATTCTCACCTGGCATATCCAATCTGTTGCCAAGGCTTGTTGATTTTACCTTTGTAACATCTTTGGCTACAAACCTTTCTCTCCTTTGACACTACTACCACCCCAATGTAGGCAGCCCTTACCTCACAGCTGTAATATGACAATAGTTTGCTGGTAGGTCTCCCTGTCTCAAGTCTCTCCCCACTCCAGTCTATCCTCCACTCAGAAGTCAAAATGATCTTCCTAAAATGAAGGTTTGACTACTTCATCCTCTTTTCAATAAACTCCAGCAGCTTCCTATCACCTTCAGGATCAAGTATAAAATCCTCTGCTTGGTATTCAATGTCCTTCATAATCTCCTCCTACCCCCAACCTTTCCAACCTTCTTACACCTTGTGCCCCACAACATACTTTTGGATCCAGTGACATTGACTAACTGATTTCCTTGCTGTTTCTCCCACAAGACACTCTCTACTGATCTGGGCATTTTCACTGGCTGTCTTTCCTGCCTGACATTTTCTCCCTTATCATCTCTGGCCACTGGCTTCCTTTAAGTCCCAGTTAAAATCCTACCTTCTACAGGAAGTCTTTTCTGGTCTCCTTTAATTATAGTGCCTTCCCTCTGTTGATTATTTCCAATTTACCCTATTTGTAGCTTATTTGTACATAGTTATTTGCATGTTGTCTCCCCTATTAGACTGGGAGCCCCTTGAGAGCATGGCCTTCTGCCTTTCTTTTTATCCCCAGCACTTAGCACAATGCCTGGCACATAATAGGTGTTTAATAAATGTTTATTGACTGACTGACTATCAGCAGACTCCTTCCAGATTTACTTTGCCATCATAACTCAGCAAACTCTCCTTTGAAATTGCAGACCTCAAAGTCTATCAATCTCTTCAGGTTCTTGTTATCATGATGTAATGATTTGTAAATCACTCTCCTACCTTTCTGAGTGACTTTAGCACCATGTTCAAAGTCTCCCCTTCTCTCCAACCTTTGATATAATTTTTGGTGACATGCAAATTGATAATGTTTCTTGTCACACTGGGCTTTCAGTTCATCAGTCTTCTCAACTCTGATCATCACTAATTCCAACTTACCTTAGGGGTGCACTATCACTTCCAAATGCTCTCCCTATTTCCATTGGAATCTCCTTCTCTTTCCCCTTTTCCACTGTTCCACTCTTCTGGAGCCTGCTCTTTGGCTTCATCATTTGGCTCAATCTTCTGTCCTCCCCTTCTGTATTCTCATTCTGTAACTCCTATCCCGGCTTTATCTTACTTCTTTCCAAATGTTGACCCATTGCTACCTTGACCTTCAGTGGTTCTCTACCCTTACCTTTTTGCTAATCTTTATCTCTGGGTCACTCCTACCATCTGACTTCTTCACTTCTATTCCTAAGTCACTAAATGCTTCTGGCAGAAGTCAGGAAGCTGTTGAATTCCTAGAAATTTTAATTTGATCGATGGAAAATTCTTATCTAACTTAATTGGTTCTTTGCCACTCCATAGAAATCTTTTCTACATCTTTTATTGAATCAATATCATATTCTCCATACCAACTCTTCCAGACTTCCTCCTCTTCCCTTAAAACCACAACTTTACTCCCTAATCAGATAACCTTGCTTCCCAATTTACTGAGATTAAGACAATTCGTTGTGAGATGTCTCACTTCCTGTCATCTGGGACCTCAGAGTCCATTTAATTCAACCCCCTCATTTTATAGATGAGAAAGTTGAGGTTAAGTGACTTGTCCAAGGTCACCCTTAGAGTCTGAATCCAGCACTTGCTTCACTGCACTACTCTGCCCCCTCTACATCTTTACCCATTCTTCCTCCTTTGCACCAGTCTCTAAGGATGAGGCAGTCGTCCTCTTTACCTTGGGCTAGCCCCTCTTTATCTGCTCTTGATGTTTCCTTCTTGCCTTCTTCTAGAGCTCATTTCACTCGTCATCACCCCTCTCCTTTCCTTTGGCTTACTACCATGCTCAAATGCCTCTTATTAACGAACAAAAACCAAAACCCAAAATGCTATGCTTTCCTCAACCTCAACATCCCCTTAAGTTTTTGTTCTGTTCCTCTCCTCACTCTGTTGGTTGATTGCTGTCCTTTGTTCTCAAATAGGACTAAAATGAAATCATTACGTTAGAGTCAAGTTACACCGTGTCAGACTGTGGCTGATCAGACCAATATAAGTGCAGAATGCTCTGCCATAGGTCGGGCACAAATAGTCCATGTGAACTTTTGGAGTAGATTCTCTAAATCTGTGCATCTTGAGTTTCTTTGGAGCTACTTCAATTCTGCTTTGCTTTTAGAGCATAGCCCCTTCTCTGGTGAGGGCACGCCACGCTTGGTGGTACTGTGCCAGTGTCTCCCATGTCACACAATCAATTCCAAAGTTTGTAAGAGAGACCTTGGGAGTGTCCTTGTATTGCTTCTTCTGACCACCATGTGAGTGCTTGCCCTGTGTGAGTTCTCCATAAAATTCTTTTAGGCAAGCATACAGTTGGCATTCTTACAATGTGGCCAGCTCATGAGTTCCCTGCAGTAGAGGTTGAATGCTTGCCATATATAGTTTATTCCACTACTTTCTTTTTGTAAAACATTTAAAAAAGGAAAGTTTTATTGATGGCTTTGTTTTTATATCACCTAAATTTCCTGTTGTCCCTAGCTGCTTCCTAGAAAGCCATCCTTTATGATAAGGAATTTTAAAAAAGGAAGAAAAAATTTCGGCAAAACAAACCAACATAGAAAAAATCTCTCATAACATGTGGTTTTCTACATCTATGGTCCCCTATCTCTGCAAAGAAGTAGCAGGATATATCTTCTTTGGGGCTGTCAAACCCCACGAACCTCAGTTTGAAACAAACTGTTCTAACAAATAAAATTGGGGTGTGTGTGTCACCATTTTAATTTCTCTCAAGCTGGCTTGACCTGAGTTGTATGGGAGTTCGGTCCAAAACTGGGCCTCCCTAAAGGGGCCAGTTTAGAACTGGCTCGGTTTGGGATTTGGGGGTTCAGGGTTATGTGCCCTTTGAAGAGTAGGTGTTCCCAAGGGATGCCAATCAACTCTGGGAGATGAGCTATATTAAAATGAGGGTTTCTGAGTGTAAGACCCAGGTCACTCATTCCTGGTCAGAGAGACATCAATTTCCATATCACCTGTCTTGACAATAGAGAGGAATTGACATTTTCCCAGATCTGTCTGGGCAACACAGTGAGCAGGAATCCACCCACTTAGATGAGAATGGAGGGGGATGGGGAAGCTGCTCTGAGTTACTAAGAAAAATAATTTTTCACAGGGCCAACCTTGATTATTATCATTTGGTAGCATTCAGTTTTGATTGTTTTGCTGTTGTTTTTCCATTTCACTCTGTTGTAGTCATCATGTATATTATCTCCCTGGTTCTGTTGACTTCATTTTGAATCAGTTCATGTAGGCAGTTTGGTACTTCACTGTTGTCATCTTAATCATCATTTCTTACAGCACAGTCAAATTCCATTACATTCATCCACGGCAATTTGTTTGGCTAGATGGGAAGTCAAATTATAAGGAGCTGAGGACTAAGTAGATGGTGAGAAAGTAGATACACATCCCCTTTGACCCAGAGATTACACTGCAAGGCATGTATACCAAACTGGCCAATGACTAAAAGAAAGCTCTCTCTTTCTCTCTCTCTACATACATACATACATACATACATACATACATATATACATATATATATATATATACACACACATATACATATATATGTGTATGTGTGTATATACATGTATATGTATATATATGTGTGTGCATGTGTGTGTACTGAAATATTTATAGCAATACTTTTTGTGGTAGCGAAGAACTGGAAAAAATGTAAATATCTATGTATTAACTGGGGACCAAGGAGAATGAGGGTTGAGAAAAAGACGTGAGATTCAGCAATTGCTAATTTTCCACAACCACTTCTTAATTTGCTTTCCAGACATTTCTTGGTCTGCAGCCTTACTTTCTGGAGCACAGTCCCATGCTCTGGAGATTCTACCCTTTTATCTCCAGAAGTTCTGGCCTAGAGCCTTGATGTCAAGATTGGTAAAGTCATTGGTGAGAGCAATTTCAATTGAAGGATTAGGTGTGAAGCCATGCCAAAAGACTGAAGAGCAGAAGCATCATAGGTAGAGGCCTTCAAGGCATGCCTGTTCCTAATCCCTTTGCCTTTTCTTGAGATTACTGACCTGGTGAGAGTGGTAGTACTCACATGTAATCTTTGCTATGGGGGCATCTTTGGCTGGTAGATCTCTTCAGTGAGGGAGTTCTGAGGTACATCAAGGCTGAGGGTGTCTTCACAAAGTCCAGCACTAAGATGGTGAACCTCCAGGGAGGGCCATCAGGCTGCTGAAGGAGAATAAAGCAGGCCAAGTAGGAAAAATGGAACAGATTAAAGCTTCTAGTGTTGATATCCTGCCTGTGAGTGAGAGAAGACAGGTGTCAGATGACAATAAACGATTCAATTATGGAACCTCAGAGCCGGAGGGAAACTGAGAAATTAATCCCCTCTACAACTCTTTTCGCTAGCTGATCTCAGTTCAGGGAGATCTATTTAGGGCTACTCTGCTTAGAAGCTTTCCTCTTCTTCAACTGCTTTTAAGCAAACATGCTGGAGGCCTAGCTTTGCCGTGGCAGAGCATATTAAAACTTTTACAACAAATAGACAAAGCCTCCGTGAATGAATGTGCCCTCGAAGGGTTTGAGATGGCACTTTTAGCCTATGGGCCTCAGAACTCACCTCTGCTCCCAGTGCAGGGACCCAAGTGTGTTCTTTAACAACTCAGTTATTGTTGTTCTTTTTGCTCCCACTTGTCTCTGGTGCCACAAGAAAGCAAGAGATGCAGTCTTACTGGGAAATAAAGGAGTATTGCCTGAAAAAACGTTTTTGTTGTTTTATTGACACTCAGGACTGGAAAAGAACAGTTTCATGACATAGTGGAAAAAGCTCTGGCCTCAGCTTCAGGTCACCTGAGTTTAGCTCTGATTTTGCCACTGACCTGTTTAGGAAAGCTCTATTCGAGATATGATCATTAATAATTAATGATTTGGGGAGGTTCAGAGTTCCCCCTTTTCTCTATTCTCATTTTAAGACATCAATCTCTGAAGGTTGAACTAGCCTTCTCCTCTGTCCAACCCCACCAACCTTACAAGGAATTTCTAGTCTAAGGTGAATTCCATTCAGTCAAGCTTGGGTGGAGACAGACTTTGTCTAAATGCCCTTAGGCTGGGGATAGTCTACCTAAGATTGTCTTTCCGTCCAAAGATGACATGATGTCACTCTTAGTCCCTCATTGCAGTAAGCCCACTTTTCTTTGTAAAGTCCACCTTTCATTAATTGTTAGCCAATCAGAGTTGATTGCCAGCCTTTTGAACACTCCCCTTCCAAAAGGACATTAAAAACTGTGAGCCCACCTGCCATGATTGTCTTTGATCTAAGAGAGATGGCCAAATGACCATCCTTTTATTATTTGGCATTATTAATAAAATGATCCAATTACCCAGAAATTATGTCTCTTGAACCTTTTTAAATGCCACACATAACCTCTCTGGGTCTCAATGTCTTATTGTAGGATGAGATACTATGGCATAAAGGCAGTCTGATGGAGTGGATAGAACAAATGAATTAATGAATGAAAAAGCATTATGTAAGTGCTGTGGCTACAAATACAAAAGTGAACAGAGACCTTGCCTTTTAGGAACTTATATTCAAATAGGGAAGACGACACATATAGGGGAATGGTGATCAGTGGAGGGTACTGTGGTTTGGAAAGTTACAGGGATGAGTGGATAGGAGAGTGATTTGACATACCATTTGTAATAGCAATGGCAGTATTGATTTGCTTATAATTCCAGAACTGGAAAAGGGGTGGGGAGGAGGAGGAGGGCATCCTGAGTATAACTGCACATTGGCAAAGTAGCTGGTAAGAAGATGGTTGGGGAATAAAGTGAGGCATGATTGGAGTGGTCCTGATCTGAAATTGTAGCTCATGTGGGGCACTTGGCAATCTGAACAATAGGGCTCTGGGGCAGAAGATTTGGAGATGAAAAGGTTAAATCATCCAGGACATGGACTCTGGACCAGAAAGCTAGGCTGTTGGCTAAGAGATGTGCAGTGAGTCAAGTGGATTAAGAAATGATTGTGAAAAAAATATAATAGTTTCTAAGCATATTGAACTAATAGTGTGAGTTGCTTAGTTTTCATTTCCATTGTGACAGATTAAAAGTAAATGAATGGATGGTTTGGCAGAAGAGGATTGGTGCACATATTAGAAAAACTTTGTGATAATATGAATTATAAGATACTTCAATGTATGTTTAAAGAAAATTGAGAAAACTCTGGAAACTTTTAAGAATAAAATAATTAAATAACAAAAAAGAGAAATGTCTGTAAAGTCAAAAGGCACCAGAAAGGTATGAAAAATAAAGCACTATGTATCTTTGGGATTATACAACTGGGTTAAATATTTTAAAAATTATATTCTCAAATTATGGAACACAGCATGCCAATATTACCATCACCCTGGTGCAGGTCCTCATCACCTCATTCTTGACTATTCTAATAGCTCTCTGGTTTATTTGCCTTAAGTTTCTTCCTACTGTAGTTTATCTTCCACTCAGCTTTCAGACTGACCTTCCTAAAGTGTGGGTTTGACCACGTCAACTTTCACCACCTCAATAAACTCCAGCGGCTCCCTGTTACTTCCAGGATTAAATACAAAACTCTTGGTTCCAGTCTTCTTAAGCCTTACTCCCCTCCACATACTCTTCAATCCAATGATACTGTTGTCCCACTCTCCAGGCATTTTTATTGGCTGTCTACCAAGTCTGCAATGCTCTCCCTCATCAGCTCCATATCCTCACTTAACTGATTTCATTCCAGCTAAAGTCTCACCTTCTACAAGAAGCCTTTCCTGATGCCCCTTAATGCTAATGCCTTCCCTCTATTAATTATCTCCAATTTATTCTGTCTGTATCTTGTTTGCACAGTTATTTATATGTCGTCTTGTCCAGTAGAAGGTGAGTTCCTTAAGGGTAGGGACTGTGGTTTTTTGCCTTTCATGGTATCCCCAGTGCACATCATTGATTGTTAGAATCAAATGTGATAATGTCTTTAAGGCAGTTTCACTGTTGTTGTTATTGGGTTAAATGACTTGCCCAGGGTCACACTGTTAGTAAGTGTTTGAGGCCAGATTTGAACTCAGGAAGATGAGGCCAAGTGCACTTTCCACTGTGTCACCTACCTGCCCAATTATTAATATTAGCATCATTGGATTTAATAATAGCTAGCATTTGCATAGTGCTTTAAGGTTTGCCAAGAACTTTAGATATATTTCATTTGACCCTTACGATAACCCTGGGAGGCAGGTATTGTTATTACCCCCATTTTACAGATGAGAAAACTGAGGTTTCACAAGGTTAATTGACTTGCCCTGGGGTATCACATAGCTAATAAATGTTTGAGTCAGGGTCCAAAGTCAGATCTTCCTGACTCCAAGTCCAGCACTCTATATGCTATATACTCTGGCTGCCTACATTTAAAACTATAAGGAATCTTAGAGATTGTAAGATAACAGACTGAGAACTAGAAGAAAAGGTAGGGAGGAAGGGAAAAAGCATTTATTAAGCACCTACTATGTGCTAGGTACTTTACAAATATCTTATTTGATCCTCAACAGCCCTGAGAGGTAGGTGCTATTGTTATGCCCATTTTACACTCAAGGAAACTGAGATAAATGGAGGTTAAATGACTTGCCCAATGTCATAAATGTCTGAGGTTGATTTGAGTTCAGGTCTTTCTGGTTCCAAGCCTGTATGGGGTCGAGACCTCCCAACCCTCTTACCCTACTGAGGCCCAGAAAGATGAAGGGACCTTTCCAAGGTCACATAGTTAGTAACTAATTGAGTCAGGATTTGAAACTAGGCTTTAAATAGACTTCTCTTTCTACTATACTTTGTAATCTCATCATAAAAGGTCTCTAAAGTTTGTTCCAATTTCAGAGTACCATAATTCTGTGAAGGCTGTTAATCAACAATATTAATTTTGGGGGGAGAGCATGTATTAATTATAATAAATTGGAAAACTGAAATGTGAGTGATGTTTAGAAAAGAGAAATAAGAGAGATCTTTTGACCTTCTTCCTTTTTTGGGGGGCGGGGCATTAGGACTGATGTTAGGAAACAAAAAAGAAAATTTTGTGGGGGAAGCACAGGAAGAGGACAGGGTAGAGATTTTAGATACTGTACCAGAGCAAAGCTTCACCTGCTTTCGGCTATCATCAAGGTAGGGTGCCCTACAAATCCTGGTATAGGACCAGAGAAGGACAACTGGGTGTTCAAATTTTCTTAAGTGCTAGGAGGGAAGAGAGCTAGGGCCAGACATCAGAAAGTTCCCTCCTACCTAGGTGAAGATGGGTTTACTTTGACTGTCCTGCTGCTCCCTAGCTACAATGCAGAGCTAAGTGGAGAAGGAACAGGAGTCTTGTCTTAGTAGCAGAAAGAGGTTTTATAAAGCATTGATGTTAGGATAGAGGAATAATGTGATAAGGGCATCATAAATAATTACTCATGTAGGTACTTTCCTCCCCCTGAGGGAATTTTAAGAGTTTTTTTTTAAATCTTTTTTTTTTTTAGTTTTTATTTTTCTTCCCTGGTGCTGCCTATACTAGGATTCTTGAACCTCCAAGGTCAAGGTTGTCCAGTAATAGCCCGAAGACCACAAAATGGTGAAAGGTTCTCTAGAAGGCCTTTAGGACCTTCTCACCAAGTGGTGGTATGTTGTAGGAACATCATCTCCTCCATAAATTGGGCTAGTTTTTCCTTTCAAAGGTAGTGAAAGTGTAATATAGATTTAATTGGTCCAGGAGTGGAAAGCTCAAGACCTTAATGTTACTTCCTTGTGGCCTAAGGATGAAAGGAACTTTAGAATGAGTCACAGGACTCAGGCCTCTGACCGCTAAGCAACCATGGCAAATATAGGTATAGAGAAGGTGCATTTAACTGAGTCGATGCTATAGTCTTGCTGCATGTCCTTTCCATACTCTTGTTAGGTAAACCTCTGTTAATTGTCAGATGGTCTGAGTGTCTCCTTTCATTCTAATTCCAAACCTGAACCTCTGGATGGGCATGAATCAGATCAGACCTGGTACTGTGAGGGAAGTATTTGATAAATTTTAAGGAGCTATATAAACATAAAATACTGGCAAATTCCTCAGTCTTTACATTTTGAAGGTACTAGGACAGTGGAAAGAACAATGGATTTGTCATTAGAAGACTTGAGTTTAAATCTTAACTTTGCTACTACCTAAATGATCTTGGGTAAGTCATTTCCCCTCTATGGGCCTCAGTTTCTTCATATATAAAAAGAGGGGGTCGGACCAGATGATTTCTAAGCTCCCTTCCAGATTTAGATCTGCAAGTATTATGACTGACTGGATTAATTGTTTTGTTTATTCATTTAGCTCTAGTCAGAAGCAACTTGATTACCTGCATTAATCTCTTTTTGAAGTAAATCAGCCTTACACTGTTCTTAGAGCCTGGGTACATCCCACCTCTCATATCTCTTTGCAAATGAGCCAGTTTTCTGCATAGTCACGATGCCATACCTGTCCTCTGCCTGGTCTCCTTCAAGGGCTGTAGAAGCTTTATGTAGCTCAGAACAGCTTCCTTCTTGTTGCTGATCACAAATCTTGCTTCAGCTTTATTTGATTTCTTCAGTGGTATGAACATTAGCTACTGTAACATCCACCTTGATTGCACAAATAATTGCAGAGATAAAAGGTAACGCCCTTGGTTTGTGTGTAGAATCTGAAATGAACTTGTAAATGTGTAGGTGGCTATTCATTCCTTTCCCCCACAGTGGGATTATTTCAGCTCCTTAGATAACAGCAGACAAAGAGAGGATGTGTTTTTGGAAGCTGTTAAATTACATACTTTAATGTGATTACAGTGTCTGCCAATTACAAATATTAGCTCTTTGAAGCTAAAACCTTCAAGACTGGTGATCAAGACCCGAATCAGCAATTGCCCACTCATTTGCATTGGGAGTTATTTTCCCCACAATCATGTGTTCCTAAGGAAGCTATTTCTTCTCTCTCTCTCTCTCTCTCTCTCCTCTCTCTCTCTCTCTCTCTCTCTCTCTCTCTCTCTTCTCTCTCTCTCTCTCTCTCCTCTCTCTCCTCTCTCTCTCCCTCTCTCTCTCTCTCTCTCTCTCTCTCCTCTCTCTCCCTCTCTCTCCCTCTCTTTCCCTCTCCTCTCACTTTCCCTCTCCCTCCCTCTCTCTCCCTTCCTTTTCCCCAAGGCCTCCTCAATTACTTTTCGTTCAGGTTGACTTACCATTTTATTACGCCTAATGAAACTCAGATGGGAAATGGGTCAGCTTCGGTCAAGCTCCTCAGCTTCAAAAGGCAAAACTCTGACTACCAATACTCCTGGGGTTTGTATGCTCAAATAGAGTTGCACTGCACTGAATTGTGGTCTGCCCTGTGCTACGTGGTGCAGAGTGGGAGGGACAGGGGATGATATAAAAGAATGAGAAGAATTCGATTTACTAAATATTATGAATTAACTAACATTAGGTGGCCACTATGTGCAATATGCTATGTTAGGTGCTTGGGATATGAGGATAAAAAATGACAGCATCTTCTCTCAAGGACCTAATAATCTGCTAAAGAAAATAGGGCACATATACAAAGAATTTGATGGAGGTAAGTCAGGTAAGCTAAGCATTTATTAAGCACTTACTATATACCAGGCATTGTGCTAAACATTGAGGATAAAAGATAAGGCCAAAAAGGAAAAAAGAAAGAAAAAGAAAAGCAGGGGAGACTTTTAGATTCATTTTTGTAGGAAGGGATCATTTTATCTGGCACCATGAGGAAAGGAAGAGGTAGGGCTTGAGATGAGCCTGGAGATAGGAAAAGAATTTGAAAAGACAGAGATGAAGGAGGAAGATATTTCAGGCTCAAGGGATCTGTGGTGATAGGATAGGATGGAACAAAGAAAAGCTGCGCTTCAGTTTGTCTGAAGCAGGGAGCATAAGAGGGGGAGCTGAGTGACATGAGGCTGCCAAGAAGTTAAATTGTGGAAGGACTGAAATGCTGAGTTAGAGGTTGTATTTTGTCTCATGTTCTTAGGACTGGACCATGTACAATGAGACTGAATGGGGATAAATGTAGAGCTTCGCCCTTAGGTTCAAGAAGTTGACTTCATTAGTACAACTTATTTGCTGAGACTAGGACAAAGGATAAAAGGATGAATGAATGTGGTGAGAAGTTTTAAGGTGCAGAAGAAGGGTGATGAGGGAATGCAAGATAAGAGGCTTTGGCCTTCTCAGAGATGAGAAAGAAGGGCTGGAGGTGAAGTCAGGAGAGAGAAGGTTTCTAAGTCAATTAGAAGAATCTAGAAGTCAGTCTTAGAAAGTTTATGGAGTCAGAGATAAACAGATTGCCTCGAAGAACAAAGAGCAGCTAGGTGGTGCAGTGCATAGGGTGTTGTGCTTGGAGTGAGGAAGACTCAACTTTCTGAGTTCAAATCTGGCCTCAGATACTTACTATCTGTGTGACCCTGGGCAAGTCACTTAACTCTGTTTGCCTCAGTTTGCCTCATCTGTAAAATGAGCTGGAGAAGGAAATGGCAAGCCACTCCAGCATCTTTGCCAAGAAAACCCAAATGGGCTCACAAAGAGTCAGATGTGGACAAAAAAATGACTCAGAAGCACAAAAACCAAAGGCCCAGTAGAAGTTAAATAGCAATCATTTGTAATGGTCCCAACAACCTTTTATTGATTCATAATCACTCAAAAGAGTTTAATCTAGTTATCTACATAAGAAAAACTAAGCGGTTGAAGGGTGATGATCAAAATTACTATGGTAAACAGTTGAACAGATAACTCATAGAGCTCATCCTTTAGTATAAAAGTCTTGGACAGAAATTGCATCTGGGCTTAGAATTGAATAGGAACAGTAGAGAAGCCTGGGCTGCCATCAGGAAATTGTGCCATGCTGTTTTGAGAATCAAAAATTTCAAGTTGTATTTTACTTTGAACTTAAATATCTAAAAGAATATTTCCATACACATAGCAGGGCACAAAAATAGGATTCAGTATGAAACCATGAATCTCCATGCAGGGCTTTTAATGATCCCAAGCTTCTCCCTGAAAAAAAAGCTCGTCCCTGCTCTGCCCCTCCCCCTCTGAATGGGAATAAATGTAGAGCCTCATCCTTGGGTTCAAGGCAATGATATTCTTTCAGCGATGCTTTGTGGTGATGAGTCACAGATTAGCACACTCTCTGAAGAACTTAAGCTGAGCGTCACTCTCAGCCAATGGGCAATGGAATGACACAGGGTGGGTGTAAATGGGATGCAACACATTACAAATGAAAAATGATGCAGAAGTTGTCATCAGAGAGATGCATGGATGGAAAAAAATAGAGGCCAGTCATAAAGAATGTGTGAAGGATAACTGATGGACAGCCTCCATGCGTCCCTGGTATCTATACAATATCAAGACATCTAGAGGATGGTTCTTTCGGACAATTTATGGGAGGACACAGATGAGATTTGTGCAGGATAGATAGGCCTGGATAGATTAGAAGCTGCATCATTGGAAGGAGTCCCATAACCCACAACCTGTCACAAGTCCATTGTATTATCACAGTGAGTGTGAAAAAGAGGCTTGTGTTGTAACAGTCGTAGACAGAAGCAGCCAAGTCACTGAGAGTCAAGGTTTCCCAGCAAAAGGAAGGGGATTGATAAGTCACAGGACTGTCAGTGTGTTACATGAATCTGAGCTCTACCTTCTAGAGGGGATAAATAAGGGTTAAAAAAAAAGAGCAGAATAATAATAGCTAATATTTATACAGCACCTATTCTGTGCTGGGAACTGTGCTCAGAATTTTACAATTATCTTAAGTGATCCTCACAACAACTCTAGGAAGTAGCTGCTATTATTATTCCCATTTTACAGATGAAGAAACCAAGGCAAATGGAGGATAAATGACTTTTCCCGGAGGTCACACAGCTTGTATGTGTCTGAGGTCACATTTGAACTTGGGTCTTTCTGAATCTATACTTAGCTGCTGCAAGAAAGACATGTTTCACAGAGCAAGACAAGTAGCAGAAGGAGGTTCATTCCCACCTGTGTCAGGTCCTTCCTGATTATAGAAGAGACAATCTTGGGCCAGGCAACCTGACTGCTGGATTGTAACCAGATCTCTAACCCTTACGTTTTGTTTTTCATTTGCAATCTGGAGAGAAGCTGAGAAAAAAAAAGGAAACTGCTTCCTAAGTGTGAATTGTGACACTTGAAGAGAGCTTAAGTACAGTTCTTTTCTTCTCTTTTCACAGCCAGCAGCCCAGCCTGCAGCTGTGGTACCTCATAAAGGTAGGAAAACAAGCTTGGCATCGTGAAGTGGGAGGGTGGGAGAAAAGTGGCATTTTAAACTGGGGGAACACTAGGTTCATTAACTCCTGGTGTGATTCACTCCCATGACAACGGACTCATTGTGATTCTCAGGAATCAGTCCCTGCCTCTTTCTGTGGCTCTGTCCCTCATGAGTCCTTCAGGTCACAGGTCGCTTTGGTAGCTGGTTTTTCTCTGGGGTGGCCAGCAATCACTCTAGGTTACCCAGACTCCTCCCTTCGCCAGTGAGAATCTTTCTTTTACCAGAGGTTCTCAACATAGGGTCCTTGAACTTGTTTTTTAAAAAATATTTTGATAACTGTATTTCTAATGCAATAGGTTTCCTTTGTAATTCTCTGTGTTTTATGTTATGAATTTAAAAACATTCTTCTGAGAAGGGGTCCATAGACTTTGCCAGACTAGCAGAAGGGTACATAACAAACAAAAAGTTAACCTGGCATAAAAACACAGCAGCATTTTGAAGGTTTAAAAGAAACTAAGATAGGGGGCGGAGCCAAGATGGTGGATTGAAAGCAGTGACTTGCTTGAGCTCTCCCCCAAACCCCTCCAAATACTCATAAAAAATGGCTCTAAACAAATCCTGAAGCAGCAGAACCCACAAAAAGACAGAGTGGAACAAATTTCCAGCCCAAGACAACCTGGATGATTGATCAGAAAGGTGTATCGTGCCGGGCTGGGAGCGCAGTGCAGTGCGGCGGGGGTGTGCAGGCTGCCGTGAACCTGGAGCAGGCCTCAGAGGACTGAATCGCTGGCAGCTGTGTTTCCAGACTCCATCCACAAATGCCAAAGACAACTTAGAAGGTCAGTGGGAAAAGTCTGTTTCTGTGGTGGTGAGAAGGAAGGTGGGTTTCAGCTCCATTCCCCAAGAGTGGCCGGGGGGGGTGGGGGGCAGCTGCTTCCTGAGCTTCCGGCCCACAGACTGAGGGGGAATCCAGTGGCTGATCAGAGAGGGATGCAGGGATCTCTTTGCCAGTGCTGAGGCAGGAATCTCTTGCTTTGCCTGTGTGGATCTGGGTCACAGTTCTGGGCGTGCTGGGGTGAGGAGGAGCTGGCATGGTGGAGCTTGTAGTGGCTGTGGAGAGGAACCCTCCTCACAGTTACAGGACAGAAAGGAGTACTTGTGGTCACAGGCCAGGAAAGGAGTAAACACCTGCCCCTTATCATACCACCTTGGAAGAACTGAAAATTTACAGGTCCCTACAAGTATCTCTGAAAACAGCTACAAACCCCTGAAGCTTGGGAACAGACTCCACATTGGAAGCAGACTCTTACCTTAACAAGAGTTTAAAACTCAAGTAATTGGCCGGGATCATGAGCAAGCAGCACAAAAAGAGTCAGACTATATTATCTTACTTTGGTGAAAAAGAAGATCAAAATATACAACCAGAAGAAGACAACAAAGTCAAAGCTCCTACATCCAAAGCCTCCAAGAAAAATATGAATCAGTCCCAGGCCTTGGAAGAGCTCAAAAGGGATTTTGAGAAGCAAGTAAGGGAAGTAGAGGAAAAACTGGGAAGAGAAATGAGAGTGATGCAAGAAAATCATGAAAAACAAGTCAACAGCTTGCTAAAGGAGACCCAAAAAAATACTGAAGAAAATAACACCTTAAAAAATAGCCTAACCCAAATGGCAAAAGAGGTCCAAAAAGCCAATGAGGAGAAAAATGCCCTAAAAAGAAAAATTGGCCAAATGGAAAAGGAAGTCCAAAAGATTACTGAAGAAAATACTTCCTTAAAAATTAGAATAGAGCAATTGGAAGACTAGTGACTTTATGAGAAATCAAGACACTGTAAAACAAATCCAAAAGAATGAAAAATTAGAAAACAATGTGAAATATCTCATTGGAAAAACAACTGACCTGGAAAATAGATCCAGGAGAGAGAATTTAAAAATTATTGGACTATCTGAAAGCCATGATCAAAAAAAGCCTAGACATCATCTTTCAAGAAATTATCAAGGAAAACTGCCCTGATATAGAGAACCAGAGGGCAAAATAGAAATTGAAAGAATCCACAGATCTCCTCCTGAAAGAGATCCCCAAAGGAAAACTCCTAGGAATATTTAGCCAAATTCCAGAGTTCCCAGGTCAAGGAGAAAATATTACAAGCTGCCAGAAGGAAACAATTCAAGTACTGTGGAAACACAATCAGGATAACACAAGATTTAGCAGCTTCTACATTAAAGGACCAGGGCATGGAATATAATATTCTGGAGGGCAAAGGAGATAGGATTACAACCAAGAATCACCTACCCAGCAAAACTGAGTATAATCCTTCAGGGGAAAAAATGGTCATTCAGTGAAATAGAGGACTTTCAAGCATTCTGATGAAAAGACCAGAGCTGAATAGAAAATTTGACTTTCAAATACAGGACTCAGTGGAACATGAAGAGGTAAACAGGAAAGAGAAATCATAAGAGACTTATTAAGATTGAACTGTTTACATTCCTGCATGGAAAGATGATATTTATAACTCATGAGACCTTTGTCAGTATTAGGGTAGTTGGAGGAAAAAAATTATATGTATGTATATATAGATAGAGAGGGCAGGGTGAGTTGAAGATTAAGGGGTCATATCTGGAGAATAAAATTAAGGGATGAGAGAGGATTATACTCGAGAAGAAGAAAGGGAGAGGTAGAATGGGGTAAATTATCTCACAAAAAAAACAGAAAGAAAAGTCTCTTACAGTGGAGGGGAAAGGGGAAGGTGAGAGGGAATGAGTGAATCTTATTCTCATAGGATTTGGCTTAAGGAGGAATAACATACACATTCAATTGGGTATGGAAATCTGTCTTACCCTACAGGAAAATAGGGGGAGAAGGGGACAGAGAGCAGGGGGATGATAGAGAGGAGGGCAGATTGGGAAAGGGGTAATCAGAAGTAAATACTTCTGAGGAGGGACAGGGTCAAAAGAAAGAATAGAATAAATGAGAGGGCAGGATAGGATTAAGGGAAATAGAGTTAGTTTTTCACAACATGTCTACTATGGAAGTGTTTTGCATAACTGCACATGTACAACCTATATTGAGTTGCTTGCCTTTTCAATGAGGGTGGGTGGAGGGAGAGGAAGGGAAAATTTGAAACCTAAAGTTTTAAAAACATGTTTAAAAAAATGTTTTCACATGCTACTGGGAAATAAGAAATACAGGAAATGGGGTACAGAAGTCTATCCTGCCTACAGGAAAATAGAAGGGGAAGGGAATAAGAGAAGGGGGGAGAGATAGAAGAGAGGAGAGACTAGGGGAAGGGATATTCAGAATGCATGCCATCTTGGGGTGGGGGAGGGGTGAGATAGGGTGAAAATTTGGAACTCAAAAACTTGTGGAAGTAAATATTGAAAACTAAAAATAAATAAATTTACACATAAAAAAAGAAACTAAGATAGTGATGTAAGCAGCTAGGTGCTGCTTAGTGGGTAGAGTGCTGGGGCTGGAGTCAGGAAGACCTGAGTTCAAATCTGTCCTCAGATACTAACTGTGTGACCCTGGGAAAGTCACTTAACCTCTGTTTGCCTTAATCTACTGAGGGAAATGACAAATCATTCCAATATCTTTTCCAAGAAAACCCCACCAATAGTTTTGGCATGCTATGGTCTATGGGGTCACAAAGAGATTGACAGGACTGAACAACAACAATGATGATAGGAGAGTGAGAGAGTGGAAATGTTGAGGTCTAGAGGTTTAGGGGTGATGAGACCCCAAAATCATGTCGTACGGGTCCTGTCCAAAAGAATTTGACCCAAGCCTTCTTTCAGGTGAAGGCAAGGTGTGTTAAAGATGAGCCATATAGACCAGACTCTTAAGGAATCTGACCATTTGTGACGCTCGTAAGGATGAGCGGACATGAGGAAGTCTCAGCCCCTAAATGGTGGCCAGGATGGATCTTATATACAGAAAGACTATGGGAGGGATCTAGGAGTGACCAAGTAGTTTGGGGTGACCAGAGGAGGGTCTGGGAGGAGAATCTTAAAGCTGGGGTGACTGGGAGAGGGTCCTAAGAGAATCCCAATGGGAGTGTCTGGGAGGTTGAATGAGGGCTAGGCTTAATTAGGGTAACAAAGACTTGGGAGATTGGGCCTGGATGATAAGGAAAGGCCAGGTGAGCGGATTATAGTCTCAGGCAACCACTTGAGACTTCTTTGATCAAGTAAGTGAGTTCAAGGAAAATTTAAGGGTTTTCTAGGGCCTGTAGACAAATGGAACCTAAATTCTTTTTGGGGTGAGGGACAAAGGTCTTGGCTTGAGCCCATACCCCATCAGAAAGAGTCCTCTCCTGAGCTGGGAGACCTGGGTTTGAATCTTGTTATTAACTGAATTATTGAGAGCCAAGCCCTTAGTCTTCCTTCCCACTGGGCCTATTTCCAATTTATGCTGCCTCTATCTTGTTTGTACATAGCTGTCTACATGTCTCCCCTACTGGACTGTGAGCCATTGGACTGTTTTTGCTCATTTTTGTATCTCTAGTCCTCGGCATGGTGCCTGGTTGGTAGTGCTTAATAAATGTATGTTGACTGATGAATCCTTCTGAACTTCATCTGTAAATTAGAAAAGTTAATATATGTGCAGTTGGGAAGCTTTTCCTAATCTTTGCCCCCCCCGCCCCAGTTCCTAGTGCTTATATCTTTTTAAAATCTATTTTGAGTATGCCTATATAGGTGTGTATTATCTCCCCTGTTAGAATATGAACTTCTTGACAGTAGGGCCTTTCACTTTTGATTTGAATCTTCAGTGCCTAGTGCAGTACCTGGAACACTGTTAGTACTTGGTGAATGCTTTTCGATCTCTCACTTCACAGGATTGTGTGAGTGCAGTACTATGTGAACATGAGAGGACCATATGAATAAAACAAAACAAAAAGGGAGAACTTGGCAGAATTGTCTATCATGCAGATCTGGAATGTTTGTTTACCTTTTATAAAGGGTATCTATGGATGGTCTTCTCAGCCCTAGGAATATCTATTTCCATTTTAAGTTCTAGATTTTCTAGGTGTATCCCTGCACTTCAAAGTCTCTTCCTCATATTAATATACAGCCTCTTGCCTCTCATCTCCGTCTCCTGGTTTCCCTGACTTCCTTCAAGACTCAAGCTTGAATCCTACCTTCTGCAAGATACCTTTCTTATTCCCTCTCACCACTAGTGCCTTCCTTTCTGAGATCGCTTTCTATCTGCTCTGAATAGAGATCATATGTCCATAGTGGTTTATATATTGTCAGCACTTTGAGGGCAGGCACCATGCTTTCATTGTATTCCCAGTTTTTACTAAGCACAATGCTTGGCACATAGGGATGCTTGTTGACTGACTGACTCAACTAGCTGGCATGGTACTGTGGAAAGAGGACTGACCCTGGAGTCAGGAAGATCTGGGTTCAAGTCCTGTCTCTGCCATATACTAGTGCAGTGACTAGAAGTTAGTTGTTTCATCTTTTGGTGTACCCAAACAGCACTCTTAAAACCCAGTCACAGATGAATTGCTGATCTCTCTTGGCAGAAAGGAGTTTTTACCCTTTGACTTGTTTACACTGATTGAAATCATAATGGACACTCCACCCTCCTCAAAAAACTCCAAACCAAGACTTGAATAAACAGGCTTAGCCCTGGGCCAGGCACGTAGTAAATACTAAATACACGCTTGTTGACTGATGAAAACAAGCAAACAAAAAAAGTTTTAGTATTTAATGATCAAGTAGAGTGGGCAGCAAGATAGAGTGGGCAGAGAGCTGGACTTAGAGCCAGGAAGACCTGAGTTCAAGGGCAGAGGGCCCCTCAAATTGGGAAATACGATAAGCATGGGCTCAAACTATAGTGAGACTAGACACCTCATCTCTCCCATCTCCCCTTGTCCCAACCCTCTTAAGGGTAGTGGAGAACCCCAGGAAAGGGCTGAAATGCAACATTCCTGACTTCCAGGCAGTGGGGGTGGGGGTAGGCACTGTCACACAGAGAAGGTGGCTATCTACGGTGGCAGAGGGAGTGTCCTTATCTGGGGGTTCCTTATACCGATGAAATCCCTGGTCTAGTCTCTCTATGAGTGAAGCATTGCCCCCATAGGCATGGGTTTGACAACTCTTAGATTACTTTTCTGCATCAATTAGGAATTAATTTTCTGTTGAAAAAGGTAACAGGCCATGTCTCTCCTTCCCTTTTCTGCAGCCATACAGCTCTGAGGCCTGTGTCTGAAGTGTCAGTTATCTGGGGCCATCAGAATGGTTTTCTTGGAGGGACTGACTGTCAAATCATCAAAGGCTACCTGACATCCAGGAGTTCATAACAGTTAAGTTTATTTTAAACTAAAACCCCACACAAGGGTTAGGCTAGAGTTCTAAATTAGGGTAATATCTATCAGTCCCCAAGAATGCGCCAGCTTGTTCTTTATTTCAGGGGTGGGGTGGGGGTGGGGAGGGTCATATTCAAATGCTTTTTTATGTTGTTCTGTGGAGGGGTAAATTCCTCTTCTTACCAGGAAAGCCCCACGTAAGGAAACCCAAGCTGTCATTTCTTGTCTTACTAATGACCTTGCTGTCCGAATCTGAGAAAGCAGACTTTGAATGACCCTCAGGTCTATGTCTGGGCTAGACCATAGATACCCAGGATTTCGTTGATGTAGGGAACTCCTGAATGAGGACACCCCTCTTACCAAAAGATGTCAGAACCTTCTCTGCAACTATAGTCTTAAGCTCTGGTGTCAAACTGAAATAGAAACAGGGTCCACTCAACCGTAAGTATGGATTCCTGCGGAACACATATTGACTTAGTTTAAAAATGTCATTATCTGTGCTTTATTGTATTTTTATTTATTTTGTTAAATAGTTCGCAATTACATTTTAATCTGATTTGGGCCATACCTGACAATATTGTGGGCCACATGTGGCCCTATGTTTGATACCTCTGGCCTAAAGCACTGGCCTGAGTGACTTGTCCAGGGCCACAAAGACACTATGTGTCAGAGGCAGTACTTGAACCCAGGTCTTCCTGGTTTCAAAAATAGCTATCTACTACACCAGTGGTTCCCAGTGGTTTTTGTTATGCAAACCCATTTCAACAACAAAAAAATGTGTTGCACGCTCACAGAGTAATTTAATTTTTTTTGTCATTGTTCAGTTGTGTCCGACTCTTTGTGACCAGGGTCACATGTCTATTAAGTGTCTCAGGCCAGATTTGAACTCATGAAGATGAGTCTTCTGACTCGAGGTATGGCATTCTAACCATTATGCCAGTTGGCTGCCCCTGTCATTGAATATACTACTCCAAATATCCAGCATTTATTTACTGCTTTAGGCATCACTGAAGAAGTTTAAGCATGAACTCCTTGATTCTGTTGAACCCCCAAGGGGTTTATGAATCATGAAATAGTAACCACTGCCCCACACTACACTATATTTCTACTTGATCAAGGAATGCTGAAGTAGATTGTGTTCTTTTGGGGGTGAGGATGAGATTTATCCAGACTTGTGATTTCATTCAGGGTGGTTAACTCTAGGGGGTAGAAACTCACTCTGCTAATGTAGATCAGCAGCCTACCTGTAACTTGCAGTTTTTAGAGTGTTGTATTGAGGCACTGAGAGGTTGAATGACATGTCTTGTCACTCAGCTATCTCTAGTAATATCAATGCTATGATAATAGCATTGATTTATGCTGCTAAAATTTCCCTTATGCCCATCAATAGATCTTTTAACCAAATACTAAAAAGAAGATGGAACATTCTGGAAGATACGGAAGAAGTATGTTATAGAAAGATTACCTAAAGGTGCCTACAGTGTTATAAAATGAAGCAAGATTCTTGCTTTTAAAATAATTTATATTTTCAATTATATATAAAGATCTGGTTATTATATCATTTATGAATTTTAATAAGTAGGTATGTAGTCTTAATTATTATTTCTAGGCAGATTATTCCCAGTTCTATATTCCCAGCTCTTGTCTCTCTCCTGAATTCCAACATAAACATCAACTGCTTATGAGACATTTTTAACTGGCTGCCCCTTAGGAACCTCAAACTCAGCATGTTCAAAGCAGAAGTCATCTTTTTCCTCAAAGTGACCCTTTTTCTGAATTTTCCCATTTCTTTCAAGGGCACCACTAACCTAGTTGCCCTGTTTCACAGCTTCGGAGTCATCCTCAATTTCTCACTCTACCTCATTTCCTATATTCAATCTTTTGTCAAACCTTGCCAATTCTATTTCTATAACATCTTGTTCATTCGTCTTGTTCTGTATACTCACATTGTCACCAGCTTATTTCAGGTCCTTATTACTTTTCTCTTGGTCCACAGTAATAGCTTCTCATGGATCTCTCCCCTCTGTAATCCATCTTCCACATGGCTGCCAAAGTATGACCATGTCACTCTCCTACTCAATAAACTCCCGTGGCTCCCTATTACTTGAGGACCCTCTATTTGACATTTAAAGCCTTTAACAACCTGGCACCAACCTAATTTACCAGCTTTATTATACATAACTCTTCTTCACACATTCTTTGGTTCACTGAAGTTGTTTTTTTGCTGTTCCTCAGACATGGCACTCTATTTCCCATTTTCGTGTGCATACTATCCCCCATGACTGGAAGGCATTCTGTCCCCATCTCCATTTCTTAGAATCCCTAGTTTCCAGCAAAACTTGTCTCAACTGTCACTTTCTACATGATGACTTTCCTGATCCCTCTAGCTGTTAGTAACTCCTCCTTAAATATTACCTTGTATATACTTATTTTTGTAAATTTTCACTTCCAACAGAACATAAACTTCTTGAGGTCAAGGACTGATTCATTTTTGACTTTTTCTCTAGTGCCTGGTACAGTACCTGAAACATGGTTGTTGTTGTTTAGTTGTTTTCGGGTGCGTCTGACTCTTTGTGACCCTTTTTGGGGATTTTCTTAGTAAAGGTACTGGAGTGGTTTGCCTTTTCCTTCTCCAGCTCATTTTACAGATGAGGAAACTGAGGCCAATAGGGGTGAGTGACTTGCCCAGGATCATACAGATAGTAAGTGTCCAAGGTCAGATTTAAACTCGAGTCTTCCTGACTTTAGCCCCACTGCTCTATCCACTGTGGCATCTAGCTGCCATCCCGAAACATAGTAGGTGCTTAATAAATGCTTGTTTTATATTTGTCTAGGCATTTAACTATAACAGGGTTGTCAAACAAAAGTTATGATTGTGGGTAAATCACCCAACAAAATAGGAAAGGACACTAAACTATAGTCTATAGTATACCATACATACATACCATACCATACCATACCATACCATACCATACCATACCATACCATACTATATATAGTTCTTACAAGGCTTTGAGGAGTGATTGTGGTAGGTTAGCCTCATAGACACTGCATTGTATCTGGAGCCAGAAAGGCACTTCAGAGACCATTTAGTGTACCTCCCTCATTTTAAAGTTATGTAAACTGAGAGACAGGGAAAATGACTTATCCAAAGTCAGTTAGGGAGTCAATCATCCGATGTGGGATTTGAAAACAGGTCCTCTGACTCGGAGCCAGTGCTCTTAACCACCATGTTGCTTCGTATGGTGTTATTGAGAATATAATATAGGAGTTCAGAGCAGCTAGCGTAGCATGCATTTCACTAAGCTCTCCCATGGGGAACAGGGACTACAGGTAATTTTATTTTATTTTTCAGAACCAAATGGAATGTGGAAAAGGCAACTGGGACTGGCAGTTTGGAGATATATTTCTGTTTTGCTATGAGGTGTTTCTCCATAGTGTGTATTTTTTTCTTTTATCTATGAGGATCTATGAGATAAATTATGGAGAAGATAGAGAGAAAGAAGGTAAGATGAAACTTCTTAAGAGAACTGTCTTAACTCTCATGTTTCATAACAAGCATATTCCAGCCCCACTCTCTCAGAGTCAGACAAGTTACGTCTTCCCCCATGGGTTCTATGGCATAACCCTGAGGGTTTGTGGGACATCTTTTCTCTGTGCTACTAGCTCCAGCCCTCACTGGCTATCTTCCTCCTATTTTAGGGGGCCAGTAATTAACACCTGAGTTCTATTTAACTACTTAACGTTGGTAGGTTTTACCAAGGGATGTTTACTTCACAGATATAGCAAGAATAAACATAGAAACATTTCCTTAATTCCACTGGGAGGGCATAATGCTCCCTATGCCAGATAAGTTTTGGTAGGTATAGATATTAAGCTCATAACTTAGCTCAATTCCTGCATATCACTGATACCACTAAGTTCATGTCCAAAGACAGCATTGCTGCCTGGGGAGTCCTTCTGTTGGGCTGGTGTCCCAAAGGTCACCTCCTAAGATCCGATCCTTTTTCCTGAATCCTTGGGACGTCAATACTTTGCTGGACATAAAACCTAACCTGGATTCTGACTCCCTGCTTTACGTGGTTTGAGCTTCTGACCTTTGAAACTCCCAAGTTTGGAGTCCTCCATTCCCTGAACCAAAAGCCATGAGTAAAAGAGTCATCTTGCTCCCCCAGATAGGAAGGCAGCAAAAAAGAAAAGTCCAGAGCTGATTGGTGTCCTTTTGAACATGACAATAGCTCCAGCTATGCAGCCATTGGAAAAAGGCTGTTCCCAACAATGCAGTAGGCGACCAATCACTCCCAACAGCAGTTCGGTTATGTAATGTTCTCACGTGCACCTCCTGACAAGTCATCACTGACCTCCCATAGCAGCTCCCTCTCATCCTTCACATGGATTCAGCAAGCTGATGGGGGGGAGTCTTCACATGTACAGGACCACCAATACCTTGTGAAGAAGCATTACAAAGAGAATTCTATGAAGAGCCTGTGAGGAATTGGAAATTTACAATATCTTCTGGAAAGACTTTCCTGTAATGGCTGAAGGGAGAACAAAGAAGGACTAACATAACTTGTTTTGTGAAGAGACTAAGTTTAGCTCTTATTTTAAGGAGAAATATAAAGAGGATAAGGGGATTCTCGAGAGACTAAATCAGAATCTGGAGTAAACCGATGTGAAGTTGTATTTGCAGAAGTGAAGTTATTTGCTACTGCGTTGAGGGTTTGAGGTGACTTTAAATGAGATATAACATACAGAAAGTGTTTTGTAAATCTTAAAGGCATATAAATGCTGGCAATTATTATAAATAATTATATATGTTTTTATTATTGAGATTATTTTTAAATTATAGATTTAATGATTTTAATTAATGATTTAATAATGATAATTCCAATATTCATTTAGTCATAAGAAATTAAGGGATGTAATATATAGAGAGATGAGTAACTACTATTGGGAAAGGATGTTTATCCAGGTCATTTAGTAAGTAATATTTAAGAACCCCAGGGGTAGGTGGGAGTGTTGAGTCAACTGATATTGAGAAAGAAGTTGCAATTGTATTAATACAATTAACTACAGTTAATTAATGAGAATATAATCAAGCATATCCTTGGACTATCATGGTGTTTTGGATGAGAAGATTAAATGTGGGAGTAAGTCCAGTAGCAGAGTGACCTGTAAGTGAGGATGGACAAGCAAGGCAAAAGTTGTGATGTTAGAGTTTGTTTAGTGTGTTTGACCTGGACTTTGAAGAATGAGTAGGATTTAGAAAGGGGGAGAAGGAAGAGTGGGGAACATTTCAGGTGGGAGGGAGTGGCACACATTGGTGTGGTAGTGTAGACAGGGAGAAAATCAGTTTGACTGCAGTGAAGGGTGTGTCTTGGGAAATACTGGAAGATGAGGTTGAGGCTGGACAGGTAGGGTGATGGTTGAATATGGAAGGGACTTATAACCAGGCGGAAGAGTTTAGACATCATGGGGTTAGAAATATGGAGTCATTTAAAGTTTTTGAGCAAGAGCAGGACATGATGAAATCTATAAGTTAAGAAGAATAGACCACTAATGGTGGTATGCAGGATGGATTAGAAGGGTCTTGAACACGATACGGAGAACAGGTAGTGTGTCTATTGCCATGATCCAGATGTGAGATGACGATGGAGCTAGCTATGGGAATAGAGAAAAGACCTGTGTGAGAGTCATTTCAGAAGGAGAATTTTCAGGATTTGTTGACTGACTGGATATAGGGAATGAAAGAGAGTGAAATGTCCAAGGTGACTGAGAAAGAGGAAATTATCCAAAACTTTTTTTTTGGCTTTGGCCTGGGAACGCATGCATGTGTGTACATGCGTGTGCTCACATATGACCTTATTCATTTAAGGGCTGGCCCTGTTTCAGAGAGGCTGCAGGGATGACTCTAATTGCTGATATTTCCTAACTTGCAGGTGTTAGATTTGTTTTCAGTTCACTGCATTAATTAGTATGAATTTTAATGACTACAAGTTGTTTGGATGAGAAGAAATTAGAATAAATTCTACACAGGATCTGGGTATGTGTGGAGAAATACATCATAAAGTATTTAAAAATACAGATCACAGAATCAATCAGTTGGAAGCAGGAGTGTGCAGGTAACTGTTTAACAACCAGCTCTCCTTAGAGGAAAAACTTTATGCTTGACATGCTTTTGAGTTTAGTCTGCGTTTTAACATGGTCTACGTCACCATTTTCTTAGGTCTAGACAATCAACAAAATAACAAATCAATCCCTTATTTGTAGCATTTGCCAATTTACAAGATGTTCATGCTCACAGTGAAAATTTAACAACCAGCTCCCACCATTCTCTACACAGGCTCTTGCCAGCCCCTACAGCCCCAACTCCCAGTTGCAAGTGAACTCAGAAGTCATCTAGTCTAACCTCTCCTTGAAACAGAAATCCCTTTCATAACATTTCTAACTGATGGCCATCTAATTTGCTTTATAGCCTTCCAGTGATGAGAAATTACTTGCTCCCTGTCTACTTCAGGGCACATCTACTGATTAAGTTTTCCCTGGTATCCAGCCGAATCTGCATGTCTGAAATCTCTCCCCGTTGCTCCTAGTTCTGCCTTTTGGGACCAAACAAATAAGTACAATCCCTCTTCTACAGGCGTGCCCTTCACATACTTAAAAGACGTCCTTTCGTGTCCCCTTGGAGTCTTTTTTTTACCCCAGGCCAGCATGCTCGGTCATCAGGCTAAGTCCTTATGACTCCATTGAAGTGGCCTATTTTCTGGTTTGGATGGTATCTCTGTGACAGGGTGTAAAGTCTTCGATCTTTCCCACACCTTCCCAAGAAAGCTTCTGTTCTGGCTTTGATGAGCCGGTGATTCTTTGCCTGGCCTTTGGTTCTTGTTGTCCCATTACATGCCATTGACAATGAAGATCAATAATTAAGGAAGCACAGCTAGGTCTTACACCCGAGCATTTCTTTAGGCTTGACCTTTGAAAGGGGTCAACACATGTATTCTGGATGCTGGGGACAAATAGGGTTGGGGAGAGGAATGAAATGAAAGCCCTGACGGGGTTCTCAGGAGGGATGTCTGCACATCCATGTGTCCTGTCAAGGATAAGAGTGGAAGTTCTTGGACCCTGCCTTCTGGATCCCACAGAAGAGTTGTTGGACCAAGAGTAGAAATTTCTGAAGCTCTGGGAGCTAGATCTGAGGAGGAATGACTCACAAACTCTCAAGAAAGGTGTGAACCTAAATCTGGTCTTTCAATGGTACTTGGTCCATAGACTGTGCAGGTGGGAAAGAGAGAGTTGAATTCTCTATTGATTCGTGTTCTGTTGCCTTAGATTCATATAGGTCCTTGGGTGGTAGAAGTCCACTTGAGAGGTAAAGACAGCTGTCTTGACTGTTTATGACCTCGGGTGTGTGAATGTTTTGTGGGTTAAAATAAAAAGCCTATCTTATATTTCATTTACAGGGCAGTTGGGTGTCACAGTGGATAGAGCACAGGCCTGGAGTAAGGAAAACTCATCTTACTGAGTTCAAATCTAGCCCCAGACACTTACTAGACATGTGATCCTGGTCATGTAGCCTGTTTGCTTCAGTTTCCTCATCTGTAAAATGAACTGGAGAAGTAAATGACAAATCACTCCAGTATCTTTGCCAAGAAAACCCCAAATGGGGTCACAAAGAATTAGACATGATTAATCTACCAAAAAAATAAATCAGTTGTCAACCTGAGTGACTGCATGGGATCAAATGACCCTTTTTGTTGTTGTTGAGACCGTTAACATAAACAAGATACTGATAATATCAGGAGACACCCTCAGTGGGGTACAAGCCAAAGAGCATGATGGTTGAAAAGTTTCCAAGAATGAATCTGATCTGTGTAAATCCAGAAGTTTAGCTCTAAATCAAGGATTACACTTCAAATGATCCTTGTATGTCATGCTTTCCAGTCTCCTCATCAACCTGGCCACTCTACCCTTTATATGCTCTAATTTAGTAAATTTAATAAATCCCTCCTTAAGATGGGGGGATGTAAAATATTCCAGATGTGATCTGAGCATAGAGGAGCATTATCATTTTGTCAAGAAGCCCAGTATGGCACAGGAAGTGCTCAAGAGTTCTTTGGTGTTTATTAGAGGAAGTGAAATGAAGTGAGATGAATCTTCGGAGGACTGAGATGGTATAGACTGGGATTTCCTATTTATCCTTGCTTGTTTCAGTTTTTGCACAAACCATTCTCTAACCCAGGGTTGGGGAACCTGCTATCATGTGGCCTTCTAGGTCTTTGGGTGTGGCTTTTTGACTGAGTCCAAGTTTTACCGAACAAATTCTTTTATTAAGGGTATTTTTTTTTGTGAAGCTTGGATTCAGTCAAAGGGCCACATTTGAGAACCTAGAGGGCCACATGTGGCCTTGAGGCCTCAGGTTCCCTATCCCTTATCCAACCTGAAATACCCTTCCCATGACGGTTAAATCATATTTCTGTCCTTTTCATCTCTTACAGTTTATCATCCCCTCCCCCAATTAATTAATATTAGTACTGTAGTGTAGTGGAAAGAACACTGACTTTGAATTAGAGGATTTGGGTTTTATTCTTGGACTCCATATTCATTAAATGACAATTTCCATGTGCAGCATTTCCTCACTTGTAAAGTGGCATAGTAATACTTGTATTGTCTATCTTATAGGATCACTGATTTAGAGCTGGAAAAGAACCTTCAAGGTCCAACCCTCTTGTTTTACAGATCAGTAAACTGAGGCCCAGGGAGGTTAAGTGATTTGCCTAAGGTCACACAGGTAACTGGTGAAAAAGGCAGGATTCAAATCCAGGTTGTCTTACTCTAGAGCTAGGGGTCTTTCCAAGGTACTATGTGGATAGAGTGGATGGAGCATTGGCCGTGGATTTAAGAGGCCCTGAGTTCAAATCTGGTCTCAGACACCATCTGTCCGACCCTGGTTAAGTCACTTAACCCTGATTGCTTCATCCCTCCCCCCCCCCAATAAAAAAGATACCATGACAACTCTCAGCCTTCTACTACTGTGAGAAAAGCACTTTGTAAAGCCTTAAGGTGCCGTCAAAATGTGAATAATTAGATAACTAGCATGGCAAAGGAGGACATCACAGTGAGGAGGCCATAGGCATTCTGTGAACAAGTGGAGGGAGAGAAGGGAAGCTTAGTTAAAAGGAGGTAGAGGCCCAGGAAGGGAAATGCAAGGTTACAGAAGACAAATCTTGCCTAATTTAGAATTTTTCTAAGGGCTAGACTTCTTGGATTTTTTGTTGTATTTGTTGAATAGTCTCTGTTTAGGGTAAAGTTCAGCTTAGATTTATAATAATCAAGCAATCATCCAAGAGTTATTTGAATGCCTACTACACGTAAAGCACCTTCCCTGTGCCCTACAGTGTGAAGGGCATGAAGAGGAGTAAGACAGGGTTCTTACCCTCATAAGATTTTTGAAGAGGGGCTGAGATTTGTTAGACTGAGGGTCAGAACAGGGTGATACTAGGAGAGAAGACATACTTCTCAGGATGCATTATGGATGGGCACTCTCTCGAACACAGCCCTAGGAAGACAGGGCAGAGGTGGCTCATTCAGCATCATCACAGAGCCATCCTTCCCATGAGTGGCTCTCCCTTATCTCTTCTTCCCTATATAGGCAAAGGAAGGCATAAAGTCCAGCAGTAGTATGATTATGGGATGAAAAGGAATGCTTCTTGCCTTTCAAGAGAACTGCCTTGAGGGGGCAGGCTCTTGCAAACCACAAGGAAAATAGTGGATAAACGATGAGTAGTATGACACTCATTCACTTAATTCATTAATTTACTTTTCAATTTCTCACTCATTCATTGATTATCTGTCTGTCCTATCAGCATTTATTAAGCAGCTGAGTGCAACTCTGTGCTAGGAGCCATGGCAAATGCAAGATAATAACAAGGATAATAACAGCTAATGTTTATATACTGTTTTACAATTTGCAAAGTACTTTTTGTTCAGTTTCTTCAGTTGTGTCCAACTCTTTGTGACCCGTGTAGGGTTTTCTTGGTAAAGATACTGGAATGGTTTGCCATTTCTTTCCCCAGCCCATTTTATGGATGAGGAACTGAGGCAAACAGGGTTAAAATGACTTGCCTAGGGTCACACAGCTAAAAAGTGTCTGAGGCCATATTAGAACTTAAGTCTTCCTGACTTCAGGCCTAGCCTCTCTATCCACTGTGCCACCTAGCTGCCCCAGAAGTACATTACATATGTTATCTCATTTGAACTTCACCACAACCTTTCAAGGTAGGTGCTATTATTATCCCCATATTATAGATTAGGAAACTGAGGCTGAGAGAGGTTAGCCTGAGACTTGCCTAGTACCACACAAGCCAGTAGGCGTCTGAGGCAGGATTTGAACTTAGATCTTCCTGGTGCCAAGTCCAACACTCTTTCTACTTCACCACCAATTGTCACTGCCTTAAGGGAATTTCACAGTCTAGTGAAGGACCCAAAACTAGCAAATGTGGCAGGATTCAAGATCTCTAAAGCATCAAGGCAGTAAAAATGTAGTCCTACCCAATCGTAGAAAGAATTGAAGGGATGCTGGTGCAAAATGTAATGAGAGATGTAGGAACTTATCAGGGAAGGCTTCTCAGAAGAGGAAAAACCGCTTCTGGCTCTTGAAGGAAGTTTTAGTGACTGTGACTAAGCTGATAGGACAAATAACCCATGATTTAATGGAATCATAAAATCTGAGTCAGAAAGGAGCTCACAGGTAATCTAGTACAATCCTTAATTTCATTACCGTCATCATTCAGCCTCCACTTGAAGAACGCTAGTGGGATGGGGGTAGTGGAAGGGAGTGGGGGATGGGAGGTGGGTTAGTGGGGGGTGGGGTAGGGGTGAGGCTGCTTCACCCCCTGGGGCAGGACAGCGCTAATTGCTTGGGAGTTTTCTGTTAAATTGAGCCCCAATCTGCCTCTCACAACTTCCACCTGTTATAGGTTCTGCTCTCCGGGGTCTTGCAGAATGAGTTTAATTGCTCATCCGCATGACAGTCTTCAAATACTTGAAGAAAATAATAATTTTCTCCTGAAAACCTTCCTTTCTCCAGGCCAAACATCTTCAGTTCGCTTCCCCGATCCTTGAATGGTATGGCTGCTCATTACCTCCCCCTCTGGCTCCCTTTCCTATCATCTCTGCCCAGCTTCTTTATCAGTCCTCACTCTCCCAGCTCTGGGAGGGAGGTTTGCTTCCTATTCTGGAGGTGGAAAAATGTAGGACAAAAGGCCATGTGCGTCCCTCTGATCTAGGGGTCAGGGTTAAGGATTAGAAGCTGACTCTCTCAGGCCCTCTGGCTTCCTTCTGATGGCTATGTTTTCATTTCATCTTCTTTATTTTGCTTTCAAGTATTTTCAGGCGTCCCAGAAGAGCAGAAGTGCCAGCGCTCTCCACACTGAGAAGGGACAGACACATGATATCCTGGCCACTCACAGCCTGCGTCTGAAAGCTAATGCTCTGAAGTGATTTTAGCAGCCAGTAATTTTATTTTTTACCTCGTCAGAGGGGGTTGCAGTCAGCGGTACCTCATTCAAGTAGAATTGATTACAGCGTGGGAATTAGTGTAACAATAGCACTAATGGAAATGAACATATGTAAATATATATGATACACACATATGCACAAATCTTTTAGTTTCTCACTTTTTATTTTGCTACTTGTAATATTTCCAGCTCTCTTTCTAGTTGTCAGGGCTTCTGGTTGAGAAAGGAGGAAGAAAACAGCCACTTTATTATTAGTTGCCAGTGGGCCTCACATTATATAAATCCAACATATGAAAATCTGATCTTACCCCACATATATTATTAGTCAGTCAGACATTAAAACATTTATTTAGTACTTATTATGTGCCAGGCACTGTGCTAAGTGCTAGCAATACAAAGAAAGACAAAAAACCAAAGGAACAAACCCAAACAGGTTGTGCCGGAGGGGCGTACATTCATATTAAACAAGGGTTTAACATGGGTTCCTTCCTTCCTTCCTTCCTTCCTTCCTTCCTTCCTTCCTTCCTTCCTTCCTTCCTTCCTTCCTTCCTTCCTTCCTTCCTTCCTTCCTTCCTTCCTTCCTTCCTTCCTTCCTTCCTTCCTTCCTTCCTTCCTTCCTTCCTTCTAGATTTTATTTAATTTTGAACTTAAGAAATAAAAGAAGCATTTCCATAACATATAATTAAAAAAAAGATGATTGCACAAGAAACTGAAAATCTATTATGTACTACTTGCTATTCCTTTTAAATATATAATACAGTTATGTAACCTTTCCCCCTTTTTTTGTCCCCTCCATGGCTACCATTAATTACAAATATGTATTATATATATGTAAAATCATTCTATCTGTACTTCTTCTATTCATCTGTATGCAGATAGTGTCTTCATAAGTCCTTTGTAGTTAATTTGGGTATTTATAATAGTCAAAATGACTTAGTCACTCAAAGATGTTCTTAAAACAATATTGTTGTTATTGTATACAGCGTTTCTTGGTTAAATGAGTGTGTTGAACATCATTTGGTTAATTCGCTGGTTTTTAGGAACACATCAATTGCATAGATCATGTTACTAGTCATCTTCATATGTAACTTTAAATCTGTATGGCAATTTATGTTGAGTGAAAGGCGTTCACTTTTATGATGTCATTTGATCCTTAAAACTGACCATCTTGTGGGGCAGCTAGTTGGCACAGTGGATACAGCACCAGTCCTGGAGTCAGGAGGACCTGAGTTCAAATCTGGCCTCAGACACATAACACTTACTAGCTATGTGACCTTGGGCAAGTCACTTAACTCCAACTGCCTCACAAAAATGAAACAATAAAAAAATGAAGTATAGATTTTGGGGAGCTTGGTGGTGCAGTGGACAGAACACCAGCCCTGAAGTCAGGAGGACCTGAGTTCAAATCTGACCTCAGACCCAACACTTGACACTTTACTAGCTGTGTGACCCTGGGCAAGTCACTTAACCCCAATTGCCTAAAAAAACCCCAAACCAACCAGCCAAACAAACAAACAAAAACCTGACCATCTTGTGAAGCAGGCAAGACTGGGCAGATGAGCCAGCTGAAGAAGAGAATGCAGATGATTTTCTTAAAAATGCACAGCAATACCACCTCATACCTCTCAGATTGGCTAATATGACAGAAAAGGAAAATGATAAATTTTGGAGAAGATGTGGGAAAATTGGAAAATTAATGCATTGTTAGTGGAGTGGTGAACTGATTCAAACATTCTGGAGAACAATTTGGAACTATGCTCAAAGGGCTATAAAACTGTGCATACCCTTTGATCTAGCAATACCACTACTAGGTCTGTGTCCCAAAGAGATCATAAAAGTGGGAAAAGGACCCACATGTACAAAAAAATTTATAGCAGCTCATTTTGTGGTGGCAAAGAATTAGAAATTGAGGGGATGCCCATCAATTGGGGAATTGCTGAACAAGTTGTAGTATATGAATGTAATAGAATACTACTGTGCTGTAAGAAATGATGAGCAGGCAAACTTCAGAAAAATCTGGACTTACATGAACTGATGCTGAGCAAAGTGAGCAGAGCCAGGAGAACATTGTACACAGTGACAGCAACATTGTGCGATAATCAACTATGATTGACTTATCTCTTTTCAGCAATACAATGATCCAAGACAATTCCAAAAGGCTCATGATGGAAAATGCTATCCACATCCAGAGAAACAACTAGAGTCTGAATGTAGATTGAAGCATACTATTTTCCTTTTTGTTTTGTTTTTTTCTTTCTCATGGTTTTTCCATCTTGTTCTGATTCTTCTTTCACAACATGTGTGATAATATGTTTAACATGATTGTACATGTATAACCTATATCAGATTGCTTGCTATCTTGGGGAGGGGTGAGGGAAAGAAGAGAAAGAAAAAAATTTGGAACTCAAAATCTTACTAAAATTAATGTTGAAAACTTTCTTTACATGTAATTGGAAAAAAGTAAAATGCTATTAAGTGGGAAAAATGCATAGCTAGTAATGGAAGACCTAGGACTAGAGTAAGAGATATGTTATGTTTAACAACTGACTCTCAAAAAAAAATACATGCTACACACAATAATGCAGTTTAACTTGTATCACTAACATTTTCTCCATCACTTTCTTAATGCTGGAAAATCAGCAAAACAATATATGAAGTCCTGATTTGTAGTATTTGCTCATTTCAGAGTATAGATACCCACAATGAAAATTTAACACTTGGCTCTAACTGGTTCAATCTTGCTCCAGACAACCCCTGCCTAGAACCCAGGTCTCTTAACTTGAGAGATCTTTCTACCACACAATTCTACTTCCATTGGGCTACAGTTTCTTTGTCCACAAAGAATAGCCTCATTGAGCAAATGGATAATGTGGTTTAAGTGACCTTACAGGGGTGAACTTGAATCTACTCAGAGGAAAAAAGCATCTAGCATCTTACTAGAATGCTATTAGAAGTGGCCAAATATTTAGGAGTCTTTTTTTTTTTCACTAAAATGGACGGAGGCACTGATTTAGGCCAGTTATGAATACTGCCTGTCCTTGAAAAAAAATAGTACTGTATTTCTTTAAAAATATTACAAATTTAAACTTGTCATAATTTAGACTGACTTTCTAACAATTAGGGAGAGTTGATTATTTATATCTATGTCCATCAGTCACCTCCTGAATTCTTTAGGGTTTCTGTCACTTTCTGTTTGGGATTACTTCTAGTTCTGAAGAACTCCGAGCCCTATTTCTTTCCCCACAAAATTAACCTCAAAACTGTCTCCTGTCACTTAATTTAGTTAATTAATAAATCAGCACTCAGGCTGTTCCCCATGATAATTTTATCTCTATAGAATAGGTGAAGAGTGGACATTGAGTCAAGAAGAGAGATTAATTGACCTCCTCTCAGAAATAGAGACAGCTGGTGACACAATTAAGGAGTCAGGAAGACCCTAGTTCAAAGCTGGCCTCAGACATTTATTAGTGTGTGACCCTGGGCAAATCACTTAATCTCTGTTTCAATTTCTTCATCTGTAAAATAGGGATAATAATAGCACCTACCTTCTGGCATTGTTGTAAGAATCAAAGAAGATATTTGTAAAGGGCTTGAAAATCTTTTAAAAAAAATTTTTTTTCCATATGCTTTTGAGTTGAAAATTTTTTCTCCCTTTTTCTCCCCCCCCCCCCCTCCCCAAGACGGCACACAATCTGACATAGGCTTTACATTTACATACCCATTAAACATATCTTCACATTAGTGAAGTTGTAAGTAAAAATTAAAACCAATAGGAGGAACCATCAGAAAGATGAAACAAAATTCAACTTAAGGTAAAAATAAGTGAGAGCGATTCGACTTCCACAGTTCTTTCTTTGGATGTGGACAGCATTTTCCATCCCGAGGCCTCTGGAGATGTCTTAGATCCTCGTAATGCTGAGAAGGGTTCAGTTTAACATTCTTAGTCATTGCATAATGTGGCTGCTATTGTATACAAAGTCCTCTGGGTTCTGCTCACTTCACTCAGCATCAGACCATATAAGTCTTCCCAGGTTTTTCTGAAGTCAGCCTGTTCATCATTTCTTATAGAACAATAGTATTCCATTACATTCATATACCACAACTTGCTCAGCCATTCCCCAGTGGATGGGCATCCTCTCAATTTCCAATTCTTTGAAGGGCTTGAAAATCTTAAAGTTCTACATAACAGCTAGTCATTATTGTTAAGCAGTGCAGGAAATCAATTCCATTGGATTCAGCAAGTCAGAGGAACAGCTGGAGTGTTGCAATGTGGAGTATGATAGACTAGATAGACGTTTTCTGCTCAGTTCTGGGTCCCACATTTTAGGAACAGCGCAAGTCCAGGAGTGTTCAGGTGAAGGTTAGCAGGATGATAACTATGCCATATGAAGATTGGCTGAAGGAAATGCAGATACTGAAGACTTTGGAGGCAGAATTGGAGCCTGGAGAATTGATGACTTAGTGGTGGTGGTGGAAGTCATACTGTTTTCAAATATTGGAAGGGCCATCATGTGGAGGAAGAATGAGACTAGTTCTTCTTGGCCCCAGAGGCAGAACTAAGAACAGTGAATGACTGGAAGTTGCAGAGAAGCTGTTTTAGGCCTAATGCAAGAAAAAACATGCTAACATTCTGAGCTGTCCAAAAGTGAAGTAGTCTATGTTGGCAGGTTTCGGGTTAATTTTCACTTCAAGTCTTTAAGTCAAAGTGTGAACAGCCACCTCTTGGGACTGTTGTACTGAGCATTCTTGGACAGGTGGGGGCTGGATGAAATGGCCTTGATTACTCTTCTCTGAGATCCTGTGATTCAGAGCCCTTGATTTGGATTTGGAGCACCTAGGTTTGTATTCTTGTCCTACTTGTTATTGTTGTCTGTCCTTTGTTTACAAAGAGGACCAAGGACATCATGGGCGATGTCTTGACTTGCAGGTGAATTGGATTCAAGTGAGGTGGAGCTGTACAAAGTCTTCAGCCTCGATCTCTCTCTTCCAGAGTCATCAAAGTCCAGTGGCAGGACAAAAGTCAGGATGACTGGCAATGGCCCGGGATGCAGGGGATGACCTTGCTGCCTTCAATGCCTGACCAAGCTCTGGGGGCTGCATAGCACCTGCTTCAGTGCGCCTTCATGGCCATTGGAACAAATTATTCTCATCCTCCACACTGCTGTAAAACCATCTCTGCAAACAGCTAAACCAGGTTGAAGATAACGAACAGGTCTCAAACAGGTCAGTGAATTAGGGGGAAGTCTACCCAGAGCATTGGAAGACTTCCCCCAATGGAATGGGAGGATGACAGTTTCTTGGGGCCACAGGTGAGAGTTGAGTGAAGGTGGACACTAGAGGTAAATGAGCAGCCCTGAAAAGGGCTCTGCAAGCCATCATAGTAGAAGCCCTCAGCCTCCCTAAACACCCCATATGCCCTTGCGTATGTGACTTTGAATAAGCCATTTCTTCTCTCTCAGCTTCATTTTTCTCATCTGTAAAGTGAGGAGGAGAGTTGGACTCAATAATCTCTTAGGTCCTCTCCAGCTCTAAATCTTATGATTACTGAGCGTCTACTGTGTGCTGCCTAGCCCAGTACTAAACGCTATGGGGGTGATAACAGAAGAAGACCTGGCTCCTGCATTTGAGTGATTTAGAATGCAGCTGGTAGCCGCCTCCCAAATATGAAGCAGAACAATGCAAAGCAATGTGTGCAAGTGTGAAGAGGTATGATAGGAATTCAAAGGAAAGAGAGGTTGCTGTGGATTGGGGGAGCTCAGGGAAGGCTTCATGGAAGAGGTGGCAGTTAAGTTTAGTCTTACAGGACAGTAAGATATAACCAGATGCTGGGTGAGTGAGGCTGTGGGGAGTGGAGGGGAAGAGGATATTCCATTTGAGGAACACAGGATAAATGAAGGTGCAGAGGAGATAGTACGTATGATTACAGGTCAGTCAGCCATTTACTATGATCAGGGACAGCAAAGAGAGCTTATCGTCTGAAGTGGAAGGTTAGAGTAGGGGTACAGTGAGTGGAAGAAAAGGTTGGGTAGGCAAGGAGCACTTGGAAGGTCATGCTTCAGAGAGCTTAAGTGAGGCCTCTTTGGCTCTCGTCTTAGTATTGGCCATCACTGTCTCCTTTCCAGTTTTTTTCTGGTTCTCCTAGCAGTCCTTCATCCACTGGGCTAAAGTGCAAGGGAAGAAACACCTCCCATTCGCTCCCAAACTTAACTGGTCAGTTTACAAGTTTCCCCAGGGATTCCCTTATTTAAGGTTTTCTTTTGTCTTTCTTTCCTCCCCTGTTCCTGCCTTATTCTAGCTCTTACATTCCTACTCCCTTCTTTTTTCCTTTCTCCCACAACAGAATTTGCGCCTTGATGGAGATGAATAGTTAGAACCCTCCAGGGTAAATCATTTTGGGCAAATTAATTTTCATGCCAATCAGAGGAAATTAATTGGCTTAATGGTGCTCCATATTCTCCAGGAGGGGCTTTACCCTGCCCACCAGGTTGGGCCTGCTGCTCCTTTCTTTCACTCCTTGGCTTTTTTTTTTTCCAATTAGAAGATTATTTGTTTATTTTATTAAACAAGTTTCAACAGTACATTCTTTGGCCCCTCTACCCAGTTAAATGACCCATTTAACAAGTGTGATAAAATCCTCATTATAGGATTTAGTGAAATCTTCCTGGTTCACTACAGCCTAAATGTAATCCAATTACCTCCACCATTTCCACATAGGGCTTCCCTAAGCAGCCTCTTGCTGGAAAGGGTAAGATCTGAGGAATGCTATGAGGATGGTTATTACTGCAAATTTCCTGGACATCATGGGGCTATGGATACAATTGGAAGATTGCCTCAGATTGTGTCCTAATCCATTACCATGGTTTGGGCGCTTTGAGAGGTTTCACAAAAGAATCAGACAAGCCAGGAATGCTTGAGAGAGGCCTTTATTCTAGTGCCTTTTAACTCATGCTGGGAAAGGCTTCGGACTACCACAAGACACCCAGGATTGGGAAAGGGGCATTTGAGGATAGAAACCAGGAGGGCAGCTGGAACTTCAGTCCCTGGCAGAAGGAGGAAAGGGGTTTGATGGTGATATTGTAAACCATCTTCTGACTTGGCAATTCAGTTTCTGTCAAGCCTTTGTTGCACTTCTTAGCTGATCTGTGAGACGCATGAGTGCTTTGTCACTTCCACAGGAGAGGAAGTTATTTGATGAGCCAGGTGAGGCTGTAGCTTTTGGGGAAGGGGATGGTTTCTTGCTCAGTCATGTCTGATTGATTTTTCATCTCTGATGTCACAGGCAGATAGACATTAGGGATTGGGTGGTGAGGCTGCCACTGTACAGAAATGGAACATGAGGCATGGAAGGACTTTTTCACTCATGTTCTCTTTATTTATTTTCTTCCCCTGTTGTCTGTTCTGAACTTTATTCTTGATTCACAGTCTATACCCTTATTTATTCCTTCTTTAATCTCTTCATTCCTTGTGGAATGGAAGCTTCTTAAATACCAAGTGTGAGCTCCCTCTTCTAAAACCATTTCTATGTTTTTGCCTCATTGTCCCTTTTTTGTCTTGCTCCTACAAGTTTCAATTTTTGAGGGAAGTAATAAGGATGGAATCATTGCCTCAGGGTTGAAATTACTCTGTCTCTCAAAATCTCCCCTTTGCTCTCTCCATGAGCATTCCTCTTCCCATTTGCCAGGCAATCTCATTTCTGGATTCATGTCCTTCAATCCTTCTAAGTTCTGGTTGCCCTCAGGAGCTCTGATTTCCCTTTCTCCTAAGGCAGAGTGTTGTCCATAAAGGAAAGTGGTCTCCCTGAGCAACAATTCCACTGAGATTAGACCTATTGAAAGATTCCCATCTCCCATTACAGACATTTACCTTTTCCCTAGTAGTTGTGCTCTTCAGTGGGATCCTCTCCCAACCTAGTAGGTTGAAGTCTCCTTTCATCCTCCCTGTTTCAATTCCTCTCTTCTTCTTCTTCTTTTTTTTTTTTTTTGGTGTGAGGCAATTGTGGTTAAGTGACTTGGCCCAGGGTCACACAGCTAGTAAGTGTCAAGTGTATGAGGACGGATTTGGACTCAGGTCCTCCTGACTCCAAGGCCAGAGCTTTATCCACTGCTGCTAGCATGGCCTGTATCTTCATATTTTATTATTTTGTATCCCCCCCCTTCCAGCACTCAGTGCAATGCACCACTCATTCCTCATTTCTCTCTTCACCTCTGCCTCGGAATCTCTAACTTCCTTGAAGCTCAGCTCAGATTTCTTCCTGTTTCCTCTAGCTGCTGATAACCTGAAATTACTTTCTATTTTACGATAGGCCCAAGGTGTGGCTAAAAAGTGGGCCTCAGAGCCAAGAAGAACTGGGTTTGAGCCTGGCCTCTCACACAAGCTGGCTCTTTGACCCTGGGCAACTTCTCAGCTCTCCAGGTGCTGCTGACCTACGTTGGTAGAAGGAGTTGCCTGTTTAAAACAAAATTACAGGTCCATTCTCTATAGATTTTACATACTTTGAATGTCTCACTTAGTATATATTTTATATTTACTTTTATGTATATTATGTTTTTTTCCCTAGTAGAATGTGAACTTTTTGAGGATAGAAACTGTCTTGTTGTCTTCTTATCCCCAGCATCTGGCACAATTCCTGAGACATAGTAGGCATTCAGTGGATGCTTATTAATTGATTGATTGATTGATAATAGGTGCATGATATTGATTGATGGGTATTCTTTTGTGCCTTTTGTTTCCTAGCCTGGGTAGTTATTCTGTATGGTTTTTGTATTGGGATAAGGCTTTCTGGCCAGTTCCTATGAACAGTTTGGAGTTTTGTCTCCCCACTACCAAAAGAGTGGACCTCCCATTCTAACTCTAATTTGTGAGATGTCTTAGTGCCAAGGATCTCTAAGCATGATAGAAATTACTTGGCTATTGATCGGACATTGTTTATCTCCCTGTCTGCTGTGCTTCCCTTCCTGCTGCTCCACTTCGATTTCTGGTGAGCTCACCTGAGCATTGCAAGGCCAAGAAAGACAACATCCTATCACTCGTGGCTTCAAAGAAGTGTTCCTCCCCAGAGGACAAATGATGGGCTCTCATCCAGCTTCCTGAGCCAGCGTGTGTTGACTCTCAGCTGAACTCAGTTCAACAGGAAAGATAAGAGGAGTGATGCAATGACACGTAGGAGAGGGCTTCATTTGAGACTTAAAAAGTAGACAAAGCAGCTTCTAAAGGGAGTAAAGGAAGGACTTCTGGTTCATACCTTCTGATTTTGTATCTTTGTCACCAACACCAGCCTCATCACTAATATCATCGCCTCATCACAACACTCAATAGTAGCATAGTCAGGGTTACTGTCACCATTCGTGCTGTCAACGTCATTGTCACTGTCACTATTCTCACAAAATCATTATTAAAGACAGAAAGATTAGATCAACAAATTGGGTATGCAACTAAAAAAAAGCTAGAAAAGTAACAAATTTAAAAGCTCTCAATTTAACACCAATATAGAAATAACAAAAACAAAAAAAGATTAATAAGATTGAAAAACAAAAAACATTGAACTAATATATAAAACTAAATGAACTAAAAAGACTAAATAAATAAATGAACTAAATAGAAGTGGGAGCTGGTTTTATTAAAAAAAAGCCCACCAAATAAAATAGATAAGCTTCAGCTAATTTGGTTTAAAAAAAAAAGAAGAAAACTAAATTACAAACGCCATGTAACCATTATTAACATTACCCTCACATCCAGTATCACTTGGCCAATTCAGGATGTATTTATTGAGCCCCTACTGGATAGTTAGCATTGTAGGTGCTTCTACCATACTCTAATTTCTGTGAGGTAAGGAATTGTGGCATCTAAGTTTCGCATCTCCCTAACACCTTTAGTATGGTGCTTTGAACATAGTAGATGCTTAATAAATGTTGGTTGAATCAATGAACGCATTCGAAGCATGATAGCAGATATAGATGACTTATCTTGGTCATTTTCACCTAGATTGTTGTAAAAATCTTTCTAACTGGTTGTCCTGCCTCCACTCTCTCCCCATTCTAACTCTTCCTTCGTTTTGCTGCCTGCTTTTGTTGCTGTTCAGATTGTATTCGTGACCCCATTTTGGCTTTTCTTGATAAAGATACTGGAATGATTTGCCATTTCCTTCTTCAGCTAGTTTTACAAATGAGGAAAATGAGGCAAACAGAGTTAAGTGACTTGCCCAGGGCCATAAACTAGTAAGTGTCTGAAGCTGGGTTTGAACTCAGGAAGATGAGACTTTCTGATTCTAGGTCCAACCCTCTATTCACTGTTCCACCTAACTGCCTGCCTATGTAATCTTCCTAATTATCAGGTTTGACTACATCACTCCCTTCTCCAAAACATTCAGTAATTCTCCTTTGCATGGGGACTATAGGGGGACATGCCCATTTGAGGCCATGGTGGCAAGGTCCAGAAAGATGGCTGGTCTGGGCCCTTTCTCAAAACGGAGGTTCTTCAAGGAACTTCTCTCTATTAGAGAAAGGGGCCAGAGAGTCAGAGGGAGAAGGCAGTTGGAGGCAGAGGGAGAAGTTATGATGGTGAAGTCCAGAGAATGACCTTAAGCCATATGAGGGAACTGGTGATGCTTACCTGGGAGAATAAAAGACTGGACAGCAGACATGTTGCCTATCTTTAAGCATTTAAGAGGTTGCTACTTGGAAGAAGGATAGAGTTGTTTTGCTTGGCTTCAGGCGACAATGGGTACAAGATGCAGGGAGGCAGATTTAGTCTTGATGTCACCAAAACTTGCTAATAAGGAGAGCTAGGCAACAGTAAAACAGGCTGCCTCTGCAGGCAGCATATTCTTCCTCATTTCAAATCTTTAAGCAAAGACTGGATGACCACTTACTTGCCAGGCATGTTAAAGCTAGATTAGATGGCCCCTAAAGGCCTTTCCAATGCTGAGATTTGTTCTGTAGAAGATGTCAGACATGTCTTTATGGTAGAAGTGGGGTGGACTGGAATGGCTGGAGAGCACAGGTGTTGAATTGGGCCTTGAAAGGTAGAAAGATGGAAAGAAAGCAGGAATGCATTCTTGGCATCCTGAACAGGACAGTGAAAAGACCATATATGTTATGGAGGAGTAGGAGGAGATCCTAGGGTGATAAGATCACAGATTTAGAACTGGAAGTTGGGTTAGAGGTCACCTGATCCATCTCCCTTATTTTCTAGATGAAGAAAATGAGGCCCAGAAATAGTAAGCGACTAGGGCACCTGGCTGGCACAGTGAAAAGAGTTTGGATCTAGAGTCAGAAAGACCTGAATTAAAATCTAGTCTCAGATACTCACCAGCTCTTTGACTTTGGGCAAGCCATTTAACCTCTGCTTGCCTCAGTTTCCTCATATGTAAAATAAGGACAATAATAGCAATTACCTTCCAAGGTTATTGTAAGGATCAAAGGAGATAATATTTGTAAAGTGTTTAGCATAGTTTTGTATGACCTATTTGTATGGCCTGAATGAGACTTAGACCTTGGAGTAATGAGGAGGGAGCACTCTATCCTCTTCCCTCCTCTCCACAGTGCCTCATTTGACTGAAATTTAATTAGATAGTAATATAAGCAAGAATGAGTGAAGATTCTTCATTGAGGGCAGGTGGGTGTGTAGTAGGTGCTATATAAATGCTAGCTATTATTATTGCCCAAAGTTACACAGGAAGTAAGTAGTGGAGTCAGGATTTGAACTCAGGTCAGTGCTCTTTCCACTGTTTCACACTGTGTTAGAGAGCTGTTTGTGAAGTCTGATAGTAGAGGACCCTAGTTCAAGTCCTCTCAGCTAGACATCAGATGAAGAGAGCCTAATTCTTTTTAATAAGTGCTGCAATTTATAACCTGCCTGAACTGTACTTAAAACCTGGTCTTATGACCTAACATATCCTCGAACTACCCCACCCCAGTGCTGTGGAAGGACTACCACTAAATATTAGTTGTCCTTTGATCCCCTTATCTCTGAGTGGGGGAGATGCCTGCAGAGTACAGGCTCTGGGCTGGGGAGGGGGCACACTTAGTATTCCAAAACTAGCCTGATGCTCAGCTATTTTTAAAGCTCCTTTAATAGCATCATGGCTGTGAGCTTTAATTGAGTTGGAAGTGTAATTTTCAATTAAGAGTCTTCACTCATTCTTGCTTACATTACACTCTAATTAAATTTCAGTCAAATGAGGCACTGTGGAGAGGAGGGGAGAAGAGGGAGTGCTCCCTCCTCATTACTCCAAGGTCTAAGTCTCATTCAGGTCATACAAATCAGCTTCACTGATTCCCTTGTTCTCTTCACCAGACTCTCTGTCCCCAGCCCCCTGCTTTTCAGTGGGCAGTGACTGGGAAAGAATGAGGGTAACTCAGCACAGAAAACTGGAAACAGACTGTCCTGGAATGATATTCTGTGAGAGTTGCTGTGGAGGTGACCCCCAGCTGTCTCAAACTTTGGTCCTTATTTCTCTCAGAGGGGCCCTTGGTTTTTGAAGAGCACCAAATCAGTTTAACGGGAGGAATGTTGAAATTTTTCTGCTGTCATACAGATGTAACCTGTGGCTCAAGGTCTCCTCAAGGTCTTTAGGGTCACAAGGACCTTGTCTGACTGTTAGAGGACTGACCCTAAGAGGGCTGATTTCTCTCTTTGGCTTATTCCACTCACCTCATGGTTTTACTTTGGAGAAATTGCCAAAACAAAGCTTATGTATAGCTTGTGTCTAAGTTTCCCATGGTGGATAGAGTGCTGGTCTTGGAGTCAGGAAGACCTGACTTTAAATCCTGCCTCAGACACTTATTAGCTATGTGATCCAGTGCAAATCACTCAGCCTCAGTTCTCGTTCTCTCTCTCTCTCTCTCTCTTCTCTCTCTCTCTCTCTCTCTCTCTCTCTCTCTCTCTCTCTCTCTCTCTTTTGGTGAGGCAATTGGGGGTTAAGTGACTTGCCCAGAGTCACATAGCTAATAAGTGTTATATGTCTGAGGTCAGATTTGAACTCAGGTCCTCCTGACTCCAGGGCCGGTGCTCTATCTACTGCCCCACCTATCTGCCCCCTAACCTCAATTTTCTTACTGACAAAATGAGAGGGTTGGACTAAGTGACCCCTTCAAGTTCCTTCACCCTCTAAACCTATGATCTCAACATTCAGTAAGGCACTCAGTGTCGCAAAGGGATATTGAGTCTAGGATAACCTTTATGTTTTCCCCTCTAAAAATTCACAGGATATCTATCAAAGCACCTGAACAGCCCATTAGACTCCTCCTACAGGCTAAGGACATTTTGGAAGATGATGAATAAGCACTCCTCTTCACCTTGGACCTATACTGTCTAAGCAACTCATAGCAACAACAGGGAGGGCTGTGCTGGTTTCCCATTAAGGTAGCAAGGGAGTCATTATTAGGATATGGTTGGTTTGGGGCTTGAAGTATTTATTGACGTGGCTTCTTTGTCACCTGAAGCATAAAAAGTCCTACCTGTGGGGAGTTGGGGACCTGGAGTGGGGATTATTGGAATCCCCACTATCCTACTGGATGTCTTTTTTGACTCAACCTCGCCATGTTCAAACTCTTGAAATTAAGAATCCTCAGATTTGGATTCCTACAAGGTAACTTTGAAAACTGGTGCTACTTAGGAAACCTCCCTTTTCTGCCTAGAAGGCTGGATTCTGGGATCATTCTGTCTAGGTCATTCAAAATCCTCCCACTCTGCTGCCTCTTTTACACAGCAGACTGAGGTTCAAGAACAGTGTCCTTCAACTTCTTTCTCAGGCTGTAGGAAAGCACACCCATCACTGCTAGCCTTTATGATGGTTTTTGGCCTGAATGAGGAGGGGAAGAGAAAAATCTATCCTTACTGCCCAGACCCAAATTCTGCTCAGCTATATTTCATTCTCAAAGTCTAAGGAAGTGTGAGAGAGAAAAATATACCCAGTTTTTTTTTTTAATAGAACATATGGGAAGAGTGGCTGTTTCCACAAGAGTCCCATCCCTCAAGACTCTTGGTCACAACTCATCCTGGAGGCAGCCATAGTCACTGAGAACCAACCAGAGAAATTGCCTGTGTCCTCTTGGCAAGGTACCAGATTGTATGCCTAGATCCATGAGGGATGCCCTACAGACAGTCTCACCAGGTAGGTCGGGGAACTCATCAAATTGATTAAAGGCTCCCCTGATCAAACCTCCTTACACTAATTATTATATTCGTGTCATGTTAGCATGGTGTAGTGGGATGGGTACAGCATTTAGGAGCTAGTTTTGCCATTCACTAGCTGTGTAACCTTGGAAGGTAATTTTATATCTCTAAGCCTCCACCTCCTTATTTGTAAAATGGAGATAATTATGTTTATATTTGTCATTTAATGTACTGAAAGTGCTTTGGAAACCTGAAGGTGCTGTGTAAATGTCAGCTGTCTCCTCCTTCTCCTTCTCCTCTTTCTCCTCCTCCTCCTCCTCCTCCTCCTTCTTCATCCTCATCCTTATCTTCATACTTATCCTTAACCTTGGTCAATGGGAATCCACCTAACTGGAACTCAGATTAAGTATTTCTTAAGTCCAGAACTTCAGGTTATTGAGAACTATTTCCTGCATAATTCTAGTAGCTAATTGGATGAGAAAGGAACCATTTCCCTCAGTTGCTGGTGTAATCTTCCTCCTCAAATATGCATTCCACAATAGAATTTAAACTCTTTGTGGATAGGGATTATTTCATTTTTGTCTTTATATTCCCAGTACCAAGCACAGTACCTTGTAGAAATGCTTAATGTACTTTTGTAGAAGTGTTTAATAAATGTTTACTAAATTGCATTTATTAGTAGAAGAATCCTTTTCATTCTTTTAGGAACACACTTTAAGGGAAATAAGAAAAATGACAAAAAATGACAGTACAAAAAAAAGCAGCTTCTATGCAGTGTATTGAATTCAAGCTGTATTCAGCCTAGCCTGTGCCTTCTCCATCTTTATCCAGTGACCTAGAAGAAAATGGCCACTGACATTCAGAATGATCACCCTGGAGGTTTTGCAAGATTTTCTATCAGCAAGGAGTGAATAAGCTATGTTCATTAGAGTAGACTGTCTTAGGCAGAAAAAAAGATACCATCCTGCATGTGACTGTCATTGGTGCATGTGATTTCTTGCCTCAAAAAATATTTAGTTGCTTTCCATTACCTGTAGAATAAAATTCATACTTCTGGCCTAGCATTCTTTGCCCTGTAAAATAATGGTTCCAATGGACTTTTCTGGTGTTACCTCCTACTACTTCTGTGCTTGTGTCTCCTCATTACTGTTTTTCCATTTTAACATGCCCTTCCTCTTTCCTTGTCCTCATAGCATTCTTGCTTTCCTACTTTTGCTCATGCTGTTACTATTCCAACCACCTGGAATGTACTAATTTTATTTCTTTGCTTATTTAAGAGCTTTCTATCAGTGAGTATAGTAGAGAGAGGGCTGACATTGGAATGAGGAAGACCTCATTGGGTTGGGTCCTTCCTCTGACACATACTCACTATGTGCCCATGGATAAATCACTTAACCTCTCAATGTTCTAGAAGTCCCTCTAAGACTACAAGTTATAGATGAGTTGCTGATCTACATTGCTGGAAGGAATTTCCACATAGGGAATTCCCAACACCACTGAAGGCACAGATCTGGATTAAACTATAAAATCCTATCCTTTAAGGCCAAGCTCATATTTCTCCATTGTGAAGTGCTTCTCTAGCCCTGGAGAATGTTTCTTAAGAATGAGTTTGGGGATGCCTCAGATCATCAGTCACATACCCAGTAGTTTTGGAGATTGGATCCCATCATGGGTTTGCTCTCTTGTGTTCTGACTAGTCCAGGCTGTTTCCCTGGTTTCTATATTCTATGTACAAATGAACACAGACCAGTGGCCTTTACTCAGAGCTCTGCATTAGAAATGGAACAAACCTCCTGAGGCACTAATTTCATGGGTGAAAACTTCAGGGAGATCCATAAACTCATACATGGGGGAGCAAAGGGACAAAAACTCCCAACCACCAGAGGCACAGTAATTTCTGGAGGTCCATGCCTTGCCCATGTCTTCCTCCTATGCATTATGCTGTCATATTATTGTATAAAATATATAAAATAACTCTGCCCCTGCTTATTTGTGGCACAAGTGACCAGTTCCAACAGATCACTACCACCAGAGGAACTTCTCTTTCTTGGTTTTCTTTTTTTTTTTTTTATAATGCATGCTTTTGATGCTTTCCTAGAGGTAGAAGTCTCAGTTGTTCTGAGTGTTATTGCTATTTGCATATGCATTCTTTGTCTTGACATGACAGCTCCTTACATTGTTGTGATTTTACAAGGATTGTGGCTTTTACTAATTCCTCCGTGGCTTTGTTTACCCAAGGTGCTGACATCCTGGAAGCTTTCTCTCACCTCCCCAGCTCACAACAGTTTCTCCCTCCCCTAAACTCCTGTAGTAGTTACTGTGTGCATTATTCATTTGTGTTTTGCCACTTAGCATTTTGTCTTGTATTGCTAGTTATTTTCTCGTGTATTTTTTTTTGCTGATTCCTTAATTAAACTGAATGCTTTTAGTAACTATCTCAATACTAGAGATTATGAGAAATTTTTAGCAATTGAAGATGAAGCAAAAAAAAAAAAGGATGTAAGAGGCTCTAAATCACCATAACCTTAGATACCCTGAACATTGTGGTTAGTGGAAGTTTTATTCCCACAGAAATAGAAATCTGGGCATATTAGGTAGGCCTCCTGTTGTTGTTGTTGTTGTTGTTGTTGTTGTTCAGTCATTACATTTGTGTCCAACTCTTTGTGAGCCCATATGGGGTTCTCTTGGCAAAGATACTGGAGTGGTTTACCATTTCCTTCTCCAGCTCATTTTACTGATGAGGAAACTGAGGCAAATAAAGTTAAATGACTTGCCCAGGATCACACAGCTAGTAAGTGTCTGAGGCTGGATTTGAACTCAGGAAGATGAATCTTCTATCTCTGTCCACTGTGCCACCTAGATACCCTCATTAGGCCCCCTACTCTCTGATGAAGAAGATAGATGAATGACTCTGGCTCTTTCTCAGGGAACACCGTGTGTGTGTGTGTGTGTGTGTGTGTGAAGGAAGAAGCTACTGTAGGGAAACATGGTGTTGTATGGTGGCAAAATCATTGGTTCTTGAGTTATAGAAGATCAGCATTCAAACCACTGCTCGGCAGCTGAGATGAAGATGTTTTATTATGTATTACTTTTGGGGGTTACTATGTATTGTTTTATTGCTTTTATTGATTCTGTTCAAAGAGTAAAACACTGAAAAAGTATTCAGTCATGGCTGTCCATTCCTGGGAGAGCTAACTCCATTATGGCTATATCATGTAGAGCAAATTCAAGGAAGAGGGGAAGTTTGTGAGAAGTGGGGTTTGGGAGCTGCTTCTGATTGGATAAATCTATGCTAATCCACAGTCCCTAGCAAGATAGCAAATTAATATGGACAACAAGAAAGGTGAAGCTTGAAGATCAGGTCTCTGAGAATCATAGAGAGATTGTTGCTTCCCTAGCATTTCTGTTGGCCGAGTAGAGTGTTGGAACTTCTGTGGCAAACGAGGGATTCACCCAGACCCTGATCCTTCTTGGTGAATCAGGTTATTGGCTACTAGTGCCATTGGGTGGTTAAACCTGGTACTTTGAGTTGATCTCTCTAGTTCAAGCCTCTTAATGAGTCCCTTTCCCCTATCTTGAGAAGACTTAGGCTTCCCTTGCTTACTGGAAAGCCTAAAGTTCTTTATGCTTCTGAGATGAAATTTGGTTCTTTAATAAACCACACTCTTGGTGCTATTTATTCATCTATTATCCAAAGCTGGATTAGGTTATTAGTGAGGACATTGCCTTGGATAAGTTTCTGAGTTTATTACCTTTTGTGACAGACCAGCATTTTCCTGATGTGGCTTCTTTTTCTCTCCTCTTCCCCAACATGGGGAGGCCCAGTCCATTCATTTTTTTCCTAAAGCCAAGGGATTCATTTTCCCTAACAGGAGACAAAAGTGTCCCTGGGAACCTCATTGATCTAGGGCTTCCCAATTCAGCTTCCTGGTCACCTAAAATCATAAAAAGTTCAGTTATGGGATTGGTGGATGTCTGAAGACCACACTAGTTACCATGTACTTCCCCATGACCCGACATGATGCCCAGATACATTTCTGTATGGAGACAAGCCACATCAAGAGAAGTTAAGTATAGGGGCAGCTAGGTGGCAAAGTAGATAGAGCACCAGCCCTGAAGTCAGGAGGACCTGAGTTCAAATCTGGCCTCAGAACCACCACCTGACTAGCTGTGTGACCCTGGGCCCCAGTTGCCTAACAAGAAGAAGAAGAAGAAGGAAAATGAGCTGAGAGGACTCTTCCTTTTTTTTTTTTTGAGAGGACTCTTGAGATATTATTTATTCATACTTCCTTGGGAGCCACATCTAGGCAGGTTCATATGGACACACAAAACCTAAATGGACCACAAAGGTACTAGCGCTTACACTTTCAATGAATGGGACCTGATTACTCTTGGACCTTGGCTGTAATATTCCGTGTGGATTAGTTCTATTTACCCAGCTAAATATAAGTAAGTTTTTTGAGGGCAGGAATTGCATTTTGTATTTCTCTTGAGCTCTCCACTCTGCCTAGTACTGGGTTGGGCATATAATAAGTAACCAATAGAGACTTACTGAATGGAAAAATAAAACTCATAGTCGACATATTGTCCCTTGCATCTCTTTTAGACTCATCTTGTTGCTCTCTCCCTTGCCCACACCAGCTAAAATATAAACTCATTTCCTTCTCCTTTGTCCTTTGTGGATAAGGAGAAGAGCTGGTCACAATCCCCTATTTAATGGCCCGTTTTCTTGACACAGCTTACAGATTCCATTTTTCAGTTCCTTCCTTTCACTCTTAATGAGTCCCTTTCAATCAGGGAAAATAATTTCTTTCCCTCTTTGTTGCAGTCCTGTTTTGAATTACTGGCCTGTCAATTGCTCACATATCTCCTGAGACATCATTCAAGTCACATGTCTTAAAATGTGGAAGCTCCTCTTTCAGAAGATGCAAGCATGATGTAAAAGAAATAACCCTGGATTTAGAGTGAGGAGAGCTGTGTCCTGGTCCTGTCACTAACTTCTTGTTTGGTCTCAGACAAGTCGCTGATGTTGTATTAGCCTCAGGGTTTTTGTTTGTTTGTTTTGTTTCACCTAAAAGACAATAAGATGAGAGTATTGGGTTAGATGATCTCCAAGGTCCCTTCTAGCTCTCATATTGACTGTAAGTCTGGCAGCTGAGCTGTCCAGTTAATCTACAGACCCTATCCTCCATTTCTCTAGAGACACTGGTCTCCCCAAAAAAGGAGAGGAGGCCTTTAGTGAGCACCACATTCCTTGATTTTGGAGATTCTGGTCTACTTTTGTGTCAGGAATCTCGTTGGTTGTTGCTTACTGTTGGGATTTTTGAAGAGGCAGCCAGGTGGTGCAGTGGATAGAGCACTGGCCCTGGAGTCAGGAGGACCTGAGTTCAAATCTGGCCTCAGACACTTGACACTTACTAGCTGTGTGACCCTTGGCAAGTCACTTCACCCCATTGCATCACATAAATAAAAAAAAAGATATGAACTCAGATTTATAATATTCGTTGGTATATTGTTATTGTTTAGGGGAGGATAATGAGTTTACTTATAAGATAGTGTGGCAGCTTGGTGGCAGTTTCTGAATCACTCACAGATATAGCTGATTCCATAAAGTCCATTTCCAGATGGTTCCCATAGCCTCTTTAGGTGTGTGTCCACTTCAGCATGACCCTTTAGACGTGCAGAGGGTCCTTACTAGTTTAAGCAGAGAGTTGGCTTGTTAGGTAGTTACTTGCTCTCTAGCATGCCCAGGGCAAAAGCCAAAAGCTTTGAAGATAAAGCAAGAGTGGGACTCTGGGAGATGAGTCCTTGCACATGACTAAAATCCCCCTTTCTTTTTCCACAACACTACCCAAGAAGCACCTGCAGGCATTCTGAGGGTCACAGAACGTGGGCCCTCATCTCTGTTGAAAATCAGTTGTGCAACTGACAAAGGGGAATGAGATCTTTTTCTGAGATGGTTTTCTTAGGGAGTCAGGGCTTAAGCTTACAACAGTGATGGATGGCCATAGCTGGGCAGCTGGCCACACATTAGCTTCCAAAGCTGTGCCTCTATTGAGGGGCCACAACCAGGGCTATCACAGTGACATATTGGATGGATGTTGGCGAGATTGCTTTCTGTTTGCCAGGCTTCCTCCTTTGTTGTTTTCAATTAAGGCAGACTTAAAGATTGAGTTCCTTTCCTCCCCATCTTCTCAAAGTCATCTTTCACATTGATGTGTCCTTCTCCAGTCATTCCTGGGCTTGTTTCCTTTCCTGTAGCCCCTGATTTATTAGAAAAAGTTCCCCCAGCTATTCTCTGGAATCCCTTTGATAACCATTAACTTGCTCCAGTCTTTGGCTGCCCTTACCTTTTCTCAGCATTAGCTGATGCAGCAATAAACACTTGCTGGCTCTTGCTTCCATGCCCAATGTGAATTTTTTCCCCTTTTTGCCATTCAGTATTTCAATGGCATCTATGTCTTTCTGTCCTCTGTCGTAAGAAGGGGTTAGGCTAGAAAGCAGGAGGGTTTAATCATCTCTCTTCCCTGCCTTCTCTCCTCTTCACTTAACTGAATCCTACTCATCTCAAGTTCTTCCTCTTACATGAAGGCCTTCCAGATCACTTAGGCTTTTGCCTTCCCTTTGAACTCCAAGAGTGCTACTAATCATGTGGCAATCAGCATGTACTTTTCTGATAGTAATAACGTGTAACTAATATTTTGTTCTTATTTTGTACATGTATCTTGTGTTCCTGTCTACATTGTCAAGTCCTTGAGAATAGGTTATATTTCTTTGCAACCTCCCTTTGTGCCTAGTATAGAGCTGGCAGGTTGTTGTTGTTGTTCAGTTGTTTCAGTTGCGTCTGCTTTTTGTAACCCCATGTGGGGTTTTCTTGGCAAAAATACTGGAGTGGTTTCCTATTTCCTTCTCCAGCTAATTCTACAGATGAGGAAATTAAGGCAAACAGGGTTAGATGACTTGTCCAACGTCACACAGCTAGTGTCTGAGGCCAGATTTGAACTCAGGAAGATGTGTCTTTCTGACTCAGGCCTAGCACTCTATCCACTGTGCCACCTAGCTGCCCAGCTGGGCAGGTAGGAAGATCTAAACATTCAATCATTAATTCAAAAACTATTTACAGATCTCCTAGTATGTGCAAGGCACAATGACAGATACTTTGAGGGAAATATAAAGTGGCCGGTGATATTCTGAGATAGTGTGACTAAGGGTGGGTTTTAGGAAGGGGCAACTTCTTCTTCTTCTTCTTTTTTTTTTTTGCTTTTTGATGAGGCAATTGGGGTTAAGTGACTGGTCCAGGGTCACATAGCTAGTAAGTGTTATGTGTCTGAGGCTGGATTTGAACTCAGGTTCTGCTGACTCCAGAGCCAGTGCTCTATCCACTGCATCACCTAGCTGCCCCGAAGGGACAACTTCTAATTTGCCCCATGCACTATCCCTTGATATGACCTTGGTAAAGCCTTTCTAATTTTAGTAGTAATGATCGCTTATATAGGCAGAGTGCTCTGCAGCTTAGAAGGTGCTTCCAAATACATTCACTCCTTTAATTCTCTCAATAATCTTATAAGGTAGGTAGGGTTGGTATTATTATCACCCACATTTTACAGATCAACAAATTTAGGATCATTGAATAATAACTGATGTGCTTATAGAGCCCTTAAAGATTTTCAAAGTGTTTTACTTATATCATCTCTTGAATCATGCAAGAAGCCTGTGAAATAGGGTTTTCCCTATTTTATAGGAGACGAAATTGAGGAAAAGTGTTTTGTACATGGTAGGTATTTAATATATATTTTTAGTTGAATAGTCCAATATCCTCGTTTTACCAATGAGGAAATTAGGGCTCAGAGACATCATAAGATCATAAATCTAGAGCCAAAAGGGACTTTAAAAGTTGTTGAGTTCAACTTCCTTATTTTACAAATGAGAAAACCGAGGCCCACCCAGAGAATTGAGATGGCTTCCTCAGTTTCAGAGGAATTTAGTGGCAGAGGCAGGATTAGAACTCAGGTCTTCTGGAAAAACAGAATATCACAGCTGAGACAAGAACCTATGTTCTCAGATTCAAAATCTGGTGCTTTTTCCACTGAGGATATATAGAACCAGAGAATTTAGGGAGATGGAGGGGGTGGAGTTGGCAAGGTATATAGCAGTAAGAAGCCCAAAGTTAATTGGGGTGATCTAATGTGCTCCCATCTGGGGCTGAGAAGGAATGGAAGATGACAAGTTAGCATTTATATAGTGCTACAAGTTGCAAAGAACTTTGTATATATGATCTCATTTGATGAGCTTTCAGGACCAAGGCCAGGGGGCTATGGGGTGAGGGGAGGAGTGATTATAGACGAAGGGGTTGTGGACTTTGCTTTGGTCTCAGCTTTTCTCTCTTCAACCTCCTGCTCTAACCCCAACTCTACCTTTGGCCCCTTGATCCTTTGTTTTACCCATTGTGCCATTTCTCAGAAGACTTTTCCTTAACTTTTGTCTTTGAATCTAGGGGAACAGGGATAGACTTTTGCCTTGTTTCTGTGGTCCATACAGTGTTTTGGAGTCAGACAGTCTCTGTCTGTCTGTCTGTCTGTCTGTCTAACTCTGTCTCTCTGTCTTCTCTCTCTGTCTCTCTGTTTCTGTTTCTCTGTCTTCTCTCTGTCTTTCTGTTTCAGTTTCTCTGTCTCTGTCTCTGTCTCTCTCTGACTTCTATCTTGTTCTCTGACTTTTCTTCAAATAAATTTGTTCTTTATCATGATGATGATACTGGTGATATCTGGTCAAAGCTGGTGAGGTGCAGTGATTGATAGATTTTCAGTTTCTTTTGCTTTCACCACTCTATTGACTACCCCTTCAGAACAGCCTGTCTACAAATAGCACAAAGTCAGGGAGCTCCTTCTCCTCATGCTGGCAGGTGCTGATAAACTTGACATAAACTCACTTCACTGTGTAGTCACTGCTCCACCAAGCTAAATTCCCTTTCAATCAGGAGTTGAATTGGAATACACGTCCATGGATCTGCACTCTGGCCACTTCCAGGAAATAGCTCAGTGTTGAAGGCCTCCATCAATTTGAAATGATGAAACAGTCCCTTTATTGGCCACTGAGCCTGTGACACAGGATCTCAAACCTATTCATTTCAAAAGACTGCCTCCTAGTCTGGAAATATCCATTTCAGGGTCACTTCCATCCCCTATGTTCAGGAAAGAAACACAAAGCAGAAAAGCCATCTAGGAGCCCAAAGCCAAGAGTCAGTAGGCATTATGGAAACTTCTTGAGGAAGAGAATGATGTGGTCAGATACGTGTTTTAGGATTATCAGACTGGCAGCTGTATGGAAGATGAATTGGAGAGGGGAGGGACTTGTGACAGTGGGAGGTTATGGCAAGAGGTGAAGAGAGCCTGAACTGGGGTGTTGGTCAAGATAAGCAAAATGCCCTGTTTCGGTCAGCCAGGGTCTCAGAGCAGCAGGTTGCCAACTTCTCTTTAATTCTGCCCCTCAGTGGGTGGGCCAGGTTCTTTCATTTCATTCTAGCAGGTATGTCTCTATGTGGATGCATCCAAAAATCAAATCATTTCACTCATCTGCTCCAACCCACTAGTAATTTCTTTTCAATTCCATTCATACCTTGCCTGTACTTCACTGATCCACTTCTCTCAATGTCATTACTTTTGAAGAGATTTTGGGGGCAGCCAGGTAGTACAGTGGTTAGCATATTGGGTCTGGAGTCAGGAAGACCTGAGTTCAAATCTGGTCTCAGATACTTACTGGCTGTGTGACTGTGGGTAAGTCACTTAACCTCTGTCTGCCTCAGTTTCCTCGACTGCAAATTGGGGATAATAATAGGGCCTACCGCCACCCGGTTTTCTGTGAGGATCAAATAAGACAATAATTGTAAAGCACTTAGCACATAATAGGCTCTATATAAATATCACTATTATTTAGTCAAGGCTATTATTATTATTTAATAAAAAACATAAAGGATGCTATTGTTAATGAATTAGCTATAGCTTTCATTTACTTACTGGTCTGGCCTCTCTCAAAGACAGAAACACTTTTTGGGCTGATGTCCATTTCTTTCAATCCCAACTAAGCAGAAACATGCTCTTGCTGGCAGGAGGATGGCTTTTCTGGCTTTATTGTGTCACTCCTCATGCCCTTCACTTTTAAAGACTTGTGCCATGCAGTGTCTGATTTCACTGCTTTCTCTCTATCATTGCTCCTGATACTATGACTCTCAGGAGACGAGCCAGGCAAATGTGCCTACATCAGAACCTTAATGTATTGGCAAGCTCTTCTACATCTGGTACCTCAAAAATGCTAAAAGAACAAGGCTGTTGGGATGGCTCTCTAGGGAAGGTCTATGTGGAAACATAGACAAGAATCACTCAGGGTGAGAAAGTTACAGAAGGGTTGTGATCTGCCTGGGTAGAGAAAGTAGCCATATGGATGAAATCGTGGATTGACTGAAGTAATGCACCAAAGCACCATTAGTGGGGGGTGGGAGGTGGGGGGTGGATGGGCGTGTAGGGAAGATGGAGGAGGAAGGCACCTTAGATGATAGCCTAGTAGGAATGTGATAAAGGATGAGGGCCTGGGAGGCAGGCCAAAGACCAGTTTAGGAATGTCCTCTGGTTTTGTTGAGGCCCTCATCTTTCTCGCATCTTCCCTCCATTCTTTTTCTTCCAAATCCTGCAGAGATATGAGACTGGGTTAGGGGAATCTTGGCAGTTCTCTTGTTCTGTTCATTTTGTGGCTGTTTCTGGTCTGACAAACTGCTGCTGAGGTGGGAATGAGAGGAGACTCTGTACTCATTAATCCCCCCAGGAGGCATGAGAAGAAAGAAGGGCTGAGTAGATGGAGTAATTGAAATACGTCACTGGGCCTTTAATGGGTTATAGCAACAATAACTGTAGTAATCTCTTGCTTTTGTGTAGAACTTTGAAAAGCGTTTCCCTGTTCAGGGGAAGAACTAGGATCAGACTTGGGTCTTTGGGCTCTAAATCTCTTTTTCTTTTTGTTGTACAATTCTACCTCACAGAAAACATAATTTTCTGTCAGGTTGGGGATTTTTGACTAATCACGAGTTAGTAAAAAGTTGATGTAAAGTGATGGGGAGTGGGGGTGGGGTGGAGAAGAGGCAGCTAGGTGACACACTGGATAGAGTGCTGGGCCTAGAGTCAGGAAGGCTCCTCTTTCTGAGTTCAAATCTGGCCTCAGACATTTAATTAGCTGTGGGACCCTGAGCAATCACTTAACCTTGTTTGCCTCAGTTTCCTCATCTGAAAAATGAGCTGGAGAAGGAAATGGCAAACCACTCCAGTAACTTTGCCAAGAAAACCCCAAATGGGGTCAATGAAGAGTTAGTCACAACTGAAACGACTGAAAAACAACAACAAAAAGCAGTATGAGAATTTGTTTTGCTAGACTCTCCATATTTGTTATGAGTGTTTCCTCCCCCCCCCCCCAAAGTGATGGAGTTGGAGTAGGGTAGGAGAGAGAGAAAATAGATTTTGGCAAATTACAAAAAATAAAAAATAGCTTATCTATTAAAAAGAGCCCTGGTCTAGATTTGGATTTGAGTCTCAGCCCTGCCTCCCACTAGTTATTTGACTGAGCAAATTCATTTCAGATGAACTCAATCGGCATTTATTAAAAGCTACCAATATGACAGGAACTATGCTATTCACTGGAGATACAGAGAAAAATATGAAATAATCCTAGGCAGGAAGAAGGATGAGAATCCACATTGAAAACTAAATATAAAATTTATACAAAGTGGTTTCAAGTTTAATATGTAGGACAGTTTGTTGGCAACAGAATTGGGGTTTCACAATGAAAGGATAGGATAGAATGAGGCAGGGACTGAGAAAGGGTGGGACTGACATGGCTGGGACAAAGCCCTTTGACCTAGAAAGGCTCCATTTCAGAATCATATTGGTTCTCAGTGGAGGCAAACCTTAGTCCTAGATCACTTCCACTGTCCGTCTCTTTAGCTCTGACTCAAGGTCTGTTGACTGGGTACTTTATTTTTTGAAAAAAGTATTATTTGTTTGTTTTTAACATTCTTTTCTTTTTGATAGAATTTTTTTTAAATTTTTAGGCAATTGGGGTTAAGTGACTTGCCTAGGGTCACATAGCTAGTAAGTGTCAAGTGTTTGGTCTGAGGTCAGATTTGAACTCAGGTCCTCCTGACTTCAAGGCAGGTGCTCTATGCACTGCGCCACCTAGCTGCCCCACATTCTTTTCTTTTTAAATTTTGAGTTCCAAATTCTCTCCCTCCCTGCCAATTCTCCTCTACTCACTAAGAAGGCAAGTAAAATGATATCAGTTATACATGTGGAATCATATATTTCCATATTAGTCATATTACAAAAAAAATAAAGTGATAAGGTTATACTTCAAATTGCACTGAGCTCATCAGCTTTCTCTGGAAGTAGATAGCATTTTTTCATCATGAGTCCTCTGGAATTGTCTTGGATCATTGTATTAATCAGAGCAGCCAAGTCTTTCACAGTTGATCATCATTACAACATTGCTGTTACTATGCACAATGATCTCCTGGTTCTTCTGACTTCATTTTGCATCAGTTCATATAGGTCTTCCCAAGTTTTTTCTGAAACCACCCTCCTTGTCATTTCTTATAGTACAACAGTATTCCATCACAATCATATGCCACAACTTGTTCAGCCATTTCTTGATAGATGAGCATCCCCTCAATTTCCAATTCTTTATCACCACAAAAAGAGTTGCTATAAATATTTTTGTACATATATTGCCTTTTCATTTTCTTTGATTTTTTGGGGATATAGACTTAGTAGTCATACTGATGGACCAAGGGGTATGCAGTTTTATAGTCCTTCGAGCATAGTTCCAAATTGTTCTCCAGAATGATTGGACTAGTTCATAACTCCACCAAAAGCTTATTAGTATACTTATTTTCCCTCTAGAAATGGGAGGAATTCCTCCAGCATTTGTCATTTCTGATGGTTGTGAGGTGGTACCCCAGGGTTATTTTAATGTGCATTTCTCTAATCAATAGTGATTTAGAGCATTTTTTTCATATAGCTATAAATAGCTTTGATTTCTTCTTCTAAAAGCTGCCTTTTCAAATACTGTGACCATTTATCGTTTGGGGAATGGCTCTTATTTTTATAAATTTGACTCCTTTCTCTTTATATATTTGAGAAATGAGGCTTATATCAGAGAAGCTTGCTGTAAAAATTCTTCAGATTACTTCATGGACTATGGTACATTTTAGCAAAATGTAGTTTCTCTGATTATCTTTTAAATTAAATCTATTTTTGTTTTTTATATGTCTGAGATCATGATTACTACCCCTACCTTTTTAACATCAGCTGAAGCATTAGATTCTGCTATAGACCTTTATTTTAACTCTATGAATTTTTTTTTTCTATTTCAAGTGTATATCTTGTGTATAGCATATTGTTGGATTCTGGTTTCTAGTCCATTCTGCTATCTGCTTCTGTTTTTTGGGTGAGCTCATCCCAGTCACATTCATAGTTATGATTACTACTTATTTCCCTCCATTCTATTTTCTTATGTTTATCCATCTCGTTTTTATTTTTGCCTCTCCTCAAAAGTCTGTTTTGCTTGTGACCATTACCTCCTTTAATCTGCCCTCCCTTTTGTCACTCCCTTATATCTCTTATCCCCTTCCCCTCTTATTTCCCTATAAAGTCAGATAGATATCTTTACCCAGCTCAGTGTGTATATATATTCTGCCTTCTTTGAACCAATTCAGATGAGAGTGAGGTTCAAGCATTGCTTGCCACCCTCTCCTATTTCCCCCTCCACTATGAAAACCTTTCCTTGCATGACTCTTTTATGTGAGAGAAAATTTCCCATTCTATCTCTCTCTTTCCCCTTCCCCCAGTGTATCCCTCTATCTCACTCTTTCACTTTTTTTGAGCTCTTCCTGACATAATTGACTCACACTCATGCACTTTGTCTATGTAGACTCTTTCTAATTGCCCTAATAATGATAAATTCATCTTCCCATATAAGAATGTAAACGGTTTAACTTTATTGACTTTATGATTACTCTTTCATTTTTTTTAATGTTTCTTTTGAGTCTTCCGTTTGAAAGTCAAATTTTCTATTCAGCTCTGGCCTTTTCATCAAGAATGCTTGATAGTCCTCTATTTCATTGAATATCCACTTTTCCCCTTGAAGAATTATATTCAGTTTTGCTGGATAGGTTATTTTTGCTTGTAATCCTAGCTCCTTTATCTTTAGAATTATTTTCCAAATCCTTCTTTAATGTGGGAACCACTAAATCTTGTGTGAGCCTGACTGTGGCTCCATGACATTTGAATTGTTTCTTTCTGGTTGCTTGCAATATTTTCTTCTTGACCTGAGAGCTCTGGAATTTGGCTATAATATTCCTGGGAGTTTTCATTTTGGGATCTCTTTCAGGAGGTGATTGGTAGGTTCTTTCAGTTTCTATTTTACCCTCTGAATCAAATATATTGGGGCAATGTTTCTTTATAATTTCTTGGTATGTGATATCTAGGCTCTCTCTCTCTCTCTTTTTTTTTTTTGATCATGGCTTTCAGGTAGTTCAGTGATTCTTAAATTGTCTCTCCTCAATCTATTTTCCAGGCTAGTTGTTTTTCTGATGAGATATTTCATATTTCTTTTATTTTTTCATTCTTTTGACTTTGTTTTATTATCTTGAAGTCTCATGGTATCATTAGCTTTCACTTGCCTAATTCTAACTTTTAAGGAATTATTTTCTTCAGTGAACTTTTGTGCCTCCTTTTCCATTTTGTCTATTCTGCTTTTTAAGGAGTTGTTTTCTTCCATGCATTTTTATGTCTCTTTTACCCATTAGGGCAGCTCTGTTTTTTGAAGTGTTGTTTTCTTCAATATTTTTTTTGTGCCTCTTTTACCAAGCTGTTAATTCTCTTCTCATCTTTTTTTTTTGTTCAGTTTCATTTCTTTTCTCAATTCTTCCTCTACCACTTATCTCTTCCCTTAATGCTTCTAGGAATTCTTGTTGGACTTGAGTTCAATTAGAATTTTTCTTTAAGGCTTTGGTTGCAACTGTTTTATGTTCCTTTTTTTCCTTCTGCTTGCTCATTTTTCTAGCCTATTTTTTTCACTTTGAACTTTATGTTAAAATTGGGTTCTGTTCACCTAGAGGTAGGTAGGCACTGTCTATACTTGAGGATTTTTTTGTGTTGCTGTTTTTGGAGGTAGTTTCTGGTAGTATGCAAGTTTTCAGTGCTTTCAAGGTGGTGTGCAGCAAGGCAAGGTGTGGTTACAGCTCTCTTGGTTTGTACTCTGGTCTTTACCTTGGAAGGGCCCCTATTCCCCTATAACCATAAGCACTAGCACTCCTTTTGGCCCTGGAACTGTGACTAGGACCCCTACACTCCTGCAGCCATAAGTACTAGCACTCCTCTCTGCCTTGGAACTTAAACCAGGACCCCTGCTATGTACCAATCAAAACTATTCTTTTTCTCCCTGGAACTGCAACTTAGAACTGTGCATATGGAATAGAATTTCCAATCAGCACTAGCTGCACCCAGTATCAGCACAAGGTTGCTTGTAATCTCTTTCTGACCAGTTGTCTAATCCCCTTACAATCTCTGGTCTGAAAGCTCCTGAAGCTATTGCTGCTGCTATGCTGCATGTATGTATGCTGCCATGTATGTATGCACTCCAGACAGGCCTTCACCCTGATCTACGCACTTTATAAATTCATGTTATTTAACTTCATTTGAGCCCTCACTGCAATAAAGCAAATCCTTTTATTCGTCCCTAACTGATACTCCATCTTGCTCCTCAGAGGAGCAATTCCAGACCTTCTATTCTCTTCTTGTGCCTCTCATACCTTCTCCTCCCTTCTCCCTCTCCTATGAGGGTCTTGCCTCCTTCTTTACTGAGAAAATTAAGGCTATTTAAAGTGAGCTATCTCTTGTCCCTTATCTTCATTTAAAAACTCCTTGACATTATCCCCCATTCTGACAAAGAGGTGGTCCTCCTCCTTGCCAATATTAACCCCTTGACCTGTATTTTTGATCCCATCCTTCCCAGTCTTCATCAGATTGCTGTATTAAATCACCCCAATTCTCTCTAAAATCATCAACCTGTTTTTATCTATTGGTTCCTTCCCTACTGCCTTCAAACATGCCCAAGACTCTCCCATCTTTAAAAAATCTTCACTAAAGCCTTCCATCACCGGAAGCTATTGTCCTATACCATTCTTCCTATTCACAGCCAAACTCCTCAAGAAAGCTGTCTACACTCATTGTTTCTACTTCCTCTCCTCTTCTAAGCCATTTGCAATCTGGCTTCTGATCTCATCACTCAACAGCAATTGCTCTAGTTAAAGTTACTAGTGATCTCTTACTTGCTAAATATGATAATCTTTTCTCAGTCCTCATCCTTTCCCACTTAAGAGCTGCATTTGACAATGTTGACCTTTCTCTCCTGCTCTCTCCTGGTTTTTCTTCTACTTGTCTGACTGCTCCTTGTCATTTTCCTTTGCTGGTTTATCATCAATATTATATAACCTAACTGTAGATGTTCCCCAGTGGTCCTAGACCCTCTTTTTTCCTTTTATGCTCTCAGTAACCTCATCAGCTCACATGGGTTTAGCTATCATCTCTATGCATATTGTAAGCTCCTTGAGGGAAGTGAGTGCCCTTTGCCTCTTTTTGTGTCTTCAGCACTTAACACAGCGCCTGGTACATAGTAGGTACTTAATAAATACTTTTTGGCTGACTTACAGATCTATATATCCAATTCCAGTCTCTCCCCTGAGCTTCAGTCTTATTTTTCCAATTGTTTATTGGGTATTGTTGACAGGATTTTTACTGAGCCAGTCTCTAACCTGGGAATGTTTGGAGCTGCACAAAGCAGGCCTAGAGAGGGGAGTGCCAGTAATCAAGTGCTAGTTTAATTAATCAGTTTCAGAATGAGGAATGTTCTCTTAGATAAAGTAAAAGCACAAGTTATATACTTAAATCACAACTGGGGAAAAAGGGGGAAAGGTCAATTACAGACAATAATTTAGTGGTTTTGAGGAGGGTTGAGAGGTTAGGACCCTTCAAAAAAACCAAAGTACAAAATGGGTCATCTGGAATGAATTTACAAACTCAAGCAATCTTAAGTTAAGTTGCAAAAAGTTTATTGTTATGCTTTTTAGTGGGCAAGAATTCTTAAGGAAACTGCAATCTTAAAAGAGTATAGCTAAAGTTTATATAGTATAAAATATGATAAGACATGTGTCAGATATGCTAACTAGGTGATTCAGGGCAGGATTAGGGAGTGGTTAAGGAGTGGTCAGTTCTTAAAGAAACATGCACTTGTATCTACTGAGCAGGCATTTTACCCAGAGTTCACTGGGAAAAGCCCACAAAGTGGGCCACATGGAGGTGTGGTTTTGGGCTTGCTACTTCATTAAGTTAACATCATTAAGTTCAGGGATAACTGAGAGTTGTCCAGTCTGCCACCAATCAATGTCTTGTTTGACAAGATAGATGTAGGGAGTATATAGGGAGTATATGTATATCTGAAGTCTAGAATACAGTTAATGAGGAGCCCAGGATGTAGATAATGAGGTAGGGTGGTAGGAGATAGTCCAGTGGGTAAAAATGTCTTTATGTCTTTATGACCCAGTGCAAAGCCAAATCCTTCAGGTGCTGTTTGGAACTGCACCAGGGAGAGAGATGAGGGTCTTGCTGGGGCCTACTCATGAGTAATTGCTAGGCACAGGGTCCTTGGGCTGGGGAGAAACCGTCAGAGACAGTGTTTCTGAGGCTAGAGAGAGACTGGGGTCCAAGTACAAGCATCCAAACATAAGCACTCAAGCACCCCAACAGTTTCCCGTGAGAAACCTACAAGTCCCATGATACAACAATTTTGAAGTCAAGTCTTTGGGGGTTGTGACCACCTCCCCTAAAGTACAGAACCAGAGTTCTGTGATGAAGTTCGCTTCACTTAAGGTGCAGTGATTGTGAGCATTATCAGAGTTTTGTTTAATCAGTTTAAGCTGCATTGTGAGCTTTGACTCCTGAGCCAGAGAGGCAGCTCTTAGAGAAAACCGAATTATTAGTATATTCATTACACATATCATATTGATTAATATGAAAATTACAAATTCCTTTCTCAGTGTTTAAAATTCAACATTCTAGAGACATCTTAAATTCAACGTGTCCCAAACTGAACTGATTATCTGTGCTCTTTCCCAACCTGCTCCTCTTCCAAACTTCCCTATTGCTGGTTGAAGACGCCACCATCCTTCCAGTCGTTCAGGTTCATGACCTCAGCATTATCCTTGACTCTTCCCTCTCCTTCACTTCACATATCCAATCGATGGTTACCAAACCACTGTTTTTTACTTCCATAACATGTCTCAGATCTGACCCCCTTTCTCTACTCACACAGCTACCACCTTAGTTCTGGATCTCATCCCTCTTGAGTAGGGAGACTTCATGGTCTGCCTGATTTAAGTCTCTCCCCATTCCATTCCATCCTCCACCCAGCTGCCAAGGTGATTTTCCTAAAACACAGATTTGATCATGTCACTCCCTTACTTGTTAAACTCTAATTGTTTCCTATTCCTTCTAAGATCAAATATACATGCCTCTTTTTAGTTTTTAAAGCCCTCCACAATCTTGACCCAACCTACCCATCCAGCTTTATTGGACCTTACTCACTCTTCCAAATACTACAATCCAGCCAAACTGTCCTTCTCTCTGTTTTCCACACACCACACTCCATTTCCCATTTGTGTGCCTTTGCATTGGCTGTTGCCTGTGCCTGCAATGTGTTCCTTCCTCATCTCTGCCCCACAGAATTCCTCTATTCTTTCAAGATGCAGCTTAAGAACTACCTTCTATATGATGCTCTCCTTTTTTTCTCCACATGCTGATAGCTTTCCTCCCAAACCACCTTGAATTTCACTATTTTGTATTTGTTTATACTTATTCTGCTTACATTTATTCTATGTATGTAATTGTTGTCTTCCCCATTAGCATGTAAGCTCTTTGTGAATAAGCACAGTTTTGTTCTTTGTACTTGTGTCTCCAGCTCCTAGCGCAAAGCCTGGTGCTTAATAAATGCTGTTGATTGATTGATTGATTGATTGAACCATACATAGGACAATAGTTACAACTGTCCCAGTAGTAATGGTAATGTTGACTTGTTTATTAGTTCTTGAGAAAAGGGTGGAAAAGTGTGTTGGGGTTGGGAGAAGGCTGAGAGAAAGGTAGAAGGATAGATGAGGAGCTTCTAGTCCTGCCTGATGACCAAGGTGGAGGGCAATGGACTCTATGGGCTTGGCAGGTTATAGAGAGATGAGGCATTTTTGAGGCACCCCCCCCCCCATACTCAGTCAATCAGCTCTGCCTCAGGGTTCCTTTCAATGTTAAATAGATTATCTTTGCCAAAGGGGGGTGTGTGGTTCTGAAGGGTCTTCAGTTTTAGCTTATTGGCTACTGTGGATGGGAAAGGGTACCAGGGAAGATGGCAAATCACTAGTCCTGTCACTAGTCCTATCACTAGTCCTATCACTAGTCAAGGTAGGGGGTTGGTGGAGTCCTGGGACCTGAGTGGTTCAATCTTCTGGACCTGTTTCCTTTTTTTGTAGAATGGGAGTATTGGACCAGACTATCTCCAAGGTCCTTTCCAACACTAAAAAGTTATGACCCTGCAATTCCATTGGACTAAAACTTATTTGACAGTGCCCTGGGTAGCACACTTCTAATAACTATTTATCAAAGAATAGTTCTTCAAGTAAATGGAAATCAAGCAGAGCCATACCTTTCCAGCCCCTTCTTCCCTAAGGTCCCTAGGACTGAACTAGGGAAAGAACAACAAACGATCCCTCTCCTCTCTACTTAATTCTAGGAAGCCTAGAGAACTAGAATTGCTCTATTTTGGTTAGCTTTGGTACAAATGCTGATTATAAGGGACAAGATTGGTTTCCAGGGAAAGTAAAAATGCCACTCTCTAGAGCTACTGGATAACAGAGATTTTACTGAATTATATTTAAAGATCAAACCTATTTTGCTTCCCAGTGAAAGTTTTCTCACCTTGAAAATGCCAAGAAAGTTAGAAAAAAGAGAAAGTAATGGAAAAATGCTTTGTACTATTTGAATGCCAAATTGTTCCTGTACTCAAAAGCTGTCAAATGTTATCAGAGCTTGGAGACCTTCCACAATTTGACCCTAGCCTTAACTACTTTTCCAACCTAATGTCCTACTACTCTCCAATACCAATTTTCCATTCTAGTCAGGGAAGTCTCCTTGCTGCCCACCCTCGTCAGAGGATGCATATAGAAGAGAAATCTTATAAATGTAATCAGTGTAAAAAAAGAATAAAAAAAAAGAATTCAAACATCATTCAAGTCTTTTTAAACAGAAGAGGATCCACAGACAGGAGAAACCCTATGGGAGTGATTAGTATTGGGCTAAATGTAGGATACTCATAAGGTAAAGGCAACTCATAATTCATAGTACTGAAGGACTGGGAAGTCCTTTCTCTCTTCGTAGCATCCTCCCACTGGCTTCCCAGGGAATCTCCTCTCTGCAGCCCACCTAACAACTGCCAAGACTCACGGCCTTTGAAGATGCTGCCTCCCTAGGATGACTATATCTCTTCATCTCTGTCTTTGTGGAGCGTGTTGTTTTTGCCCTGCTGAATGCAGTGTCTCCTACTGGTCCAGTAGCTCAGATGGCAAAGTCAATGGAGGTAGAGTAGGAGAGAAAATCCGTACTGTCTGGTAGACTCAGAGGTCTCCTCCAGCTTGGCTGCTCCCTAGTCTTGTATTCTGAAACTCATTCAGGTTCCCAGTGTTTTAAAGCCTTCAGAGGTGTGACTAACTGGCTGTCAAAACGGTCCCTTTTTAATTTAACTGAAGAAGTATTCTTGATGTGATCTAGGGGTGCTGGGAACCCTGAAATGCAAGGGTACAGAGTGCGGGTCTGCCTCAAAAGAATTTGACCACTCAAGCCTTCTTTCAGTTTGCTGTGCTCGAGATTCTTAGTGAGTATGCACAATTTAATGGGGGCAAGATTGACACTTATACAGAAAGAGTGGGAAGATCTGGATGTGATCTAGGAGTGGTAAGTAGCCTGGGGTGGTCTGGAGGTAACAGAGAATGAAAAGCTGGACTGGGTTGGGGCCACAATAAAAGGACAATTGAAAGGACTACACTGGGATGAGCCCAAAGTCTCAGGTGAATGCCAGGGATCTAGGTTCAGGGGGTCCAGATCCCATAACCCGTCATTTTCACCTTATAGAAGAATCAGGGTGTAGACACATCTTGTCTAATATTGAAAACTTATCAAGAGTGACTACATTCCATACACCAAGATGTTGGAAAGAAAGAAAGAAAAAAAAACAAAACATCCTGCCCTCCCCAAAGGGAACAGTAGACCAAGATAGGTCTTGTGTGTTTGTTGTGGTTGTTCGGTCATTTCAGTTGTGTCTGACTCTCTGTGATCCCATTTTTGGGATTTTCTTAGCAAAGATTCTTGAGTGGTTTGCCATTTCCTTCTCCAGCTCATTTTACAGAAACTGAGGCAAACAGGGTTAAATGACTTGCCCAGGATCACATAGCTAGTAAGTGTCTGAGGCCAGATTTGAACTCAGGAAAAAGAGACTTCCTGACTCCAGGCCTAGAACTTTATCCACCATTAAACCTAGCTACGTAGGGAAGGGCTTAATTAGAGAAGCTCTCATTTTTTCAGAGTAAGATTTACATAGAGTTCTGTAACAAATGATAATTTATTCAAGATTCTCCATTTATTTTCTTCTTTCAATAAAATCTTTTCTAGTTAATATTGTAAATTTGCAAGTAGGGAATAGGTCTCAGTTCATTAAGGGCATCATTAGTACTTTTTTTGGTATCTAAGGTGGGAGCTACAATGAATGATTGCATGAATGGATGAAAAATCGTTTATTAAAAGTTTACTATGTACAAAATTACTGTGCTAAGTGTTGGGGATACAAACAGGAAATAAGACAATCCTTATTCTTAGGAAACTCGTATTCTAACAGGGGATGGCAGTACATACAGGAGGTTTTAGCTGCAGGTGGAATGAAAAGGCCCAGTGGTCCTTAGAGTTCAATGGCAAACAGATTGTAATATATCTTCTTTAATGTATTGATTGTAATTCATCATCAGCTGTTGGTCCCAGGCCAGACCCCACATGGTCATTGTTTGGGCCCTGATTGAGTGAAGGCAAATAGGAATTGTTTCTGTTTTGGCCAGAAACCCTTAGGGTATGCCCCTCCCAGTTTGATTTTTTTTTTTCTAGACTTGGTTAAAGAGGCCATTTTTTGCTTGATTTTTTGACCCAGTCTTAATCACTGAAGGGAAGTTGCCTCAGTCAAACTGAGACCTGCTAGAGACTTTAGCTTTAAGAGGCCAAGGTCTTCCATCACATCTGTGGCCATCTTCAGTTGTCCTGACGCGTATTTATCTGGCCGCTGGACCCACATGGCTCCAGAGGAGAAATCGAGATCAGTGACTCTGCACTGCCCTCCCTCACTTAAATCCAACTAACCTGCATATCATGGCATCACCTCCATGATGTCATGGTCCTCTTCCAGAACGAAAAGGACAAGCAGCAACAATACATTAACTATATTTCTTTCTGATGTTGAGCTATCTGACAGGGCTAAATATTTTGGTGGTTGGGAACTTTTCATTTCTGGGTCCTCAGTAGCTATGGCTTGGATAAATGGGTTGAGAAAGGCTTTTAAAGTCAGAGAGAGGAGTTTATATTTTATCCTAAGGGACCACTGGAGTTTTTTTGAGTAGGAGAGTAGTATAGTCAGATCTACACTTTAAACAATTTTTTTCAGTTAAAAAAAATCTGTTTTTTCTCTGTCTCATCTCCCCCTTCCATTAAAAAAAGAAAATCAAAACCCTTGTAATAAATATGCATAGTTAGGCAAACAAATTCCCATGTTGATCATATCCAAATAAGGAATGTCTCATTCTGTCTGAGTCCACCATTTTTTAGTTAGGAGGTAAGTAGGAGGCTTCCTCATTAGTCTTCTGGAATAATGGTTGATAATCATATTGATCAGAATTCCTAAGTCTTTGAAAGTTGTTTGTCTTTACAATGAGGTCTTTGTTTAAGGAAAATCCCTTTGACAATTGTATGGAGAATGGACTGGAATAGAGAGAGACGTTAGGCAAGGAGATCTATTAAGAGGCTGTTGCAGTAGTCTAAGTGAGAGGTGATAAGGGCCTAAATTAGAGTGGTGGCTGTGAGAGAGATGGTTGGATATGAGAGATGGTATGGAGTCTGTAACTGAAAAGCTTTGCATCTGAATGGATATGTGGGGTGAGGGAGAGTGAGGAGTGATCTATGGAGAAGGAGAGGTTAGGAAATGGGTCTTTGAGAATTTGTGATGGAGCATGTTGAGAATTATTTCGTAGCTCAATGGTGTGGTTGTAGGGTTGAGTAGTTATCCTTATTGAGTGCATACAGAAGACAGGGATAAAAAAGTCATTGTGAGAATTGGGGGAGGAGAGAGTGAGCATGTGGAAGTTGGGCATTGGTACAGGTGATGTGTGGGTGATTCTGGGCATGGATCCTTGGAAGGTTGAGCCTGTTTCTAGGGTGAACCTTGATTTACGGAACATGGAGAGAGTGAGGATTCGGGCACATCTTGGAGACAGGTACCCCCTTTGCCCCATTCTGTGTAGATAGTTGGTGAGACTTAATGCATGCTAGCTCCTAGGGTCCTCTCCATGAGGTGATTCTGGTACTCTGGGGACATAATGAAGGAAACTTCTCTGAATAAATGGCAGGGTGGTAGAGATAGTAAATTAAATATGAAATATTAATAGAGGCAGCATGGGGTAGTGGCTAAGGAGCTAGATTTGGAGTGAGGAAGACCAGGGTTTAAACTCTACTTGAGACTTTTGTTAGTTGTGTGACCCTGGACAAGTCACTTAACTTATCTATAAATTGGTTTCATCATCTGTAATGCAAAGGAATATGATTGGATTAGGTGGGTAGCTAGGTGATGTAGTGGAATGAGTGCTAGACTTGGAATCAGGAACACCTGAGTTCAGATACTTACTAGCTGTGTGACCCTGAGCAAATCACCTAAATGCTGTCTGCCTCAGTTTCCTTATCTGTCAAATGGGGATAATCATAGCATCTACCTCATAGGGTTGTTGTGAGGATAAAATGAGTTAATATATTTGGATGCGACTCCTATTTGGCAAATCTTCATGTTGCTTTGCAAATACCTGATCACAGACTCAAATATGGAAGGAAACTCAGAGCTCGAATAGTTCAACCCTCTCATTTTGCAGCTGAGGTGATAAGTGACTTGCCCAAAGTCACACAGCTAACAATGAGCAAATCTGGAATTTAAATTCAGGCCCTCTGCCTTCAAATCCTGTGTTTTTCCCAATGCACTCTTCTTTCTTTTATTCAACAGCAACTTCCACTTCCCCCTTTCAGAGCCTCTTGCTCTATAAGTCAGTGTCTCAAGATATCCTAGGAGATCTTTTCACGGGTGAGGAAATGAAGCTGAGAAATTCATTCACACTGTGGTCTCAGAGACAGTGTTCCTTCTCCCAGGAAATGTTCGTTTTTAAAAGAGAAGCCTAAGTAGAATAATACTTAACCCAATGGAATGAATCTCCAATAATGTTAAACCCTCCCCTCTACAACTACCTTCAATTTACCTTGTGTGTACTTTGCATGTATGTAGTGGCTCATATATTGTCTCCTCCATTAGACTGTGAGCTCCTTGAGGGCAGGGCCTGTTTTTTACTTTCCAGGGCTTAATGCAGTGCCTGGCACATAGGAAACACTTAATAAATGCTTTTTGACTTGAATGGTAGAAGTATAGGCATAGTGACAGGCAGATTAGGGAAGAGAAATGAGTATATTCATAATACAAATATATGTATATACCCATACATGTATACATACACACATATACATACACATATGCACACATACATGCATACACTTTTGATTGGAGGGAGCCTCCTCAGTATCTCTCAGGCCAGTCCCATAGGTGACTTAAGATTTAGCTCAATGTAAGACTAATCCTGACTATCTCTGTACCCTTTTTCCTACTATAGCAATGGTCTTTTCTGTCCTTCATCAAGGAGAGAGCCTCAAGAACATTCCCCTCTCCCTTGACCCAGAGTGAAGAAGGGTCTAGACATACCCAGAAGAACAGGGCACCTGGTGGAGTCTAGCTATGACAGCTATCAAATTGACTCCCAAATGCATCCTGGAGCTGAGCACTGCTCTTGGTATCATTCTCTCACCCCACCCCAGGATTTTGGAGGAGCTCTCTGGAAACTGGCCCCCAAAGCAGCCCCTTGAATAAGGCAGGACCACAATTTGAGGGATCAGAATTAGTATCAGTATCCAGAAAGGCCTGACCTATTTTTAGCAGGCTGTTTGGCAGCCAGAAAGCAATTAGAAAGAATTTTTAGCAGGTACAACTTCAGCACTGAAAAACTTAAATTTAGCTGGCTGATGATGATTATTTTTTTAAAAGTTTGTTTGCCATACTACAAACTCCTTCCTCTTCATCCTGTCCCCTCTTTCAAGAAGTGGACAAAAAAACCCCCAAAAAACAAACAACCTTTCAAGATGTACTTCTAGTGAGGTGATCAGTGACTGATGGGTGAATTCACTTTCATTCAACAAAGCTTCACCCAGGACTTCCTATCTTTGCTGTTGTTCAGTTGTTTCAGTGTTTCTGACTCTTCATGACGCTATTTGGGGTTTTCTTGGCGAAGGTACTGGAGTAGTTTGCCATTTCTTTCTCCCATTTTACAGGTGAGGAACTGAGGCAAACAGGGTGAAGTGACTTGCCCAGGGCCATATAGCTAGTAAGCACCTGAGGCTGGATTTGAACTCATGAGGATGAGTCTTCCTGATTCCAAGCTCAGTGCTCTACCCACTGTGCCATCTAGCTGCCCCAGCAGCTTAATAAGTACCCAACCTTTTGATAGAGGATATGAGAGAAGGAACAGAAGGCAAGGCACACATTTTTGCCCTCAGGAAGCTCATATGAGGCAGTGAGAGGATGTTGAGCCATTATTCTACCTTTTGTACTGTGTGCATTCACGTGCATGCACCCTCAAAGGGTTGTGTCTTTTGTGGGAGACCTTTGGGCTGGAGTTTTTCAATTTGAATTTATAGTAGGCATAGAACCCTGGGACTGCTGTGTTCCATCATTTCTTCTATGCTGGCAGCAAAACCCTGAAGTTTGGCTCGTTGGCTTTTCTTCCTTGTTTCTCATGGTGACCACCTGGCTTTTTGTCCTCTGTTACTGGTTTCCCAGTAACAACTACTTTCTCCCTTGCCCTGCTCCCTGAGAACATTCTAAAATTGAGCCTGGCAAGGCCAAATGTTGGGGTGAGTCTACTTCTGGTCAGTCAGCAAAACTTATAAGGGGAGGGTGGTTTATAAAGTCTACCAAAACCCAGAAGAATAGGAAGAGAGAGGGGTACTCTTCTCACCTACCTTCTCCATTCCCAGATTTCCCAGGCTTAGGGGAGGGATATAGACATAAACATAACCTTGGCCTACAGGCCTAGAGGCCAAGGTTAGGGACTGATCCTTGTTAGAGCCACTTAGCTTTGATCTCTTCTCCCGTGACCCCAAAGAGACTGTGAGTGGATCCCTCAGTGCAGGTCTGTCCTCGCCTGGAGAGACATTAATTCAAGTATAAGACTTGACTTCAGGGATGAGCCAGTAAGATCATGATTGAGTGACCTCTGATCCAAGGCCCCCCAAAGTCAGGGTTTACATAGAGAAGGTTTGATTTAGGGTGCTATTCCCCACAAGCCATATTCTCATTTGTCTTGTTTGCTCTACCCAGAGTTTGGATAGGGAAAGTCTCCCCAAACAGTTTATGCACAGCTCGTATTTAGGTTTCCATAAATGTGGATAATAAAGTTCCCCAGCTTCTGTAAAGCACTTTTGGTAACAAATGCGTATTGGGTAGAAGATAGTCATTATTTCACCCAACAGAAAATGCAGAAGGTGCAAAGGATTCACAGAAGCTCATATGCATGTACAGAAAACACATTAAGCACTCTTGGTGGCTTACAGACTATCCTTTGAAGAAAACTGAACTTCAATAATTCAATTCCATAAACATTAAGTGCCTACTGTCTACCAGATACTATGCTAAGCACTGGGGGTATAAAAAAAGGCAAAAGACAATCCTTGCCCTCAAGGAGCTTAGGTTCTAATGGGGGAGACAACTCTTCTCATTTGGTACAAATCCCTTTTCCCCATGGGATTCTCCTCCAACCCTCCCAGACTCATAGCTGCAACCTGTGGCTTGGGAGAGAAACACAAGTTGGGGCTGCTGTACAAGCAATCCCTTCCTCTCTCCCTTCCCATCTGCCCTGCACTGTCCAATGGCAGTACAGTGGCTCACAGTGATGGTGGCAAGTAAAATACAGATCTTCTCCATTTGTTAACATTCACTGTTATGACTTTTGTAGGGTCAATGAAGGTTATTCTTCTCTTTCTCCAAGAGCCATACTGCTCTGGATCTTTCCTGTCTGCAGTCAAAAGGTTTATTTAGTTAATTGCCTGCTATTGTCCTCATTAGGTGCTATTAACAGGTGCTAGTAACATTTTAGTCGGCACTTATCCTTTAAGAAATAAAGAAAAAACCCTAAGTACAATATAGCAGGTTAAACACACACTGTTAAATATTCTAATAGACTCTAATGATCAGTTAAGTTAAAAATTGGGAAGAGAATGATCAGCAAAGTCACTAGAGTAATTTGCTGGTCACATTAACCATAATCAGAGCATGGAGATAGTGGGGAGAGAACTCTCCCCAGTCCCATTTGTGACATATACTGGCTAGAGGGAGCCTGGGTAAAGTCACTTCTCTTTTCAGTCCTTTAGGTTATTCTTTAAGACTATAAGTTGCCAAAAAGAAGCCAACATGCATTGGTAGATAGAGTTTCTTTTCCTGGGCATTCCTTAGATCAATAAAATCATAGGTCCAGTTTTTATTCATATCCTTTTCACTCTAAGAGATTCCCCAAATCAGCTAAAAATTTATTTGGACCTTGCTTTTACTTCCTAATATCTCTTGCTCCCTAATCCTCCTATAGCTTCTCCCCCTTTTCCCACCCCTGCCCCAATTACTTACTTTCTCATACCTACAGCTTCTCCGTACTAAACCAAGGGAACAGAAGCATCGGCCAATGTGGAGTTTTAAGGTATGGAAATTTCAGAATGAAAGGGCTCTGCGGAAGTCATGTGAGACATCTCCTGGCCCCTAGGCAGGACTGTCCCTAACCCAGCTGAATTCTCCAAGGGAACATTTCCATGGCTCCTCTGCTACCACTGACCAGCACACTATGCCAAATTCTCATTGTCAGGTCAGTTCTCTGAGACTCAGCAACAAGATGAATTAGTGGATTTGTGACTACATCCAAAAGCAGCTTGCTCTGGGTAAAGGACTTCTCAGTTTGTCCAAGTGCTTTTGAGCCACCACACGTGCCCTGGGGCACTGGGCTATTAAAAGAATGAGGTTGAATCTGTCAGACTTGAAATGAACAACATGCAAATTTTATGCAAAGCATTTTGCAAGTTGGCACCAGTACTTTTTGATTCAACAGCTGGGGCAATGAGCATATGGCAGTGTCTACAACGGCTTCTTTCTTTCCCAACCCTCCCCGCCAAGCCCTTCTTCCCTGTCCTTCCTTCTATTCATGAGTCAAAGGCTAAAAACATTAGGTATCATATATTATCTGTCTTGGTATCACTCTGTACCCAGCACAGGGCTTTGTAAATAGTAAGCATTGTACAAATGTTTTCCAGGGGGTGAATTGCTGAATTTCTGTCTTTTCTCTTTCACTCTTGTTGTTCCTGCCGCTTATAGCATTTTTCCTTCTCCCCTTTGACTATCCAATGTAGGGGTCAAGTCTCCCACCTGAAATCTCCCTGAGCAACCTTACAACAATCTCCCCCTTCTCTAAATTCCTACCACCACGCGTCGCCCGTCCCTCACAATTCAACACCGCAGAAGTAGAGATTTTGAGCTGGAAGAAATCTAGTCCAATTCCATTTTTGCAGACGAGGATGAGAACCGGATAGACTCAGTACCTCACCATGAGTCAGCTAGGTAGCTAAGAAATAGAGCTGGACCTGGGGTCTGAATAGACATGAATTCAAATCCTGCCTCAAAATTTGTCATGTTACTCTGACCAAGTCACTTAACCTATATTTGCCTCAGTTTTTCCATCCATAAAAATAGGTGTCAACCCCTGGGAATCTCTGGGCCCTCACCCTGTTCTGTCCAGCAATTTCTCACTGCCCCCAAGAAGACCTACCCCCATTGAGGTTTAGATATTCAGGGGTGCTGGGACCCCAAAATCACGACGTGTGGGTCCTGCCCGAAAGAATTAGACCTAATCCTCCTTTCAGCCAAAGACAAGGTTTATTAAAGATGAACCATATAGGCCAGACTCTTAAGGAATCTGAACATTTGTGGTGCTTGTAAGGACAAGCGGGCATGAGGAAGGCTCAGCCCTAAATGGTGGCCAGAATGAATCTTATATACAGCCAAGTAGTTTGGGGTGACCAGAGGAGGGTGTGAGATGAGGATCTTGAAGCTGGGGTGACTAGAAGGAAGGGTTTTGGGAGAATCCCGATGGGAGTGTCTGGGAGGTTGAATGGAGTCTGGATAAGATCTAGTATGGGAAATACAACCCAGGGCTATTAAGCCGGTAATAGACAATAGAGGGCTAGGCTTTAAATTATGGTAAAAAAGAGCTGGGAGATAAAGCCTAGGAAAGAAGGGCCAGTTGATAGGAATAAGAATAAAAATAACTTCAGGGGACTGCTAGACTTCCTTGACTAAGTAAGTGAGTTCAAAGAAAGTTTAAGGGTTTTCTGGGGCCCAGAGACAAATGGGACCCAAATTCTTTTTGGGGTGAGAGGCAAAGGTCTCCTCTTGGGCCCGTATCCCATTACCTCCACTCCTAACACCTCAGCAGTTTCTAACTACCCCTGTTCCCAGACTGAGATAGTTCCAAGGACATTTCTGTGACTCTGTTTTTGTAATCCCTCAGCTATTTTTACCTCTTCCTTCCTGTGCAGTTTGGCTGTTCTATTGACCCTATAGGTGACCTCAGCTTGGGGCCTGGCCAGCTCCTGTCTCTACTGGCTAGAGGCAGCTTAAACCTATCCATGAAGGTGCTGTCACCCTGCACCTGGTGCCTTGTTCTCCTCTGATGGCTACATGCCCCAAAGCCTCGCATCTGCTTCAAAGACAAAATGGCCAAAGCAATAAACAACTTGTGATGGGCTGTTCCATCTATCTACCTAGCCACCCCTGCCGAGTCTACATAGCCTCTTGCTGGGCATTGGGACTGAAAAGACTGTGCATTGTCCTGAATTGAAATTCCTCCACCCTGAATAAAGTGCTTCACTTCATTTACTGGTCACCTGGCTGGTCTGAATGTTTTCTCCAGATTGACACTGGGATAATAAAAGCTCCTACCGCCTAGGGCTATTTTTTTGTAGCAAATGAAATAAAGCACTTTGCAAACCTTAATGTGCTATACAAATACTAGCTCTTATTGTTGTTGTAGTTGTAGTTGTTGTTATTATTACACAAGTAGTTTGTTAGTAGAAGAGTCAGGATTTGAACTCAGGTCCTTTAACTTCAAAGCCAGGGCTCTTTCTACTATATTGTAATGCCTCTCTGATATGTGCATTCTCACACATTGTTCTCCAGTTGCTTCATCATGTCTCTACACCTACTTTTTAACCTCCTGGGAACAAAGTCTTGCCTGGAATCTTATACGGAGCACAGAGCTAGGTGCTCAACACATCCTTGCTGATTAATTTGATAAATTATTGAAGAATATTTGCTAATAGGGCCAGCGGGGGCCATCTCCAGTGATCCTGATTTATATCTTGCCACTAGACTGTGGAATATGGGAATTTTGCTTGTGCATATCACTCAATTCGAGGTTGTAGTCAATTTAAACTGGGAGGAAATGTGAGAAATAACTTTAAAAAATTTTTTCCACAAAAGTCAAGTGGAACCTTAAGGAATGCAGTCTTGGGGCTAGGTGGAAGTTGAACAAAGGGAGTTATATTAGAATAAGAAAACACTCTTGGTGGTGAATAGACTAGTAAGGGGAAACCAGTTCTGAGATTAGGTACAGATTAACATCAGAAGGGGTGTTCCCAAGTAAGGGGGGCCTCTGAATTGTGGGGAGTGGGAGATGTAATTAGGGGTGGAGACTCACGTGGGGAAATCAGGTGTTTTGGATAGGCTGCAACCTCTATAGTACCCAGCGAATGAGGAAACAGGGAAGGAAATTTGAATGGGGAACAGAGAATAAAAAGGTGTGCATTTGTCCATACATTTGCTCTCACAGGTGGGATGCCCAGCCTTCCCAGGTCATTAATAAAGCTTCTTCCTGATTCAACAATGGCTTCGGAATTCGTGATATTGGTATAGGTAACAGGACCCAGATGGCTCTGATATTGGTATAGGTAACAGGACCCAGATGGCTCTCGAGGATTAAGTGAAGCTTCGGACTTTGCACCAGCCCTCGCTTAAATCCAACTCTCTTGCAAATTGTGGATGGCGTCACCTTCCTGGTCCCCTTGGAGAACGAAGCACAAACAGCAACAAAAGCTTGTGCCAGCTCTTCAGTAACTTGTGCCAGGGCTCTGTCCTTTGATCTACCTGATCACTATTTTTGTTTTTTTATTTTATTTTAAATTTTCATTCATTCATCTATCCGTCCATCCATGCATCCATCTGTCCATCCATGCATCCATGCATCCATCTCTCTCTCTCTCTCTCTCTCTGTCTGTCTGTCTGTCTGTCTGTCTGTCTGTCTATCTATCTATCTATCTATCTATCTATCTATCTATCTATCTATCTATCTATCTATCTATTTATTTTAGTGAGGCAATTGGGGTTAAGTGACTTGCCCAGAGTCACACAGGTAGGAAGTATTATGCGTTTGAGGCCACATTTGAACTCAGGTCCTCCTGATTCCAGGGACAATGCTCTATCCACTGCGCCACCTAGCTGCCCCCGATCACTATTTTTATCAGCAACATAAATGGAGACACAAAAGGCCTGCTTCTCAGATGTGCAGTTGGCATATTTGGAAGGCCACTTGCCACAGTGGCCAGAGTGCTGGACCTGGAATTAAGGAAGACGAGTTCAAACCCTGCTTGATATTTACTTACTAGCTGTATGACCTTGGCTAAGTCATTTAACCTTTTTCAGTATCATCATCTTTAAAATGGAAATAATAATAGCACCTATCATATGGGTTGTAGTGAATCAAAAGTGATAGTATATGTAAAGTGCTTTGCAAACCTAAAAGCACTGTATAAATGTTAGCTATTGTTAGTTGAAAGAGTACTGGATTTTGATCCAGTACAATTTATTAGATGAGTAATCCTGGGCAAGTACTTCACTCCTAAGGAAAATGAAGGTGAATTTTCCTCATCTGTAAAATGGGGATAATAATACTTGTGCAACTTGGGGGCACACAAAGCGATTGTGAGGAAAATATTTTGTAAGCCTTTGAATGTTACAGAATTGTGAATCGTATATTTTATGGTTTTTCAGTATATAACCATCTCTGGTAAGGCCCAGCTAGATACTGAAAAAAATTCACTAGATAGAGATTAAAAAATGCTTTCCTGAAGCCTGAGAACCCTTAGAAAGCACTTTAGAATTTTTTTAAAAAAGCACTTTTTGAAGGTTCTTTTTTTACATCTTTTTGAAATGCTAATGACAGTTATATGTCTTTTATAGCTATAAGTCTTCTATAACTATATGTCTTTCATAGCTATAAGTCTTTCATAGCTATATGTCTTTAAACTAAGGAATTTACAGCTATTCAGTTCCTCCAACAGGTGATAAAAACATCTTGCCTGGAGCAAAGATCTTGAGAAAAGAAATGAGGCAATGTGTGAAAACATTTTCTTAGGGCTATTTGACAGCTTTTTGAAATACTAATGACAGCTACTCATAGCTTACATCTTGGAATTCACACCTATTCAATTCCACTTCCAGGTAAATAAAGCATCCTTCCAGTGAGTACAGAAGTGTGAAACCAAATTTAAGCAAACTGTGAAAACTCCCAGCCTTAATTTCATCTTGAGAGAACAAAAAAAATTGTGGACCCCTCCCTCCCAAGTTTCATTTATTTTTATATAAATAGATCATTTATCATGTGAAATCACAACCTCTTTCTGCCTGTAGTTGCTGAATCCCTTCCTCCTCTAATTCAATTCAACAAAATTCAGCAAACATTATGCTAAGCCCTGGGGATGAAAGAGAAGTCTAAAAATGTCCCTTCCCATAAGGAGCTTACGTTCTATTAGAATATACATCATTTGGGAGCAGAACCATATAAATTCCTACTGCCCCCCCAACTTCCTATTCACACCAGTTATCAGAGAGCTACAGATGGAAGAAGCTTAGAGATTACTTGATCTACATCCCCTATTTTATGAGAGGAAACTGAGGCCCTGAGTGGCAAGTGACTAGCATAAGGGGTCAATCAATTTATAATTGGATGAAACAGGTATTGAACTTTGGTCAATTCAATTCAACAAACATTTATTCCATATGGGCAGCTAGGTGGTACAGTAGAAGGCCTGAGTTTAAACCTGGCCTGGGACTTTTACTAGCTAGGCAAGTCTTTTAACCTCTGTTTGCCTCAGTTTCCTCATCTGTTAAATCGGGATGATGATAATAGCACCTACAACCCAGGGTTGTTGTGAGGATCAAATGAGATAATAATTGTAAAGTGCATAGTACATAGTACTATATAAATGTTAGCTGTTATTATTATTATTGCTGCTTACTTACTGTAGCCTAGTGTTGCATTAGGTACTGGAGATAGGACAAAAATGAAACATTCCTTGCCTTCCAGCTTATTCTATTGCTTGGGGAAACAACATGTATGTAGGTGCTTTTTCTAGTTCACTCTCCTATAGCGGCAGCTAACTGTCAAGTAGATAGACCACTGGACCTGGAGTCAGGAAGATCCGAGTTCAAATTCAGCCTCAAGTACTTGCTTAGCTGTGTGACCCTGGGTAAATCACAGAACCTATGTCAGCCTCAGTTAATAATAATGGGACCCAGGGGCAGCTAGGTGGTGCAATGGATAGAGTACTGGCCCTGGAGTCAGGAGGACCCGAGTTTAAATCCTTTCTCAGACATGTGATACTTACTAGCTATGTGACGCTGGGCAAATCACTTAACCGCAATTGTTTCACCAAAAAAAAAAATGATACTAATAGGACCTAGAATTGTTGTGAGGTTAAAATATATTATAAAGTGAGTTGCCACTCTTAAAGCACTATATAAATGCTACCATTATACATAACAATGGGACCTTGTTTGCAATAGACTATTAAAAATGTTTGTTGAATGATCATTATTAAATGGAAGGTGACAAACCATAAATAGAATCTGAGGGCAGCCACACCTCCTTAATTGAACCAATATTGCTTTATTAAAACTAGAATAAAATTGAGAGTCACTGTTCCTCCTGAGGCGTCTCCTTCCTCTTAAATGAAAACATCAGAAATCTCAACCCAGTTAATTCAAAGCCTGTTCTTTCGGTTCTCTCCAGTTTCTCCTTCATCAAAGTAATGAGACTTTACTATATATTGTGGCTCTTTTCTCAGGGGACAATTCTTCAGGCACTGGGGCTATCTTCAAGACACATCTAACGTCTAATTACTCATCTATAGCTTATTAATACATTAAATCAAGAGGAAGCCCCGGCTATTTAATTGACATTTAGAAAATTTGCAAGGGTGGTGGTAATTAGATACCAATTGGCATACTTATTAATGTCACTGTTTAGGGCTATTAATTGATAGCCAATTAGCTTACAACAGGGCTGTTCTGTTAATTGCTGAACAATCCTATCCAGGTTTATTGGGAATGCCATTACATTTGTCTCCTTTAACACAGTTGTCCTCTTTGGTCTCATGCCCAACTTCATTTTGAAGTTGGAATCTGGAGGTTCTTCCTCTACTTAATCTCCTGGAGAATCTTAATGGGTTAGAGTCAGAGACTGGGAGTTGGAAAGGACTTTAGAGATGGCCTAGTCTGGGTACTTCATGAGGATGAGGAAATGGAGGTCCAGAGAAATTAAATGACTGGCCCATGTTCACCCAGGTAGTCCATGGCAAAGTCAGGATTTGAACCCAGGTCAATTCAATTCAACAGATATTTATTAAGTGCCTATTATATGTTAGGAGACCACGAGCTGAGTTGCCCAACTGGAACTGGCCAGCTGGGTCTCCGGCAGCACAGCTTGGACTATTTACAGGTTGTCTTTCATTCTTGAAGAGGACCATGACATTGTGTGAGACAGAGCCCACTAACTCAAAAATAGAAACAAAGACTTAGATACCTTAAAAGTAGAAAGGAGTATATTGCTTTCTCATGAGAAAGGATACCACCCCTGGTCACCACTGCCCGCCAGGAGAGTACAAGTTAGGTGCAGAAATCAAGGCTTATTTATACCCTAACTCGAACTCCTCCTCCCTAACCCCTTTCCCCTTATCCCAGGGGGTACAGTCTATTCACTGAGACACAAGTTTGCCCAGAGACAAGAAAAGGCAGGAAGCTTTTCAAGGGCAAGCAGTTCAGATTGGGGGCAGGGCTATTCTTTCTGCTAAGTACTTAAAAACAGGATCTGAGTGGGGGAGCGTTTTGAAAACAACTATCAAGAACTATTAACATGAACCACTGACTCCCTGAGGAGGCTTCCATTCTGAGAGATCATCTCTCACAATATCAAGGATGTGATGATATGACTTGCAATTGAATTTTATTTGAATGAGGAAGGGCTGTGCAAAGTCACCAGTCTCACTTTCTCCTCCAGAGCCATCTGGGTCCAGTGGCCAGATATTGATCAGAATGACTGGAGATGGCCCAGGATGCAGTGGGAGGCCTTGGCCTTTTTAAGTTAAGCTCTTTTCAAGTTCTCATTTTGAGTGAGTCAGCGCCCCATTCAGTGAATGAATAGGCCTCTTTAAGAAGTGAGTCAGGGGATGACCCCTTTAATTAAAAAAAAAAAAAGGGTTGTACTACCTGAATGCCATAACCAAAAAAGAGCCTAGACATTGTTTAAAGAAATCTCAGAAAAAACCCAAACAACAACAACAAAAACCCAACAAAAACATGTCCATTTGGATACTCTTAGACCCAAAGGGCAGAGTGGAAATAGAAAAAAATCCACCATTCACTTTCTGAAAGAAATCCCAAAACAAAAAAATCCCAGGAATATCATAGCCCAAATTCAGAACTTCTAGGTCAGATAAAAAATGTTGCAAGCAGCCAGAAAGAAAGAATTTAAGTACTGAGGAGCCATGGCCAGGATCTCCCACAATTTAGTAGTTACTGCTATGAAGGATCGGCGAACTTGAAATATGATATTTTAAGGCAAATAATATGGGCTCTAGCCAAGAACAGCTCCCCCAGCAAAACTAAGTATAATGCTTCAGGAGGAAAAAAAAAACCACGAACCTTTAGTGAAAGACGATTTCTAAGCATTCCTGATGAAAAGCCGAGAACTGCATAGAAACTTTGAAGTTCAAACATAATATTGAAGAGAGACATAAAAAGGTAAACATGAATGAACAGTATGATAAAAACTAAACAAGGATAAACTGCTTACATTCAAATATGTGGAGATGATATTTGTGTCCCCTCTGAACCCTATCATCTTTAGTAATCATAGATGGAATCCAATTAGGTCTCTTTTTTAATTTTAAATTTATTTTAGTTTTTAAAAAACTATTTTAATTTCCCCCAATTACATGTAAAACAATGTTTAACATTCTTTTTAAAAAAATTTTGAGTTCCAAATTCTTTCCTTCCCTCCCTCAGTTCTACCCCTTCCTTAGATGTTAAGCAATCTGATATAGGTTATATATGTGCTATTGTAAAACATATTTTTATATTAATTATTTTGTGGAAGGAAACTTGAACCAAAAAAAAAATAAAAGAAGGAAAGAAAGTGAAAAATGGTATGCTTTAGTCTATATTCAGTATGCCTTTACGTTCTTAAGAGAAGAATGGAAAGAGAGAGGAAGAACAATTCACTAGGGGAAATGAAAGGAAGGCTTAAGAAAATTCTCTCATATAATCAGGGTTCATAAGTAGATACCTATACAAACAAGGAGGAGATGGTTGGGGAGGGGGAGAGATGCTGACACTTTAACCTCATTCTCACCCGGGATGGTCAAAGGTGGGAAGAACATATATGCATTTAAACATACATACATATGCACATACATACATACTGGGCACAGAAATGCATTTTATTCAATGGGGAAATAGGAGTTAAATGGAAGGAGTGATGAGTAAGGGAGGGATTAGTCCTAAGTGAAATGAACTCTAGGGTTGCACAAAAATATTTGTAGCTCTTTTTGGGGTGACAAAGAACAGGAATCTGAGAGGGTGCCCATCAGCTGGGGAATAGATAAACAAGTTGTGGTTTGTAAGTATGATGGAATACTATTGTGTTGTAAGAAAGGATGAAGGCAATAGTTTCATAGAAACTTGGGAAGGTTTGTATGAATTGATACGAGTGAAGCGAATGGAACCAGGAGAACAATTTGTACAACGATAACAATATGGTAAAGACAAATAACTTTGAAAGAAGAAACTGGTCACTGTTATTTTTGAAGAACTAATAATACAACATGCTACCCACATCTTTGATTAAGAAGTGAAGGAGACTTTTTTTTTGTTACATGGCCAATGTGGAAAATTTGTTTTGCTTAACTATATATGTTTGTAACAGGTGCTTTATTGTTCTTTCATTCTCAATGGAGGGTGGGAAGTGGGATGAGAGGAAGGAAAAAGTGTATTTTTGCTGATTGAAAAAATAAAATATAATAACCCCCCCCATCTATGCTTCTAGTATAACAGCTTGGTAAAGAGATGACCTATCCCCTCTAACTCCGAGAAATTCTATCCAACCCTTGGAATGAAAAAAGAAATCACAGGATAGAGATAGAAAGGACCTTAGGGGCTATCTAATCCAACTTGCTCATTTTATAGTATGAGAAAACTAAGGAACAGAGAGACGGTGATTGTCTAAGGTTTTGAAGGTAGAAAGGGGCAGAGGTGGGATGCCTCAGCATTGCCCACATCAGCTGTTCATCCTCCCACTCCTCATGTCTTTTCTGCCATTTACTTCTCCAACTGTTTCTCTGTCCCCTGACTAAACTGAGAAGTCCAGGAAAATGCAATTGGCAGGTGGAGAAGATAGTCAAGTCTATCTTTAGGGAGGGCCCCTCATATTGCTATGCAGATGAAATTGCAAAAATAAACACCAAGAGTTTACCTTGTATGGGGTTCCCATCCCAGGGTATATATACACCCAAAAGGCACAAGAAAATTGTCAAGAGTACAGAGAATATTTGGTAAATAACAATGTTATCTTATTAAAATATTCCAAAAGCAATAGCAGCAAAAAAGAAAAAAAGTGTAGATTAGAGAGAGAGTAGCCTTATGATATTAAAATATGTTATAAACAGAGTAGTTTTCTCTATGAAAACTGATTAATCTTTTATTTAATTTCTTATGCGCATGTGCATAGTAAATTCTAGAATTTATTTTCTTTTATATTATATACAGGGAAGATGGGGAGGTGTACTGAAAGTCAATAGGTATGGGGTTCGCGCCTAAGTTGAGAACCTCTGTTTAAAGTGAAAAGTAATTTTTTAAAAATAGCAATCTGGAGTATGGGGTAGGACCAGGAGCAGTGCTAGTGGCAGTCTTGTCTCTCTGCCTTCGTGGCAGTGGGAGATTAATGGGATGATTGCACACTTATCAGCCTCCAGTCTTTTCCTGGACCAGCTGTCAGAGCTACCTCCTTCTCCCCACCCATTGGTCTTCTTGAATCACAAACCAGATGCCATTGAAATGCCTTACTTGCTCCCTTCTCCCCCAAGCACTGGGCCCAGGGCTATTGCCCCAATTACAGGACCCTAAGGATGGTTCTGGGCACAGCACACTGAGATTGCTTACTGGGTCAGCTGCATAATTCTTATTCAGCCGCATTTGATTTCTTATAGAGAGGGTTTCCGTGTGTGACTCTGTACTGCACTGGAATTCAGTAAGCATGATTTACCATTTTTACTCAAGAAATCATCATTTTTTTTCCTGTTCTATCTTCTCTTTGCAAGCCAGCTCTTCTCACATAGACAGATGTACGTGTAATGGCATATGGATATGAAATTAGGCCATGTCTGAAAGGGAGATCTTAGGATTTGAGCTAGAAGAGACCTCATAGGCTAGCAGCCAATCCTTTGGTTTTTATAGATGGGGCAGCTTACTTAAGGGAGATTAAGTGACTTTCCCAAGGTCACACAGGTTGTGTCAGAGGTCGGATTTGTACCCAGTCTTCTGAGATTTAAGAAGATACACACACATATAGATAGAGATATACACATAGGCATATAATATATATGTGTATATATTACATATATAATATTTTTTCTGGAAATTGATATTGATTACATGCTGCACTTAGATTAATACAACCTAGTCATGGGGAAAAGCTGAGCCTCTCTCAAATCAGACCAATATTGTACATAAGGCTCCCACCACCACCTCAGCTTTATAAATAAATCAAGTTAAGGTTTCCCAAATTCTTTTCTCATAATAACCCCATGAGGTTACGACAAAAGTATTATTATCCCCATTTCATAGACAAGGAAGCCGAAGTGAAATGGAACTATGACATGAAGTGATTGCAGTTATAATAATCACTAATATTTATATAGTGCTTTGTAGCTTATGAGATGAATTCTTTACAATAATCCTATAAGATAATAATAGATGACCTGTACATGCAATATATATGTATATATGTACGTGTATACAATGTATATGCATATATGTATATATACTCATATGTATACACATATATGCACACGTGCATATACACATATGTATAAATGTGTGCATATGTATAAACAAGTGAGGGGAAGGGAATAAGTATATAGTACCTGCTATGTGCCAGGTACCATGCTAAGCACTTTATATTTACATTTTATCCTCACAACAGCCCTGGAAGGTGAGTGCTTGTCCCTGTTTGACAGTTGAGGAATCTAAGGCAAACAAAGGTTAAATGACTTGCCCAGGGTCACACACTAGGAAGTGTCTGACGCTGCATTTGAACCAGTCTTGCTGACTCCAGATCTAGTGTGCTCTAACTACTGTGCCACCTAGCTGCTAACACACATATACATAAATGTGTACATACATGTACATGTGTGTATACACACAGGAATGTATGCACACACATTTGTAATATAACTCACAGAAATAGTGCATTATATATACATACAGATATACACACATGCATATATATACACAAGTGTATGTATGTGTATATGTACATATATGTGTGTATGTGTATACATGCATGGCATTTTAACGCTTACAACATGTTTTACATCCGTTATCTCATTTGAACCTCACAATAATCCTCCAAAGTCATTATTATAAGCGATTTGTCCCCCCCTTTTTTAATGGATAGAAACTGAGATTGAGAGGTTAAGTGACTTAGTCAAATGACTAAGAAATATCAAAGGCAGGTTCTGAATTCCGGCCTTAACATGGGAAAATCGGGGGAATGTTTTGGGTTTGAAAACATGAAATTTGGGAGGTGGGGACAGGGGTGGTATTGACAAGCAAGTGGGTAAATCTGATGGGGGAGAACAGGCTGAGTAAGGACAAGTCCCCAGACCCCAGGGTCGCTTCACCAAGGCTGCTCAGGAGCAGATAGCTGATGACACTCTGGCCAGCCGGCCCGCCATGCTGGTTGCCATTTCCAGCCTTGCCTTTGCTTCAAGGCTGAGGGGCTGGGGGCTGGGGCATTAGGTGATTGTGGTGATCAGTAAAGAACTGGTGAACGAAGAGCTCTTTGAACCCTTCACTAAGAAGGAAATGTCTTTTTACAGTTATACCACCTCATCTTCCTTGAAATGTCCACTGTGTGTGGCCTTCCTCCAAAGAAGTCCCCCATCCCTCAGTACAAAACCAGTGGAGAGAGGGATGCGAGAGAATGTCCAGCTCCTACAGGAAGGTTCATAATGATAATGATAATGATGACAGCGATGATGATAATAATAGCTAATATTTATACAACACTTTAAGCTTTGCAAATCATTCTACTTATATGATCTCATTTGGTTCTTACAAATTCCTGAGTGCCTGATATTGGATTCTACAAGACCTAAGTTTGGATCCCACCTAAATGCTTACTAGTTCTTTGGTCTTAGGCAGGGCATTTAACCTCTCTGGGTCTCAGATTCCCCATCTGCAAAATGGGGCTAAAAATCGCAAATATCTTACAGGTTGTTGTAAGGATCAAATGTTATCCCTTCTATTTCTCGACTTCCCCCTGTAGTTTTGATATATATTGTGGATTGGCATAAGAAATTAAATGGGAATTTTCTGGGAGTTTTGAAGCTGCAGATGACATGTGAAGGCCAGCAGGTGAAACAGAAAAAGTTTAGAAACTTAGAAAGGCATAAAATATATGTATAGTATTGTATGATATCAACCCAAATTTTACGATAAGGTAAACATCCCATAAAAGAAAAAGAAAGACTTCTCTGATACAAAGGCAAGGCCAAACAATTTTACATGGATTTTTTTGGGGGGCGTCACTATCCTAACCTGCATGATGTGGAAGGAATAACTATACATGTAAGGTACTTTGTAAACCTTACAGCACTACATAAATGCTAGCTATTATTATCATCACAGGATATTATCATATTACACTATCATTATTATTCATGCTACTTTTCTCATTTTACAGATGAGGAAAGTGAGGCTGAGAAAAGTTAAATGACCTGTCTGGGGTCACACAGCTAGTTAAGTGTCAAAGGCAGGAATCAAGCTTAGGTCTTCTTCATTCAAAGTCCAACACTCTACCTATGGCCCTACCTAGTTGCCTTCTACAGCACTATGATGTCAAAGATGGCTCTAATGTTTCCTATATGCCTCCAGAGGGCAGAACTAGAGACATTAGGTAGAAATTACAGGGCAGTAGGTTTCAGTTCAACATGAAAAGAAGTTCACCAGTAATTAGAGTAGCCAAACAATAGAATGGGCTGTCTCATGAAGCTGTGATTTCATTGAAGTATCTATTAACAGCATTATTAAAAATATTTGTGACTAGTTTCTTTTTTATCATTTTAAATTTTTATTTTTAATTTATGCAATAAAACAAGCATTTAAATAACATAGTACAATAAAAAAGATGATTGCATATGAAACTGTAAATCTACTACGTACAACTTGCTATTCCTTTCAAATATACAACAAAATCATCATGTAAATTTCCTTTTTTCCCTTCTCTCCCTCCCCCTCCAGAGATGGCTACTGTTGGACACAAATAGGTATGTTTATATGTAAAGTTATTCTAGCCATACTTCTTTTTATCAGTTCTTTCTCCGGATGCAGATAGCATCTTTCTTCATATGTCCTTTATAATTAATGTGAGTATTTATAATGATAAAATAACTTATTCGCTCAAAGTAATTTCTAAAACAATACTGCTGTTACTGTATACAATATTCTCTTTGTTCTGCTCATTTCATTATTTCATGCAAGGCTTTCCATGTTTTTTAAAATTATTGAACTCATTTCTTATAGCACAGTAGTATTCCATCACAATCATATACCAAAACTTATTCGGTCATTCCCCAATTCATGGGCATCTCTGCAATTTCCAGTTCTTAGCCACCACAAACAAAGCTGCTATAAACATTTTAGAACATATAGGTTCTTTTTCTTTTTCCTTAATTATCTTTGGATATAGACTAACTAGTGGTATTGCAAGGTCAGAGGGTATAGGTAGTTTAATAACTCTTTGGCCATTATTACTAATTTCTACAAAGATTCCCCCCTTCCCCCTATCCTTCTCCTTTGCCCTCCCTCTCCTTCTCTTCTTCTCCTATTGGCTGCATTCTTATTCATTGGAAGTGTCTATGCTGAGGCTGGGTGTTGTAGAGGGGATTTCTACCCTGGTTGTGAGGCTAAATTAGATCCATGAATGAATGAATGAATGAATGAATGAATGAATAAAGCATTTATTAACTGCTTACTATGTGAAAAGTTCTGTGCTAAGCACTTTTCTACTAATAGAAAAGTAGGATAGTCTTTGCTTTCAAGGAACTCCCATTCTAATGGGAGAAAACATATATGGAAAGTTTCAGCCGCAAGTCAGATGGAAAAGCCTCATGGTCCTTAGATGTCAGCAGCAAAGCAGATGTGTTAATATCTCTTCTTTAATGTTACTTCCACTGCTAAAATGATCGATTTCTAATGGTGAACCATTTGACAATGCCATGGACATTGGCAGCAAAAACTTTCTTCCTCGGGTCTTCAGTAGCTGTAGCCATCTAAAAGGGTAGTTGCTAGGCTGCATCTCTACAGCACATGCTTTGCAGGATGAAACTGTGGGCACTGGTCTGGAGGCATTGCTATTCCTGAGGCTCCTGGGGTCAGAGTCCTGGAATGTCTCCATCAGGACATGGTGGGAGGGGGTGGTCCAGATGGTGGTGGTGGTTTGACTTACTTGGCACATGCATCTATCTCAGAGTGCTTTGCTGCTTCAGTAGGCTGGCTTGCTTGCTCTCTATTGGTCAAACAACAAATATTTATTAAGTGCTTACTGTGTACTCAGAATTACTTTTGAGGTCTCTTCCAACTCCATGATACTATGATTTGAGGAAATTATTGTGGCATATGTAATAATAGACATTTTCAACTTATTTCACAGTTTTCCCACAAGTTGGTCCTGTGTGTCTATGCAGCCTTTTGGGGACCCAATATAACCACCTTCAAAAGGGTGACTCATAAAGGCTGTCACTGCTGCTGAATTTGCATCCAAAAGACAAGGGCAGCTCTGTTCTCATAGCTGCATTTAGGTTTTTTGGGAAAAAAATTAGCCAATGTTTTGTTAGCCACCAAACTTTAAACAGCAACACAAATAACTGGTTAAATTAAAGTGAAGTCATCTTAACACCTTAAAATATACTAAGATTTTCTCAGTCTGTCCTTGGTCTTCACCAAGAATCTTCCATGAATACTTGTTTACTTGTCCATGTATGTTGGTAGTTAGAGATGTCTATTCTACCTCCCTTCAAGCCATTCAATGACATCCTCATACTACATATGAGGGAAAGCCTTCTCATATATATGCATATGCTGAGGATCTTTCATATATATGTATATATATGTATATATATATATCATATTCACATATTTATGAATATATCTGTTCTCCACTCTTCTGGGTCTTATTTGTTCATTTTGTATTATAAGGTTCTTTCCAGATTTATTTGTATTCCTCATATTTGTCCAACTTAACTGCATTTGACTTCAAAAAAGTCTCTTCAATGATAGCAACACAGACAGGAAGGGATCTGAGATATCTTTGGTCCATCCCTCAGTCTATATGCAATTTCTTCCACCAGAGTATTCCAGAGACACTGAGGTCAGACCTTTTCTTAAAGCCCTTTAGGAAAGAGAATTGAAAATATCTTTTAGTGACCTCTTCTGAGGTCTGCTAGGACTGAAATTATTCTTAAGATCGTATCTGTTTCTCACTGCTATAATTTTTGACCTCCACCTTCCCTCAGTATGAATGAACTACTACCTTCAGTGTATGTGGAAAATAATTGGTCACCATTCTCCGTTTAATAATCCTCTCTCTCTTAAAGACAGAAATTAAGTGTCACTTCCCTAACCCCATATCCTCTCCAAGGTTGCCATTTTTTAACCAAAAGTTGGTGGGTGGAATTATCTTTTTCCTCATGGGAACCTTTCTTCAATTTCATAATGGAAGCCAATGTGACCATAGGACTTGGTATACAAGAGTTTTCTTCAGGGCAAACTTTGTGGGAGTATCATTGGCAGAGCAAAGAATAACCTATCCTATCAAATCACCTTTGGAAAAATATGATTAATTGATTTCTAGCTGCTTTCTAGCTGCTTTCTCTGAGGACTGCAACTCAGTTTACTCCACATTCCATCACGTCCCTTTGAGATGGAGCAGGGGCAGATTGGAGGTGATTCTAAAAAGGAAAACAAAAGGGCTATGGTGAAGGTGTGTGAAAATGCAAGTCAATGGAAGAACTTGGAATATGAGCTCAGGTCCTTGGACTCCTTGGCCCATACATGAGACATCCTGCCCTCTGGAAAGAGCATTGGATTTGGATTTGGACCTGAGTTAGATTGTTGGTTCTGCCATTTACTGTGCAACCTTAGGCAACTCTCTGGGCCTGGGTTTACTCATCTATAAAATTAAGGTGTTGAACTAAATGACATCTGAAGTCCATTCTGGCTCTAAATCTATGATTTTTCCTTTTCTGCTCTTCCTTTAAGAGGAACTGAGGACTTTCATATACATGCACACACATATATGCACATGCACACAGATTAATATAAATTTATGATATATGTACATACATATAAGTATATAGGAAAAGGCCTATTATATATGTATATAATATATGTACAATATATTTATATATATTTACATATATTTACATACACATACATGTATGTGTGAATATATGCTTTTCCCCATATGTAGCATGAAGATGTCATTGTGTAGCTCGAAGGGAGATAGAATAGACATCTCTAGCTTCTTTTCTCCCTACCTTTCTCTAAGGGAGACTTTAATTCCAGCTGTGGGGTGGGGCGGGGGTGGGAGGGAAGAAGGAAGTTGAGTCTGGAGGCCACTGTTCTCCTCAGAGAAAGGGAGTATGAGGTTAGAATTATATCTATCTGCTCTCTTAAGTATTATTAGTCTAGGGATCATATTCAAGATAACTTCTTCTTGCTGTTCCATTATTGGGAGGAGCTTTATATCCCAAGGCTTGGTATCTTTCCCACCAAATACCAGTTCTACAATGAACATACATATAGCAATTAGCCAATAAACCAATTTATCCAAATTGGTAGCAAAACAGAAGTCAGAGAAAATATATATGACAATATATGTATATACATATATGTATGCACACATATATACATATACACACATGTATGTATGTACCAGACAATATAGAGTGAAAGAGCTCTCCCATTGAGAATACTCAACTCAACCGAGCGTCCATGATCTCACCCAAAGGGAGGTCCTCCAAAGTCTCTACTGTAGCAAGCTGGGGATAAGGGCTTGATGGAGACTGCCAACTCCTCTCATGTCAGTTTCTTCCCAGAGTTTTTTCCTTCAGCACCCTCAAAAGTGGTTGGCCTAGTTTATCTTCCCTCTATAAGTTGGATGCTAGAAGTACCTGGAGCAACTCTGGGGCCCAAAAGCTTGACTCAAAGCTTGAAGAGAACTTGAAGAAAATTGAAGAGATCTCCTCTGGCCTTTTCCAAATCTGCCTTGTCCTTCAGGAAGGGCAGTGCATTGATCTCCACCAGTAGGGAGAGAGTCCCATACAACTGCGGCCTGGGGACAGGGATTGTATTCTCATTCTCATTCTCTCTCTCTCTCTCTCTCTCTCTCTCTCTCTCTCTCTCTCTCTCTCTCTCTCTCTCTCTCTCTTTTTCTCTCTCTCTCTCCTCCCTCTCTCTCCCCTCCCTCTCAGTCACATACCCCCCCCCCATATATGTATATATATATACTCATACTCAGCAGCAGCAGACATTTACTGTGTGGCACTAGGGGTACAAGGACTCTGCTCTTTAGAGACATATTTAGAGAGTTAGAACACATGAGAATGTAAATAGCAATGAATAAAAGCTATGGATGATGGTGAGTGAGTGAGGAAGTCTATAGGAGTTCAGAGGAGGGAGGGAGAGGGCCTGGGGATAGTAAGAAAGACTTCATGGAGGAGGTGGAATCTGTAAGGCTGGATCTGGAAGAGAGGAAAAGGAAATCTTTTCTAGGTACCAGGAATGTTCGTATGATCTAAAACTGATAGGCATCTTAGGGGTTTTTCTAGTTCAGAGAAACTCATTTAAAAGATAAGGCAACTGGCATCCAAAGAGGTTAAGCTACATTGGTAGCAAATAGTAAAGGTAGGATTTAAATCTTTTCACTGAATCCATTTACCTCCCTGATACGTGCCAGGGCCTCCGAGGCCCCCGACAGCTGGAAAAAGAAGTTACCAAGTTGATTTGTAACTCAGAAGATGGGAAAGTAAAGCACTTTCATTTCTCTAGATGTGGTCAGAATTCCCCAAAGCCCTGCAAGAGACCAAGAGAAATCTTTGTATATGTTTGAAATGCACGCATTATTGAGCAAGGAGGTCTTTGAAGATAAACGGGGGAGATGAACGGTCAAGCCTTGATGACTGTGATTTTCTGGGGGAGACTCTTCCTGGTCCAATAATCTGGCCTTAGAAAAGAGACTTCTCCAGCAGGGGAATGAGGTACCAGGGGCTACAAAGTCTATGCAAATGAAAGACAAAGGGAGAGAGTACAGCAGGAGGATCAGCTGCTTCAAAAGGCCCTTGTCATAGCTGGTCCTTAAGGAATAGTTCAATCAGATGCAAAGGGCTTGCCTTTGAATTCTGGGCTCTTCGAGGCTGCATTCTGATGGGCCGGTTTAGGAGCAAAAAAAAACCCAACCCCAAAAAACTCCAACCAATTTTTCTTTTTTAAATTCTCTCCAGAATTCCTTTCTCTCTTTGTTTCTAGAGGAGACAGAGAGGGACTGTAATACACGGATTACTCTAAAGCCAAAATAACCTCATGGACCCAATGTCTCACCCAGAATGGCCTTATGTGTAGGTGGAATAATTGGCTGCCTTCTGGTATGAAATGTGGAGCATTTCTCTCAGATCTCTTAGATAATGCTCTAAATTGCCTGGTAATGAGACTGAAACCCCACCATTCGATCTTTGCCCCTCTGGAGCAGAGGTCAGCAAAAATTGTGGCCAAAGGAAGGCTGGGCAGGTGGCAGAGGCAAAGCTCACCATTGTGGGCGTGCTTTGGTGGTCAGTGTGGGTGGATAAAGACGTGATCTATGTGTTGTGGTGGGAAGAGCACTGGGCTGGGGGTCAGTTGGAGTTCCAGCTCTATGATTTGTGTGACATAGGGCAGGTCACTTAACTTATTTGAACCTCAGTTTCCTCATCTTTAAAATGGAGAGTTTGGATCTGATATTTTAGACATGTTAAGTTTCAGTTGCTGATGGGACACTCCCATATTAATTGGTCGCTATCTTGTAAGGGTGTTTTTTTGCCTTTTTTTTTTCACCACTAAAACCAGCTGAGATCTCCTCTTTTGTCTCCAATTATAACTTCATAGATAAGTATCCACTTTGGCCTGAATGGTCCCATAACAACTGGACACATAATTAAGACTTTCTACATTCCCTTGTTAGCTAACCTTGAGAAATTCAGGAAACATTGTAATCTCCTACTTTCGTTCACCTTAATCCCCTTAAAGATCCCAAAGCATACATGTAGAAGCAGTGATTGAAGATAACACGTGGCTCTCTATCATCCTGGAACTCCCATAAGAAGGGAGCTTTGCTAACACATATCAAAGATGGGCCTTTTCTGTAAGAAAAGGGAAAACTAGGAAGCCATCTTTGGACTGTCAAATCACCAGCCCGGTCTGGTGATCTGCTCTACCAACATTAACATCTGGGTGCAGAGGTGACCACCATCTCAGGTCAGCTATAAAGAATATCCTTTAATAAATCCCTTTAGATTGTAACTCTTGTCCATGGGTGTCCTTTTTCCTTTCCCTAGTGTGAATACCAGGTTTCTACAAAATTACTCATTTGGAAAGGCATTTGTCATTAAATGAAGGAACTAAAATAGGAAGGAGAAACTGATCAAATTCCCTCCTTTTTAAACACATTGAACCTAGAGATCCCCCATTCTACTTGTGAGAGTGATGGTGCTGGTTTAATGATGCTTGTTTTTCCTCCAGTGTCAGGGAGCAGGTAGGTATATTCCTTTTTTTTTTTTACATTCATAATAAGCACATTTTCACATTAGTCATAATGTAAAGAAGAATTAGAACCAATGGGAGGGACCATGAGAAAAAAGAATAGAAATAAAACAATGAAAGAAAAGGAGAGAAAATAGTGTGCTTCCATCTGCATTCAGACTTCATAGTTCTCTGGATATGGACAGCTTTTTCCATTGTGAGTCTTTTGGAGTTGTCTTAGATCCTTGCCTTGCTGAGAAGAGCTAAGTCTATCAACGTTAGTCATTGCACAACGTGGCCGTTACTGTATACAACATTCTTCTGGTTCTACTCACTTCACTCAGCATCAGTCCACACAAGTCTTTCCAGGTTTTTCAGAAGTCTGTCTGCTTATCATTTCTTATAGCACAATAGTATTCCATTACATTCACATACCACAACTTGTTCAGCCATTCCCCAATTGATGGGTACCCCCTCAATTTCCAATTCTTTGCCACCACAAAAAGAACGGCTATAAATATTTTATACATGTGGATCCTTTTCCCAAAGAGATACAGCCCTAGAAGCGGTATTGCTGGGTTAAAGGGTATGCGTATTTTTATAGCCCTTTGGGCATAGTTCCAAATTGTTCTCTAGAATGGTTGGATCAGTTCACAACTCCACCAACAATGCATTAGTGTTTCAATTTTCCCACATCTTCTCCAACATTTATCATTTTCCTGTTTTGTCATGTTAGCCAATCTGACAGGTGTAATGTGGTACCTCAGAGTTGTTTTGATGTGCATTTTTCTAATCGATAATGATTTAGAGCATTTTTTCTTATGACTATAGAAATCTTTAATATTTTTTCCTCTGTAAACTGGCAGGTGGTTATATTCTTAAAGTACATTTAGTCTTTCTTCTAGAGGAGAAGGTGAAAGGGCTGGAGGAACGTCTCTTAGTTCTCTAGGTTATCAGAGAGGATGATGTGTCCCTTGAAAGAATGGAAGAAGTGTTCCAAAGGAAAAATGAAGAAAAATATCAAGGGACTCTTGAAAAAGAATATGGCTATACAGTAACAACAGTAATGTGAAGACAAATAATTTGGAAAAGTGTAAGAATTCTGATCAATAAAGCGACCAGCCACAATTCCAGAGGACCAATGATGAAGCATGCTATCCACTTCCTGATAGAAGGAGGACAGATTCAGGGTGCATTTTAGGACATGGCCAAGGCAGGAATTTGTTTTGTTTGACTGTATGTGTTTGTCATAAGGATCTTTTTCTTTTTCGATGGGGCTGGTGGTGGGAGGAAGGAGGTGGAAGGGAGTTAAAATAAATGCTTGTTAATTGAGAAAAGATAACATGAAATAAAGAATACGGGAGGGAAGAATTTAGCATAAAAGAGATAGGAGTATTGAATAAACATTGTGCATAGAGGAACACTCATGTTATTCTGAGAAGAGCTAAAGTGGATTGGTGATTGTCCAGTAGGAGCCAGATAATGACTGGCAGAGGCTGAAGGATAGAGGTGTGTTTGGATTGAACTGGTTTAGATGTGGTGGTGAGAGAGTACAGTGAGTGTGATGAAGGCAAGTGCTTGTGCACAGGTGCACAGAAGTTACGATGTTTGATCCTGGGTCTTCTTCCTTTGTTTTGTCATTGTGATGTATGGGAGGGTTGCTTTGTGGGTCATGGCTTATTCCACTCTAAAGCTTACGCACCAGAGCAGTGATAGAAGCTGGGGTCAGATCCAGTCCATGGATGCCTATCTTCATGGCACTGGCTGAATATACTCAGCATGGTATAGTGAAAAACGACAACAACAATAATAGCATTTACATAGTGCTTTGTTATTGAGTCATTTTTTAGTCATGTCTGACTCTTTGTGACCTCATTTAGTGTTTTCTTGGCAAAGATACTGGGATGGTTTGCTATTTCTTTCTCCAGATCATTTTATAGATGAGGAAAGTGAAGCAAACAGGGTTAAGTGACTTGCCCAGAGTCACACAGCTCATAAGTATCTGGAGCCATATTTGAACTCAGAAAGATGAGTTTTCCTGACTCCAGGCCTGGTACTCTATTCACTGTGCCATCAAGCTTCCTATTTAGTGCAAAATGCTTTACAACTAATCTTTCTCATTTAATCCTCACAACATTTTTTTTTCCATTTGACAGATGAGGCAGACTTAAGTGACTTACTTGTTGAAGATCACACAGGTAATAAATGTCTGAGGCAGGGTTTGAACTCAGGTCTTCCTGATTCCAGGTCCAGTGCTCTATCCATTGTACTACCTGGTTGCCTCTGGACTTGGAGTCTGGACCCCATTGGTTTCTACTGGTTGGGAAACGCTATAATTTCCCAATACTACCACGTTCTGGGTGTCCTGAAAAATATATTCTTCAATGTTCCTTGTTCCTAGAATTCTGACTTGTTCAGGACATGACTAAGCTGGGATGGCAACATGATATTAGTCAACAAGCATTTATCAAAAGCTTACTATGTGCTAGGTACCAAACTCTGCAGATACAAAGAAAGGCAACCATGTGGTCCCTGCTCTCAAGAATCTCACATTCTAATGGGAGAGGCAACATGCAAACAATCAGGTGCACATGAGATATATACATTATAAATGGAAGGTAATCTTAGAAGGAAGGGACTGGCAACTAGGGTGGGGGGCAGGGAGGAGAGATCAGTGCTCTGTCAGAAGGTGTCCCAGGGTTGGGTCCCAGTTCTTCCTAGACCATGGGTCAAATTCCCTCTGCAGTTAGGTTATCACATCTGAGTTTCCCTCCCATCTTGGTTCTAATACTGTCTAACCACTTGATCTCATACAGCCTTAGTTTTCTCATTTGTAAAATGAAGGTAACAATATTTGCTTTACCAGGGTTAGGCTAAGGAAGCACTAAACCTTCTGTGAGTTATTAATATGAATTATTGTTTCTTGTTCCTAGGAAAGTGACTGGGAGTAGGCACATAGCAGGAAGGCCAATCTGCAAGAAGCTATCCTCTAACTCTTCATTATTCCTCTCCTTCCTCTACCCCATGTCCATCACTTGCCAAATGTCGCCATTTTTACCTCCATAACATCTCTTGACTCAGTCACCTTGTCTCCACTCACCTATCCACAACTACCTTAATTCAGTCCCTCTTTATCTCTTGGTTGGACTATTGTAATAATTTCCTAATTCATCTCCCTGAATCAAGTCTCTCCCTTCTCCAATCCATCAACCATACAGTGTCCAAGTCAATATTTCTAAAGCGTAGGGCACCCCAGGTCACTGCTCTGATCAAAAAGCTTCTTTGGCTCTCTATTGCCTCTAAAGCCTATCTTTCCAGGCTGGTTTTATATAATTCCCTTATATGTACATTACCTTTCAGCCAAATTGGCCTGCTTGCTGTTCCCTGTCAATAGCCCACTATCTCTCATCTTCCTGCTTTTGCACAGGCTGTCTTTCATATCTGGAATGTTTCCCTGCTCAATTCTGCCTCTTGGAACCTCTCACTGCCCATAAGATTCCACTCACGTACCCCCTCCTACAAGAGGTGCTTCCTGATCCTCTTGGGTGTTAGGGAGCTACCCTTCTTGAAATTACTTTGTGTATGGATAGGTACTAGACCTGGGATTTCATTATTGTGTTGAAGTACTGGATGAGCAAACTCCCTCCATTTACCTACTTACCAATGGAAGTCAGTATCTGTTTTTCAGCTAATAGTCTTGAGAGTTGGCTAGAGATTTAGAAACTTGCTCAGGGTCATACAACCATTATGTGTGAGACATAAGGGTGTATGGGGTATTCAGGGAGAACTAGCACATCTAGTGTGAGGGTTTGCCATGCCCTTTTCTGGGCTGCTCATCCACTTTTGGTGTCCATCTGTCACCCAACTCTTACATGTGGCTCCAAGAAATTGTAACATGTGTAGCAGTCATACCTTGGTAAAACCATCTCAGCAGATGGGCTGAATCAGGTTGAGAGTAACTGACAGGCCTCAAACCTAACAATGAGTTAGGGGGATGTCCACCCCAATCATGTGAAGACTTCCTCCAGTGGAATGGGCTGATGAGAACAATTTGTTCCAATAGCCATGGAGGCAGTTGAAGCAGGCTACATGGAGTGCTTAGAGTTTGGTCATCAACTATCTCAAGGTCATCCACTGCAACCTAGCCCATCACTGGTCAGTCGTCTGGACTTTTGTCTTGCTACTGGACTTCGATGACCCCAGAAGAGAGAGAGTGAGGCTGATAACTTTGTGCACCTCTGCCTCGCTTAAAGCCAATTTACTTGTAAGTTATCACCCCATGATGTCATTGGTCCTCTTAGAAAACAAAGGATGAACAACAACAATGAGAGGTAAGACTTGAACCCAGGTCTTCTTTGTTCTAAGTTTAGCCCTCTAACCACTATGCCATGGTGCCTTTCTATTTGTTTTAATATTTTGTGTTTCCTTATCCATGTACATAATGTTTTTCTTCTGGAGGCTGTAAGCTTTTGGTAGGTAGGCATTGTTTCTTTTTTCTTTTTCTTTTCTTTTTTTTATATTTTCACACTTAGCAAAGTACTTGGCTCTTAATATATGTTTGTTTGAATGGATGGATGGATGGATAGATGATGGATCCATGAAGATGGAGATGTGCACAGAATTCATTTCTAGGAAATTTAACTGAATTGAGAGTGAGGATCAGAAGGAAGAGATCCAGAGGTTTACAGCTGCCAGACCTGATGCTCTGGCTGGCTCTCTCACTCGACAGCAGGGTCAGTGTATATGGGAAGGGCACAGGCATGCTATCATTTCTTCTCTGCTTAATGCTCTGTCTCTGGCTCATGCCTGCTCTGACAGCTGGACTCATAAGAAGGCAGCTACCAATGTAGGGTGATTTATGGGGGGAAATTTTACTGTATCTAAAATTTCTCCATCAGACATTCATTCCTTTGCATCCCAAAGGCTTTGCATTCTTTGCATCTTGGCTCTGAACTCCCCTATTAGAATGTAAAGACAAAAAATACCAAATCCAACCTGTTTTCAGTTAGCACTTTAACAGGGATGAACTGATGTCCCCTTGATCACAAAGCCCTGTGGAAGTATTACACATGACAGACAGCTGGGGTGGTGGGCTCTCAATCACGAATTGGGGACATCGAAAAGGGCAGTGAGTAGGAGGCTGACTTTACAATTTCACTGACTGAGGGCCAACTTTGGGGAAGGAGAAGAGCAAAACAAAGGGATAAAGAAGGGAAATGAGAGAGGGGATGGAGAATGGAAGAACAGAAAAAGGAGAAAGAAGAGAAAAAAGTATGTTCTGGGGCCATCACTTTTCTTCTTTTGCTGTGAGAGGTGAGCCAGGGGAGACAAAGGATGATTCAGGGTTCTATCAGCTTGAAGAAGATGGGGTGTTACTGGTGGTCTCTGGCTCCCTTTCCCCCTTCACAGTGACTGGAGCCCTGGAAGAAGTGGGAGAGAGTGCAGGGGGTAGATGAAGACACACTGTTACAGCCTCAGTCAGGCATGAGAGAAGCTGTAGGATTCCTTTTCTGCATGGTTTTGGCCCATTCTAAACCATCTTTAAACAAAGCAATGCCTCTTGGCTCCCCATGCAGGCTGCTGCCTGCATAGCCACTGAGCAGAAATTAACTGAAAGGGGAATAAAGAGAAAGGTAATTAACACAGAACCATAAAATGCCCTTGGTGGGCCTGGGATCTGTGCTGGGCTCTATTATGCGAGGAAATTGCATCTATGCCTAGCTCCAGTTCACTGAAACCTGGACACACTGACAAGCTGTACAATGAGTATTAGCTCTGCATGTGGTGCTAGGACAGCCTTAATTTCCTCATTGTCTCTCTTCATCCCACCCACATGCTTCCTCCCTCCGGTGCTTACAGCTTCACATCTTCTAAGATCTGGCTAAAGCAGCGGTGAGAGGATGGACCTATGAGCAGACCTGTGCCTAGGATAGCCATCCTTAGCTTCTCATGAACACTGGGCGATCCCCCAAAAGCTATCCTGACATACAGGCAGTGAAGGTGGTACCCTACTGGTATGATTTGAATGCTCTTCTTTTTCCTTGCTCAAAAATGTGTCTTTCACTGGGCTATTGCTGATGTCTGAATTCTACTGTTAGAGCTTCATTCCCTTGGATTAAAGCCTTGATCTTTTATGGATTCATCTTTTAAAATACAAGTACTTTCAGAAAGAGTCATAGGATCATAGACTTTCAGAGGAAAAAGGGACCTTATCTTTTCAGGGTAAATGAATTTATCCTATATTACTTCTTTGATAGGAGTGAACAGGGCAGCATTAAAGTTTTGAACACTTGGAAGTCAATGGTGAGGGCTACTGAAAATAGGAAAAAAGGATACAGAGAGGAGTACTAAAGACAAACTTTTCCAACTTCATAATTTTGCTCAAATCTGACCCTAGGCCCCAATATTATTAAGAAAATCCTCAGAATAAAATTCATCTGATTTCACTTTTCATAGAAACACATGGTGGGGGAGGCAGGTGAAAACCATAAAGGCAAAGAGTGAAAAATCAGGGAGATGAGTGAGGCAGAACAAGGAAAGAAGAAAAAGAAAATGAGAGAGTAGAGAGAGAGAGGAAAATAAGAAAAAAGCAGAAAGAGAAATACAGAGAATAGAGGAGGGGAGGAGGGGGAAAGACAGAGAGAGAGAGAGAGAGAGAGAGAGAGAGAGAGAGAGAGAGAGAGAGAGAGAGAGTGAGAGAGAGAGAGCCAGGCAAAGAGTTTGCCACAAAATGAACTGAAGGTGGAGAATGGGTAACAACTCCCTGAAAGCTGGAGCCCCCAGACTTGGGACATGATGCCTCTCAAGGGTTACTTTTCTGGTAGGTGAATTTCAAAGGAGATAGTTTTCTATATTGATCTCTGAGACTGAAAGTAAAATCCAAATTAACAACAGTTAAATCAACAATTCCAGACATTGGGAGTATTTTCATCTGAGTTATTTTTCTTGAGGTCCTCTTGTTTTTGAAGATACTTCATATATCCTCTCTCCCACTTCCCAGTGCTTTCATTTGGTCCCATGAATTACAGCTGATCTCTGGCCTGGCTAGATCTTCTAGGGAAGCTGGGGGTGGAGTCGTGTGTGTGTGTGTGTGTGTGTGTGTGTGTGTGTGTGTGTGTGTGTGTGTGTGTGTGTGTGTGTGTGTCTGTGGGGGGGAGCAGGGTAGGGAGGCTAGAAGGTGATTGTCTAAGGGAGAGAAGCTGACACCTTAATTGCCTTTACTACCCCAAACATTTCAGTCCAATTGGAATCCTTCCCCTTTTCAAAGCTGTTTCATTGGCTCTCCTTGAGACATGTTGACCTCGGACCTCTCTAGGTTCATCTGTCAGATACTTGCCGGATGAGGAGTGGGTGCTGTGTGGAGTAAGTGTAATAAAGGATGTGATTGTCCTCTGTAAAGCTCTGTACAGTTGTGATCTCCACTCCAAATGTTCACAAGGACTATTTGTGCCTGACCTGTGGTAGAGCCTTCTGAGCTTGTTGTATTCGTCTGATCGGCCTCAGTGGGACACACTACATCTTGACCCCAACACAGTGATGTAAATTTGGTCCTCTTGGAGAACGGAGAATAACAACTATACCACTATCAATATCACAATTCATAGGCCATCTGCTGTAGGTGGAACCTTAGGGATGATTTAGTCCTACCCCACACTTGACAGGTGAGGAAGCTGAAATTTAAAAAGGAAACATTTTGGCCAAGGTCATGTAGTTAGTAAGTAGCAGAGCTGGGACTCAAACCTAGGCCTCCTGATTTCCAGGCTAGGACTTTTTTCACCAAAGAAAGAAGTATTCTGTTGAACCGCACTGTATAGATGGGAAGGGAAATATCAACTCAAAGGGATTTGATTTTTCACTCTGACTTAAAGTCGTAGAGAAAAACAGTGCAGCACAGTGGCCAGAGACCTAGCCTTAGAGCCAGGGAGAGCTGGGTTGAAGCCCTGCCTCTGACACGTGTTGACTATGTGATTCTGGGCTAGTCACTCAGCTTCTCAGACAACTCACTCTGAGATCCCTCCAACGGTGAAAGCACAGGTCTGGTAAAACATGAAAACATTCTAGAATCTTAGGGTTGGAAAGTGCTGCAGAGGTTACCCCTGGTCCAATCTCCCATTCAGTGCAGTAATCCTTCCTACAGCAACCTGGCGACTGGTTACCTCATCCACACACAAAGGCCTCTAGGAATTGGAAATGCCACTTTGAAAGACAGTTCATGCCATTATCTGATAGTTTCCCTTAGCTAGCATTTATGTAGCACCTACTGTCTGGCAGGCCTGTGTGTCCTAAGCATTTTATAAATGTTATTTCATTTGATCCTCACAACCACCTGGGAGGTAGGTATAATTATCTTCATTTTACAGTTGAGGAAACTGAGGCAGACAGAGGTTAAGTGACTTGCTTTTGTCACAGAGCTAGTAAGTGTCTGGTGCTAGATTTGAATTCAGGTCTTCCTGACTCTAGGCCCAACATTCTGACCACCGTGCCACCCACTACCTTCCTTAGGGATGGCAGAGCTCCCTGCAGAGATCTTGAAGAGGCCCTTTCCTGGGATGTCTAGTTTGTAATCAGTTCCTCATGTAGAAATTGCTTTCAGTCAAAGCTGTTCAAGGGAAACTGCTGGGACACCCAAGGGAAATCCAGAATATCCCAACCTTCCTAAGCTCACAAGGTCATATTCTGGTCAAGGCAGGGAAGAGGCAGAAGCTTTTCTCCTCCTCTTCCTTGAGCAAACCCTCTCAGGGGCTTGGCTGGACTGCTCTTTCCATTAGGCTTGCGTCCCATCTGAATGCCTGGACCCACAGGGCAGGACTGCTTCTCTTCAGCCAACCTCAATATACTACATATGTAGCATCCTTTCATTTGATCCAGGGACTTTTGTTCCTCCCAAATTGATTGCGGACTTAATGCCTTTGGTTGATAATTCAAGAGAGAGGTTCCTCATCTGATAAAGGCACCAGCATCTTGTTAGTTACTTTAGCGGTGGTGGGGTCCTTCATTTATTGATTCAGTTTATCTTGCCCTTACATTGTATATATATCTTGTATCTAGCTATAGATGCACATGCTATGTCTCATTTGTTATTGTACCTCCCAGCACTTAGCACAGTGCCTAACATATAGTAGGTGCTTAATAAATGCTAGTTGATTGATTGAGATATTTGGTTTTGGTGGATAGTTAGGTTATATGGACAATTATGCTACTCCTGAATGATTATGGGTATCACTTAAGAGGCTTTACAATCTTCTGGGGCTTAGTTAAATAAGCATACCACCCACAAACAGGAATATCTGGAGGAACTCATCACATATAGGAAATCTCTCTCCCATTTGGAATCTGTACTGGACATCCTCATGATGGCAGCAAATCCTTTCGGTGAATATACATCTCCCAAGTTTTTGCCTCATTTGCTATTGCTAATCAGAGGGTTGTCAAACAAAGTAGTCTCTATTGTTGTATTTTCAAGGAATTGTTCATTATTTTGACATATGCACAGGAGCTTTCTTGTTGGAATAGAACCTAAGGTGGTATTTTGCTCTACAGAATCAAATGCTTTTGTGTAATCACCAAACAATAAATGCAGTGTTGTCTTTATACCTTTCAGTCAGTCATGAACCTATACAGATGTAGTCTCATTAGAGAACCATTTGAGAAAATCTGCCTTTTCTCTTCTTAGACCTTCATTAAGGATGCCTTCTATGCATATGTGGATTACTCTTCTTAAATTTTTGTAGTGATTGGAAAGTAGGTATAAAGTGTCGGTAGTTGTTAATATGCTATCATTTTTGATAATAATAAAGTCTGAGATTTATACAAACCTTTGTTATCCTGCTTTCTCTAAGATACCTCGATCCTTCAATGTCCTCAGAATCGTATTGTCTCCAGCATGGGTCCCTCTGTGTATATTTGATCTGGCCTAACTACCTTTCCCATCTTTGTTTCTTTAGTAGCATTTTAGCTTACTGATGTTGCATATCAGGATGCTAGATTCCAAATGTGGATACTGTGATTGATGTTGAATGTTTGTTAAAAAAAACCCCAAAAAACAATGCTTCACATATTGTCTATAGTTTGTGTTTGTTGTTGTAGTGAATATGCTCTGGTGGACTCTCCCATAGTCACGTTCTCTACATTAACTCCTTAGGACTTTGGGGTACTCTTCAGGGTTGATGGGAGTTTCTTTTCTCTACTATATTTACTCAAGGCCCCAGTAGTTATATTCCCTCCATTGTTAGATGCCAGTGACTAGTGTCTCAATTCTGTTTAACCTCACTTAGCTTTTTTTATTTTGTAAATAATATTTTATTTTTTTCCAATTGCATGTAGAGATAGTTTTTGGCATTCATTTTTAATAAGATTTTGATTTCCAAAATTTTCTCTTCCCCTTCCTCCCCTTGCCCCTCCCTAAGACAGCAAGCAATCTGATATAGGTTAAATATGTGTAATCATGTGAAACATATTTCCACATTAGTTGTGTTGTGAAAGAAGAATCAGAACAAAAGGGAAAAACCACAAAAACAAAAAACAATAATAAAGTGAAAATAGCATGCTTTGCATTCAGGCTCCATAGCTCTTTCTCTGGATTTGTCTAGTTTTTGGAAAAAGATATTTGCTTCAAAGGAGAATAATTATACATATTGTCCCCCCTGAACTTTGGGGGGGCATTTTCTTCCTTATGCCACCTCAGTCTTTGGAGGAACTTAGCTCAATTCCTATATAGACAGCCTGGGTTCTATCAAGTTCATATATAGATGTGGCATGACTGCCATATGAGTCCTCAATTTAGCTTCTGTTGGCTTGGGTCTAGAAGGTCACTCCCGAAGGTTGATCCCTGTTTGTCATTGCATTGATGGTAGGTTGCTGGCAAAACTAGCCTGTTCTATGACTTTCAGATTTCTGTGGCTTATTTTCCTGATCTTTTGAAACTTAGAAGGTCAGAAACTTCATTCCCTTCATCTGGAGCAGAAAAGAACAAATGCAGAGACCAGGGACTGAGACCTGTTTCTCAGGGCCACGTGGCTTTAATGGAGAGAAGGCCTCAAGGCTTCTCCACTTAAAATAGTATTTTTCGTCAGATGCCATTTGTGGAAGAGCCTAGGTATAAGCAGAAATTGGAAGAACTGAGACAAGAAAGCCTTTTGAATACCTTTCTAGCTAAAGAGGCTATCATTCATCAGGAGTGGACAGGAACCTCAGGTGCAATGTCTATACATCTTGCACAATCTCTTCAAGATGTTTTCCTTACATGTCATCATGATTCACTGGGAAGCAAGCTCCTTGGTTTCTCTGTGTGGAGAGACTGTTTCTGAGGCTCTCTATGCATGTGCCAGACTCCCATAACATTATCTTTTTTGGTTTCATTCTTAAATGTCCTTGGGATAACTTTGATTGGTTGATACTTATCCTCAAGCTTTTTCAAAACTTTTTTTTTTTCTATACCGCTTCTCAGTGTTTTATTAGGAGATACCGCTTATAGTTCTTCCATCAGTTCCTTCCATAAGACCTTACATACTTGAAACCACTATTGCATTAGGGCTGCCATACCCTGGATGCACAATAGAACCAACTTTGCCATCTTTTTTTTTTTTGTCTATAGAGAACCTATGAGCTATTCTTCCTTCCATTTTGCTGCAACTTCCTTTTATCTTCTGATGTCATTTACAAGGATAATGTCAAGACTGATATGATCCAGTTCCTTCAGGAATATGTCCAACGGAGACTTTTAAAAGCTAAGTTAAGGTTTTGTAGATGGTCTAAATACAATGGTTCTTAGCACCCTTCATGCACTATTCTGTTACTCTGCCACCTCTGGCAGAAGGAGGTCATATAGAACTGAAGGCCCTCTTATATTTTTCTTTGTTTTATGTGTTGCCAAGGAATTGATCACCAAGAGGGCAGCCTCTTGGGGCTGTTTGCCAAGCTAAGTTAGTGCTTGGAAAATAGAAATAGTCTTGTGAGGACCATACCTGAAACCTTTCTAAGATAGTAGACACTTTCAGGGCTTACATTCTGCTGGCATGGACTTTGAGAACCTGGGGTTATATTTGTACTATAAAGAGACATTGGAGTAGGACTTTGTGCAGGTGAATTAATTGAATTATCCCTGTTAAATTTCACTAAGGACTGATCACTGCAGTTTATAGGGAACCATTAGATCCTGATTTTATCATCCATCATATTTACTATTTCAAACTAGCTCTCTGCCATCTACAAATTGATGAGTACTATCAATATTTTCATCCAAGTAGATCCTTTTGCCAAATATATTGGTATGAAGTTGAGCCAAGTCAATAAGCATTTATTGAGCATCAGGTAGTACAAAAAGTGCTGGGGATACAACAAAAGGCAAAAGACAGTCTTTGTTTTCAAGGAGTTCACAAAGGGGAAAGACAACATATAAACAACTATGTACAAACAAGATATGGACAGGATAAATTGGAAATAACCAGCAAAGTGAAGGTACTAGTACCAAGGGGGGATTGGGAAAGGCTTTCTGTAGAAGGTAGATTTTTGGTGGGACCTGACGGAAGCCAAGAAAGCCAGGAAAGCCAGGAGGTGGAGATGAGAAAGGAGAGAATTCCAGGCATGTGGGACAACCAGTGAATATACTTGGAACTGGGAGATAGAGTGTTTTGTGTGAGGAACAGCAAGGATGCCAGTGTCACTAGAATGTAGAGTATGTAGAGGGAAGTAAGGTATAACAAGACTGGGAAAGTAGGATGGGGCATGTTTTGAAGGGTTTTAAAAGCCAAACAGGATTTTATATTTGATCTTGGAGATAATAGGGAGCCACTGGAATTTACCGAATGGGGGGTGGGTGGAGATGACAGGGTCAGACTCATGTTTCAGGAAGATCACAACGACAGCTGAGTAGGGGATGAGACTTGAGTCAGGGAGACCAATCAGAAGGCTGCTGCAGTATTCCAAGCATGAGTGATGAGGATCTGGACCGAGGTACTGGCAGTGTCAGAGGATAGAGGGAGGCATATACAAGAGAGTAGAATCAACAAGGCTTGGCAAGTGATTGGATATTGGGGGAATTTAAAGAGAGCAAAGAATTGAATATGACACCTAGGTGAGCCTGAGTAACTGACAGACTGGTGGTAGCCTTGGCAGAAATAGGGAAATTAGCAAGAGAGGAAGGTTTGGGAGAAAAAAATGAGTTCAGTTTGGGATTGTTGAGGTTAAGATGTATATAGGACATGCAATTCAAGATGTCCAACAGGCAATTGGATGTGGGAGACTCAAGCTCAGAGGAAATGTAAGGCCTGGTCCAAAAACAAAAATAAAAACAAACAAAATCATCTGCATAGAAATAATATTGAATCTATGGAAGGAGACAGAAGATGGTCTATGACAGAGCCTTGGGGGACACCTATAGTTGGCAGACACAGCTTGGAGGAAGATCCAGCAAAGGAGACTGAGAAGGTCAGAGAGGTAGGTGGAGAACCAGTCACATTTCTCTTGGCTGAATACCCTCAACCCCACCCCCATTCTCACCTACCTTTCCAGAAACCTAAGGACATCTTTTGCCCTGGTCAATCCAGTACTCATACCAACTCCCAACTTCAAGCACATTGGTCATAATATAAGAAAGGTTTATGGAAAGCATCATTCTGCATATTCTAGAGTATAATCAGTTCTTAACTGAATGTTAATGTCACAACTCCGTCCCTTGCCACCCTGGAATCTATTGTGCTACAGCAACTCTGACAGAAGATGACATCTTCTACTACCATCTGAAGTCCCTACTGACATTGCAACAGTTGCTACTGACCTATCATCTGTTGCTCCTAGTGGATGAATTCATAGTTATCTATCTCTCTTGAATGTATCACCTCCATGTTAATCCTGTCTGCTTTCAACCATCTTGTGCTGTCCTCTCCTGACCGTTAGAGAGGTGGACAACATTGACATCAGTTAGGAGAGCTTGAGGGTTCCATGCTTAATCTGGGAGTTCCAAGTTCCCTGTAGAACCCAGGAGTCTAGAAAATGACTTGGACAAAGGCATAAAAGCTATAAATCTGAAAGCCCCAGTCAGCACTATGGATGGCAGATTTTTGATCTCAAGAGATCTCAAAGGGCTGGAATGAATCTAATAAGGTGAAATTTAATAGGGACAAAAGTAAAGTCTGACACCTGGGTTCCAAAATCAAGCTGTACAAATAAAGGAGAGTTGAGGTGTGATGAGACCACACTCTTTGTGTGTGTGTGAATTAGACCTGGAGGTTCTAGTAAACTGCAAGTTCAATGTGAGTCAATGGTGTGGTGACCAGCTAAAGATATTGTAACATTAGGCTGTGTTATGAGAGGCAGAATGGCAAGAATGAAACTGCAGAGTGTTGAGAATGAGACCATGCCATGCAAAAATCATTTGATGGAATTAGGGATGTCCATATTGGAGAAGAGAAGGCGTAGGAGGTATATAACAGTTGCTTTCAAGTATTTGGAGGACTATTCTCTGAAGGAGCAATTGAACATGGTACATTTGGTCCCGGAAAGCAGAGTGATGATGGAAGCTGTTGGAGTTTATTGAGTAGGGAACAACAGGGTAAGATCTGCCTTTAAATAAAATCATTTTGGCAGCTGTGTGGAGAATAGGCTGGCACGGTTAGGGACTCGAAGAAGGGATACCAGTTAGGAGATTGTTGCAAGAATCTGGGTGAAGTATAAATATAAAATCCTGTTTGGCTTTTAAAACCCTTCAAAACATGCCCCATCCTACCTTCCCAGTCTTCTTATACCATACTTCCCTCTACATTCCAGTGACACTGGCCTCCTTGCTATTCTATCTGAAGAAAAACTTCTTGACAAGTAGCTAGCCCATAGTGAAATGGGTTGCCTTGTGAGATTATGATTTCTCCATTAATGGAAATATCCAAGCAGCAGTTGAGTGGCCTTTTATAAGGGTCAATATAGAGAAGATTCTTGCTCAAGGTATGGACTGCCCCAGATGGCCTTTAAGGTCCCTTTCAATTAGAACATTCTATGATTCTGTGATTACCGAACTTTCCCTGAAATTTGGGAGAGGGAAAGATGTTAGTTTTAATTTATTTTAGCTTGTACTTGCAGTGATTCTATTCCTCCTACTTCATGTAGAAAATCATAAACCTGGAGTGCAGAGACCTAGAATCCCATTTCCTAGCCAAATAAATCCTATTGAGCTGCAGTGACTGATTTAACAACTAATTAAGGATTTATTATGGCCTGCATCCCTCCCACATGACTTTCTTTACTTTTATCCTTCAGTGACAGGACCAGCTGTAGGAGAAGGAAAGAGAGAATTTCTAAAAATAAAGAAACTCTGCAACTTCGTTCTTAATAAATTCACAGCTTTCCCCCTTGGGCTCTAACTGAAACATAAAGTATAAGGGGCAAGAGTTGCCCATATGGCATTGGGTCTGGTGTGATGACATTGGGAAGGACCTATTGGCTGGTTCTCTCCAAAGCTAGCAGACTTCTCAGAAGGACCAGGAGCCCATCTTCAAGGTTGTTTCTTGAAGGTTAAGGACCATTACAGAGCAGCTACTCACCAATCAGCCCATTGGAGAGAAGCAGAAATGACTGTAATATCTATATTTTCCAGATTATGACCAAGTCGGGCCAGGGAATGCTTAGTCCTTCTGTGCTATCATCTATGTTACTCTTCCTAACTGTGGCTGTCCTTCAAGGCTCTGGCTGGTCCCTCTTTTCTTTTTAAGTTCTTTTTCTCTCTTGATGACATCATCAGCTCCCATGGGCCACAACTTTATGCAAATGACTCACAGATCTATAAATCCAACTGGAGTCTCTCCCCTGAGCTTCAGTCCTGAATCACCAACTACCTATTGGACATTATAAACTTGATGTCCTAGTGGGATTTAGAATGCAACACTTCAAAATAGAACCTGTGATTTCCACTTCCATGTCCATCCTTCTTTCAAAATTCCCAATTTCTGTTGAAGGCACCATCATCCTTCTAATTGCTCCATTTTATAACCTTGATATCATCTTACCTCCTTATTCTCACTCACCCAACATGTCCAGTCAGTTGCCATATTTTGAAATTTTATCTCCACAACATTCCTTGCACTTGACCCAATAGCTCTACTCATACAAGCCTTATCATTTCACCCAGATTCTTGCAACAACCTCCTAACTAGTGTCCCTTCCTCAAGCCCCTAACCGTGCCAGCCTATTCTCCACACAGCTGCCAAAGTGATTTTATTTAAAGGCAGATCTTACCCTGTCATTCCCTCTCAATAAACTCCAATGGCTACCTATTGCCTCAAAGATCAAATATAAATTCTTTTGTTTAGCTATTAAAGCTCTGCACAATCTGGTTCCAATCTATCTTTTCAGCCTCATTGTACATTATATACCCTCAAACATTCTGCAATTCAGCCAAACTTCTCCCTAAGCAACTCCCTCTCCTCTCAACTCAGACTTACATTTGCAATCTGGGTGCCCCAGGGGAATGACTATCCCAATTACAAGGTGCTCTGTGGGACCATACTATCAAAACTATAACTCACAAGCCCACTCGGGCGCATTCACGTTTAAGAGTTAGCCATTTCAAACAATTAGTTAAAGACAAAGACATATGCTGAAGGAGTAGCATGAAAAACTTCTCGTAAACCTGGGAACACACTCTTGAATAAATTCCTGCAGCATCACTGGGAAAAGTGGAAAAAGATATAAAGCACACTATTAGAAAGGGTCACATAATAGGAACAAGTATCCAAGGTTAGTTACACCTCTGGTACTGCATGAGCCCAATGACCCCCTTAAGTAGAGTGTCTTTGATAGGCAAGTTGCTCATCTGAGCTATGTGGACTTATGCCTTTCTGTAGTTCAATGCCCAACTGCCAGGAATGGTTCTTTTTAGACTTCTGTTTGCTCTCCATGGTATCTTCTCCTGGGTAAATTGTTATGGGTATCAGGTGATCAAAGATATAGATCTTGAATTTGAGACAAGGAGAGTCTAAGCATGTCTCCCTCTCTCTGTCTCTGCATTTGACCCTGAGGCTTGTGCTTTGACTACTGTTTTGCAGTTTCCCCTTTTTTTCCCCCCAGCATTTGGCTCCCCCAGTAATAAATATTTGCCCTTGACTGTCAAGCAACTCAGATATTAAACCTTGCCCGGACAATTCTAGCTGATTGGATATAATAAAGAAGGTCAAAGATGAATAAAGAGTCAGAGGTCAGGGAGGATGCAGAAGATGGGATTTAGAGATCATAGAATCATGGAGTGTTAGAACTGGAAGATACCTTAGGGATCATGTGATCCAGTTTTCTCATTTTTCAGATGAAGCCTAGTGAGGTTTAGCTACTGAGCCAAGATCCTCCAGAGTAAATGGCACAGGCATGCAAAAAAACATGCACTAGAAATGTCAGGATGGGAGATTAAGGTTTGGGAATCGTCTATGTAGAGGTGAGAGAGGAAACTTTGGAGTGAATGTGGTTGTCAAGGGGGAGAGTATAGAGAGAGATGGGAAGTGGATTGAGGATAGAACTGTGGGGAATATCTACATTAAGGGTGGTATTTTAAGGGGTGAGGATGAGGATAAGGAAATAGTGGAGGAGATAGAGAAAAAGTGGTCAGAGAGGTGGGAGGAGACCTGGGAAATTCTGTGTGAGCAGAGTGAGTAGAGAGTGTCCAGGAGAGGAATAGTCAACAGTAATCAATATTTCAGAGAGATTGAGGATGAGGATGAAAAGAATTTCTAGTGGCTGAATCTGGTGACTAGGGGTACCACCCGAGGTGTAAGGAAGGATACAAAGGAATGTAAGATAGTCTCTGCCCTTAGGGAGCTTATAGACCTATTAGAGAGAAAGGGTGTATTCTCATGAAAAAATGACTAAGAAGAGAAGTGTATTGGAGTCTGGCCAGTGAGCCCAGTGAGCATCCTCAGCATGCTCTATGGTTTTTTTCTTATCTCTACCATGTGAAGAAGAGTCATTTGATCGGCTGCTGAACCAGAATTAAGACATATTCAAAAGGTTCTAACTGGCCAAGGTGATTTTCCTGCCTGGAAGTAGGAAAAGAGGATGCTGAGAAGCTTCAGACTTGTCCCATCTGGGGCTGATATGTGACTGGTGACAAGAGGCCTCTGGTTATTTTTGCCTCTTTATGGTTATTCTTTCTTGATTTTAAGTGAAGGAGTATCAGACTAGACTGTCACCTTGTGAGCTTTGGAAAGTTATGGGAGCGAGCCTCCACAGATCTTGGAGCCGGAGCCAGGCCAGAGTTTTTGGTTGGCTAGTACAATCCCAAGGAATGACTGGGCCCCATCTCAGCAGCTGCTGTGATGCCATTTTCTGGAGTGACTTTACCTGTTAGCTCTTTTTCAGTCAGACGTTACCTTGGTGGGGTTAAGTTGTGTCAAGTTGGAACCCATTCTTGATGCTTCTAATGCTGTCTTATAAGCTCTGAGGCATCCTTGTCCCAATTCCCATTAGCAGTGATGAGTTAGTTCTCCTAGAACAAGGCAACATTGCTCCCTTGCCATTCTAGGGGTACTCCCTGAGGGTTTCATGATATCTTTCTAATACTATCAGCTGAAGCTCCTCTTCAGGTGTGTTTTCCTCAATAGAAACTGCCAATGATAAGCACCCCAGTATCATTTAACCAAATACCATCAATTCACCTTTACAAAGGAATATTTACTAAGAAGATAAAGTAAAAACAGAGGTATAAGCATTTCCCTCAATACCCAGGGGTATGCTATTCTTTGTACTACTTAGATCCCTGTTCCACATGACTCAAATGGATTTCTGATCTCATAAATTTGAATATTGCCTCCCATATAGTTTGAAACTGTGTGTGCAGGCTAGTCCTGTAGGATTCTTGTCCATAGTCCTTTCTGTTTTGGAAGTAAGGGTTCTATCTTGCTTTTACCTACCCAATATTTTGCGTATTTTTACCTACTTGCTTTTACCTGCCTAATATTGCAAAAATACTAGTGTAGCCCTTAGACTTCCCACCTGGTTGCACATCGCTATTGCCACATGACCAATCCTTTCTTTTTCACTCATAATTTCTCAGGTGACATTATTTACTCCATTTCTCCTACAAAATTCTTTACTTGCTATATGTTGCAGCCTGTTCATACACACCATCTGCTTTTTCATTGCCTTCTGTGTGATAATTATTTTTAATTCCTCTGAAATTATAGTGTTCTGTGACTCACGGCCCTACAGCAACCCTGGTAGAACATGGATATTAAAAAGATAGATCTTTGTTCCCAGTAGAACTTTGAGGTCCTTAAAAGCTTTGCAGTTATCTGAAGACAATCCAGTCCTCTCTCTGCCTCCTCTTCAATTTTGGGCCCAACACATCGTCCATTTGTAATGTCTGTCCAAAACACACACACACACACACACACGTATATACACACAAACACACACATATACACATATATACTGATGAACCAGGTCTATAGGTTGTCCATTTAACTGCATTTTACAATTCTGGGCAATAGATATTCTTCATCCAATTGGCTTTTCCTGTGTAGATAATGGCTTGTTTATTGGATTGATTGAATGGTCGGGTCAACCTTCAGTTTTCTTAGCTATAAAATGGGAATAATAAGAGCACTTTTTTCACAGAGTTGTTGTAAGGACTAAATGAGATAATATGTGTGAAAACGCTTTTTAGAAATATTTTTTGGAGGTGGAGCCAAGATGGTAGAGTAAAAGCAGTGACTTGCTTGAGCTTTCCTCCAAACCCCTCCAAATACCTGTAAAAATGACTCTAAAAAAATTCTAGAGCAGCAGAATCCACAAAAAGACAAAGTGAAACAAATTTCCAGCCCAAGACAACCTGAATGGTTGATGGAAAAGGTCTGCTGTGCTGGGCTGGGAGAGGAGTACAGTTCAGCATGGGCACACAGGCAAAGACAGGGCCCTAGCAAACCTGGAGCAGGCCTCAGGGGATTGAATCAGTGACAGCTGTGGTGGTTTCCAGACTTCTCAACCCACAAACACCTAAGACAACTTAGAAGATCAGTAGGAAAGGTCTGTCAGACCATGGTGAAAGAGGAGCTTGGTTTGGCCCCATTCCCCACACAGCCCCAGGGTGGCGGCTGCTTCCAGAGCTCTTGGCCCACAGATGGAAGGGGGATCAAGCTGCTGATCAGAGGGGGATTGCAGGGGTCTCTTTGCTGGTGCTAAGGAAGGATTCTCTTGCTTTGCCTGTGCTTAGAACTGGGTCACGGTCCTGGGTGGTAGTCCTGGGGTGAGGAGGAGTGCTGCTGTGGTGCAGCTTGTGGCAGTCATGCAGAGAGAATCCTCCTCATAGTTCTAAGGCAGAAAAGAGTGCTTGTGGTCACTCATAGACCAGAGGCTAGGTCATAGGCTAGGAAAGGAGTAAACACCTCTCCTTTGATCATACCACCTTGGAAGAACTGAAAACTTTCAGGTCCCTAGAAGCATTTCCAAAAACAACTGCACAAAACCCCTGAAGCTTGGTTCAGTACATTCTCCACACTGGAAGCAGACCCCTACTTTAAAAAAGAGTTTAAAACTCAAGTAATTGACTGGGAACATGAGCAAACAGCAGAAAAAAAATGAAAATAGAATCTTACTTTGGTAACAGAAAAGATCAAAACATACAACCAGAAGAGGTCAACAAAGTCAAAGCTCCTATATCCAAAGCCTCTAAGAAAAATATGAATTGGTCTCAGGACATGGAAGAGCTCAAAAAGGATTTTGAGAAGCAAGTAAGAGAAATAGAGGAAAAATTGGGAAGAGAAATGAGAATGATGTGAGAAAATCATGAAAAATGAGTCAACAACTTGCTAAAGGAGACCCCCAAAATACTGAAAATAACGTCTTAAAAAATACACTAACCTAAATGGCAAAAGAGGTCCAAAAAGACAATGAGGAGAAGAATGCCTTAAAAAGCAGAATTGGTCAAATGGAAAAGGAGGTCCAAAAGCTTGCTGAAGAAAATAATTCCTTAAAAATTAGAAAGAAGCAAATAGAAGCTAATGACTCTATGAGAAATCAAGAAATTGTAAAACAAAACTAAAAGAATGAAAAAATAGAAGATAAAGTAAAATATCTCATTGGAACAACAACTGACATGGAAAATAGATCCAGGAGAGATAGTTTAGAAATTAAAAATACCTGAAAACCATGATCAAAAAAAGAGCCTAGACATCATCTTTCAAGAAATTATCAAGGAAAACTGCCCTGATATTCTAGAACCAGAGGGTAAAATAGAAATGGAAAAAATCTACCTATTACCTCCTGGAAGAGATTCCCAAAGGAAAGCTCCTAGGAATATTATAGCCAAATCTCAGAGTTCCCAGATCAAGGAGAAAATACTGAAAGCAGCCAGAAAGAAAAAATTCAAGTATTGTGGAAACAATCAGGATAACGCAAGATTTAGCAGCTTCTACACTAAGGAATCTGAGGGCTTGGAATATGATATTCCAGAGATCAGAGGAGCTAGGATTAAAACCAAGAATCATCTATCCAGCAAAACTGAGTATAATTATTCAGTGGAAAAAATAGGCATTCAATGAAATAGAGGACTATCAAGCATTCTTGATGAAAAGACCAGAGATGAATAGAAAATTTGACTTTCAAATACAAGACTTAAAAGAAGCATGAAAAGGTAAATGGGAAAGAGATATCATAAGAGACTTTTAAAAGTTGAACTGTTTACATTCCTACATGGAAAGATGATATTTGTAGCTCATGAGACCTTTCTCAACATTAGGGTGGTTGGAGGGAATATACAGAGGGCACGGGGTGAATTGAATAGGAAGGGATGGTACCTAAAAAAGAAGATTAAGGGATGAGAGGGGAATGTACTTGGAGAAGGAGAAAGGGGGAGGTAGGATGGGGTAAATTATCTCACATAAAAGAGGCAAGAAAAAGATTTTACGGTGGAGGAGAAGTGGGGGAAGGTGAGAAGGAATGAATGAATCTTATTCTCATCGTATTTGGCTTAAGGAGGGAATAGCATACTCACTCAATTGGTATGGAAATCTATCTTACCCTATAGGAAAATAGGTGAGAAGAGGATAAAAGAGGAGGGGCAGATTGGGGGAGGGGATAATCAGAAACAAACTTTTGAGGAGTGACAGGGTCAAAGGAGAAAATAGAATAAACAGGGGGAAGAATAGGATGGAGGGAAGTATAGGTAGTCTTTCACAGCATGACAATTATGGAAGTGTTTTACATGACCACACATGTATAACTGGTATGAAATTGCTTGCCTTCTTAATGAGGGTGGGTGAGGAGGGAGGAAGGGAGAGAATTTGGAACTCAAAGTTTTAAAAGCAAATATTAAAAATTATTTTTACATGCAACCGTGAAATAAGATATATAGGCAATGTGGTATAGAAATCTATCCTGCCCTACAGGAAAATACAGGAAGGGGAAGGGGATGAGAGAAGGGGGGGGGAGTGATAAAGTGAGGGCACATTGGGGGGAAGGGGTATTCAGAATGCAGAATTGGGATGGGGAGAAGGGAGAGATGGGGAGAAAATTTGGAACTCAAAATCTTGTGGGAGTGAATGTTGAAAATTAAAATTAAATAAATTTAATAAAAAGAAAAAAGTTCCTAAAAATGAAAATTAAAAAAATATTTAAAAGTATTATTGTCATCCTCATCCTCATCATTATCATTAATTTCTGTTTTGTTAGGTCCTTCTTAAAATGTGGTGCCCCAAGGTGAACGCAGTCCTCTCATTTTACAGAGGAGGAAGACAAGAACTAGAGACGTTAAGTGATTGGCTCAAGCAATGAATACTTGGTGAGTATTGATGATGGGCTCAGCCCTATGTCAGGAGGTAGGAGTTACAAGGAGATGTTCAGATCCAGCTGCAGCCCCAGGTCTTTTATGGAGCACAGCTTTGCCTAGTCGGAGTATGCTTAAATGGGGAAAAAGAATAGCAGATCAATAAATGGTGTCACAACTGTTACCAACTCCATTGAGAAACCATCTGGGCTCTTGTAGACTTCCTGGTGTTTGTTGACTCCCTGTGGGTGCTGAGCCCCAGTTTGATTCCCTAGTGAATAGTTTGTGGCAACTTTCCCAGCAATCTCTAATCCTGACTTCCTCAGACTGACTTCCTTTAGGAAAAAAAAAAGCAAAACCCAAACCTCCCCCCACCTCCCCAAAGCAAAACTGAGGCTTTGAATAGGACTATCCCCTCATTCTTCCCAAAACTTGTCTGCTTGCTGTGGCTATATGATCTGGCCCCTGCCCAACTCTTTTTTCTTTCCCTCTTAATTGTTTTTTAATCATTCATTTCTTTCTTATGTCACTGTCACTTCACAATAACTTCTTTCCCCCATAGAACCCTCACTCAGTATAGTCACACACACAAAAAAAATAACCCAGCCATGTCTGAAAATACATGTCTCATTCTATACCTATAGGCCACCACAACTGTTCTAAGACTGAGAAGGCTATGTGTCAGAGGTGTGACTCTAATGCCATTGTCCTCTTGAAGATTCATGTTCAGTGTTGGTATGAAATGAAGCACTTGCTAGTCATTGGACATTTACCAAAAGAAATTCACCTCACCCTAAAAGCAAGGATGGTGGCACTTCAGCCCCTCTCCTCCATCTGGAAAGGTGGCTGGTCAGTAGGTGATCAGGAGATAGTAACTCACACGGTCCTAAGTATCTGCCAAATCTGAGAGGCACAGACTCTGTGTGGCTGGGACTTTTAATATCACTAGATGACCAGGATGCTGTGTCAAGGAAATCAGGGTCAATCTGGTACGGGGGCAACTTTGTCCTGAGACTACCCTATGTTGACTTGAGAGCTGGGAAGCAGCAAAGGAAGTTGTATCAGGGAAGCTGGCGCCAATTGGTTCCCAGGAGGAGTTTTATCTTTCCACGCTGTGGGTGGGAAGAATGAAGTCGTGTCAGGGACACACTTGTCTCATAGTATGATTTACCACTGGTTCTCTGAAATCACAAGTAGACACACTGCGTTGATCAGAGTTCTGAAGGCTTTCAATGTTGTTTACAGTATTGTGGTCATCTTGTACCTTATTCTCCTGATTCTGTTTACTTATTTATTTTTGCATTATTTTATACAAATCTTTCCATTTTTCTCTAAATTCTTCATGTTTATCATTTCTTTAAAATAATAATGTTACATTAAATTAATATATAATAATTTGTGTATCCATTCTCCAATTGATGGGCACCTATTTTCCTTCCAGTTCTTTGCTAATACAAATGTGATATTATAAATATTTTTGTATATATATAGGATCTTTGTCTTTGACATTCTTGGGGAATATGTCTGTGGTGGTATGGCTAGGTCAAAATGTGAGTATAATTTAGCGACTTTTTAAAAAAAGTATAATTCTAAATTGTTAGCCAGAATAGTTATATGAATTCTCAGCTCTAGCAACAATGCTAGAGGAACAATGTGCCTGTTTCCCCACAGCCTTTCTAACATCTACCATTTTTTTCATTTGTCATCGCCAATCTGATACGTGTGAGGTAAAACTCCAGAACTGCTTTAATTTATATTTCTCTTATTGTTAGTGATATGAAGCATTTTTTCATATAATTATTGATAGTTCATATTTCTTCCTTTGAAAATTGTTTACATCCTTTGGCCATTTATATCCTGGGGAATAGTTCTTGTTTTTAAGGGAGGGTTCAATAGGAGACTCACAATCAAATGACTTTCTCCATCAGACATTTAGTGGCCTATGTGTATATGAAAGGTCATGAAATGGTACTGAGATTTGACAAAGCTTTTAGCTTTACATAATTGTTAGTTCCCTTTATACCTTGGATAATTTCATAGGTACACCAAATTCCTGATTAGGAAACTCCCTTAACTAATGCTGACTGGCACTTTCTCCACCATTTATACTCTTAGAGAATTGCACAGGGGTATTCAGAGGTTAAATAACTTGCCCAAGGTCACATAGCCAATATGTGTCAGTAGTGGGACTTGAACCCAGGGTAGTTCTGTGTCCACTCTGGCCCCTGTTAGCTCTCCTCTGATATCCTGGCTATCAAACCCTTAACAAAGGTATTTGATGTTAACATTCTTCTCCTCCCCCACTTTTTTATTTCCTTTTTCTTATTTCCTCTTTTTCTTTTTTGGTGAAGCAATCGGGGTTAAATGACTTGCCAGGGTCACACAGTTAGTAAGTGTCAAGTGTCTGAAGCTGGATTTGAACTCAGGTCTTCCTGACTCCAAGGCTGGAGCTCTATCCATACTAAAGCTTTTTAAATTCATATGTTCAAAGTTATCTTTTATCTTTTGTAATCACTTCTAACCCTTGCTTGTTTAGGAATTTTCCCCCTGGGTGTCTTTGAAAGGTATCCAATCTAGTTCTCTTCTAAATTTTGGTAGTTTGACCGTTAATATTTAGGCTGTGTATGCATTTTGACCTTACTGGAGAATTACCAAAATTTTTACAGTGTTTTCTAATGAGATCATGATTTAATTGCCTCCTATTTCAGGGAGACAGGTAGTCTGTTATGAGATCCTGACCCTCTGGGTAGCTCCCCTGCTCCTGTCTTGTGGCTGGAAAGGGGAGATAGACTCCAGTCTATCAGGGTTTGGTTATTTATTTATTTTTTTGGGGAGGGGCTGTATTATAGGACTGAAAGGAATGTTAACAGTATGTTAAATGAAGTTAACGTATCTGCTCTTACTGTGCAAGCACTCATCTAAATAAACTATATATGTAAATGATGATACTGAATGAGAGTGGATATGAATTTAACACTAACTGGTAGGGGAACAGATGGGCCTTGACCTTTGTTATGTCTTCTTTATTCCCTGACTTTCACTTTCCAAAACTCACACGTAGTTCTATGCCTGGTGTCACCTTCCTCCGTTTATTTTTCTCTAGGTGCTACACATTTCAGGAGGAAAATAAAGCTACATAATGGTGTCCAGGTCAGGAGCCACAATGTCTCTGTTACATATGTGTACTAGTATGAGTTCAGAGGCAGGAGAAGAAGAAAGTGGTAGATAGGTGGTCCCATAATACACAGAGTGTTTGGGTCCATTGTCAGGAAGATCTGAATTCAAATGTGGCCTCAGATACTTATTAGTTGTGTGACCCTGGACAAATCACTTAATCTGTTTGCCTCAACTTCCTCAATTGTAAATTAGGGGTAATAACAGCACCTGCCTTTCGTGGTTTTTGGGAAGATCAAATGAAATACTATTGGTAGGTGCTATGTAAATACTAATCATTATTATTGTGATTAATTATTATATAGCTGGATACTGTGGTCCTTGGTGTAGTGAGACTGCATAGAATCACAGACTGAGAGATGGAAAAGCCCTTAGGGGACATCTAAGAGGCCCCTGAAGACTGCAGGAACAGAGAACAAAGGACAATTTTAGGATCATATGATCACAGAGTTGTCCCTATTCATACCATCCAAGGATGGGTGTCCTACAAATTTTCAGGAGATAGTCTGATTTTCAGCTTACAAATGAGGAACTGAGACCCAGACAGGTTAAATGACAGGCAGTAAGTATGAGAGTCAGCCTTTGAACCCAGGTCCTCCAATTTTAGGCACCATTCCACTATACCATGATGCAGTAGATGAAGTCCAGCATCTTCTTCCCCAAAATCTGAGTTCATTCTCTTGGGGAACTTCTAATATGGTATCTAATTAACAATAAATAAATGAAATCAATATCCACTATGTTTACTTTTTTCTTTTTCTTTTGCTATTATCCAAAGGAAGTGGTTGCACATAGGAATGTGTAAACACACGAATTGGACACAAATGTACTTTTTTTTCTACCTATCTCTCTAACCTCATCTTCTGCTTTTTGATTTTTAAGGAGTTCCAGCTCTTTTGGGTTTTGTTATCAGCTAAGCTAAGTTTAGCTGGTCCTCCTCCCCTAGTCCCCCTGAGAAGAATAGCCTATGTGCCTAAGATGGCAGGAATTGATTAATTTCTTCCAGATTTAATTAAAAGCACCAGCCTATCAGTTAATTACCACTTGTATAATCAGCCCCATGCTGCTCCTGACAGTCCAGTGGGAGTGGGTGGGCTATAAGATCTATCTGCGCACAGTAGGATGAATAACTGCATGGCTACGGGAGCCTTTTAGGTACCTCAGAGAGCCATTGTGAGTTGGAGTTCAGAGCATCATACCCTAGACAAAAGTTTGAAAATTGATCTCCTGTGCATCACTGTTCACTGAAGGCTTAGGGCTTTCACTGTACCATATGTGACACAGTCAAGGGTGTGCTGGAGCCAGATCAAATGGGCTCCTGAGATCTGATTATTAAATTTTCAATGTGAGTATTTGTTTCATTCTTTCTGTGTTATCATGTCTATTTGTGCTGACCCATGTTTATAGGAGAAAGGTTTTATTATTATTTTTCTAATTATATTGTATCATTAAATGCCTTTGCTTTGACTAGGCATTCCCTTTGTCTATTCAATGAGAACCATATCAGCAGATAGCTTGGGAGTTATGTTTTAAGGGAATCTGAAAGACCTACAGAGAACCTTGAACTTGGGGTAGCCTTCTCTGGGGAGGGGGTACCTAGTGATTATACCTTTTAATTATCTACTTTGCTACTTTTACAGCCTGCTCCTCCTTTAAGGGACCCCCCCTTTTTTTTTTTTTTAACAGAATACATTTAAAAAAACTTCTTTAACTGAAACTCAGCCAGGTTTCAGATAGAAGTATAAAGTAGTTTCTCCACAGTTCTGTTTGACTCCATGGCTCCGTTCTTCTTATCCATCAACCCAGAGAAATGCCATCTTTAATACTTGCCCTGATGCTTGCTAAAAGAGCATATTTATTCTGATAAATATTAATCAGCAGTGCCCGCAACGAGAATCTAGAGTAGATGTGAAATGTATGTTCTGCCTCATTGGGAATTTTAACATTAATGATTTTTTTTTCCTCTTCCCCAAACTACAACTAAAAATTAAGTCTATTCTGCTTGTCACCAGATTCCTCACTGTAATGGGTACTAATGAAGTAAATTGTGAATAGCAGTCAAGGATAATAGATGAAGTCTGTGAGGTAAGAAAGGGATTAGTTTGAAACAGAGCTAGCCTTACCAGTAGTCAGACTAGGTGGCTTAAAGATACTTATCTATTGCTGATGCCTCAAACTCCACCAATGGAGAATCATTCCATTGATCTGAAATTGTCTCCTTTTAAAGTGAACAGAGGGGCAGCCAGGTAGCACAGTGGATAGAGTACTAGGCTTGGAGTCAGGAAGGGGAGTCTTCCTGAGCTGAAATCTGGCCTCAGCCATTTACTAGCTATGTGACCCTGGGCAACTGTTTGCCTCAGTTTTCTCATCTGTAAAATGAGCTGGAGAAGGAAATGGAAAACCATTCCAGTATCTTTGCCAAGAAAACACCAAAAAGGGGTCATAACGAGTCGCACTCCTCTGAATGACAACAAAAGTGAAAAGACCTCTGTGGTAGTTTTTCACCGTAAGCTGTTAATAGCTATTTATTCCTCAGTGAGGTAGCCCCTTTGGGTTTGCTTCCAGCCATCACAGTCTATAAACATTGTTCCTTATTGTGCCTCTTGAGACAGCACTGGACTAGGTGATATCTAAAATTCTTTCCAAAAGTCTGAGAGATAAAGGAAGCTGTTGCCTTCTCTGTAGGGACCAGATATTGCTAAATTTGTATTCTCAGATACATTTGGGCTTTTAGTAACCCCTTTCAGTGAACTTCCCTTGCCCCTCTGTCATACTAACTGACTCATTCCCCATCTTCAGGTGTCCAGAGCCCTCATACATGCTCTTCCTTCCTATCCAATCCCGCTCTCAGGAAAGTATTTGATGTAACTCATTCCCTTAAAGTGAATGAGCTTTCCTTCTTTTATCTTCTCTCCCAGGGGTCTCTATACTTTAAGTCTTATCCCTTAATATGGAGTGGGAGATATTTTTGTGGACAGAAGTCTCTCTAGAGTCCTTGAAACAAAAGCATCTTGTGCATCTGTTTCCTCTTTCCACTTAGAGGGTCAGATATGCATGTCCCCACTGGTCCATTGCTTTGCCTTCTCCAGGGGCATCCTGTGATATTAGACATATGGTTCTGATGGAGAAGAAGATGAAGGAAGGAGCCATATACCAGCCATGGCTAATCTTGCGGTGGTGTCCACAACAAATACTGTGTGAACTGTGTCTTACAAGTTATTGGTATCCCTTCTTCCTCTAGCACATCCATGATCATGCTTTTTCCTCTTCTTCCCTTCCTTCTTTCCTTCCTTCCATCAGGGATAAGTGACTTGTCCAGGATCACACAGCTAATAAGTGTCTGAGGCCATATTTGAACTCAGCCTCCTGACTCCAAGGTTGGTGCTACTTAGTTGGCCCTCATGGTCTGGCTTTTTCTAAGTGAGCTCTGATGATGAGAGAGACCAAGTTATTATTCTGAGATCTCAGCATTGGATTTGCAGTCAGAAGACCTGGGTTCAGATCCAAGGTCTATCATTTACTATTTGCATGATTTCTAGTAAATCACTAAATACCTCTGGTGCTATTAAAAAGGACCTCTGGTCTTTTTTGAAAAAAGTTACATGATAAATTTAGTATATATTTAAAAGAAATAGCAAGTTATACACAATAGATTTACAGTTTCATCTTTTTTTCTATTCTATTATGTTATGGAAATGCATGTTTTATTTCTTGAGCTCAGAATAAAATCAATAAAAAAAAGAAATGAGAGTTGGATGAGATCAGGGGTTTCAATCTTTTTGATGTCATGGATCCCTTAGGTACTCTGGTAAAATCTAAGGACCCCTTCTCAAAATAAGATCTTTAAATGCATAAAACAACAAGCATAGGATTACAAAGAATATCAACTGTGATAGAATATAGTTATTAAAATATTAGGGAAAATAAAATCAAGTTCATGTATCTTAGATAAAAAACCCCTGGTAGATGTTCTTTAAGCTCTCTTCCAACTCTAAATTCTATGATCCTACTTAATTGGTTAATGAGAACTTATATCTACAAAGCATTTTAAGATTTGCAAAATTCTCTAGTGGACAGGGCACTGGATTTGGAGACAGGAAGCCATCAGTTTAAATCCCTCCCCTGACATTTACAAGCTATGTGTCCATGGGTGTCACTTAACTTTTCTAAGTCTTACTTTCCACATCTGTAAAATTGGAATAGTAATAGCACCTACCTCCAGGGTTATTTTGAAGATCAAACGCCATACAGTATGTACAGCACTTTGCAAACCTTAAAGCTATGTATAAATGGTAGCTACTCATCTCCCAGTGCCATAGACAACTTTAAAATTCTTTCCAAGTGTGTTGATAGATTAAGTGTCCTTAGCTAGGGTGCTCTATTCCAATGAAATTACAGAGTTAAAACAAAACAAAACAAAACAAAAAAAGCAAAAGAAATCCTCATGCTTTTATAATGCCTTAAGGCAATGTAGGTCGGTGGTGAACTACTGTTACATCCATTTGACTTGAGATATAAAAATGAGAAAACTGAGGCTCTAGAGGAGTGGTGACCTGGATCCTACTTACCCCAAGGTCCTGCAGCTGGTGACAGAGAGGGCATACATCCTCTGGGTGGAATGGAGGGTGTCCTCTCCAGCAGCAGCCCTTCATTATGAGATGCTTTCCCTGCAGTTTCCCCTCTCTCCACAAATGAGAGTCCTTTGTATTCCATCTGCCCTTAGATGGGGGTGGGGTGGGGAGGAGGGAAGAGAGTTATGGTGCTTGGCCTTAGTTGCAAAAGTGCCTAGTCATAGGTCTGGGTCTTTAGCTTGTACTCCTTCCTTGCTACTGTGGCCTGGTGGATGCCCCCTGGGCTACATCTTTCCTCCATGCTGCAAAGCCTTTCTGTTTGCTGCTACCTGGCTGCCTTCCTCTCCCTACAGCTCTCTAGTTTTCCTTGGAGTTGAGCCAGCTCAGGGAACTCTCTGCTGAGGTTCACCGTTTTACCAACTCCCCAGTGCCAACCTGGGGGAAGAGCTCATTACCAAACATTTTAATACCTTTCCCTGCAGTTATCCCTTTTGGGCTATGTGCAGCAGGGAAAGATGAGGGGAGGTACACTGTAATAATATCTGACATTTGTTTAGAACTATAAAATTTGCAAAACTCTTTGCATATGTTATCTAAGCCTCATAACAAACCTCTGAAGTAGGTGCTATAGGTATTATTATTTCAGTTACATAGATGAGGAAACTGAGGTTCAGAGACATTAAATGACTTGCCTACAGGCATGTAGTATCACATAGTAAATGTCATATGTGGATGTGAAACTTAGTTTTTTAAAAAATAATATTTTATTTTTTCCCCAGTTTCATGTGAAGAGAACTTTTAACAATTAAAAAAATGAGTTTGAGAGAAATGATTATTAATAGACTATGCTTTGGGGAGATCCAGAGTTCTCTCCCTTTTTCTAAAGTTCTTATGTCAAGGCTCAGTTTCTGAAGGACAGGACTGATGATAGCAGATAGAATTAACATTCTCCTCAATCTAGGTATTGCTACACCACCCAACTTTACAAGGCATTTAATCTAAGACGAAACTCCAGGCTTGTTGTGTTCTACTCAGGCTTGGGTGGGGGATATAGATCCTTTGTCTAGATTTATCTGAGGCTGGGGGTGATTTGCAACTAAAGTCATGGCCCCCTAGCCCCTCATTAGAATAGGTCCACCTCTCATTATAATATTCATTCTCTCTCAATTAATTGTTAACCAATCAGAGTTGATTGCCACTCTCAGGAACACCCACTCTTCCAAGGGCATATCAACTGTGAGCCCACCACCATGATAGGTCTTTGGTCCAAGAGAGATGGCCAAATGACCATTCCTTTTACTAATAAAATGATTAGTTACCCAGAAACTATGTCTCTCAAACTTTTTAAATGTCACAAGTTCCAAATTTTCTCTCCCCCTCCCTGACCTCTCACCTCCCTGAGACAGTAGGCAATTTGTTATAGGTTATACATGTTCAGTCATGTAAAACACATGGCATTTTAGTCATGTTGTGAAAGAAGATACAGACCCAAAGGGGAAAAACATACACACACAGAAATGCAGGAAGTGAAAAATAGTATGCTTTGATCTGGATTCAGACTCTTATCAGTTCTTTCTCTGGATGTGGATAGCATTTTTCATCATGAGTCCTTTGGAACTATCATGAACCATTGTATTGCTGAGAATAGCTAAGTCATTCACAGTTGATGATTGTACAGTATTGCTGTAACTCTAAACAGTGTTTCCTGGCTCTGTTCACTTCACTTTGCATCAGTTCATGTAAATCCTCCCAGGTTTTTCTGAAATCACCCTACTCATCATTTCTTATAGCACAGTATATTCTATCACAAACAAATACCACAACTTGTCCAGCTGTTCTCTAATTGATGACCAGCCCCTCAATTTCCAGTTCTTTGCTACCACCAAAAGAGTTGCTATAAATATTTTTGTACAAATAAGTCCTCTCCCTCCTCCCTCTCCCCCTTTTTAAATCTCTTTGGGATGCAGACCTAGTAGTGGTATTGCTGGGTCAAAGGGTATGCACAGTTTTATAACCCTTTGGGCATAGAAACTTGACCCTGTTCACTCCAAGTCCAGCATCAGACCCTGTATCTGACTCTGACTCAGTAGGAGGCTGATATAGCCCGTGGGAAGATGGTTAATCTTCGTTACTAGGCAAGTGCCATGAGGCTTTAGGTAGCTCTAGGTCACTGGTTCTCCAAGTGTGGTTTGGACTGCCACCCTCCACCCCCAACCTTTCAGAGGCTTTTTGGGGTAAAAATTATTTTATAATATTGGGTGTTTAATTTCTAATACAGTAAATATTGATAGATATAACCTTTATAAGCAAAAGGTCTGGGGGGGGCAGTTCCTCAATAATTGTTAAGAGTGTCAAAGGATACTGAGACCAAAAAGACTGAGAAGCACAGGTCTAGTCATTCTTCTGTAGGAGAAAAGGGCTTTGCTGATAGGACCAAAGTGCTATCACTTCTTCAATCAATTTCTCTGAAGCCACAGGAACCCTCAAGCTATCTGGCAGTCTATGACTATTTCAAAGAAGCATCCTTGGAATAGAACCACTTCTTACTCATTCCTGCTCAATTACCCCTTCCCTCCTTATCTAGTTTAACCAAGGCATGCTGGTACAATAGCCAGTCTTCTGGCCTTGGGCCTCAGTAAAATGTACTTATCATCCTCTGAGGCCTGAGTTTCCTCACTTGAAAGATGGGAATTATGGGAGGTGGGATGGGATGGATTAGGTGACCTCCAATGATCCTTCCAGCTCCAGTTTTCTCTGATTCCATAAATTCAATGTAACCAGCTCTTTACTGGTGTGAAATAATGGAAAGAACATTAGATTTAGAATAAAAAGGAAGAAAGGAAACAAATATTAAATTAGAAAAATTTTTTTCATTTCCAAATTCTCTCCTTCCCTCCAGCCCCTCCACTACACATTAAGAAGGCAAGAAATATGATACCCATTATAATATGAAATCATGCAAAACATATTTCTACATTAGCTATATTGCATAAAAAGAGAGAAACAAGAAAAATAAAGAGGAAAAAATATGCTTCAATCCGCACTCAGAGTTCATTAGTTCTCTCTCTGGAGGTGGATAGCAGTTTCCATCATGAGCCCTTTGGAATTGTCATGGATCATTATATTGATCAGAGCAGCTAAGTCTTTCACAGTTGATCATCATTACAACATTGATGTCACTGTGTACATTGTTCTTTTGGTTCTGCTCGTTTCTCTTCATATAAGCTCATGCAAATCTTTCACGTTTTTCTGAAACCATCCCACTCATTGTTTCTTATAGCATAATAGTATTCCATCACAATCATATACTACAACTTGTTTAGCTATTCCCCAATTGATAGACATCCCCTCAATTTCTAATTCTTTGCCACCATGAAGAGAAGTGCTATAAATATTTTTGTGCATATGAGTCCTTTTCCTTTTCCTTTGATCTCTTTGGGATACAGCCCTGGTAGTGGTTTTACTAGATCAAAGGCTCTGCACAGTTTTATAGACCTTTAGATATAGGGAAACAAGCATTTTTAAAGCATTTCCTATGCATCAAGCACTGTGCTAAATAGAGCTTTATAAATATTAGCTCATCTGATCCTCACAATGATCTTGGGAGGTAGGTGCTATTATTCTTCCTATTTTACATATGAGGAAACTGAGGCAAACAGAAGTTAAATGACTTGACCAAGGTAATATAGCCAGTAAGTGTGGAAGCTGAATTTGAACTTAGGTCTTCTTAACTCCAGGTTCAATATTTTATCCACTGTATCACCTAGCTACCTCTAAGACTTATGTTCAAATGCCAGTTCTTCCACTTATTACTTGTGTGATGTGGGGCAGGTTATTTAACCTCTCAGGATGTGTTTCCTCATTTTTTTTTTTTTGGCTAGGCAGTGGGGTTAAGTGACTTGCCTAGGGTCACACAGCTAGTGCTATGTGTCTGAGGCCGGATTTGAACTCAGATCCTCCTGAATTCAGGGCCGGTGCTCTATCCACTGCACCACCTAGCTGCCCCCTGTTTCCTCATTTCTAAAATTCAAGGATCGCCCTAGTGGACCTCTGAGGTCCCTAACAGCTGTGGTATCAAACTCAGATAGAACAAGAAACACTAAACTGTATGTAAGAATCTCTGTCAATAGCATATTGACTTAGAAAACCACATATTAACATTTAATCTATGTCTTATTGTATTTTTATTTATTTTGTTAAATATTTCCCGATTACATTTTAATCTGGTTCTGGCTACATGGGCAGTGTTGTGGGCCACCACGTGTTGTCTGCCTGTGTTTGATACCTCTGCCTCACAGCTTATAACTCTGCCTTAGTGAAGGCTAAATGTGGAGGAACTGGTATCTGGGTAGGGCCTAGACAGAATACAGCCTCTGAGGTCCTTTCCACCATTAGATCTATAAGCCTATAAAATCAAGAATAATAAAAATAAAGATGATGATAGATATGGTTAGGTTTGTGCTCTAGTAAGATTACCTAGGCAGCTATGGGAAAGATGGAGAGAGAAGGGACAATATATTAAGTGGTAACGAAAGCCTGAATCAGTAAGATTGAATGCAGACAAAGGGATAGATGTAAGAGATATTGTGGAGGTAAGTGATGATACTTGGCAACTAACTGGATGTGGGGTGAAGGGGATTAGTATTGATACTCTGAACTTAGATGATTCAGAGGAGAGTGATTTCTAGCCTGATGCAACAGAAATAGCACTAGGTCTGGAGTCCAAGGATCTAGGTCAAATCTTACTTCTGCTAGCACATGTGTGACCTAGGGCAAGTCACTTATTCTCATTGGGCCTCAGTTTTTTAATCTGTAACATCAGAGGACTGGATTAGATGGGCTTCTAAGGTTCTGATAAATTCTAGCTCTATTATCGTATGATCTCTCGACAGAAATTCTAGACACTCTGCCTCACAATGCACATTAGATCTATTTGGCTGCCCTTTCACAAGCTTCATTCAAATGGAGCCTATAGTACAATAAAAACAAAACCCTCATATCTTTTTCAGTTGAATTCTATCTAGCCATAAGTCTCACAGGTTGAATTTGTGAAGCTGACTTTTTGAATGTAAGTGTAAAGCTTTACATCTACCTATTCAGTTTCATCTTATTTCATTTGGCACAAATTCTATTGTTATCTTTCAAGATCTTTCTGAATCCTGACTCTGTTATCCAATGCGTTAGCTGTAGCAAATACTTTGGCCACGTAATGAGAAGACAGGACTCGTTGGAAAAGACCCTGATGTTGGGAAAGATTGAGATGGATAGATAATGTCCTGGAAACAATGAACGTGAACTTGAAGACTTTGAGAGATAGTGCAGGATAGAATGGCTTGGCGTGTTATGGTCCTTGGGGTCATGAAAAGTTGAACGTGAATGAATGACTGAACAACAAGAAAAACCACAATGGCTAGATCAATTCACAGTTCCACCAACATCATTTTGGATGAGTCTGTCTTCCCCCCAAACAATTGTAACTTTCCTTTCTTTTTTTTTTTTTGTTTGCCATCTTTGCCAATCCAAGGAATGGGAGATGGAACCTCAGAGTTGTTTTAATTTTCATCTCGCTTATTTTTAGTGATTAGCAGAGCATCCTTTCCCATGTGATAGTTAATAGCTTATATTTCTTTTTTTTTTTTTTGAGGATGGCCTGCTCATATTTTTTTTTTGACATATATTCATTGGGGAATGGCTCTTGTTCTTATAAAGGGAATCTTTGTATATATGAATTAGTTTTTTTATGTATCTTGGATATCATACCTTTATCAAAGAATCTTGATGCAAAGATTTTTCCAATTAACTGTTTCCCTTCTAATTCTAACTGCACTGATTTTGCTTATGCCCAACCTTTTAGTAGTAAAGATATTCCATTTATTTTCTGTGGTCCTCTCTATCCCTTGTTTGGTTACTCATCAGTAGTTGTGAAAGTTATCTTACTTATCTGTGGATGTGAAAGGCATCTCTTTCTCTGCTCCTCTAATCTGTTTATGATGTGGCCATTTATAGGTAAGTCATGTATCTATTTGGGTCTCATTGTGGTATATTCACTTTGTATCACCTGTAGGATCTAAGAAAAGGCATAATAGGCTTAAAAATTGTGTCAAATTGAATTGGTTAGGCTGCCTTTACCCACTAATGCTTCAAACTTATTAGTCCACAAAATACACTTTAACCTCTGTAGAGTGATTTAGCAGAGATCTGGATACTTAAAAGGTGCTCCATAAAGACTTGCTGTTGGATCGACTATTTTGAAGAAAGAGAGAGAAACTATGATTCGACCTCTTCCAGGCTGAGTAGTCCATGGCTCCAGCACTGCTATCATAACTAGTTTAGATGATAGCTAAGTTGATTCTAGAATTGTTTCTATAACTTGTTTGTTAGTGTGAGTGGGCTTTCCAGAGGTTTATGAAGGAATAGAAAGAAAGTTCGTTCCCAGGTTGGATGTTCCCAAGCGTATACAATGATGAAGGCATAAAACAGTCATGAAAATGTCACCCAGGGCTCAAGCCTGGGCATTTGCATAAGACTCTCCTCCTTGGTAGAGAGAGTGACTACTTGATGTCTGTGTGTGTGATGCTGAGTGTGTGAGTGAAGGGTAGAGCTCTCAAGAGGTTGGGAAAAAAAGAGACTTCTAGCTTTGAGAGAGGACACACACAGTTCCAGTCTGTTTTCCCAAAGAGGCCCCTTAGGGGGATAGAAAAACTTTGGGAAGAAACCAACATTTGGAGGAGCCAGCACTTCTGATGAAGAACCAGGGGATAAATAAGATGCTTGGGCTCACCAAACAGGACTTCATATTCTTCTGCTGGGAGAAAGTTTAGGACACCCTAAAGAAATTTTTAGGTAAGTGTGGCTTACTCAGGGAAGTCATTATTTTTATATGGAGTAACTTCAGCATCCCAATGTGATGATTTAAGGTATTACTATTAATTCATTTTTGGAAAATGATAATTTTCCTCTTTAATCCTGTAACTCCAAGAGGCCTGTTGCATTTGGCAGAATGGTTTTTATGACTTTCTCTCCCAGTATCTATGTAACTGATCCATCTCTGAGAAACCTGGCTCCAATTTTATAATGGAAGTTAGTGACACAATGTAGTCAATGACAATTTGATTCATAGCAATTCAATTTCTAGGCCTCTTTCTGGAAGGCATCTGTTCTAGGAAATGAGTTGTAATGATGCCCCAAACTCTGGTCATCCAATAAACATTTATAGCCATATTATCTTACCCTCTGGTGGGAGTGGAAGTAGTAAAAAGAAAAAAAAATCAGTATTCTTGTCTACTTGCATAGACTAAATGCCTACTTGCTGGGGGTGATGCTTTATAAGGTATGTAAAACTGAACGTGGGTAAAGAATGAAGGGGACAGTAATTGATCTGTACGTAGAATCATAGATTTAGAACTGGAAGAAACCTTAGAGGACATTTAGTCCAACCACTTAATTTTACAGACAACAAAACTGAGTCCCAGAAAGAGAAAGTGACTTGTTTAATGTCACATAGACAATACATGGTAAAGCTGAGGTTTGAACTCAGGTCCCATGACTCCAAATCATAGGATCATAGAGCTAGTGCTAGAAGAAACCTTAGAGGTCATCTAATCCCAACCCCTTATTTTATAGATGAAGAAACTATGGCCCAGAGAAGGAGAGTGATTTGCCCGAGATCATGCCACCAGGGGCAGAGCAGAGCTTCGATGCAGGCCCTCTAACCCCACACCAGTCAGTGTTCTTCCCATTGGGCTGGCACTTCATAAGCCTCATTTCTGGAGCCCTCATTAGCCACACTCCAATTCTGACACAAACTGAAAGATTCTTCATGGCTCCTGAATCTGTCCCTTCTTTAGGAGAGCAGCATAATTCCTCTTGACTGAGCCTAATGTTCAAGAATTTAAAAAGAGAGGAGTGATAAAGGGGCAATGCATTCACATTAAGTATCCTAACAGGATCATTTTCTTTAAATGAAGATGGATTTTAACTTGCTGCTTTCAATTATAAGAACAATAAAGATTTTCCTTCCCTGATCAGCTTACACTAACTAGGGGCTATGTTGTTAACGGGAAGCATCTTAACATGGGCTCTGTATACTGTCTCCATTACTGTGTCCATTAAATATGCAATCAAACATTTATTACTGACGTTATTTTTGAGTTACTGAAGTAAGGACTTGATTTATCTTTTAAAAAAAATAAGCACAACCCAAACCAACAGATTTATTAGACCTCAACAAATGTTCCTTTAACTCTGATGATATTTTTAAATACTTTACCAAAATGGCCTCATTAAATCTTATGCCAGATACAGTATTTAAATAAAATTCAAGTTAAAGGGGTTTCTTTTCTTCTCTCTTCCCAGAGATTAATTGAATGAAAGCTATTTTTTTCAAAAAGTGCTGAAAGTTGCCTTAGAAAAATTAAAAATACTTCCTTTTTTCATGTTTGTCATTCTCTCTAGCAGTTATTATATTACATCAATATATCCTGCTGTTTAAATTAAACAAATTTGAAACTTGTAGAAGATAGTCATTTGTTAGTTTCACAAAGACCTTATATCTTGACTGCAGGTGTTATCATATAAAGATTTTTTTTATGCTTTGTCCCTGTTGTGAAATTCAAACATGTTTATGCATTTTCATTTATTCAAGGCCATCACTGACATTACTCAAGGTGGAAGATCTTACTTAAACAAATGATAAAACTTGGTAATAAAAATACAAACAAGACCTTAATTCATGAATTTATTAGCTGTTCTACCTATTGTGAATATTAGCCGGCTTTTTATCTTTAGCTCCAAAAAGAAATTAGGAGTCAGTCTAGAAAGAGAAGGACTGAAAGAAGATATAATCAAAGTCTATAAAATCCATTTGGAGTAGGGAAAAAGAAAATGATATTACCTCTGTCTGGAAAATGTTCCTACCTCTTCTCTACCTGCCCATACTTTTCCCATCCATCAAGACTAAATTTATTTCTACTCCATTTCTCTGACTATTCTGGCCCATGATAATCTTTATTCCTATAGAGCTGACATAAGCCCCACAATTTAATCCTTAATTATACATTTAGCAATGTACTGCAAGGTTTCTCACAGGTTTTGGTTGGCTGTCTCCATATATGAAAATGACAGGAATGTGGCAAAGCAGGTAGAAGAAATATTGGCCTTTCACCCTGGATTTACCTTAATCTTTGTGTTTTTTACCTCACCCACTCATCTGTATGGGAGAACAGAGGAGCTTGGAAAACTAGGGAATCCCCAAACTGTACAACTGTGTTACTGGGCAAATGACTATTAGTTGCTTTACAGTTTAGCTTTCAGAGATTACAATTGGGAAATATATAGTATAATCACCGTAAACCAGGGTGATGTCTTTTAAGAGCTGGACCAAAGCCTTTGGATCAGGGAAAAAAAAAAGATTAAGCCTGAAAACACTAACTGGTTAGGAGAACCTAGCTAGCTAGTGTCTAGTTAGCCTCTCTGAGCCTGGGTGGAAAATCTTTTAATGGAAACCAGAGAATTAGCCAAGACTCCAAAAGGAACAAAACAAGAAAAGCCTAGGAAAGGTTTTTTTCTAGTTCAAGATAAGGGTTTCTGCCTTTTCTAAAAGACTTGTTATTGTTGTTGTGAAGAAGAAAAAGAAGAAGGAGGAGGAGGAGAAAGAGGAGGAGAAGGAGAAGAAGGAAGAAGAAGAGGAAGGAAGGAAGAGAAAGAAAGAAAGAAGGAAAGAAGGAAGGAAAGAAAGAAAGAAGGAAGAAGAAACCTGTATCGAGGAAAAGCCCATGGGTACCTACTCTTAATCCTCAAGGATTTTAGTTGAGTTAGAAGCTAGGGACAGACAGCAGAGCCGTGTAAGCCAAACACTAAAAGACCAGCAGGGAGCAAGGCCTGCCCTAAAAGTTTGATGAGATCACTAAGAGCCATCAGTACCTCTGTTGGACACAACAGTTTTCACTGACCACACACACATTCCCTATTGTTCTCCTTTCTACACATATGCTCCCTCTACATGTGCTCCTGGCACGTGTCTCCTTCCATTTATATCTTCTATGTGTCCTACTTGTGATGGTGATTGGATATGTGGGAATATACACTCCAGGAATATGGCAGAAATGTTTTGTTGCTACTTACAAAAAATATACCATTATATTAAATGAGTTTGCTTTAAACTAGTTGTGTCTATTAAAGAAAAACAAGTCAGCAGGGACTCATGATCTATGGTTTTAGGGGACATGGAACTACAGAGTACCTTGAATCTGGGCTAACCATTTCTTAGGAGACCTGTGAGTTGCAGGGGACCAGTAGGGATGACTTGTACTGTTCACCCTCTTTTTTCATGTGTTTATACTGTATTTCCCAAACTAGACGTCAGGCAAGATTTTTGTTTCCTTTTTCTCTTCTTTCACCATATTACCCAGCACAGAGCTAAACATAGCATATTTTCTCAATAAATATTTCTTTCATTCAATTTGATTTACTTAAACTGAAATTTTTCAGTTTAATATTAGTTTAATTTGTACGTGAATTTGTTCACTAAACTCCAGAATGCCAGAACTTGAATCTGGAAGAAGGATTGACAAAAGCAAGTTGAGTTTTTTTCACAAAGCTGGGAATAAATGTATGGAATTTTTTGCCTTAAGGAAATGGTAGGGGTGAAACTATCAAAGAATACTTAATAAGAATTGATAGTGCCAGGATGGTCTATAAAAGGGAAACTGGGTATATGTGGGATGTGCCCATAACATAGGATGGTCTCTTTGTTGGATACTGAATGATAGGATCATGGCATCTCAGAGGAAGACAGGACTTCAGAAATGATCTAATCTAACCCTGGCCTGAATAGCAACCCCCTCTACAGAATCCCTTACCAATGATTCTGGTGACCGGGAAATTAATAGCCATGGCAGAGGGTGCATTGCATTTTTGGACAATTCCAATTGCTAGAACTGAAACTGAAAGAGATTGACTGATTCCTCTCCTGGGGAGCAGTCCTTCTAACACTTGCAGCCTGCTACCATGTTGTCCTCTAAGCCTTTTCATCTTACAACTCAACATTTTCAGTTCTTCCAACTGATCTTTCTAGGACTGGGCTGGAGAGATTTAGAGGCTGATCCTGGGAACATTTTTTCATGTTTCTGGCTTATTACATGTATGTTTAGAAGACTGAGTTGCTCAGAAATGGGATGATTCAGTCAAACGCCCCAGAAAGAACTCTGACTTTCTTTTTTGGGGTACGTTTGTATGCTTTAGATTTCCAAAAGTCAAGCCAAGCCAGAGTTCTTTGTGACATTCCCCTCTACAAGACCGGGTAATTAGGCCCAGCTCAGAGCTGGCCATCCAATGTGTTTGTTAACCTAACCTTTAATGTAAATAGTCCCAAAGGCTGTGACTAGGGATAGTCAGGGGGAAGAGGGAGGGCAGATGAAGTCACAGTAATGGCATAATTAATTCCAGTCTTCTAAGTCTAACTAATGCAGACCCAAGTACCCTTGCTGCTCTGAAACTTCAGGAAGGGCACAAAGCTTAGAGAAGTTATTTGTGCTGAAATGAATATTTTAAATATTTTCAAGAATTCCTTTCCTTTCCCTTCCATGATAATGAACTAGAAAGTCACAGTCTGGTGCAAGCAACTGCCAGTCTACTGGCTTGTGGCGTATTTTAATTGACTGTGAATTCCATAAATAAATACCTACTAGGTACTCAGTACTGTTAGGTGCTCTGGGGGATATGAAGGAATCTAGGATGTAATGTCCTCCCGAAATGAGCTAGTAGGATAGGTATTAAGATCTAGTTAGGTAGGTAAGACATACTTCACTTGTCATCCTGTAGTGTGGTGATAATTAAAAAGTTTGAGAGACATAGTTTCTGGGTAACTAATAATTTTATTAATAATGCTAGCATATTACTAATAAAAGAATGGTCATTTACATCCAAAATGCCAAATATACCTCATGGAACCCATTTAACCATTATATGTGTTGGAAGGGTGAATGTGAGGGTGGCAATCAACTCTGGTTAACAAGTAATGCGAGAATGAATATTATAATGAGAGGTGGACTTATTCCAGTGAAGGTCTTGGAGTATGTGACAATGAGCCCCAGGCTTGGTCAAAGAGACTTATCAATATCAATATCACCCATCTGACAAGAGGAAGAATCCATGTTTTCCCACACCTGTCTGAGTAAACACAATGAGCAGGAATCCACTCATTTCTTTACTCTCTTTGTTAGATCTTGGCCTTCCTTCCTGGCTGGGTAAGTCTTGCCCAAGATTTCCCTGAATGGTTGATTTCTGGATGAGGAAGTGGAAAATCCTTTAATCCCAATTCAATAATTGGTTATTAATATATGAAAGAAATAATAATTTCTCTTGGTGTAATAGATGAATGTTCTAGTTGAGAGGCGTAGACAGCATAGTTTTGCCTAGAAGGGGGTACTGTGTATGTCTGCTGAAGCACCGGTGCATCACTGCTGTACAGAAGAGGAGGACCAGTGGTAATGTGCTATTTCAGGGTATGTCAGCCTATCTGGCATCACCTTCTGGGAAACCCAGGGACAGACAAATACTGTAGAGGTTCAAAATTTCCACCCAGGAAAACTTTAATCTCCAAGAAGATGCTTTTACATTTAAGGAAGGCACCTAGGGCAGCCACCTCATCATTTCCCACCTGTCTGTGCTACTGGATTTCATCATGCTCTACAGAATCTCATCATCCTTCAAGATCGTATCAACACTGTAATTCACACTTCATTACTAGCCTCTGTCCCTGCGGCCCCTTCTTCCTTCTGATTGGAGTGAGTAGAGGGGGTAGACAGTGGAGAGCTCCCAGATCCTCCATTTGAGAAGGAGGCCCAGGGCAGCCATCTTATCATTCCCCACCTGACTGCATTCCTTTGAAATTTATCATGCTCCTGCCCAGCTTTTCCTCTCTTTCAGCTTTTAAAACTGTGTAGCTTTTGCCATTAGATTTCAAGCTCCTTGAGGGCAGGAACTGTCTTTTCCCTTTCTTTGTGTCTGTAGCACTTAGCACAGTGCCTGGCAAATAGGTGCTTAATAAATGTTTACTGAGGTGTTCAAGGAGGACTAGCACAGCTGATGTGACATCTGGTCAGACATCAAAGATGCCAAGGTTATCCACTACATTCAGGACCATCACTGGTCTTCTTGGCTTTTGTCTTGTGACTAGACTTCAGTGACTCTGAAAGAGAGAGTGAGGCTGACAACTTTGTGCAACTCTACCTCACTTAAACCTAATTCATGCACAAGTGAAGACTTTACCCGATGTTGTCGTTGGTCCTCTTTGGAAACAAAGGACAAACAGCACCCATGCAAAGAAAATGCTCTGGCAGCATTTCCACCAGCTCACTACTGAAGTAGAGTAGATCAAGCATATTTTGGGACTAGCACAAAGCCTTACACATATTAGATATGCAATACATGTTTTGTCAGTTTGCATTGAATTGAGCATCCCTATTCTCTTTGAGTCCCCTCCCTTAAAAAGAAGCTTCATTTGTATCAGTACCTCCAGCATTTAGCACAGTGCTTGGCACATAGTAAAGTATCAATAAAAGCTTTTTTGTTCATCCATTCATTCGTTCTAGCTATCATACCTCCTAATAGCTTTTATATCTATCTATTAAGAGTTATTGCTTCACCCTAGTCACCAGTAATTGTATTTCTGGACCTCTATACTGTCTGCCTGGATTCCCAAGCCCCTCTCTTACTGTGACCTGGTGACTGCCTATTTCTCAAGCCTCATCTTCCCATCCTGGACTTCTTCTGACTTGCTGTCTCGCACATTTGGTGTTCTCAGATCTGCTCATCTGCTTACAGAACCAGCTTGTCTGGACTTTGGGTATCTGTGTCCCCTGTGACTATACCATATTATCTGGTTATTGTCCCAAGACCCTGACTTGATTTTCCTGGAGGGTGTCCCTGCTTATTCCCAGGCTCCGTTGCTACTAACAGCTCCAGTGTGAAATTGGGGCTTGTATCTGTAATGCTCCACTCGCTGAAATTTTCCCATTGTACATTCTGTACCTGGAGGTGGCAACTCATCCTTACAATAAATTAATCCATTTTTATGTGCTAATGGCATCTTGACTGAATTAACCTGTCCATTCAGCCAGATAGCTGCTTAGAATGGAGTTTGTACTAAATTGACTTTTTGGCTGCACTGACATTGCTTTATCTAGGTATTCTTTGTTCCAAAACAGAACTCATTATTATTTTCCCTCAAGTCATTCCTTTCTCAATATTTCTGCCTTTCTGTTGAGGGCACCATCAACTTTCTACTCCCCCAAATTTACAATCCCAGACTTGACTCTTCCTTCTCCTTTCCCCACTCCTCCCCACCCCCCCAATCCTAATTCAGTCAGGTGCCAAGTCACTGTAACCTTCATTCCTCCACACCTCCATCTTCCCCATTTCCTACTGGCTGTACTCATTTTGAATTTCTTTGACTTTTCCTCAATCTCCTCCTCCCCCTTTTTATCTTTCTTTTGTGCCTTGTCTTCCCCTGTTAGATTGTAAGCCCCTTGAGGGCAGGGGCCATCTTTCTTTTTTCTATTTGTATCACCAGGTGTTTAGCACTCATAGGGTCCCTCGAGTTTATCATCTTTAGCAAAAACTGTTGTAATAATCTCCTAGCTAGTTTTGCTACTACCAGTTCTCCCCTTTCTAATTTGCTGTCCATGCAGTAGGTAGGTCTAACCAGGTCACACCCCCTACTCAAAAAATTTCACTAACCCTCAACTGTCTCTAGTATAAAGCATAAACTCATTCTTCTAGCGCTAAAGATTTTCTGTAATCTTGTCCCTACCTACCTTTCCAGACATTTCATATTATTCCTTTTCCTACTCCCTACCTTTCAGCCAATCTGGCTTACAGTCTCTGCCACCAGCCAGGCTATTGATCCCTGGTATGTAGAAAAGACTGCCTTCTTAACCTCCACCACTTAGAATCCTTAGGTTTCTTTTGAGGCTTAGTTTTGGTGCCAACTGCATTGTGAAGCTTTTCTTGACTCCCCCACCCCCAAATTATCTTGTGTTTATTTATCTGTTTATATGTTGTAAGCATCCCTATCTTCCCTGCTCCCCCTTGTGGTATCTCTACCCCTCCCATCTCTGTTTCTGTGTTTCTCTCTATCTCTGTGTCTGTCTGTCTCTGTCTCTCTCTGTCTATCTGTCTCTCTCTGTCTCTCTCTCTGTCTCTCTCTCTCCCTCTCCCTCTCTTTCTTCTCAACCTCTCTTGAATAAAATTGTGCCTTGTTTTGTGGGGTTCAGCTTTCAGAAACTCTAACCACCAGTGCTTTAGAAGATCTTAAGAGAATTGGACCTCAAGAAGTCTGAGGTGCAAACAGGCCTGACAATATTAAGGTCCCATCTCTAAATCTTGTGATCCTATAATTTCCTGTGGACCTCCTCCCTTGAGAACTGCCAAGTGATACTATTTCCTTTCCTAAGGGGGATCCTGCCAGGTCCCCCCTCCAGTGCTCTAGGAACTTGCTGGGGAGTGCATGTGTGGGACTGATCCTCAGGATACCTTCTTTCCTCTGACCTCCCCTCTACAGGATACTAAGCTCAGGTATTGGAGCTGTTGCCGGTGAGTGGAATCTCTAATGGTTTTTGTGCAACGATTAAAATGCCATATGTAGAAGGAAGGAGAAAAGAGAAGAGTTTCTATTCAGCTTCAGGTACTTCATTAGGTGCCTCAAACAGAATTTCCCATCAACAACCACAGCACGCATCCGGCAGCCCTGAAGTGCTTAAATTTCCTTTTATTAGTTCAGTTACAAAGCTCTGAACTTGAAAGTCCTTCCCGGACTCAGATCTCTACCGAACATTTAAATTAGCTTGAAAATGGGAGAACTGACTGAACTTTGGTTCTGTTCTGCTCCCTCCTCCCAACTGTACCCCCAACCCCTTTTCCTCTTCCCTTTTTCAGTTTTATTTGGAATTTAATTTGCTCACAAGCTTCACAGCTTCATCAAGATTGTGGGGCTGGTTGTTATGGAAATGGGAGGCTTGCATTTATTTACAAAGAAGCCACACTGAGATGGCCCCTCACAGCGGGAGCTGCCCAACCTGTCTGTCAGCAGGAATGGCCTCAAACTTGTGCAGACACAAATTCTCTCATGCTCTCAGTGGGTTGTAGGAGCAGCTTTGTGGGGGTGTGAAGGTGAGAGGCTCCAGGAAGTTTATGTCTTCCTCTGTTCCCCTACACTCAGTAAGAGCTTAATAAGCATTTGCCAAATTAAAGTGAATTGAAGCCTGTCTTTGATGCCTTGACCACTCACTCACAGCCAGCACTTCTAAATCCGGTATCTTCTTCCCACCCCAAGCAAAGTTGGTGAACAAATCCACAATGATGTAGTAATGAGGAAGGGAGCAGTGTCATGTCTATGAATGTACACTGGATGTAAAGCCTGAGTTTCTGTGTGACCTTGTGTAAATCACTGGACTTCTCATGGCCTCAGTTTCTTCATCTGTAAAACAATGGTGTATGACAAGATGGTCTCTAAGGTCCATTCTGGTTCTAAATCTATGATCCTATTAGGAGGTTTCCAGAGTATTCTTTTCCTTTTCAAGAAATGGGAATGCTTTAATAGGGATCTGTAGGAGACTTTGCTCTCTGACCTCAAAGGAGAACTGGTGGGGATTTCAAGTCATGTAGGAGAGGAAGGCATGAAGTCTGCTGCCTACTTTACTTCAGTGTAAAGTTGTTGTCCAGTCTTTTTCAGTTGTGTGCAACTTTTTGTGATCCCATTTGGGGTTTTCTTGGCAAAGATACTGGAGTGGTTCATCATTTCCTTCTCCAGCTCATTTTATAGAAGAAGAAACAAAAGCAAATAGGATTAAGTGACTTGCCCAGGGTCCCACAGCTACTCAGTGTCTGAGACTGGGTTTGAACCCAGGTCTTCCTGATTCTAGGTCCAGCACTCTATCTACTATACCATCTAGCTACCCAGGATACAGACTAGCCATTCTTAATTCTCTGGATTTAGCCAACCATGTACCTGAGAGTTCTCTCCTTGCCCCCACCCCCACCTTTTCAGTTTTCCTTTTAAGGAGGGCTAGGACTGTCTTTTTGCTTATATTTGTATCCCTACCATTTAGCACAGTGCCTGATACATAATAAGTACTTAATAAATATTGCTGCCCTTGACAGACCTTTATTAAGTACCTGCTGTATATAAACCCCTGAGTTTATATTTTAGTAGGGTGAAAAATCACATCTTTATCACAGGATCATAGATATAGGACTGGAAGGGACAAAATTGTCTAGTCCAATCCCACCCCTTAACAGATGATGAAACTGATAGTGATAGGGTGTGGGCCCAAGCCGAGATCTTTGACCCTTACCCCAAAGGGAATCTGGCTACCATTTGTCTACAGGGGGCAGCTCCTTATCTCCCTTTGAAAACCCTAGCCCTACCTTTTGATCTTATTCAGATGCCTTTCAAACTCCTTCCTTCCAGTTCCTCTCATTATCTATTCCCATTGTCTATTCAATCTCTTAGACATTCCAATTGGAATTCTCAACTAGACCCTTTCCCCAGCCAGCTCCTCTGGCCACCCAAAGTTACTTTAGTGTATATAAGATCCACCCTGGCCCCCATTTAAACACTGAGACTCTCCTATGCCCAAAAGGCAGAGACTTTCTCCATGCCTGCTTGTCCCCACAGGTGTTACTAATGGTCAGATTCCTTAACAGTCTGACTTATATGATTTATCTCTAACAAACTTTTTCTCTGGCTGGAAGATTTGGGTTGAATTCATTCAGGCAGGGCCTGAGTCACAATCTTGGAGTTCCAGCACCCCTAACCTCTAGACCTCATCAATAGTAGGCTGTCAGAGACGGGATTTGAACTCAGCTCTTCCTGACTCAAAGTTTAGTAGTCTTATCTATTTATGTAAGGTAGAATGTGATAAGGGCAAAAAAGGGCTCCAGAAAAAGCACTCCAAGCAAATTTAGGGAAGATGTGAGTATTTCCACAGAAGAATAAGATATTTCACTGAGGAAGTGGCTCCTGGGCTGGACCTGGAAAAAAGAGATGGATTATAAGAGGCAATGTTAACTCACATTTACATCCCACTTTCTTTTCAATATCACTGTAAGGTGGTGGGCAAACAGCCTTAGAGAGGAGAACAGAACTAGTTGTTCATAGTTTCACAGCTAGGACGTATCAGAATTGGGCTTTGGAACCAGGTTTCCTACCCCAGGGCCAGCCTTTTGTTAACTCTTCCACCCAGCTTGTGAAATCTAGAAACTGAAGATGACTTGTAAGCAACCTCAATGTCCAATGTTAAAGGATTACTTTAATTGTGGAGTGGGATTAAGACAGATGAGTAAGAGGAATGCAAAGAAATCTGGAAAGGCCTTTATAAAGTGATGCCAAGTGAAAAAGGAAAGACTAGAAGAATGGTGTACACATTATGGTTCTAATAGGATCATAGCTTTAGAGCTGAAGGGACCCTAAAGGGTCAAGCAGCATCTCAGATCTAGAGCTGGGAGGGACCATGGGGCCATCTAGTCTGTTGGAACTGAGTCCCCTGAAAGGTAGGTGACTTGCCCAAGATGCTACAGTCAACAGCAATGCTGAGATTTGAACTCAAGTCCTGTGACCCAAAGTTCATGTACTCTAAATTTGGCACTCTTTCCACTGAGTTAGGATGCTTGACTTCTCATATGAGGAAAAGTGAATGAGAATGGATAGGGAAAGGCTCTTGATGGAGACTTAGAGGGAAGGAATGAAAAAGTGTTATGATACTTTCTGTGTTGTCAACATAAATAGCTACAGAATTAGTTTGGTTGTTTTTACTGATGTTCATGCTAAGTTTCTAAAAAAACATTTGTAGTGGGAATGACTGGTCAGCTAGGTGGCATAGGTGGATAGACTACCAGCCCTAGAGTCAGTGAGACTCATCTTCATGAGTTCAAATCTGGCCCCAGACACGTAGTAGTTGTGAGACCCTGGGCAAGTCACTTTACCCTGTTTGCCTCAGTTTGCTCATCTGTAAAATGATCTGGAGAAGAAATGGCAAACCATTCCAGCACCTTTGCCAAGAAAGCCCTAAATGGGGTCACAAAGAGTTGGACAATACTGAAATGACTGAACAGCAAAAGTGGGGGTGACTGGGAGAATCTCTGTTCAGTTTGGTGAGTCCTCAATTCACTTGATGAAATGACAGGATGTGGACATCTTTCAGAAGGGGTAACTCCTATGGAGCTTGACTGGGATGAGACGGGAATTCCTGGTTGCTCTCAAGTGACTTGGGCTGTGACTGAGAATTACGGAGGATAGAATCTTGTCAGAGAGATTTCCTCATTCAGAGATTTAGCAGGAACAAGATTTGGAATGGCCACACCTTTTTTTGGACTCTTCTGTATTTTCCGCATGTATTTCCAGAAAGCAGAAAAAGAGGGAAGAGGGCATTTCTCCTCTTCTCTCCCACAGATCCAGTGACAGTGACCTTTAGCAGAAGCACATGGGAGTGGGAGACGTGTTTGTTCAGGGGAACCTGATAACTGAGTTACTAGGTGTCCCATTTCCCCGAGGCTATTCCTACCTTTCTATTTCCTTTTCCTGAGCACAGTTCAGCTACTAGTAATTCTGAGAAACAGGTCCTTCCAGTCTTGTTAGTTGCCTAACTGTCTAAGCAATCCTGAGTTTGGTGAAAGCTTTAGTGGGAGAAAGTTTCCTTAATATAATGCTTCTTAGATCTGGTACCTGAAGGGTTAGAGCTATGCCATGGCTAGGCAGGAGGCCTAGACTTTGTCAACCCTCCATGATAATACCTGTGAGTTGCAAGGCAAATGCAAAATATCTGTTTAACCAAGTTCACAAAGGGTTCTTACCTTTTTGGAGTAGAGAGGGGAGGAAAAATATAGTGAACATAATGGGCTATTTGAATGTTTTATGTTTTTTATATTTTTTCATGCACATCTGGAAGTCTTGCGTCTCATGCATTTGCTGAGGGATGAAATTCCTGTACCCATATCTAGTAATCCTATTGTACCTTTGTGCAAGGGGACTCTGTTACCTGCATTAGAGAAAACCCTAAATGTGAGACATATCTTAGTCAATCAACCACTCAGTAAACACATTTATTGTGTGCCTGCTATGTGACAGGTACTGGGCTAAGTGATGGGGGTACAAAAAAGTGACCTCAAGGAACTAACAATCTAATATTTAAGCTTTGTTTTAGAGATTTCCCTGGAATTTTACTGGGGTGGGGCCTAGGGGGGAGGGGAAGGAGGGAGAGGAGGCCCACAGATCCACAGATCCTACTTTTTGGCACATCTTGCAAAATCCATATGGCACAGTTCTTAGGCACTCTCCAAATTAAGAAGAAACAGGAAGGTGGACAAAGACTCACTGATGATGAGGGAAGGTGAACAGAGTGGTAATTAGGGTAGAGTAATCACAGCTTTGCCTCAGGCTGTGAAGTTTAGGGGGTAGAGATAGCACTTTCAGTCCTTCAGCTGCTAAGCTCCTCTTCTACTCTGTTTCCTACCCATTGGGACTTCCCCAGCAGCAGTTTTACAAGGGTGTCCTTGGTACCTCTGTCTCGGTAGATCTCTGACTTACTGTCTCAATTGAGAATGCTCAACTTGCCTTAAGGTAAAACATTCTTAGTTATGGCTTTGAAGGTTGGAATTCTGCAATAAATAGGTAAGTGCTTAAATCTGGTTCTCAAGCCTTTCAGTGGACAGAAGAGGTACTGACCATGAGAGATGGGTGATGGCCTTCAATTACAAGCTTGCATACTACTCTTTAGAAACACATTAGTGCTACAGGTGAGAGCATTTACTTGACACCAGAACTTAGAGTAGCAGTATTTAGAAAGAGTTGTCTTCTGGGAGAGTATAATAAATGGTTTTTCCCAGAACCCAAACTTTGATCATGACCTTGACCCTGGAAGGTTTTGGGAAGGGGCTAACTCTGTGAATATCACTGTTGGATTTCCACATTGCCCAGGCAGACAGGGTGAAGAGAAGTACATTATAAAAAGGGGGTTGGAGAGTGTCTGCTGAGTGGTGTCACCTTTTGTTGCCAGTTATAGAATCATAAAATTTCAGAAATGAAAGATGAGAGGAGAGAGGAAGGTTAGTTAATTATGCTCAGTTTGATCTAATCATGGGAAGTTTCTTTCCTTCCTTCCTTCCTTCCTTCCTTCCTTCCTTCCTTCCTTCCTTCCTTCCTCCCTCCCTTCCTTCCTCCCTCCCTCCCTTTTTCCTCCTTCCTTCCTTCTTCCTTCCTTCCTTCCTTCCTTCCTTCCTTCCTTCCTTCCTTCCTTCCTTCCCTTCCTTCCTTCCTTCCTTCCTTCCTCCCTTCCTTCCTTCCTCCCTTCCTTCCTTCCTTCCTCCCTCCCTTCTTCCTTCCTTCCTTCCTTCCTTCCTTCCTTCCTTCCTTCCTTCCTTCCTTCCTTCCTTCCTTCCTTCCTCCCTCCCTTCCTTCCTTCCTTCCTTCCTTCCTCCCTTCCTTCCTCCCTCCCTCCCTTTCTTCCTTCCTTCCTTCCTTCCTTCCTTCCTTCCTTCCTTCCTTCCTTCCTCCCTCCCTTCCTCCTCCCTCCCTCCTTCCTCCTTCCTTCTCCCTCCCTTCCTTCCTCCCTCCTTCCTTCCTCCCTCCTCCCTTTCTTCCTCCCTTCCTTCCTTTCTTCCTTCCTTCCTTCCTTCCTTCCTTCCTTCCTCTTCCTTCCTCCCCCTCCCTTCCTTCCTTCCTCCCTTCCTCCTTCCTTCCTCTCCCTCCCTCCCTTTCTTCCTCCCTTCCTTCCTTTCTTCCTCCCTTCCTTCCTTCCTTCCTTCCTTCCTTCCTCCCTCCCTCCTTCCTCCTTTCTTCCTCCTCCTTCCTTCCTCCTCCCTCCTTTCTTCCTCCCTCCCTTCTTCCTTCCTTCCTTCCTTCCTTCCTTCCTTCCTTCCTTCCTTCCTTCCTTCCTTCCTTCCTTCCTTCCTCCTCCTTCCTTCCTCCCTCCCTCCCTTTCTTCCTCCCTCCTTCCTTTCTTCCTCCTCCCTTCCTTCCTCCTCCTACCTTCCTCCCTTCCTTCCTCCTCCTTCCTTCCTCCTCCTCCTTTCTTCCTTCCTTCCTTCCTTCCTTCCTTCCTTCCTTCCTTCCTTCCTTCCTTCCTTCCTTCCTTCCTTCCTTCCTTCCTTCCTTCCTTCCTTCCTTCCTCCCTCCTTCTCTCCCTTCCCTTTCTTTGCATTCATTTGTCATAGTGTGTGAAATTCCCATCATTATTCCATCTTTTGCCATTGAAGGCTCCTATTAAAGAGCAAGTACTAAAATTTTATGTACACAACCTTAACTGGACTCTCGCTGCTACTAGGCAATCCTACTGTACCTCCCTTATCAACTCATCATCCCACTCTCCACAGCAGCTCTTCCAAACTTTTCATCCCTCCTCAAACCTCCCATGGCTCCTCCTCCTTTCCTCACTAACTCAGCTGAGCACCTTGCCTCATATTTTAAAAAATTGAGGCCATTCACTATGAATTCCCTATTATTTCCTCTTCCTCATCTTCTATCACTCAAATGCCTTCTGCCACTCTCTCCTCCTTCACCCCATCTTACATGACGAAGTGGACTTACTCCTTACCAATGCTAACCCCAGAGGTTGTTGTTTGTCGTTCGTTCTCAAAGAGGACTATGACACCAGAGAGATGATGCCATGACGTGCAAGTGAATGGGATTTAAGTGAAGGAGGGCTGTGCAAAGTCACCAGCTTCACTCTGTCTTCTAGAGCTATCTGGGTCCAATGGCCAGATATAGGTCAGAATGACTAGAGACGGCCACCAAGTCTAACCCCTCTACCTGTTCAAATGATCTCATTCCATCCCATCTCCTCCAATAGATTGCCCCCTCTGTCATCCCCACTCTTTTACTTGTTTTCAATATCACCCTCCCTACTGACTCATTTCCTACTACCTTCAAAGAGGCGCATGTTTCCCCTTATCCTGAAAAAATCCTCACTTGATCCTTCTATCCCTACTATCATCTTATTTCTCTTCTGCCTTTTATAGCTAAATTCCTTGAAAAGGCAGTGTGCAACAAGTACCTCCACTTTCTCTCCTCTCACTCTTTTCTTAAGCCCTTATAGTTAGACTTCCAACCTTATCATTTCATAAAACCTGCTCTCTCCAAAGTTAGTAATACTCTCTTAGTTGCCAAACCCAATGGCATTTTCTCAATCATCATTCTCCTTGACCTCTCTGCAGCCTTTGACACTGATGATCACACTCTCCTCCTTGATATTCTTTTCTCTCTGGGTTTTTAGGACACCACTCTCACCTCCTAACTACCTGTCCACTCCTCTGTCCTCTTTGCCGGATCCTCCTCCATATCATGCCCTCTAATCGAAGGTGTCCCTCACAGTTCTGTCCTGGGCCGTCTTCCGTTCTCCCTCTATACTACTTCACTTGATCTCTTCAGCCCCCCTAGATTTAATTATCATCTTTATTCTAATGATTCTCAAATCTGCCTATTCTGTCCCAAACTCTTGAAATGGACGTCTAGGAGACATCTTGAACTCAACACGTCCAAAATAGGACTTACTATCTTTCTTCTTAAACCTTTCCCTGGCACATTCACCCTGCCCCCTCCCACCAGCCCCTTCACCCCATCATTATTAAGGGCAGCACCTTCCTCCCAGTCCCTCAGGCTCATAAACTAGGAGTCATCCTGGATCTATAAGACAATCTGTAAGTAACTTCTAAGTTCCTCTTTGCAATCTTCCTTTTATTGTTACTTTATACCATCTGCTTATAAACTTACTGTGTGGGGTACGCAGACCCTTACCAATAAATCGGAGACTCAGAGATATTAGCAAAAAGAATAGTTTGTTTATTGGCTTTCTGGAGAAAGGGCTCCCTCAGAGCACCCAAAAGATGGTGCTGACTGAAGAGAGTGGAAGTGTGTTCAGCTCAGCAGATTATATAGATCCTAACCGCAATCCCCCTGCCCACCCACTGGCTCTTCTTCCCATTGGCTGGGCTTCGGAGCTCACAGTCTAAGTGTGGAAACTTCTCCCCAGCACCAAGAACAAAAAGGGCTCAAAACAGGGCCAACAACTAGGGAGGGGGCCTAAGGAGGGATAGAATCTGGGTGAACAGGATGTGGCTCTGTCAGCTGATCTTGTGACACTCTGCTTTCTCAGCAAGGCAGCTTCTGAGAAATGGAGGGAGGGGTCAACACCACTGAGGGGGCTTCACTATTTCAGCACTCCATTTATTACTATACTAATTAGAGGGGGAGGAGGTAGTGGCCCGGGGGGGGGGTCCAGAGCAAGATAAAACTTTAATGCAGGACACATGTATCATCTCCTCATATTTGAATGAAAGCAGTTAATCATTGTTCAGTCCTTTGTCTTTGTTTATCCATGTTTACCTTTTTATATTTTTCTTCATTCTTATGTTTGAACTTCAAGGTTTCCTCAAAGCTCAGTCAGGAGTGCTTGGAAGTCCTCTCTTTTATTAAAGGTCCATTTTCTCTCCACTTAGCCTTGTGCTAGATAAGTTATTCTTGGCTGTATGCCTATATAAATCCTTTGTTTTCTGGAATATCCTATTCTGAGCTCTCTGTTCCTTTATAGTGGTAGCTGTTAAATCATGTGTGATCCTGACTGTGGCTCCTCACTACTTGAATTCTTTCTTTCTGGCTGTTTGTAGTATTTTTTCTTTCTTTGAAGCTCTGGATTTTGGCTATGATGTTCCTGGGAATTTTCATTTTGGGATTTCTTTCAGGAGGTGATTGATGGATTCCATTTCTACTTTGCCCTCTGGTTCTAAAATATGGGTAGTTTTAAGATTTCTTGACATATAATGCATAGGTTCTTTTTATGGTCATAGCTTCCAGGTAGTTTATTAATTCCCATTTTTTTCTCCTTGATCTGTTTTCTAGGTCAGTTGTCTATACACACACACACACACACACACACACACACACAGTGGAAGGAATCACAGATTTAGAGCTGAGATTTTAGAAATTATCTAGTCTAGTTGAGAAAAATGGATCTTACAGAGGGAAAGTGACTTACCCAAGGGTCCTACAATTTCTTAGTAGCAGATCTGATTTTGAACCTAGGTCTTTTGACTTCAAATGCAGCACTATCTGGTGTGGGAGGCAAGGTTGTGTTAGTAAAGTTTTAATAACTATCTCTCCCCCCAAAAAAGTACTCAGGTCACAGTTTGAGTTTAATTTGCATTATTAAAATTTTTTGCCATCACTTTCTTAAGTCTAGATAATCAACAAGACAATAAAGCAAGCCCTGATTTGTGGCATTTGGTGATTTTTGAGATGTAAGTGCTCACAATGGAAATTTAACAATAGATTCTGTGAAGGCTCTTTTATACCCCTAAGTAAAGGCTTCATATAGAAGGGAGCATCTGAGAGCGGTTTTGAAGAAACCTAGGCATTCTGAAAGAAAGAAGTGAGGACAGAGTGTATTCTAGGCATAGGGACAGAAAATGCAAAGGCAAGGAGTTGGGTCATATAATATCATGTGTGAGGAAGAGGCAAGACAATGTGGCTGGATTGAAAAGTAGGTAGAGGAGAATATTATATAATAAGGCTGGAAAGGTGAGTTGAAGTTTAAAGTGAAGGACTTTAAATGTCAGAGGAGTTTATATTTGATCCTACAGGTAACAGGGAACCACTGGTTTACTGAGTAGGGAAGTGAGATGGTCAGAAGTGGGCTTTAGGAAGATTCTTTTGTTAGCTGTGTGGAGGATGGATTGGAGAGAGACTGGAGGCTGAGATTCAATTAGGAGGCTATTGAAATAGGCAGGAGGTGAATGAGAGTCTGGACGAGAGTGGTGGCCTTGTGAGTGGAGAGGTCCACTCTCTGTGGAGTTGATTGGAGGTCTGGCAACAGATTGATGGTGTTGGAATAGAGTGGAGGTTTGAGGATGATGGTGCCCTTCACAAAAATGTAATCTCTAGTACCTCAGTTCAATGCCAGGAACTTAGTATGTATTCTATAAAATGATCTCAGATGATAACAGTGTAGGAAAAGCAATGAACTTGGTAGTCAGGAAACATGGCTGTGTGACCTTGATAAAGTCACTTTCTCTCTGGGCTACAGTTTCCTCATCTGTCAGAAAAGGAAGTTGTATTGGACAATCTCTGGCCCTAACATTCTGTGCCTCTGTGGCACCTCAAGCCCCTTATTTTGAATCAACAATGCTCAGAATCTCACCTAGCCTTTCTTTCCCGTCTTTGCTTCAGATGCACGTTTTAATTTTTAAGCTTGAAAAGCCCAGAATTTGCAGCAGCTCATCTGCATATATATGGTATGGTTGTGGGAGTGAGGGGAATTCAGGTGGGTGGATTTGAATACTACTTTATGGGACTTCAGAGACTAATAAACCCTGTGTGGGTGTGTGTGGGGGTGTGAGTGTGGGGGTGGGTGCTGGCAGCACTGAAATCCTAAAAGGCACATAGCATCTACATCTCATCTACAGACACAGAAGATCAGTGACAAAGGGTTAGTTCTTTCTGCCTTCTCACTGACTTACCTGACATCATGTATGTCTGTCTATGTATGTATGTATGTATGTATCTATCCATCCATCTATCCCTACACACATAAGTACATACACTTATTTATGTACTTACATAGGTACTTTTATAAGAACTTATGTGTACACACACACACACACACACACACATACACACTCACACTTGTAAGTGTATATGCCCTCCTAGAGGGCAGGGACTGTTTCAATCTTGTCTTTTAATTAATCCTCAGTGTTTTGCAGAGTGCTTGGCACATAGTAAGTGTTTAAAAACTACTTATTGATTGATTGTTAGTAAATAGTTGCATAACTAGCAATTCCATGAAAGGAAAAAGAGAAATCCTTCTTTCTTTTTTCAATTTAAAATTTACTTTTTTATATACATTAAGTTTTTTTTTCTTTCTCTCACTCCTAAGAAATATGCCTTAAATGAAAGGGAAGGCACCCTCTGTGAATCTAGGTACTAGAATTACTAGCAAGGAAAAGCCTAGATGTTGTCCATAAGTGCTATGCAAGCTATGGTGAAAAGCCTTTATCTGTGTGAAGAGGAAAAGGGGCTTCTTTTGATAGAGAACTGCTTTTTTCCAGGGTAACAGACAAAGCCCCTGGCTTGAATTCTGGAATAAATGGAGTTGACATCTTGACTCTGATAGTCACTAGCTTTTTGACTGAGGTAATTAAGGGAAGAGAGGGATTTGGGGTTTTCTTGGCAAAGCTACTGGAGTGGTTTGCCATTTCCTTTTCATTTTACAAATGAAGAAACTGAGTCAAAGAAGGTTAAGTGACTTGGCCAGGGTCACACAGTTAATGAGTATCTGAGGCTGTATTTAAACCCAGGCCTGCCTAACTCTAGGCCCGGCACTCAGTCTCTTGCTCTATTCAGCTGCCTCATGCCAAATAAGCATTGAAATACAGTAAAGCCTGAAGGGGGGAGAAAAAGCCAATTTTTGTGATAACCTGTTCAGGTAGTTAGGGGAATCCCCTAAAAGTAACAAGTACAAAGAGGTTAGGGCCAAAGGCAAGAGAAGAATTTACAGAGAAAGACTTGGGTTTGAATCTTGGCTTTGCTGCTATGTATGACCTTAGGGGAAGTTACATTACCAATTTCAACTCAATTTCTTTAGCTACAAATTAAAGGGAGTTGTATTAGATGGCCTGAGAGGTCTTTTCCAGTCCTCTAGAGTCTGTTATTTTGATCCAAGGAAGACTTGAGCCGCAAGACATCCTAAGTAAAAAGGAGTGAGATAGGCATGGAAAGCCTGAGGTCCAAGGGGAGATTTCTAATGTGCAGTCAGAAAAGTAAGGTGATTTGTCTTCTAGAGACTAAAAAGGCTTTTCAAGGGTGCCAGGAGAGGAAGGTAAGGTTATTTTGTGTTCATGGACAGAAGACAGAGGACTATAGATAAAGAGTGTTTGTAGAAACCAAGGCTTTAGATACATTGTTAACCTAGAGAAGCTGACCCTGGAAGAGTCTAGCCAGTCACCTACCAGGCCAAATGGAAGTTTTTGGTTAGAGACCCAGAACTGAGATAATATCCAGCTGGTTAGCTCTTTAATAAAATTCCAGAACAGCAGGGAATCAAGAAGGATGGAGGAGGGACTAAGTAAGAGCTGGGCCTAGTTCCTCTACTCCTGTTTCTAAAATATTGGGATTAGCTGAAAAGGCCTTTATAACTATAATTTTCTCCTGTTACTTGTTTTTGCATCTCCTGTCATATTTCTTTGTGGTGCTTAGTGGTAATCCCTTTAAAAATACTTTAAAAAAATGGTGTGATGTGTCGGGGAAGCAGAAGAAATAGTGAGGGCCCATGTCCTCTTACGCAGGCAGCTTACTTTGAGGGACTTGGTGCAGGGAGGGAAATGGGTGGTAGATATAATCAGCAGAGCCCAACAGCCAGGATTCCTGTCTTATATCTTGGTGGAAGAAGTGGGTGGCATCATGTTGGATGGGTCTCATTGCATATAGGGGCAGACAGCCCAAAAATATACCAGGAAGAGTCTTCAGAGATTATATTTTTCAGACCCCTCATTTTTACAGAAGAAGAAACTGACTCAGAGAGGTGCAAGTAACTCACTCAAAGTCACTATTTCTATAAATAAAGCTGCCTAATTTATCTTTTGCTGATTTATCTTCCTATATTTTGTCACCTCTACTTATAAACACAAATCATTCAGTTCTTAGAGTCTTCATTCATCACCCAAATATTTTTCAAACCCTATGTTGATTCAACACACACACACACACACACACACACCTCCCAAAACAAAACATAAGTATTGATTGTGGTTTGATGGTTTTCCTGTCATAACATAAAGGTGGATTCCCACCCTCGCCTTGTTCCCCACTCCCCCTTCAATAACAACATTGGCTGTCCCTTGGTTTTGCTAGGTGTTGTTCTTGGTGAAGGAAGTTGGTGTGGGAGTCAGTGATGGAATGTAGAACCTTCATGGTGTGGGGGTGATGAATAAGCTCAGAGGGAGAAGGAAACTTGTAGGGGAAAATGCTATCCTTTCCCTATGTCTTTCTGAGAGGCTACCCAGAAGCATTCTCAAATATTCAGGATGAAAGATGAATTAAGGCAAGAACAGACCAAGAGATCATGAAATCTCTAAAGCCTTTTTCTTTATTTCTCAGTCTTTTACTCAACTGAATATGTGGCCATTGATATAGGAGCAAGAGAGAAAAAGCTGATGATACCATCCTCATCATCAACATATAAGCACTCAAGATTCATAGAACATAAGAGCTAGAAGCCACATGGCCAATCATTTAATCCATTGATTTTATTTTTGTTATTGTTGTAAGCCAATTCTCTGTGACCTCATTTGGGATTTTCCTGGCAAAGATACTAGAATAGCTAGTCATTTCTTTCTTGAGCTCATTTTACTGAGAGGAACGGAGACAAGCAAGGTTAATTGATTTGCCCAGGGTCACACAGCCAATAAGTGTTTGAGGCTGGATTTGAACTCTGGTCTTCCTGATCCAGGACCAGTACTTTATCTGCTGTGCCATCACCTGCCCTTACTTCATTGTACAGATGAGGGAACTGATACCCAGGGAAAGGTGAAGTAGCATGTTCTAGGTCATTCAGTTAATTAGTGCTGAACCAAGGGTGAAACCCAGGTCTCCTGAATTTTGGTCCAGAGCTCTTCCATTTCACAGTTCTGTCTCCTTCCAAAGGACAGAGAGACTTTCTTTTTCCAAATATTGGAAGGATTTCTTTTTCCCCCTCACTGGAAAGACTTCGTTGCATCTCTAGTGAGGATGGTACAAAGAAGAATAAGCTGATCCTCTTTGCCCAGAGAGAGGAAAATTAGATAAAGATAATCTTTCTTCAGGAGATAGACCTGGACAGATCAAGTAAGGGTAGGGCAGAGCAAGCCAGGACTAGAATTTTACGCAGGTGTGAGTATGCCTATCTTTAAGTAAAATATGGTAGTTGTGATGCTGATTTCATAATCTAGAATAGCAACGAGCTCTGAATGATTCCACTGAGAAAGCAATAGGAGAGGATGATTAAGTTATCAATCTCTTTCTTGATGTCAGATGCCGTTTCTACCAGAGAGCTCCCAGCTATGGAGACGGATAATTCCATTTGGTGTAAAACTTTATTTGTTTGGAGAGCAAGAGATCAGTCTCTAGGAATGTCTAATTGTAACCTCGACTCCACACAGAAGCTTTGATGGAGGCTATTGCTTTCTTTAAAAAACAAATAACTCCAGCCCTCTCCTGAATTTCCTAATATGTAGACATGCATAGAACCTATGGCTTCAAACAAATGTATATTTCTATTGGCACAGATAATTTCTCTCCCCAAAGAAATAGCCTCTTATTTAGGAAGTTCCTATTAGTTAGCACTATTTAATGCTAATGAGTTTCCTCTTTAGACTTTGAGTCTGATTTTTTTATTTCACTATAATCTGTGTCAGTCCTCCAAAGTCTTTGCTTCCTCAAGTCTCCCTTGTCTCCCCATCCCTTGCTGCTTTTTTTTTTAAGCACAAAGCACAATGATTTTTACCATGAAATGGGAAGAATGTGAAGTTGCGTTTCAACCACCGAAGCATGCACTCATATTGAAGCGTCTCAGAGTGAAGTCTTACATTGAGGAGTTTGCATTGATGAAAAAAAGAAAAACTTATCTGACCAGCTTGTATTTAATTACCTTAGTGGTAGGTGGCTAAGGTGACGGGCCCAGTAGGAGGTATATGTGATTTCTGTATAAGGAAGAAGTCATATCATAGACCCATACAGTAAGATCATAGAGCTGGAATGGACTTCAGAAGCGGAGTCTTGTCCTTTCATTCTATGGATGAGGGAACTGAGGACCAGAGAAGTTAAGTGATTTAACTAGGCTTGAATAGCTAGTGTCTGAGTTGAGATTTGAACCCAGGTCCTTCAAATTTCAAGTCCAGTCCTCTTGTAGAATATCCACCTTTTCAAAAGATTTGCCGCCTCACCTATTTTTTCCTTTTTTCCCCCCTTTTGGCTAGGCAGTGGGGTTAAGTGACTTGCCCAGGGTCACACAGCTAGTAAGTGTTATGTGTCTGAGGCCGGATTTGAGCTCAGGTCCTCCTGAATCCAAGGCCCGTGCTCTATCCACTGCACCACCTATCCCACCCATTTCTGAATCCTGAATCTCTTAGACTGCCTTTACCCTCTCTTAGCCAAAGAACCAGGCAATTTTTTGGGTCCTTCTGGCTTCTAGTGGTTGCGAAAAGCAAGAGACTAAACCCAAAAGGTAGTCCTGAGGTAGATGATTTAATTCAGTAAAACCTCACTGTCTCCATGAAGACTCTGGCTATCACAATTGAAAGTGCTATTTCCTTCCTCTGAACTCTTAGATTGCTTATTATCCATACAGCCATCAGGTATGAAAGTTTTCTACTTGTGTCTACCTTGGTTTCAGGGTTGGGCACAGACTAGATGATTGATAATTACTGATTTGTGCAGCTAGGCAATGCGGTGTATAGAGTGCTGGGCCTGGAGTTGGGAAGATTCCTCTTCCTGAGTTCAAATCCTGCCTCAGGCACTTACTAGCTGTGTGACCCTGGACAAGTCACTTTAACCCTCTTTGCCTCAGTTTCCTTATCTGTAAAATGAACTAGAGAAGGAAATGGCAAACCACTCCAGTATCATTGCCAAGAAAACCCCAAATGGGATCATGAAGAGTCAGACACAACTCAAAAACAACTGAATGATGAAGGTCAGAAACAACTGCTGACTTCTGTGTATTCTGTACACATCTCCAGTTTGTTCAGTGGCTTGAGCTTAATGTCATAGAGGTCAAGGGCTGTATGGCCCATTAGCTTTGCTCTTTCCCATAGCCATAGACTCACTCTCTTCCATCTTGTAGATGTAATTCTGGACTCAAGGAGTGGTAGACAGAAGATGTAGATGTCTTGATGCAAGCCCAGCCCAAAGTCTAAGCTTTGCTTATGTCAGGAGTAATGTTTTTAAAAGGGCAGGGTCTTTCCTCATGCTCAAATGGGTATGTGATCTCAATAATTGGATTGTTCCTTCCAGTGATGCAAATTGCAAACCATCCATACCTGTCTGTGCCATGTGATTTTCTTGCATGTCCTCTTATATAAGTTCCTAGATGGAGTCCATTCAATGGGTTGGTGGCCTTTTTTAATTTCTCTTGACATAGAGGAGGAAACAGGAAAATTCAGACTGTCCATTTGTCATCACTTCCCCCCTTCCACCCCATGTGATCATCTCATCTTTGCTTCCTATCATTTATTTGCCTGATATTTTTTATTCCTGATTCTCTTTGATTATAAATACAGCCTATCTATATCCACCATGAGCCTCTCCAGTACCCTCTGTGTGACATTTATTTTTAATTTTTCAGACTTGGATTTCATGTTGTTTTCCTCATTTCCTTCAGAAATACTTGGTTGTATTTTAAATAATGTAACATGTTATTGTCTTTGCCTTGACTTTATCAATTAAGACAAATACATTAAATATCCAGTCTGAGAGACAATCCTTCCCCTCTGTTTTTGTCCTTCATTGCCACTTCACCTTACTTCTCCATCCCATCCTGCTTCTTCTGAGGCTGCTACTAGTAGTGTTTACCAGTCTAATTTGGTGACAGAACACTTCTAAGCTTTAAATATATTGACAAGACCCACAAATGTCAGTTGGAGGAAGGATTGGGGAGTATGGAATAGCCTTAGTTTAAAGGATGTTTGTGGAAATTGGGGAGCAAAATAGAGGAAATTAATTCTATTTTCATACTATAAAATTTCTGCATCTCATATTTAATATAGAAGGCTACATTTAATATTTTAGAAATGCTGGTATTTTCCCTCTGTGGAACTCATACATACAACACTACATGACACACATGTCTAAAAGATACTGGTCTAAACATTGCCAAAACAACTACACTGATTCAGTGAATTCATCATAACAAGCTTGGTCAAATATATCACCTAATGGAAGGTAAATTCCTTGAAGGCAGGAATTGCTTTATTTCTGTCCTTGTATTGCTGGCATGCAGTTGTTATCCCTTTTATATTCTATAACCCAATCAAACTGTCCTCTCTACATCTCATATATGGTACTCCATGTCTTGACTCTGTGCCTTTATCCCAGCTGTTTCCCGTGCCCAGAATGCTTCCCTTACCTCCACATTGTATCATGTTTCTCTTCCTTCAGGATGTAACTCATACCCTGCCTTCTACAGGAAGGTTTTCTTGATCACTACGACTGCTATTGCCCTCTCTCCCAAACTACCTTATATTTGGATTTAATCTCTTTATATTTATCCTGCATATACTTATATACGTACCTGCTGTCTCCCCCATTAGAACATACGAAACTTTGAAAGTTGAAATTGTTTGATTCTTTGTATTTGTATCTTCATTGCCTAGCACACTATGTTGGCACACAGAGTAGGTGCAAACATTTATTAAGAATGTTTGTTGATGAACTAAGCTCTGTAAGTGGAATATAATTAACTACTGAAATGTCTACTTCTACACTGTCATTGTTAGTATAATAAGTAACATTTTCATAGGTCTATACATTTTATCAAGCATTTTATTCACAACCACCCTGTGAGAAATTAGTTCAGGTATTATTAATCCTATTTTACAGACAAGGAAAAAGAGACTCTGAGACAAAATGACTTGCCCTGCCTGCTTTCACAGAGCTTGTAAATTTTAGAACTTGAGCCTGGACTCAGGTTTGCCCTGAATCTTTAAGTCCTGTGTGTTTTCCCCTATACTGCCTTGACACAATTGTAGTGTGCATCTCATTGCTAAGGATTGCAGGCTGGCTGATCTGTCTGGTAGGAAAAAACAATTGTCAAGGGCATGAATCAGTCTTTTAGTTACACTCCAATTGTGACAGATACTTCGCTTGTTTAAATGAACCTGTGATTTTATTACATGTGTTAGCCCAATAATAGAGTATCAGATTAACCTGGGCCCCTGATAAGAAATGCAAAATGGGGAAAATCCAAATAGGCTCGGGGGAAATTCAAACATATTTTCATATACTCATGGGCACTCATGATTTAAAAATTGTTTTTATTATGAACTGGCCAAGCATCAACAGACATGACCATTTTCATAATCAAAGAACAGAAAAGTGATTACAGAAAAAGCTACCATTCTCTAATGTGTGAACATAGTAAAAAAAAAATTATGTTCTAAATTGAACACGATAGTATCAATGTTGCCCTGCTTATCTTATTAAATATTTTAAATTTGAATTTTCTTTTGAATTTCCTTCTATTTCTTCTGTATATTTTTAGAATATTGATTTTCTTCCTTCCTTCCTTCCTTCCTTCCTTCCTTCCTTCCTTCCTTCCTTCCTTCCTTCCTTCCTTCTTCTCTCTCTCTCTCTCTCTCTCTCTCTCTCTCTCTCTCTCTCTCCCCTCTCTTTCTTTTTTCTTTCTTCTTCTTTCTTTCTTTCTTTCTTTCTTTCTTTCTTTCTTTCTTTCTTTCTTTCTTTCTTTCTTTCTTTCTTTCTTTCTTTCTTTCTTTCTTTCTTTCTTTCTTTCTTTCCATCACTGTCAGTGATGGGCACTGAATTTATCAGAGTCCTTAAGTCTTTCAAAATAATTTTCCTATATATTATTGTAGTCATTGTATCGATTATTCTCCTGGTTCTGTTCATCTTCACTTTGTATCAGTTCATATGAATCTTCCCCAGTTTCTTTTCATCCATTTATTATGATGTAATAATATTCCATTACATTTATAAGCCATAATTTGTCCAGACATTTCCCAACTGAGTACTAATTTTGTTTACACTAATGATTTTAATTAAAATATTACATTTGACCTATAATCAATAACACAATTGTGGTATAGACTCAATCTGCTTTTCTCTCAAAGAAGTAAAAAAAAGGGGTAAAAACAATAAAATTGAACAATTTTTAGAAGCAGAGTTAAGGGCTGAAAAAGATCCTAAGGGTCAGTGATTGACTGATACTGGTCAAACTTTGAGGTGGTGACTGAAAAATCTTACCTAGTTTATTTACTTATAGTAATTTAGGACATTGAAGGCCAGGTTAGGCTTTCATGGGTTGCCTCTATTTTATTCAGTATAGCCTTATCAGCCTGATCTTTTGTCCTTCTAGGCAGCAAACAGCCCGTGCAATTACTCATTAGGCATGGGTAGAAGGATAGATATTTGAATTTGGCTAATCATAGCAATCAAAGTGATAACCCATAACTCTAAAGTTTGATTAAAGCAATCTAGCCCCAACAATGCAACTGATCCATTTCCTTTAACCACTATACTTCTAATGGGGTTTGACGTGTTTCGCATGTAAATGTCAGCCTTATAGAAATATTAGGTATAAGATCCTGGTAGATTCTAACTTACTTACCTTGCATTTAACCAACCACTCATCATGGTAAACTATGTTGGAACCAGGATATAGAGTTAAGAGTAAGGGCCTTCTGAAATGTTATAGAGTTATCCCTTCTACATTGCAACTTTCCCCACTGAAGTTTTGATATATCAAGGGCTGGCATAAGGAATTAAATAGGAATTTTTTGGGAGATTTGCGGATGCTGCCGACAACACACAAAGGCTAGCGAATGACACAGAAAAAGTTTAGAAACTCAGATATGCATAAAATGTATGTATACTATTATACAATATGAACATATTTTATATTTTAATACCACAGTAATTCAGACTTCTTCTCTGGTACGATGGGGGGCCAAAAAGTTTTCACAGATTTTCCAGATCATGGGGGTGCCACACTCCTAACTCCCGAGATGTGGAAGGGATAACTGGAGAGTGGTAGCTTACAAGGAACACTAAGCTTGGAGTCAGAAGATATGGGCTCCAGGCCTAGCTCCACCATTTGTACTTATTTGCTATGTGGCCTTGGACAGGTCATTTAATTTATCTGACCCTCAAGGGTCCTCACAATTCATATGAAAAATGTACTTGTATGTTAGTGTACTTTCATTCAGAGTCAGGATTTCGATGTGTCAGCCAAAAGAATCAGCAGATAGGATCCTAGGCTTTGTTAGTTAAACCTAATGACCATAACAAGAAATATGATAATCTTTGTATTAGGCCCTGCTCAGATTACATTAAAGCCACTAATAAGGGAGAAGTGATGAAGATAGTGAGGGGGATGAGGACAATTCCATGCAAAGATCAGATGGAGGAACTTGGAGGTGTTTATCCTGGAGAAAAGACTTAGAGAGAAAATAGTTCAAGTATTTGAAGACCTATTTTGTGGGGAAAAAAACCAAACCAAAACAAAACTTGGTCTTCTTAGCCCCAGAGGACTAATTGATGGAAGTTACAGAGAGGTAAGTATTGGAAGAAGAAATTTTGACTTAAGAAGAATTTCCTAATTGACCTATTAAGAAACAAAATGGGCTGACTCATAGAATAGTGAATTATCTGTTACTGGAAGTCTTCAAAAAGATACTGGAGAAGCACTTGTAGAGGGATGTGTTATAGGGGATTATTATTTAGATATTAGTTGTACTATAGGTCACTGTCCTTGAATCTGTGATTCCCATTGCTGGACACATGTATCTTGATGAATGCTTTCAATATTCTTGGTTTGACCATGTGATTGAACTGACTAGTCAAAACTTATGACTTACCTGACTGAATTGATGGGCCAATTCATCAATCAATGAACATGGAACAAGTATTTATCCAGCCTAGTCTTTTAAATTGTGAGCTCCTTGAGGGTAAAGATTGTCTTTTGCTTCCTTTTGTATTCTAGCCCTTAGCACAGTGCCTGACACAGAGTGGCCATTTAATGTTTATTAACTGACTGAAAATACAGAGCATAATCTCTCATCAGCTTGAGTTTGAAAACTAGATAGGGAGACAAGACATAGATGCATGATAAATTTCTTATCAGGGATTGATTAATTTCTTTCCCCCAGCTCCTAGCACAGTGCCTGACACATAGTGGGTATTTAATAAATGCTTGTTACTTGATTGGTAGAACAAAGACAATAAAAAAGACAAATGAGTAGTAAAAAGTATAAAAAGGACAAATGGACCAAAGTGTGATAGACATTTTGAATTTGTGGGCTGGAGTGGTCAGAGAAGGAGGAGGAGAGATTTAATTAAGAAACTTGAATGAACAAATAAAAAAAATATTAAGTACTTAGCATGTGCAAAGCACTGTGCCAAATGATGGGGATCCACATAGCAAAGGTGGTTTCTGTTCTCAAGAAACTCATATTGTGATAGGGGAAGGCAATGCATAAAGGCGGTTTCAGCTGGGAGTCAGATGGTTTAGAGTATAATGGTAAGGCAAGTGGTAATATATCTTGGTATCTTTTTTCATGTACAAAGCCATGTTACTTTCTGATTTTGAAGTTTTGAATTTTGATAGTTCTGGGAAAGATGTCCTAGGCATGAGAAACAATGGGAATAAAGACAGGGGGGTTGGGAATGAGCATGATGCATTTATGAGATGATGAAAATGTATTTGACTAGAGCAAAGGCTATGGGTTAGGGGAGTAGATTGAGGAAAGATTAGAAAAGTTAGGTAGGCAGTTGAGTCCCTTGAATGTCTGGCTGAGGAGTGTGGACTTAGTTGATTTATTTTGAGTAGTCTATATATTTCTGTGGACATTGAAACACTTCCATAATCCCAGGGAAAAAAGAAAAACAAACAAAAAAACCCCCACCTGTTATCTGTGAGGAATAAAAAGGACTAGCAGTAACGTTGGTGGTTACTGGAGCTGGACTCTGAAATTCACAGAAGAGAAGGGCAGCCCATGCTGGGCTGCTGAATTCACATGCATGTACTCCAGCACATGTGCTCCATGGTGCCAAAAAAGCTGACTGAACTTGACATCTTAAGCAGTCCTGATCAATCACCTACTCGGAAAGCACCAGGGGGCAGCTCCTTGTCATAAAACGTTCAGTGCCCCCAATCAATAAGAGCTATGGAATGCCGAGTCCTTAGGGGCATCACAGTCACACTGAATAAATCACATGCTATTCCAAATGGCACTGGTTGACTGCTAGTCCAGTCAGTTCCCCAGCTGACTGGCTTCAATAATGCTAAGACCAAGCATAGAAACAATGAACTAGAAGCATTTGTTTGCTTTTGCCACTCAGGGAGCCGAGAGGTTATACTTGAGCACACAAGAATATGGCAGGAAGAAGTCTGATATGTCCTTTGGACTTGGGCAACAGACCATGGTGGAATTGTAAAGTTAGCTTGTCTTCATCTCAGTACAGAGGAAAGATGATTGGTTGTTAGCATGAGGCGACCTGGGTTTGAGTCTTGGCTCTAAAATTTACTAGTTTATGAATCCAGCCAAGTTACTATGTCTCTGTGTCTGTTGTCTCACCTATAAAATGGGGACAATAATGCTTACATTACCTATTTCGTAGGGTTATTATGAAGAAAGCACTTTGTAATCCTTAAAGAGATATAAAAATATGAATTATTAGTATTACTTAATTTCAGATGGCCTTTTTGGCCTTTTTTTCTGTGCCCAAAGATTTCTGATATACTTGGTTTTATTCTTTCCTTGTTCTTCCTCATCCTGCCTTGGAGGCATTGGTCCTGATTCTAGTGTGTGTGTGTATGTGGGGAAACAGGGTAGTCATTGTACTCCCTTAGTTTTAGAGGTGTTGGCTGCTTCTTTAATGGGGGGGAGTGCTGCCCAAATACTATTTTCAAGTTGCCCCCATATTCTCTGTGGTACCTTGAATGTCTCCAATTAAGCTACACCTTAAGCCTCCAATCAAGCCTTCTTTTAACATGGCACATGTTTAAAGTCTTATTGATCTTTTTCATTGACTAGTTCTGATAAGGTCTAGAGGTTTAGGTGTGCTGGGACCCCAAAATCACAACATGTGGGTCCTGCCCAAAAGAATTTGACCCAAGCCTTCTTTCAGCCAGAGACAAGGTTTATTAAGGATTTGCCATATTGGCCAGACTCTTAAGGAATCTGAACATTTGTGAGCTATTGGCTAAGTTCTTAAGGAATCTGAGCACCTTAATGGAGACAAGATAGACCTTTTATACAGAAAGACTGTGGGAGAGATCTAGGAGTGGCCAAGTAGTCTGAGGGGACTATGAGATATTAGCATACCAGGGACCTGCACTGTGTGGCCAAGGGAGAATGGAACCTAGCTAGGATTAAGGATGGGAAATGGCTGGGGGCCACGGAGAGGTAAGACAATGGAGGGCAAGGCTAGGTAACAGAGAATTGGGAGATTGGACATAGCCACAATGAAAGTCCAGTTGATGGGACTATAGCCCATACCTCATTTTCCATTTGACCAATTCTACTTTTTTTTTTTTGGTGAGGCAATCAGTGTTAGGTGACTTGCCCAGGGTCACACAGCTAGCAAGCGTCAAGTGTCTGAGGCTGAATTTGAACTCAGGTACTCCTGACTCCAGAGCCAGTGCTCTGTTCACGCAATTCTACTTTTAAAGGAGTTGTTTTCTTCAGTGGATTTTTTCCCCCATTCAGCCAATTCTATTTTTTAAGGAATTGTTTTCTTCAGTCAATTTTTGTACTTCCTTTTCCAAGCTGTTGACCCTCTCTTGCATACCTCTTGTTTCTTTCCCCATTTTTTCTTCTACCTCTCTTATTTGACTTTTGAAAACCCTTTCTGAGCTCTTCCAAGAAGGCTTTTTGGGTTTGAGACCAATTCACGGTCACCTTTGAAGTTTCACATGTAGGTATTTTGACATTGTTGTACTCTTCTGAGTTTGTGTTTTGATCTTCCCTATCACCACAGTAGCTTCCTATGGTCAGGGCCATTTTCTGTGTTTTGCTTACTTTTTAGCCTATTTTGTGGCTTTTAAAGTTGAGCTGTGCTTGGGGGGGGCAGGGGGCACTGTCCTAAGCTTCCTGTGCTGGGGGCCAGGGGCCTTGGTCACTGGCTTTCTGTGCAGGGGCCTCAGGTGCTGGTGGCCTGCTACTATGCTGGGGTGGCCTAGCCTACTCATGCCTGTTGTGCCCTAGGTTCTGGGTCTGGCAATTTGCCTTCTGCTTTGAGGCTGGAGGCCTCACATCTGGCCTTCTGTGTCACTGGCTTATTGAGCCAGGACCAAGGGGCCTAAGTTGCTGACCTGTGCTGTGGCTAAGAGCATCCCACTGGCTTGCCTGATGCCATCTTCATTGGGCTGTGCTCCCCTTTACCCAAGTGAGATAGACCTTTTCTGAAGTCCTTCTAAGTTATCTTGAGCTGGAAAATTGTTTTACTCCATCTTTTTGTAGATTCTGTCACTCCAGAATCTGTTTAACATTGTTTCCAAGGGAAACTAGGGAGAGCTCAGGCAACTTCCTGGCTTCCCCCACCATGAGTTAAAATCTTAAAATATTATAATTACAAAATACAATGGTTTTCAAAGCTATCAGTTATAGATGAGATGAAGAGAAATGGGTTGGCTGGGTCTACAGATCTGGATCTCGTTCAGTAACAACCCAAAGAATGATTGCCAAATAACACTGGGGACAGAGATCTCTAACAGCATTCTGAAGGACTCTGTTCTCGGCCTTATTCTGTGGAATATTTTTAACAGTGACTTGGATGAGACATACGTCAGTGCTGATTAATGTTCATTGGAAGAATGCACTGTGTAGGTGGTAGACTTGGAAAAACAGGCCACGTGCTATTCTGTGAACATTCACAATGTTCTACCTCTCCTGTCACCTCTGCAGAATTCAGCTGAACTCCCGTGTTTCCTCCTCTATCCTTCTCTTGGAGAAGAAAGTTCTGTCCTTGGTTTGTATCTTTCTCAGCAGTTCTTGCCTGTTTCTTACCTGTGCTATTTGAGAAACATGTCTTCTATTGACAGGTGATAGTTTGAACTTGGTGAATACTTTTTATCTGAGGTTCTTTCCCCACTCTTATGAATTGATCCCCTAGCTAAGGCTGACCCATAATGCTTAACAACTTGCCCCACACACAACAAGGGCACACAAATATCATATCTTCCTATGATAGTATGACAAAGTTTAAACTCTGTAGGGAGCTTACATGTTGCCTAGCCCAACCCCCTTATTTTAAAGTTGTGGAAACAAAGAGTTGAAGTGACTTGTTCCAGTCACTTCCTAAGTCACTTGTTCCCAGGAGCAGGACTGGGATTCAAACTAGTCTTTTGTCTTCTCAGTAAAGTTCTAGATAAAAATACTTGGAGGCATAGCTCTTGCATTAGATGAACTTGGATTCAGAAAGATCAATATAGGCTGGAGTGATGACTGTGTCTTTCTTGGGGACTCAGGCATCCAGCCTCCAGTCCAAATGCCCTCAATGACTGCAGGGTATGGATAGATTATTTTCTACATAAATGATTTATTTCTTTTCCTGTATCACTCTCACCAAGATTTCTTTCTCTATCTTGTTCATAGACTTCTTGGTATAATAGGCTCTAGCACCTGGCGGTTGTCTTCCAATATTGCTTCCTTTCTTTGGCTCTGGTCGTCTCCTCCAGTGACCCTGAAGGATGAGGTGATTTGGAAGACAGTGCTTTTACTGGGATACTTCCAGTGATTTTCTGGTACAAGTGACAGTGTTTGCTCTGATACTGATGATAGAAGTAGTGGGAGTGGTGATAGTGGTAGTGACGGTAGTGGTGGTGATGGGTGTGGTGACTATATTGGTGGTAGTCCTGGTCCTGATGCTGGCTCATTCATCTCTGCAGGACCCTTCCTAAGCTTCAGGGGCCTCCACCAAAAGTAGTACAACCTGGGATTGAGAAACAGGAAAGAGATGAGTCCAATCAGAGTGAAGCAAGAAATGTGTCTACTTAAGGGGATTGGCGCAATGAGAGAAAGCATGAAGGAGATGGGGGTGATGGTCAGTGGTTAGGATCTGGGATGGTCTCATTTAATTAACTACTCATCCAGATCAAAATGTTGATACAAACACACAGAGGATGAAGATGATAGTAGTTCCAATCCAAAGGGTCTGTGGCAGGACAGCATCTAGGGAATATTGACCAATATGGCCCCAGAGGTCAGCATAAAGTCAGTGTGAGGTCAAAGTGGAGCTAGATAAACAGTGTGGGGTCAGCAGTCATGTAGAGTCGGAGCTCAGTCATTGCCAGCAGAAGTCAGTTAGTGGCATTAGGAGTCAGAGACCAAGGGATCACTTACCCTTACAAAGAACAGAGTCCTCGCAGGTCACATAGTACTTCTTATAGCTGATGTAGTTAGCTACGTCTGGGTGGGGGGACCTGGGACTGGTAAATGTGTGTGAATTAGGCTTAGATTTAGAAGGGAGTTTCCCACACCAACCCCTTGCCCACACTCAGACCCCAAATATACTTACGACAGGATTTACTGCAGGCTGCAGAGAAAGGCAAGATGGTAGGAAAACTGCCATTACTGGAGTGGGGGTCGGATGGGAGTAGGTCTGTGGATGGAAGAACTGGGGAAAAGTACTGAGGGGAGGAATTAGGGAAGGACTCTGGGGATGTTCAGGTAGAAGCAAAATAAGTCTCGAGAAAGGGGTGTGTGTGTGTGTGTGTGTGTGTGTGTGTGTAATTTTTAGGATCATAGGATTCAAAATTGGGAGATCCTTTGAGATCATCTGGTATATTTCCCTCATTTTACAGATAAGGAAACTGAGACCCTGAGGGGTTAAGTGACTTGCTAAGGTCATATAGGGAGTAACAGAATCAGAATTCAAATCTAAGTCTTCTGGTTTTTCTTAATTCTTCTTAATCTCTCTTCAGCTTAGGATAGTTTTGACCATCCCTTCTTCCTGGATACTTTCTCTTTGGCTGCTGTGACATTGTTCTCACCAGGTTCTCCTACCTTTATGATTACTCCCTCTCTTTAGGGGATCATTATTTGTTTCCTACCTGATTAGCATGAATGTCTTCAGGGCTCTCTTCTGGACCCTCTTGTTTTCTTCTTATACTCACTCTCTTGGAGATCTTGTTAGCTCCCATGAGTTCAAGCATCAGTTTTACACAAATTACTCCCAAATCTCCATCTACTACTACTACTACTACTACTACTACTACTTACTACTACTACTACTACTACTACTACCACCACTACTATCTACTATCTATCTATCTATCTATCTATCTATCTATCTATCTATCTATCTATCTATCTACCTATCTCTAATCCTGTACTTCAATCATGATTTACCAACTGTTTGTCAAATATATCCTGGATAGATGGTAAGAATCTCAAACTGGGTGGAATTCATTATCTTCCTCTTCAAGTTTCTCCTTCAAAGTTTCTTAATTTCTGTTCAGGGTACCACTAGCAGTGTGCTGGAGCCAACTCTTACTGATTGTTCAATTTTTAGTCTGAACAAATTGGCAAATACCACAAATCATGAGTTGATTTATTGTGTTGATTGTCTAGACTTAAGAGGGTAATGGGGAGAATGTTAATACTACAGAATCAGAGCTGTTAAATATGCCTTCAAATCTTGTAGATCATAATGGGGAATATTTAACAAAATTAATGAAAATGCCACATTGCAACATAGATAATGTTAATTTGTGGTTTCATTTCATTGAGTTTAACACCACTGAGTTCTAGATTCAACTTAAAAATATGTTTTTTTTTTTTTTGGAGCTCTGCTAAGGCATTTACCAGCATACCCCTGGGCACCACCACCATCCCAGACACCTACTAGGTAGGCAGGTAACCTTCCTCAAAGTCATCTTAAAATCTTCCCACTCTCTCACTCTCTTTATATCCAATCAGTTGCCAAGTCTTGCTGTCTCTTCTCCACAGCATCTCTGGCATCTGCCCTCTTTTCTTCTAGTCTGTCCCAATCTTCTCCAGGCTCTCATCACCTCTCTTAGATTACTGCCATAGCTTTTCAGTTGGTCTCTCTGATCTCAGCCTCTCGCTTATCTGATCCATCCTCTTCCACATAGCTGCCAGCATTTTTCTGAGAAAGAAACTTGACCATGCCACTCCCCTGCTCCCAAACTTTTAGTGGTTCTCCATTGTTCTTATATGATAAAACCTAAACTCCTTAGCCTGGTGCTCTCTACAATCTGATTTTCTGCCTTATTTTATATTTTTTCCCCTCACAAACTCCAGCCCCCCTGAATGTTGCTGTTTCCCAGACTTATACAAATCCCACTTGTGTGCATTCCCTTCAGCCCATCTTCAAGTCCTGGAATATGCATTCTTCTTATCTCTGTGCCTCAGAATACTTGTCTGTCCTTAAAGTTCAGCTCAAGTGATATTTTTCTTTTATTTACCTTTCCCTGATTCCTCTAGTTGTTAGTGCTCTGTTCCTCTTCAATTTTCCTTGGGCTATTGTTGTTTCTGTATGTAAGCCCTTAAATGATTGTTAAATCAAATTTCTATGCCATGGAAAGGTGAGGAAGGAAAGAGGGCTGAGGTGGAGATGCTGAGGAGGTATGTGAGGGGGCAGAAAAAAGAGATGAGCGAGATGTGTGATTGAGTGTCTTAATTCCTGTGTCTCTGAGAAGAGTGGGAGGCTGAATATGAGGCCAGAGTGTTGGTCCTGACCCCTCACCCTTGTCCTTCAGGTCCTGAGCTGCCTTCTGCAGCCCCTGAAGAAATCCTTTTCCATGGATCTGAATTTTTTTCAAGAGATTGATCTTATCTGGGTGGAGAAGAGCTCGGGAAAGAGAGACACATATATCAGTGGTGAGCTGGTAAATGTTTAACAACCTACTCTTTGAAAAAAATATTTTTGATACTTTTAAATTAACTGTGCATTATTAACATTTCTCTATCACTTTCTTAAGTCTAGACAATCAACAAAATAATAACTCAAGCTCTAATTTATAGCATTTCTGAGGTATAAATACTCACTGAAAATTTATTAGTTGGAGAGCAGGTTTGAACTGGTCCCAGGTCATCACTGCCTCCCATCCCTTCCCCACATGACTAATGGTCAAGTTCTTTCCTCTGAGACAACCCTTGAGCTCCAGAACTTGCCTGTCCACCTCTACTACAACTCTAGGAAACTCAAGCATCAGATCCCCTCCCCAGACTACCATTCCTTAATTGCAACATCTAGGTGATCGAAGAATATAGCAGCTCCCTGTTCTACATGGGCACAATCTGAGGGGAAGGCTGTGGAGGGTGTTGAGTCAGGGGACCTTCAAGGTTTCAGGATGGAAAGGATTGGGGGCAGGGAACCAAGGAATTGGAGATTGACTTGGGCATTCTTCTTGAGGAATAGGATTTGAAGGCAGGTAGAAAGATATAGGGATGGCTGACGGGAGTCCCAGAGCACCTCTAAGTCATATTGCGCCAACAGGAGCAGGTCTGGCCAGCATTGGAGGCAGGAGCTTTCCCCTAAGGAGGGAAAGAGGGAGCTAAGCAGAAGAAAGAACATCAGGAGAAGTAACACCAGTCAGACCAATGCCCTTCTGTGACCTTGATGATCATCTCCCATCATATTCCACCTGGAACCTGAGTGTTGGTCTTCTTAGATACCAGGTTCTCTCATTGGGCCCAGTAAAAGCCAAAGGAGTATGAGATCCTGGGTTAAATAGCTTGGGAGTGGATTAAGACTAGAAGGATTTAGGATAGAAGAGAGGGAGGGTAGGATAGTAGATGGAGTGATAGATTGATCAAGTTGTGGCAGAGGGTAGGCACTGTGTAGGGACAGTCTGAGTTTCTCTCTGGTGCCTTTACCATGGGATTCATGTAAAAGTCACTGAAAACTATTTAGAATGAAAATTTAGCACCCTCTAGCATTAGCTTGAGTTAATTTAAACTTTATTTGTACCTACTTAAATAGAGATTAGTCTGCCTCTATAAAGTTAAGTTGGCTTGGGAAGGATTCAGCATGTGTAATAGCCTAAAAAATATCTTTTTTACTTTCAAATGGAATGAGCATTTCCTTTGGCAAGCCCACAGAGGCATACTCATTTCTCTGACCTTGTTCAACTTTACCTAAAATCAATGTTCGCTTTTCCAAGAGTTTCCAGAATAACATCTAAGTTAGAACACCATGAGAAAGCCTGAAGCATTCTTTACCCTCGATCTCAAGATCATGGCACTGTCATGCCAGAGCAAGCTGGACCAGGACAGGGGTCAACATTATATAGATCTATTAGATATGCCATAGTGGAGAGAACATTGGCTCTCGAGTCAGGAACTGAGTTCAAATCATATCTCTTGTGCTTATTCTTTCTGTGCCTTTGGGAAAGTCATTTAACCTTTTTTGGTTTCAGTTAATTCATATGCAAAATGAGGGGTTGGAGTAGATGGCTACCAAGATTGGTTCCAACTCTACGATTCTATAAGCACCATTTGTTGAGGAATGGTATAATTTTTCTTCATTTCAGCATATATAGCATCTACCACATCATAGTTATGTTGTCTCTCTCATCAGAACACAAGATCTTTGAGGGCAGAGGCTTGTCTTATTTTTGCTTTTGTGTCCTCACTGCTTAGCACAGTGCCTTAGCAGGTAGTAGGCCCTTAATCAATTCTCATTCATTCATTTATCCATCCTTCATTTCATGATGAAGGCACTCCCTACACAAATGCAGATTGGGACCAATCCTTTTACAACTTAGTTTTCCTCTAGCCCCTCAATTCATTACATTGTGGTCTTGCCTTGAGAAGGGGAGCAATAAAAATAAGGTAGTACAGAAACACTTTAGTGGCAATAATCCAGCATTATAGCATACTTAAGTATGAGAGAATTGGCTCTTAATTGTTCAGAGCCTATGGCTGCCTAGAGCTAAGCAGACGGATGGGTAGGGGATGATTAGTTTACTGTCTGCCATCACAGACCTCAGGCTGATTCTTATTTCAAACCTCCATATTTTCCTCCTGATACTGATCTGTGCCCAAGCTCCTTGGCTTTGGTTCCATTGTTCCTTGATTCAGACCATGATGGTAGATTTCTGACTCTGTTGAGATTACTGGTTGCTGTTTTCATACTTATATCAGGGGATAGGTCCAGGTAGAATCCTCGTGAAAAGAAATATTTATTTTGCTCCACACTCATCTAAAAAACCTATATACTGGCCTGACTCATTTTGTATAGCTTTAGAATCCAAATCCAAATTAAAAATTTTTAGTGACCACTATGGTTGGAAAAAAAAATGGTTTTCGGTAGATGTTAATTGTGTCACTTTTAGTGCTAAATGAATCGAATTCTCCTACCATGTCTGCTTTATTTTCTTATGGCTACTTGACCCTCTTAATCATTTAATAATTTCCAGCATGTGCAAGTTTCCTTCCTACCCTGTAGGGCAGTGATGTCAACTGCAAATAGAAATGAATACCTTCTGGTGGCATATTGACTTAGAAAACCACAATTTGACACCATCTAATCATCTATCTTTCTTTATTTTGTTAAATGTTTCCCTATTACATAGTAATGTGGTTCTGGCCTCACTTGATTTGCTAGCCTAGCAGTGGTTTGACACCTTTGCTGAAGAGGAATGGAATTGGAGAAATGTCACTTTTGGAGGGTACATGGTATACTAGAAGAAGCTCTGGACCTGTTGGAAGATCTGGGTTCATGTTGCAGTTTTGAAACTATGTGGCTAGAGAAAAATCACTTACCCACCTTTCTGAGCCCGTTTCTTCCTCCGTTAAGATAGGGATAATAATACTTACACTACTATTTGTTGTTGAGGTGAAAGTGCTCTGTAAATGATAAAATTATATAGAAAGGTAAATTATTATTCTTTTGAAGGGTTCCATTCATCACTCAGGCTGATGGAAGGAAGGCAAGAAGTAAAACAAATAGCAATGGAATTTATTAGAGAGTGTGAAACTTTCATCTGGGGGAGGCTCAGTTTTTTAGACGGTACAAGCAAAACAAAAAAAAACATGAGGTTTGTGAAGCTAATGCTGAAAAACTGTATAAATGATTCACCACTGCCTTGTAGTAGAATGAAATGATGAAGATATTGGCTTCCCTTATGAGAAAATAGAGTCACAAATAAGTACGGATGACTTTACTTTGGCCTTTGCTCTCCCCTTGGGAGTGAGGCTAGAGGCAAGCCTTGCTATGGTTGGTGACTCAGAGCTATCTCTGGTAGAATGGGGCACAGCTATCTGTAGGGTGTAACACTTATGTTAGTAAGAGATTAGAAGCAAACGGTGGGTTGTTTGAGGCACAAGGTCAATTATTACAAGGTAAATACACAAGCAGGGACTAGAGATATTATTGGATAAATTCACTGGAGAGGTAGATCACCAAGTGCTAAACGAAGACTGAGGGGGAAGTTCTTTGCAAATGAAGATGGTGCAGAAGGCTTCCTGAAAGAGATGACAGTTGAGCTGGGCTTTACATGAGTGAGAATCCAGCAGTTGAAGAGGGAGAGAGTAGTCAAGGCACTTGGGTGCCTGGTGGGAGGGAACAGAGATTAGATTGATGTGGCTGCCATATAGAGTGCATGGGACTGTAGTAACAGGAAGCTTACATCCAACTCCACTGCAGTCCTTTAGTTTTTGTCTTTCTTAGTGTCCTGGAGCTTGGCACAGTGCCTGATATATAGTAAAGTTCTTAATAAGTTACTGCTTGTTTATTAACTGACTGAGTTCTAAGGTCTCTTTCAGCTCTTTTGAATGTGAGAACTGGTATTACTATTCCCATTCACCTTGATTTTCTGAAATAAAGTCAGCTCCCATAACAGCTAGAGTTTCCTGCATGAGGAATAGCTAAGTTTGCATAAAAACTGCAAGGTAATAGAGCAGAGTTCTGGGAGCTCATTGGAAGTCCTGTGAAGCTTCACTGTCTACCTGGGACACTTTTGGTCAAATAATGAACCAGTGAAGTAGATTTCCCAGGCTGCACCAGCAGGAAAAGCTGCAAAGGCCAGCTTCCCAAATTATTCCTATTGTTGCCCCCTGTTTTAGTGCTCAGAAGTTGAAAAGAAGACCAGGTAGAAATTTTGAGTAGCCCCTTAGATGGTAGTTAGAGGAAGTTATAAAAGAGGACAAAATGGGGGATTGGAATAGGTAATTTCTAAAGTTAAAGCAACATCTCTGTTCTATGTCTGGGCTCTGGAGTAGGAAAAACTGGGTTCAGATCCCAGCTCTTCCAGTTACTACCTCTGACTTTGCTCAAATAAATTCTCTCATGTGTAAAATGAGGGGGTTGGCTTCTGAGGTCCCTGAGCTGTGGTTATTCTAAATCAAAATAAGGCTTATCTCCAATTCTCCTGTAAGAAGACACTTTTCAATAGATGATCAAAGGCTCAGTTGATGCTTTTGTCTTTGCGATGAACTATAGGAGTCCAAATTCAAACTTAATATTGCATATCTGCCAAGTTGCTATTGAGTAGGTGGGTCTTAGTATCTATGTGAAGATGCAAATAGGGTCAAGAAATGTCAGACTCAACTGGAAAAACTACTAAACAACAAACAAAAGGTGGGTTTTAGCAATTTTATTCTGGCCTTCCTTAACCTAATAAGGCAAAGATGTGGCAGAAAAGAACACTGGACACAAAGCCAAAAGACTTCTGTTGGAGGTTCAGTTCTACAATTTCCTGGCCATATAATCTTGGATGAGTTACTTTCCCTCTCTGAGGTTCAGTTTCTTTGTGTGGAGGAGGGGTATTATACTAACTGATACCTAAGGTGTCTTTCAACTCTAATAATCTTGTGATTTTTTTTTTCTTGCTAGAGAATTGCCAGTCTTTGTGCAAAGTGCTGTGTTAGAGTTGAAAACAGCAGAAATTACATGGATTGTTACCAAGTACTTTTAACAGCAGCATCAGTCTTCAATTTATGTTTTTTTTGGCCCAATCTCACCACAAAAGAAGATGAATGAATGAACCTTGCTCATAGGAAGAGTAAGGGTTAACACATGAAACAGTGAACTCTAAACCTTGTAGCTCTTGTCAGAGTATATCTCAAAGATAAACACTCTACTCTCTCTTTCAAATAATAAATTCTAGGCTTTTGATGGAGAATTATTGTTCCATAGACAGGTCTAGAGAAAGGCTATATCAGGCAAAAGCCCTGGGAAATAAGGTTTAATTTTTTTTCAACTTTTAACTTACACTTAAAAAAAACGTTATGACATTAACCATTTTTCAACTAGTTCAAACTGACTTGGCTGTTGGCAAATTTAATTAGAATTGTGAGAGACTTCTTTAACTTTTAAATATTTAAACAAGTGAATTACCATGTATGAAAGTTGAAGGTTACTATTCTTATAAGTGCAAATACGGAAAGTCTTGATGAGTCCCAGACAGCATTGTGAAGTGGAAATTTTAACATTGCAATTGGAATCAGAGAATCTGGATTCCAGTGACGAGTCTCCACTTAATACCTACATGGACAAATCACTTTTCCTCTCTGAGACTCAGTTTCCCAATCTATAAAACAAGGGGGTTGGACTTCATGACATTTAAGGTCCTTTCTGGCTCTAACTTGTTAATCCTGGAGCCATAAAAGTAAATGTAAGAGTAACAAATATGTGGTAGTTTACACATAAACCTGAATCACTCTTCTATCATTTGAGTTCATCCTCAAGATCTGGAAGGAAATCTGGGGAAGAGTGAGTTTACATGGAAACCTGGCAGGGAAAAACACATGAAAATGTAAGAGTAACTCACAGCTTATCCTAAGTGATGATGTCCTCAGCTAGAACTAGGCCTTGTGTAGTGCTACCACTGAGATACCAAGATATTCATTCGCTGAGCTGAACTCAGATGTTGTAGAAGTCATTTAGGAACTTTCTTTGCTCTTCTTTCTATGTTTACGTAATGAGGTTCACTATGATGCCTTGGGGCCAGATGCTGAGAAGGCTAACATTGGGCTATGAGGTAGACATTTTCTCAGCATATTGGGTGAAGATTTTGAACTAAAGATATATTTCAGTTAATTTGAACAAAGATTTATTAAATGACTGCTCCATGCAAAACACTGTGTTAGGTAGGGGATAAAAAGACAAAAACAAACCAACTCTCTAGCTTACATTCTACTGGAGAAATAAAGCACATGGGCAGCTAGATGGTGTAGTAGATAGAGCACTGGCCCTGGAGTCAGGAGGACCTGAGTTCAAATCTGGCCTCAGACACTTGACACTTACTAGCTGTGTGACTCTGGGAAAGTCACTTAACCACATTGCCTAGTCAAAAAAAAAAAAAAGGAAAGAAAGAGAAATATAGCACATGCACAGGTAAGTATTGTGTAAGGAAAATCAAAGGAGAGAACATTAACAACTAGGGGGATTTAAAGACAAGTGTAATGGATATTGAGGTGGCCACCCACACAATGTGTATGGCCACATATCTTGCATCTTTCACATAAAGAGGGTAGATAGCTCTCTCTGTTCTGTCTCTGTAATCCAACTTGCTCTTTTACTGGAAGGTCTAGGATCTCAGATCAGAACTACTGAGGTGGAACCAAGTAGAAGGAGCATTCTAATTGAACTCTAACAATATTCCCCTCCAAATAACTTTAAAATAATGCACCAAATGGAATTCTGGATCAACGTAAGATGAAACATTTTTCCATCCCAAGATAACTTAAGAGGTCAGAAGGAGAGGTCTGTAGTGCTGGTGTGGGGACTGACAAGGAGCACAGGGTGGTAGCAATACCAGGTGTGGGTCTTGGAGGCACCTGTTCCAATAATAGCAGCAGCAGCAGCAGTACCAGGAGCTTTCACTGTCCAAAGACCATAAGGAGATTGGTCAGAAAGAGATTACAGGAGATTCCTGTTCTAGCACTGGGCACAGGACTGGACACCGTTTGGCCAATCCATTGCCCATTATCTAGTTCTGGGTTGCATGCAGTTCCAGGGAAGAGAAGAGTGCTTGTGGTTTTGAGGGAGCAGGGGCCCTAGTTCTGGGTTACAGTTCCAAGGCAGAGAGGAGGACCAGAACTTGTTATAAAGAAGCAGGGGCCTTTCCCAGGCAAAGACTAGAATGATCAGGAAGGCAGTGACCACACCTTGCTTTTGACCACACCAACTTGGAGGCACTGAAAATTTATGGACCCCTCCCCCCATCCCTGCCCCCAGAACTAGCTGTGAAAAAGGCAAGGCAAAAAAGCCTGAAGTTTGGGACAAATTAGAATTGGTAAAGTGGAAGCAAATTACTGCATGAAACATCAAGGAGTGATGAAGCAAAGTCAAAAGAATGAAAAAAAAGAAGAAAATGTGAAATATCTTATCAGAAAAAAAACAACTGACCTAGAAAATTGATCAAGGAGAAATAATTTAAGGATTATTGGACTATCTGAAAGCCATAATCAAAAAAGGGTCCAGGCATCATATTTCAAGAAATTATAAAGGAAAATTGCCCAGATATCTTAGAACCAGAGGGCAAAATAGAAACGGAAAGAATCCATTGATCATCTACTGAAAGAGATCCCAAAACAAAACTTCCAGGAATAGAGACAAATTCCAGAGCTTGCAGGTCCAGGAGAAAATACTAAAAACAGCCAGAAAGAAACTATTCAAATTTTATAGAACTGCAGTCAGAATCACACAAGATTTAGGAGCCACCACTGTAAAGGAGAGGAGGTCTTAGAATATGATATTCCAAAAGGCAAAGGAGTTAAGATTATAGCCAACAATAACTGACCCAGAAAAACAAAGTATAATTCCACAGGAAGAAAATGGGCATTTAATGAAAAAAGAGGATTTCCAGGAATTCCTGATGAAAAGACCATAGTTGAACAAAAAATTTGACAGTCAAATACAAGACTTTAGAGGCGTAGAAAGTAAACATGAGTGAGAAATCATGAGGAACTTAATAAGATGAAACTGTTTGTATTCCCAAATGGGAATATGTTAATAACTCCCAAGAACTTTGTCATTACTAGGGTACTTTGTAGGAGTTTACTTAGACAGAGGGAATGAATATGATCCTATATATTGGGATGATCTCAAAAGAAAAATAGAAGATGGAGAAAGAGGGAAGCACCAGGAGAAGGGGGAAGGGAGAAAAGGATGTAGAAAATTATCTTATACAAAAGAGGCACGTGAGGAAGAGGTTTTACAGTGGAGGGGAAAATGAGAGGAAATGGACAATCCTTGCACCTTCCATCTGAACTGGTTCAAAATGTATATACACTCAGTTGTGTATATAAATCTATATTAGCCAACAGTGAAGTAGGAGGAAAAATGGCTAAAAGAAAGGGTAAAGGGGTGAAAAGACAGAGGGCAGATTAAGGGAGGAAGTGATAAGAAAGAAAACAGACCTTTGAGGAGTGACAGGATAAAAAAGAGAGAGAGGACAGAAGAAAATAGGGTGGAGTGAAATACATAGCAAAAATAACTGAATGTGAATAGGAAGAATTCACCTATAAAATGAAAGAAGATAGTAGAATCAATTAGTAACCAGAATCCAACAGTATGTTTACAAAAAGACAGACTTCAAACAGAGACACACACAGAATTAAAATAAGGAGCTGGAACAGAATCTATTATACTTCAGCTTAAGTTAAAAAACTGGAAGTAGTAATTATAATTTGAGAGAAAGTGAAAGCAAAAATAGAAAAAAGAAAGAAACAAAGAGAAATTATCAGGGAAATGACTTTTTTTTTCTAAAAGGCACCACAGGCAATGAAGTAATAAAAATATTAAATATATATGTACCAAATGGCATAGTATCTAAATTCTTAAAGGCAAGTTAAATGAATTACAGAAGGAAATAGACAGCAAAACTATACTAATGTGGACCTTGATTTACCCCTCTTAGAACTAGATAAATCTAACCATAAATAAATGAGAAAGAAGTTAAGGAGATAAATGGAATTTTACAAAGGTTTGATATAACAGAACTATGAAGGAAATGAAACGAGAATAGAAAGGGGTATGCCTTTTTCTCAGCTGTATATGGTATCTTCACAAAAATTGACCACATACGAAGGCATAAGAGCCTCACAAACAAATGCAGAAAAACAGAAATTTTAAATGCAACCATTTGGTATCCCAATGAAATAAAAATCACATTCAAAAAAGAAAAACAAAAACAAAAAGATAAGGACTACTACCATATATTTATGGTCAAAATCTCTCAGAGTCCTATGATCACCCTTGTTGCAGGGGAATAAACTCCCTCTATTCACAACTATAGTTATTGAAGTCCCACAGACATGTTCCAGTTTATACAAACTGGCTACTCACAATGACAACACATACAAAATCTTAAACATAACCATTTACTTCACAATAAAGTGAAAAAAATAATAGTGCCACAACTGCTCATATTAAAATAAATGCAAAAATAAGAAATACATTATAGTCCACACATAGTCCATACTTCACTATCAATGCATTTAGAATCTGTGAGGAAGAGTGAGATCACATAGAAACCTGGCAGGGAAGCAAATAACTTCGGAAAGTCTAGGTGCTCAGGTAATTTACAACTCTGGAATTATATATTTGGTTGTCTTCTTTCTTGATAAAAACTGAAAGCTGATGGAACAGTTCTTTCTCAGGAAAAGTTTTTTGATGAACATAGCTTCTATATTGAATGGATGCTTCTCCTGCTAACCTAAGTTGATTCATTTTGTGCTGACTAATACCTTACTGAGTATTGTGTCTCAGCCAAATTAGTCAGTCTGATGGGTGACTTTGATGATTCTCTGCTTCTGAGCTATTTGTTCCTTTGCTCAGTTGGACTTAATCCTCAACAGCAACTGTCCAGCTTCAGGCTGACTTGATGGAGTTTGAAAATCTGTTATTTCACCTCTTTTATCTTTCTGGGTCTTCTCTAGGAATGACTCCACTTTAGTTTATGATTAATAATTTAGTTTTCACCTTTAATCTATAATCATTGAACCATTTTGTATCCATTTTTCCAAGTTATTAACCTTAAAATTATTAAATTCTTTATATCTCAATCACTGGAGAATACTTTGTTTTCCATATATTGCAGTTACCAAAGCTATCACACGTCAACTTAACTTCAGTAACTAAAATTATTAGAATTCTGAGCAGACCGATACCACATACAAGTGAACTGTTAAGGCAGACATAAGTAAACAACTGTATTTCTCAGAAGACATGTTCCAAACAAGTCAACTGTCAAAAGTCACTCTTGTACACAAACATGCTGAGAAGTTGGGATGAAGAATCATACTGCTTGTGATTATGGGATAGAGGTTATGAGATAGCGTCAAATTAGAGGAATAGTTACTTGAATATAGTGAAAGTAGAGCTGATGAAGTGGAGAGTAGTATGAAATAAGTCTGGGAAGGTAGGTGGGAACTAGGCTCTAGAGGGTCTTAAATTTCTAGTAAATGAATTTATATTATGCTGCAAAAGCAATGGGGAGCTATAAAAGATTTTTTTGAGCAGGGGAGTGATATATTCAGACTTATGCTAAGGCAAGATTATTTTTGCAGCTATGTGGTTCTATTGGAGAGGGCAGAAACAGCAGGTTGAGGAACAGAATTTTGGAAAGAGTGACTAATCCTTTTTTTTTTGGTGACTAATGGGTTTTTAATTAGCTAGTATATCACCCACCAGCACAGTCCCACTAGATATGGGTAAGTGTTGATACTGCCAAAAATCAAATCACATCATTCTCAGCAAATATATCTTCACATTTTTCAAACTAATTGTTGGTAGATTCCTTTTCTCTGCCATTATAGGTCTAAGAATATCTCTCCCCATATAGCTTTGTGCTGTATGGAACCACAACTAGTGTAACATGGATGATGACCCTAGCCCCAAACCCTCAGAGCCAAGCCTGTTAAATCCCCTCTTCAGTGTTCTCAGGTACCCTGGGGAGATTGAGGAGTCTTGTTTGTCTGACATGCCCTGACTGGCTGTGTTCCCTGGATTTTAGTAGCCCAGTGAGTAGCACTCCAGTTCTCTTTAATTGGTTAACAATGATTATCTTTTCTAAATGTATATTTATTTTGAAGATATTATAGCAAGAACAAATGTATAAGTATTTTTTTTCAATACCTGAGGGGGGTAGAATCTTTCCTGCACCAACTGTAGGAGGGAGAGAAAATTTGCTCACAGTGTAACTAGGTTCCTATATAGCATTGGTTCTACCGACTCCATGTCCAAAGCCAGCATGGAATGCATAGTCCTTGTGAATGAAATTCTGGAACCCCCAAAAAACATTTTAGTGAGGGAAAAATGGGCAAGTTATTTCAAAAGACCATTGTAGTTACACAGAAAATTCTTTGATTAACTTAGATTTAATAAAGACATATATAAAAGATGGAAGCAAATGCAGGTAATGGAGGGTGAATTCAAAAGCATGGTATGAGCTTGTAAGAATGGTGTCCAAGGGTGATAAAGCAAATAATGAGAAGATTGATGAGGAACACTAGAAACTATAAGAAGGACTGTGTGTGTGTGTGTGTGTGTGTGTGTGTGTGTGTATGTTGGAGAAAAGACAAAAATCACTGAAAACATAGGCTTACTGCTTAAGGTAGATAGAATGATGATAACATGGAAAAAAGGTAGACCTACTGAACTCTTTTCTTTTTAGTTTCTCTAACAGTCATTGGACTGGAAAGGACAATAAGCAAAAGGAATTAATAGTTGAAACCAAATTAAAGAGATAATAGAATAGCTAGTTGCCCTCAGTGAATTTGTCACCAGGCTGAATAAATTATAATCCAGGATACTGAAATAACTGGTGAATATGGTTAATGAGTAACAGTGATCTTTAAAATGTCAGTCGGAGAAGAGTATATTAATTTAATGGAATATTATTATGTCATAAGAAATGACCTGGGGGTGGATTAAGACATATGAATTGATGCAGAGTGAAATAAACAGAGCCAAGGGGATGAGATATACAATAAAAACAATGTTGTAAAGACAAACTACTGAAAGGCTTGCATTTTTTGATTGATTCAGTGACAAACCATGACTCCAGAGGACCAAAGAGGAGAGAGAAGTTGATTGAATTTTTCTCGTATTAGTGGTGGTGGGTTTTTTTTCCTCGAGTTAAAATCGTATAGTCTATCTCACCACAGTTTAAAAGAGAGTAAGATGATCAGAGGAGAAGGTGTTGAGATAGTGACAAGTACTATGTTCATTGGTGGGGAAACTAATTGACCATTCTCCACATTCAGGAAATTTCCCTTGGGTGCTCAGGTAGAAGGGCGAAAATCTGCAAAGGGGAGCCAAGATAGCACTTTTCAATGGCAGTTGAGAAAATGACTTTCCAAATTGCTCACCAGCTTACTTCATGATGCCAGGAACAATTTATATCTCCTCATTCAGTACCCTAGATCTTAGATCATGGCAGCAGAGAAAAAGGAACTGTATATTGGAGTGCTACATTTAAGGCAGGTGCTGGGCAGGGGGAAGGGAAAGTACACTTTCCTATTTTGGAATGAATGTGACGTGAGGCAACATTTATCCTGATTCTTGAATGTTACAGCTACAAGGGTCTTTAGGTACTATCTAGTCCATCCTAACCATTTGACAGATGAGAAAAAAAAACGAGGTTCAAAAAGTAAATGACTTGCTCAACATCACACAGCATTAGAGGTAGAGCCAAGACCAGAATCCTGGCTCTTTGTTTAGTGAGGTCCTTTCAACTACCTTTTGGTCGTCCTCTCTCTATTCAGAGATTTGCGATAATATCCATAGGGCTGATCTCCATAAGTTTTGTGCTGGAGATAACAAGAAATGTGTTGATGATATCTTCCCTGGTGACCATTCAACATGAATCTCCAAGACCTCCATTTCAAAGCAGTGAGGGGCTGTGCTGACCCTTGGGGCTTCATAGATTTGTCTTCTGAGGGTTGGGTGAGTTGAGAGGCCAGGAAGGGTGATTCATCAATTTTAGTGAAGAAATGTCCATGGAGGCCAAGGGGCCCCCAGAGTGTAACCCTCTTCCCTCTCCACACACATAGAGTCAGGAGGTGGGGGCACCATGGTCCACTCTAAGGATGGCAGACCCCATCTCACCATGAAGCAGAGCAGCTGGTTTGGGACTGGCTGCATGCCATCCTTCTGTCTGTCACGGGTGGCACAAAGCTGTGGCACCCAACCTGGGTTCCTCCAAAACCTCCAGAGCAGAAGGGACCTCTGTGTGACCTAGCCCAGCTCTTAATTTTGAGTATTTGGTTTTTTAAATGGAACTTTGATTTCATTCTAAAAAAAAGAAAAGAAAAAGAAATGTCCATGGAACATTTGCTTTCCACAAAATGTGATCCTTTTGTTGTCTGGCTTCCTGGATTCTCTTGAGAGACAGAGCTGTAACTGGATTCCCAGAAAAGGGAGTGAATGGATGGAAGTCATTAGATGACTTTGATAAAGAGCTTTCACTGGCTGATAAAGATAGAAAGATTGAACCCAAAAGGAAGAGAGAGGCTGCTGAATGGTGGTGGCAAAGGGATGATCTGAAATTGCAGGAATGAGGAGAAGGAATGAGCTCCTGCTTTTTCTTCCTTTTTTTTTTTTAGGCAATTGGGGTTAAGTGACTTACCCAGGGTCACACAGCTAGTAAGTGACAAGTGTGTGATTTGAGGGCAGATTTGAACTCAGGTCCTCCTGACTTCAGGGCTGGTGCTCTATCCACTGAGCCATCTAGCTGCCCCTGAGCCTCCTTCTAACCTCCAATCTCACACCTCTAAACACCTAGTAGACACCTTGAACTACATATGTCATGGGCATGTTAAACTTAACATGTCCAAAACTAAACTTGCTCTTTCCTTCACAAGTTCTCCCGTCTTCCTAATTTAACTATTACTATGTTATTCTCAAGTGCTCACTCCTTCTCACTGTAAACTCCTATCTCCCCTACCCCATATATCTAGTCTGCTGCCAGCTCCTGTCGAATCTATCTTTGTGTAACATCGCTCATATATGCCTACTTCTCTCCGCTGACATGGCCATTCTCCTGGTACAAGTTCTCTTCACCTCTTGCCCAGAACTATTACAGAACTATTGCCTTCTGGTTAGTATCCCTGAAGCCCTTCCCCACTCTAGCCCTCCACTCTAGCCCATCCTCCTCTCAGTTATCAAAGTTATCTTCCTAAAATGCAGATCTGACTATGTCACCCCTTTATTAAGTAAACTCTGGAAATTCCTTATTACTTCTAGATCCAATGTAAAATTCTATTTGATGTTCAAAACTCTTCATGACTTGGCCACCTTTTACCTTTCCAGACTTCCTATATGTCACATGCTCCCAGGTACTCTGCAATCCAATGACTTTGGTATTCTTGCTCTTCCTTAAAGAAGACCTTTCATCTCCTGACTGTGCATTTCCATTGATTTGTCCTTATGCTTAGAATTATCTCCCTCTACCTCTGTCTCTTGGATTCCCTGGCTTTCTTTAAGTCCCAGCTAAAATCCTGTCTTCTACAAGAAGCCTTTCCCAATCCCCTGTTCATGCCTTCACTCTATTAATTATCTCTAACTTATCCTGGCTATCTGTTGTTTATACATAGTTGTTTGCATGTTGTCTTCTCCCACTAGACTTCGAGCTCCTTGAGGGCAGGCACCATTTTATTTTTTTGCCTTTCTTTGTAACTCCAGTGATAAACACAGCGTTTGGTGTATAGTAAGTGCTCAATAAATGCTTATTTACTTGACCTTTCGGCCTTTAATTTCAGTGATATTAGAGACACTCATTTACAGAGGGGTAGCCAGGGATTCAGTACCTTCTGGAGAGATCTATGCTTCCATTAATAGAAAAGACAAAATTGGAATTGAACACTTTTAGCTTGAAGGGGAGTTGGTAACTATAGACTGAAGATTCCAGAGGGCACAATGAGGAGGATAGAAATTCAAAGAAGGATATAGATTGTGGTGGAGTAGGGCTAATGAGGATAGGGATAAGAGAATGAGAGTATACAGAAAGGTGGGAAAGGATTTCTACCTTGGCAGGTGCTGAATCTCAAGAATGGGGACTGCTGATACTATGCCTATTGATAATGAGGTAGGAAAACTCTAGGGTCATGTTATTACTTTAGCATGGAGTCAGTTTATGCCTTCACCATTTCTGATTCTTGTAGGGCGAGCTTCTGTTAATCATTTTGAGATCTAGGTGACAGAAGAAGGATAAAATCGTGATTAGGTCCATGGGGGTTGGAATGAACTCATATTCTACCTGTCCTTCCAGGAGTCTCATTCCAAGATCATGGCAGATGAAACAACCAAAATATCAGACACTGAGCTCTTGACCTCTGAGTCACCCGATATAGAGGTGATACCATTCATTACCTTATATGTCATGAGGCTCAGCATCTAAGATGACTTATGGACCCTTTCTGAGCAGGTCCTGGAACCTAGGGAACTGAGACCTGACACATCTTAGCATTTTCTTCAGAGCAGGGTCATTTCTTTCCAGGGTCTACAAATGAAGCTAAGGAGGTAGAATCAAACGTGAGATATGAACTTGGGACATATGGGAAAATGGAGAGACCAGCAAAGATAGAATATTGAGCAATTGAGAGAGATAAGATACAACGCTGTGAGGCAGGCAGTGATGAAAATGTTAATTCTAATTTTACAGATGAGAAGCCTGAATCCCAGCAAAATTAAACTGGAGCTCATACAGTTATTGTGTCAGAATGAGGTCTTAAGATCCAAGTCCAAATCTTTCACCCCTTTATATATTATTTAAAGGATGCTAGGAAAAGTCCCTGTGTTCCCAAGTATCTTTCCAACCAGCTTGAGGACCTTTATTTAAAAGAGAATATTTTATCTGGCATGGAGGTAATTAAGCCATTAATGTTAATTAGTATCTTGGGCAAAAATTAGCTTGATTCCTACTCTCTTGGATTCTTTAGTAATCTAAGGCATCTTAAGGGAGAGTCAGAAGAGTTGATGATGGGAACCTACCTTCATTGAGCTTATAATAGTCTAGTGTGGGAAATAAGACAGTTTGCACAAATGTGCTTTATCCTTCTCTTGAGCATATTCCACCCAACATTTGTTTATTAATTTTGATAAGACAGAAACCTTTGCAGCAGAACAGTAAATGAGACAAACAATGACGTAGTCAAACAGAATCAGATATCATAGGGAAGCAGGTGGTATCGCATGTACGGTATCTACAATAAACCCTTTCCAGGTAGAAGAGAAAGTGATATATAGCAAGCTGATATTGTCAGAGAAGACTTTTCTGAGAAGGAGGAAATATGTGGGTTGGGAACTTGAAGATTATTTAGGATTTTTTTTTCATAGATAGTTAGCCAAAGGAGGGCACAGAACAAATTCATGTTTTGAAACATCGTGTGCAGGATGGACCAAGAATCCTAGAATTTCAGAATGGGCGGGCAGCTCAGGAGCTAGCTAGTCCAGACTTACATAGAAGGAACTCTCTTGTCTCATACTCAAGCAGTGACCATCCAGCTTTTGCTTCCTGGAGGGGCAACGCACCACCTCTTGAGGCAGCCCCTTCTAGTCTGAGACAGCTCAATTTGTCAGAATTTTTTCCGCACGTCAAGCCTAAATTCACCCTTTTGCAATGTCTACCTACTGATTTTCTCCTCTGTGCCCGAATAGAACAAGTTTAATTTTTCCTCTACTTGACAATGCTTAAGATATTGGAAGTCAACTATCATGAATTCTCTTGCTCTTGTGTTCTCTACTGGTTTCTTAGAAGGCATTTGACAAATAATTGCTCATAGATTGGGAACTGGATGTGACTTCCAAGTCCATTTTATAGATGAGGAAACTGAGTCCTGGGAAGATAAGTGACTTGCTCAAGGTAGTAAGCATCAGAGCTGGGATTTAGATCTACGCAAACCTCTTGTATACAACATTGCCAGTTTTATTTAGCAGATAAAAGCAGACTAGACACATAAACAAGTGTAGCCTAATGACACAAAATGACATCCCAATTGACTAATGAAGGCAGTCTACCTCATTTGTCTAAACCACTGATCTCTATATAACTTCCTGTGCTTTGCTTATTATTGGGCTCTCTGTCTATATAGAGGATGAAAAAATTTAATTAACAGACTGAAGCAGACAAGATGTAATAATTAGAAGACCAATGAACACAAATAATATGAGATTTAATTATCTAATTTGCCAGATATGCCCAATGACTTTTGAAGACAACCATGGATGCCTAGAAACTTGGGCTGCTATGAACATTAAGGGAATTAAAGTGCTGGACTCCTGAGCCCTCTCCTTGAAATGCTGAGGAAGATTTGCTGACACACCTTCCCTGGAGGCCATCAACACTCATCCCTGTGACTTTCACTTCAAAGTAACTGGAGACTCTTCTTATTATTGAGGGCTTCATTTATCTGTGGTCTGTGTCTGACTACTCATAGGAACTGATGATGGGAAACTGCCCTCTGTTTATTTTATAACCTAGTAGAGGAGATAAGACAGCCCTTTTCTTCTTACATAAATATTTATACTTGTTTTTATATCATATTTATTTGTAAATATATCCTTATTGTCTCTGCCATCCAGTGAGCCTTCCCTTGTAACATAGATTTTAAAAAGAAAGAAAAAGCGGTTCAGCAAAACGAGCCATCAGGGCAGCTCAGTGGCACAGTGAATAAAGCGCCAGGCCTGGAGTCAAGAAGACTTATTTTCCTGAGTTCAAATCTGGCCTTAGATACTTACTAGCTATGTGACCCTGGGCAAGTCACTTAACTTTGCCTCAGTTTCCTGATCTGTAAAAATGAGCCAGAGAAGGAAATGGCAAACCACTCCAATATCTTTGACATGAAAATCCGAAATAGGGTCATGAAAAGTTGGACATGACTGAATAACAACGAAAAGTGAACCATCACATCTACTATGTCTTAATAGTGTATTCAATATTCACACCTCAACAAAGAAAGAAGGAACTTATATTTTCTTAACTCTTCTCCAGAGCCAAGCTTGATTATTATTATAACTACGTGATAGTCTGTTTTGCTTCATTATTCTTTCCAATTACACATTTTAGACACTGTGCATAGTATTTCCTCATTCTACTTCTTTGTTTTGCATAACTTCACAGAAGTCTTCCCAAGACTCAGAATTCTTCTAATTTATTGATTCTTACGATGCACTAATATTCCATTATATTAAGTTACCATGTTTTGTTTAATCATTCCAAAATAAATAGTTGCTTTGTTAGTGTAGCACCCACAACATTTATTTAATTAGACAATCATAAACACATGAAAATTTAGTTCACAGTTAAAGTAATGGGTAAATATTAGTCTATAGAAAGTGTCAGGTGTGCTGTAGCTAGGGATTGCTGTCTGAATTCAAAGGTAGTAAGAGCATTTTGGTCTAGGACAAAGATGGCTCAGAGGAAGAGGAATTAGAACTGGAATCTTGATGGATGGGTAGAATTTTGACCAGATGTATGGGCTGGGAGAGGGAAGAGAATAAATTAATGGTCTGAAATGTTTTGGTAGGAGGGGCTGTGAACATAAGCCTCTCTGAGGCTGAATCTAGCTCTCCTCCCCTTTGTCTTCACTCCTTAGCACAAGCCTAAAGTTCAAGGTATCCAGGAACTAAACATTCATAAATTGAGAATGTGGAATGGACCACAGAGGTCTTCTAGGTTAATATAGTATTACAAGTGAAGAAACTGAAGTCAAATTTAGAAGTGACATCCAAATTAAACACCATTTCTTCTATAAATGATACTTTTTTTTTTTTTTGTTAGGCAATGAGGTTAAGCAACTTGCCAGGGTCACACGGCTAGTAAGTGTTATGTGTCTGAGGTCAGATTTGAACTCAGGTCCTCCTGATTCCAAGCCTAGTGCTCTATCCACTGCACCACCTAGCTGCCCCATATAACTGATGCTTTTTAACAGTACCAAAAATCCTCAATACCAGTCTATGTACTGGGTTCCCCAGTGGAAGGAAAGATCCTGGTCACCTTTGGCAGAGATCCATTTGGTTTTATTGGCTCTAAGAGTAAGCTTGTGGAGCTGGTGCAGCACCTGACTTCCTATCCATGTCAGTGGCCTGTTATAAAGATTTGCTCAAGGCTGTTGGAACATAATCACCTATGATTAGGGACGCAGCTTCATTAGAGCCTGAATAAATTTCTAATTTTTATTGCTTTAAGTTAGTAAAGCATGTATTTACTATTTCTACCTTTTTGCATTTGTTTACAATCTCTCCATGCCCTAGCACATGGTCAATTTTTGCAAAAGTTTCGTGTGGTGGTGAGAAACATATATAATCTTTTGATGTCCCATTTAGAAATCTTTATCAGTTTTTAAACTCTCATTGCTCCAGAAATTTATCCAGTTTTATATTTTTCTTTTTGTTTATCCTTTTATTAGGCTTATCTAAAACTGAGAGAGAGGTATTAAAGTCTCCTGTCACTATTGTATTACTGTCTATGTCTTCTTGAACTTCAGATAAAGTTTCCTTTATAAATTTGGATGGTAAGGCATTTGGAGCGTATAAGTTTATTACTGATATTGGTTTGTTGCTTATGGTTTCTTTCAATATAATATATTTTCTTTTTTTATATTTTTAAATGTTTGTTTTTGCATTGTCAGATGTCAAAATACTTTTTTTTTGTATTCACTTGATGCATAGTAATTTTTCTGGCTTCTCAATTATCTGTCTTTGTTTTTTAAATGTTTCTTGTAAGCAATAGATTGCAGATTTTTTAAATCCAATCCTTCACTCTTCTTTGTTTTATTGGCTTATTTAATCCATTCATACTTAGAGTTATGAATTAAGTTTATATTTTCTTCAGTCTCCAAAATTTTTTTTGTTTACGATTCCTCCTCCCTCTTCTCTAAACACAGTATTATGTTCCTTTATTACCTTAATCTTTTTATTTTTTAGGAGACCTTTGTTCCGCTGGCTCTCATCCCCTCACTCCTGATCCCTATTCTCATTCGCTACCTCTTTCCCTTTGGGTTTTCATTTATTAGTTCCTTTTTTTCTCTTGCTTTTGTATGGTTGTGTAATTCTTCACCTGCCCCCTTTTGCCTCTGAGTTAGTCTAGTAGAAATCTTCTCCTCCTCCTCTCCTTTAGCTTGTCCTACTCATTAGTTTTTTAAAATTTCATTTTTTGTGCCTCTTTCCAAAAAATATTTCTCTCACTCTCTTCAATACATATCCTCGCTTTCTGTCTACTTTAGACTCTCATTCTTTGATTTATGACCCTGATAATTTATCTGGTCTCTCTCCTTTCTCTTTATTCCTCATGTAATCAAAACTTCCAAGGTGTCTATTATTGGTTCTCTCTGTTATGTGCTTTCTGCCACTGTCTTGTAGGGTTTGCTTCATGGATTCCCTTTTCCACTGTGCCTCGTTCCCAGAACAACGCTAATTATTGAAGGTATCAGAGAGGACACCATAGTAGGTCCTTTCCACTACCACTTTCCTGATTATTCAGCCCACCACTGATCGATATTCTCTCTTGGTTACCTTTCCCCCCCTTTTTTGCTTTTAGGTTCTAGTTACCCCAGGGGTTCCAGCTACCTCTTTTCCAAAGCAGAACATGTAGAGTTTTTAAGCATCAGATCCCCTAGGCCACACCCAGTATAAGATCCTCATCTTCCTTCAAAGACCATCTTTCTTCAATTATAGGAATATTGACAAGTGGAATTTCCTCCTACCACCAAAGTAAGACTCCCTTCCTTTCTTTTTTCTTTTTAGTCTTTCCCCTCTGTTCCACACGGAAACCCCTCTAGACTCTTTTTGAGATGACAGAAATCACCTTCCCCTCATTGCTAGCCCTTGATTTGATTCCAGCATACCACATACTCCTCTGTCACCCTTCTCCCCTTTCATATACCTTTCTATTGTAACGTAGTCCCATTTGAAAACAATAACATTGATTTATTCACCTGTAGTCAGGGTGTTGAATAGTACCCCCTGTCCATCTCTTCACTGTAACCTGTACCAGATTTCTGCCTTCACCTCTGTCTCCTTGTGTACATTGAGGAAGAAATCTCTTATTAATTCTGTTGCTGTTGCTATTGTTGTCTTTGTATGCTGCATTTATTTACTCCTCCAGCATTTTTGTGGTTTGGGGTGTTTGAGAAGCTAACCTCTGTTTTGATTTTCTTTTGGAAAAAGGTTTCAAACTCTTCCTTATTATTGAAATCTGTCTTTTCCCTTGGATGGTTAAGCTCAGATTTGCAGGGTAGGTGGTCCTGAGTTCTGTTGCTCTTCAGAGCACATTATTCCATTGCCTCCTGGTTTTTGTAGTGTGTGTGTAAGACTTGTGTTCCAATGTCCTTTCCCTTGTATTTGATCTTATTTCTAATTTTAGTATCTTCTTTGCTGCTTTGTCACTTGTGCTCTAAGATTTTAATTGAATTTTTTTCTTCTTGAGATCTTTGGAGGTTTAACATTTTTTCCTTATACTCCCCCATCTGTCACTTTCTGACTGCTCCTCTCTTGATAGGGGCTTTATTGTAAAGTGGCCTCAGCCTCTTCCCACTCTGGGGGATGCAGAAGATTATTCAATCATTAAGCACCTGCTCTGCTCCAGGTACCATAAATACAAAGATTAAAAAAAAAAAAGAAACAAAGTGTACTCTCAAGGAGTTTACATTCTATACCGAACCAGGAACCAGAAAGCTTTTATAATTGCAAAAGGACTATGGGACAGCTGTTTCTCTGTACTTTGTTTCCCTGAAAAGTTCCTCTCTGACCACTCTGGGATTTTGAAAGCTACCTGAGGAGATACTTTTCACTAGCCTGGTTCTTGCCCCAAGTAGTTTTTTGGAGCACAGGACTGGGCCCACATGGCTTTCAATCCTCTTTTCTTCAGGCTTGGTACATTCAAGCATGCTGGGCATTCAGCCCAGTTTTTTCCTGACTGAGCTGAATAAGAGTTTCTGCAACCTTGGGGTTTACTATCCTGGGGGCTACCTCAGGCAGAAAGAAGATGGATGTCTTCTCTTCCTCTTTACATGAGTTGGCAGTCAATATCTGCTTCTTGTTGCTCTAAGGTCAGGGTCCTGTAGGGATGAAGTATGCTGACAGAGTCTGTGCAACATGGGGTGAATCCCTGTATGATTCCAAATGCACTGACTAACATGGGTCAGTTTGTGCTCCTTGTGGGAATGTAGAAATGGGAGGAGAAAATGTAATGAGGTATCACATTAAGGATTAATGTTCTTTTGTATTAGTTCATAATGCTATTATCCCATTAGATTTCTTAACTTTCCCTCCCTTCCACGTGCAGTCAGCTCTAATTGTTCTGCCTTCCTTATGTAATTATTCTTTTTTTTTCTTAAGAATTAGTGGTAACCGATGAAAATTTCAAATCTTCCAGCTTGTTGGTCAGCCTGGAACCCAGAAGTCTGGTGTGTTGTTGCCAGGCTCTGTGGGTTCCCTCTGTTCCTTAAATGTCTCTATAATTTGACTATTAGGCAAAAAATCAGGGCTGCCTCTGGATTCAACCATTCTCTCTCTCTCTCTCTCTCTCTCTCTCTCTCTCTCTCTCTCTCTCTCTCTCTCTCTCTCTCTCTCTCTTTGCTTTTTTGGTGAGGTCATCGGGGTTAAGTGACTTGCCCAGGGTCACACAGCTAGTGTCAACTATCTGAGGCCAGATCTGAACTTAGGTCCTCCTGACTCCAGGGCTGATGCCAGCTAGCTGCCCCTCAACCATTCTCTCATGTAGGAACACATGTCCTCTCCAGGACAGAAGCCTAGGTCAGACCTGGTTCAGAGGTAGTAACACCTAGTTTCTACCTCATCTGAGTCATCTCTTGAGCTATTATCTAGTTCTGATAATTTCTCTACAATTGGTGGGACATGTTTTCATCTCAAGGTCTGCTTTACTGACTGTACATCACTCCTCTGTTCCTGCTCGTGAGGGAGTTGGACCAACTTTCCAACAGACAATAAGTGATTTTGATATATTATCCTTGCAGAGCCCTGACCATTCTCTGGGGCTATCTTGTAAACTGGCAGGTTGTCAAGTGATCTTTCAGCTGCTTGATAGGGGATTGCTTTCTATCAGCCTGCTTACCTTATGTGTTTGCTCCACACTGAGCTTATTTTTTCTTTTATAGAATCTTATCAACTCACTGAAGACCTCAACAATGAGCTTGAGCATCAAGCTCTATCAGAGTTTTTCTAAGCCAAGATCACAGCTGGGTAGGAGGAAATGGCATGCTGGTAAAATTTTATTCTCTAAAAAAAACCAAAGCACCTACTGCACACTTTAAATTTAATGTGCATCATTAACATTTTCTCTATCACTTTCTTAAGTCTAGACAATCAACAAAACAATAAATCAAGCCCTAATTACAGTGTTTGCTGATTTCTGAGGTGTAAATGCTCACACTGAAAATTTAACAATTGGTTCTCTTGAGCTGTCACACAACCTGGTGGAAAGTCTCTTTTAGCTAATCTTGTAGCCAAGAGATATACTGATTGTTTTATTGGGTGTGGCTCTCTGAACATCTTTTCTGCATTCTTATATTCAGTAGGTCAAGCTGATGGACAAAAGTGGCTCTTGTCCCCAAAGCAGCAATATTGAGTAAAGCTGTGGCCTCATTCCTTGTGTATGATATGCATATACTAGAACTCTTTCTGGACCTCTGACTCAGAGATCACTTGTCCATCCTTCCTTCCTTCCTTCCTTCCTTCCTTCCTTCCTTCCTTCCTTCCTTCCTTCCTTCCTTCCTTCCTTCCTTCCTTCCTTCCTTCCTTCCTTCCTTCCTTTCCTTTGTGTCTCAAGCACCTAGAACAGTTAGTGTTGCTTACTTGTTCCAGTAATGTCTGACTGTTTGCAACTCCATTTGGGGGGTTTTCTTGATAAAGATACTGGAGCGGTTTCCCATTTCCCTCTCCAGTCCATTTTATAGATGAGGAACTGAAACAAACAGGGTTAAGTGACTTGCCCAAAGTCACATAGTTAGTAAGTGCCTGAGGCCAGATTTGAATTTGTGAAGATGAGTCTTCCTGACTTCAGGACTGTATTCTCTACTGCACCACTTGGCTGTCTTACCTAGAATATAGCAGGTGCTTAATCTCATGCATCCTCGATGAAATGAATAGTCATTCCTAGGATGTTGCACGTCCCCCCTCCTCCACATTTATTCGTTCATCCTTTTTGAGAGACAAAAAAAAATCTATACTTGAGTTGGAACTCAAGTTTCAACAATTTACTGGTATTTATACTTCTTAAATATGTAGCATGATTTTGTAACACTTTGAACACATAATGTACAAGTTTCATTCCTTTTATAGACATTAATTGCTATTTGGAGCCAGAAAAATCTGTTTCTTACTAACTGTGCCTTTTCTTCATCTGTGTCCAAACTCATTGTGTATTGTTGACATGGCCATAGGGTTAAATGCCTTAGATATGAACAAATGAACAAGTAAAAAACATTTATAAAGTGTTCAATATGTGCTAGGTGCTCTACTAAGTGCTTGGGATAAAAATATAAAAAGAAAGTCAGTTCTTGCCCTCAAGAAACTTACATTCTAATAAGGGAAGATAATACCAAGCCCCAGCCGGACCAGGGACCTTGTCATATTCAACTGAAGAGGGCCTTTCCATTCCTCAACCACTTAACCAATGGGCTTCTCAGTGTTCTCAAAGCCTGACTGACTACACTGAAATTTTCCCTGCCACACCTAAGAATCCCCCGTTCCTTACATGTGCCATGAATTGAACCCTCATTTATGCTATGTCTCCCTCAATTAAAATGTAAGTCACTGTCTCCATTTTCTATTTTCATCCCGAGCACTAAGCAGAGTGCTTGGCACATAGTAAGCACTTAATGAATGTTTTTCTATTCCATGATGAAAGATGAATCAATGTTAAAGAAGATATTCTGAAGCTGTCAATTGATAATTACCAATTTTTCAGAGTCTCTGTCATGTACAGTCATATAGGATCTCAATAACAATTAATGGCTAACATTCATACAGTGCTTACTATATATCAGACACTGTGCTAAGTGCTCTACATTTATTATCTCATTTGATCCTCACAACAACCATGGGAAGTTGGTGCTGTTATTATCCCCATCTTACAAATGAGGAAACTGAGGCAAATAAAGATTAAGTGACTTGCCCAAGGACATACAGCTGATGCAGTTTTAGGGGTGCAGGGACCCCAAAATACTGAGGTGCAGGGTGGAGTTGTCTGGAAAGAATTCATGGACTCAAATTTGTAAGACTACAAGTCATTTCCCAATTGAGAAATAGGATATGAAAGACAGTTTTCAGATGAAGAAAATAAAGCTATCTATATGAAAAAATGCTCTAAATCACTATTGATTAGAGAAATGCAAATCATGACAACTCTGAGGTACCACATCAAATCTATCAGATTGGCTAACATGACAAAACAGGAAAATGATAAATGTTGAAGAAGATATGGGGAAATTGGAACACTAATGCATTATTGGTGGAGTTGTGAACTGATCTAACCATTCTGGAACATAATTTAGAACTATGCCCAAAGGACTATAAAATGTACATACTCTTTGATCCAGCTAATACCACTTCTAAGTCTGTATCCCAAAGAGATTATAAAAATGGGAAAAGGACCAATATGTACAAAAATATTTATAGCAGCTTTTTTTGTGGTGGCCAAGAATTGGAAGTTAAAGGAATTCCTATCAATTGGGAAATGGCTGAACAAGTTGTGGTGTATGAATATAATGGAATACTATTGTTGCATAAGAAATGATGAGCAAGTGGACTTCAGAAAACCTGGAAAGACTTACATGAACTGATACTAAGTGAGCAGAACTGAGAGAATATTGTACACAGTAACAGCAGCATTGAAGGATGACTAACTTTGATAGACTTATCTCTTCTCAGCAACGCAAGAATCTAAGACAACTCCAAAAGACTCACGCTGGAAAACGCTATCCACATCCAGAGAAAGAACTACGGAGTCTGAATGCAGATCGAAGAATACTATTTGCTCGCTCTTTTTTTGTGTTGTTTCTTCTTTCTCATGGTTTCTCTCATTGGTTCTAATTCTTCTTTACAACATTATTAATGTGAAAATATGTTTAATATGAATATATTTGTATAGCCTGTATCAGATTGCATTCCATCTTGGGGGAGGGGGGAGTGGAGGGAAGGGGAGAAAATTTAGAACTCAAAATCTTATGGAAGTGAATGTTGAAAACTAAAAATTAAATAAATAAACAAATAATAAATAAGTGAATGAATGAACGAATGAATGAATGAACAACTAAATAAATAAATAAAAGAATTTATGGACTCAAGCAGTCTTCCAGACAGGTGGCAAAAATTATTATAATACTAACAAAGCTGGTCACAGCTCCTTTAGGGAACTCAGAACCTAATAGGAGTGATGCTAAAGCTTATATAGAAAGATACAGTGGTGCGGCAAGTACGCTAATTAGGGGTGATTATACAATTTCTGTACCTTGGGCACAGGTGTCCTTCACTATTGTCATGGTCTTGGGAGAGGACTTCTAAGGGGTCTGCATATCTGTAACAAGATAGCCTTGGGAGTTGACATCTATGGCTTGATGTCTGGATTGTGTATGGTAACTGTGGGAATCAGTAATCAGTGCATAATAGTTCTGCTGGTACAAAATAGTCCCGTTCATACAAGGGAAATTCTACAGAGGTCAGCTTGTTCTTGGAAGAGGAAGAGATAGTTTGTCTTACTAGGGCCCACTCATCAGTTATTGCCAGAGATAGAGGAGACATATGGTCCTAGGGCTGGGTTCTTAGAGCTGGGGTCCAAGCACCCCTCACAGTTAAGTAGTATCTGCTACTGAATTTGAACTCAAGTCTTCCTGATATCAGGCCCAGCACTCTATTCACTGTGCCACCTAACCACCTAACCACCTCAAAGAGAAGTGAGTACTGATTGATTCAGTGAAGATCGAGGCACTTAACAGCTGGCCACATCCAAAGGACTTCCTTTATAACTAAAGACTTAGGATTTAGTAGTTATTCTAGGAAATTTGTGAAGAATTATACTGTTATTGCTAAGAAACTTTGACTTTTGGTGACCCTATCTGGAGTTTTCTTGGGAAAGATACTGGACTGGTTTGCCATTTCCTTCTTCAGCCCATTTTGCTGATGAGGAACTGAGGCAAACAGGGTTAAGTAACTTGTCCAGGATCACACAACTAATAAGTGTTTGAGGCCAGATGTAAACTCCTGAAGATGAGTCTTCCTGGTTCTAAGCCTAGTGCTCTATCAACTTCTCCACCTAGTTGCTCTAGTTAGTATTTAAGGTAGGATTTGAACTTAGCTCTTCCTGACTCCAGGTCCATTGCTCTACCCACTATTCTACCTACCTGCCTCAATGCTTGCCTACTTGTTGATTTCTTGATCGAACATCAATGAGCCTCAGGGCCTTTATCATTTGACTGTCTTCTGATAAGGATTTTTGAGGCTGAAAGGAAGGGACCCTGGACTTTTAAGATAATAGAACCACTGACCTTAACAATCTCCCTGGAATTGGAAAATATCTTGAGGTCATTGGTTTGTAAGGGTTCTACCCAGCATCTTTCTGAGAAAACTGCCTGAAAAATCTAAGTGGTTATCATTTGGTCAGTGCTATTTACAAGGACAGGATATAGGGGGTTGGTTTTTTAAACCATTAAAAAAATTCCCACCACGTGACCTAACATTAATGAAATATTCATTTCATTTTCTTTCTGGTTAAACTTGTGTCTTGAAATGCTTTGTTGTATCTACTTAGGATGATCAATGATGCCCTCCAGGGGAGGATTTCTCCAGTGGAATCCTGTGGAAGAGGACATTAAAATTGCATGAAGTCTCTCATATAATTTTAATGGCTATCAAAAGAATTTAGTCTCAGATTGGAAAGAATTTAAACTCAGGACATTTTTGCTAGGGAAGGAGGGTTGACTTAATATTGTATTGAGCCTGACCCTACAAGGACCATACAGGACATGCTCCAAGATGCAGTGTCAAAGATGTATGACAATGTTTTCTCTTCAGAGAACTTCCTGCTCTGCATAGAGGTTAGTCTTTCTAACTTAACCATTCTGGATCCAATATTTCTAGGAACAAGGTAGTTGGATGGGTAATGTCACAGAATCGAAATCTGGTACTCAAATTCTCGGACTGCCTGTGTATAGGATAATCTATTACCCTAGTATGGGTGAGTACTAACTCAAGAGAACAGTATATATGAATATCTAGATATTTGTTGTGGTTGTTTAGTCATTTTCAATTGTGTCTGACTCTTTGTGACCCCCCCCTTTTTGGGCAAAGATACTAAAGTGGTTTGCCATTTCCTTCTCCAGCTCATTTTACAGATGAGGGAAACAGTTTTAAGTAACTTGTCTAGGGTCACATAGCTAAAAGGTGTTTGAGGACAGATTTGAACTAAGGTCTTCTTGACTCCTAACTTCCCTGGAGAGGGAGATGGAAAACCACTCCAATATCTTTGCCAACCCCCCCCCCCCAACCCAAATGGGATCACAAAGAGTTGATATGACTAAAACGATTGAACAACAACTTCTGGATTCCGGGCCTGGCACTCTTTCCACTATGCCAACTAGTTGTCCCAATATCTGGAATTACCATCTGAATAATTTGTGTCTTTTTTTTTCTTGTGGGTCTTCAAGTCTGTAGGTTTGTGTGGGAGGAAGAATGCAAGAGCTATTCATAGAACAGTGAGATGCTTCACTTTGCTACACTTCAGAGCCTTAGTTCACAGAATTTGTTGCCCTGCCATCATGAGTGGACCAGAATGTTTTATTGATTTCTACTATTTAAGAGTCAGTTCTGTAAGTGTGGACCCAAGCAAGGGGAAGCCCCCTGGGCTGTTTTATCTCCTTTCTACCCCTACTTCCAATAATATGCATGAAAAAGCAGAAGGGGTTTTGGAATTGGGGGACCCGAAGATTCTTGGCAATTTATCAGGACAGTCACCCCTACGTGGGTGATGATTGCTACATGAAATCTAGCCATTGCCGTTTAAAATGGGGAGGCGTATGGTTTGTCTTCCTAAGTCAGAGGGAGATCTCTGACAGAATACCCTGAGCCCCAGACCAAAAAAAAATTAGTTTAAAAGATCGACTCAAGCCTGGGGCACTAGCTATTTAGCTAGAAGTATACCCTTAGCACCTGGGGCAAAGAATCTCCTACAGGAGATGAACACCTGTTCTAACTAAGTCTTTGAAAGGAAGGAGACAGGTCAAATAAGGAAAAACAAAGCAGGGAAGGTTTATTATTATTATTTTTATTCTAAGAGAGGACTTTTGCTGGTCCACACCTAAGGGTCGCTGATTTTCTAGAGCCTTGGGGCAGTAATCTAAAAGCTAAATGGATAGTACCCTCAGTGGGCATGGCAGAGGCTGCATTTTCTCAAGAGGAATATATATATATATATATATATATATATATATATATATATATATACATACAGGATTTCAGCAAGATGTTAAAAACAGAGAAAAACTTTGCTTTTTTCTAGTGGAGCTATGCTTGGCAGGGCCCATTAGAGGCTACATGTCCAGTGGAGTAGCAGTGTCCAGAGGAGAAATGTCTAACAAAATATTATCCCATAGAAACTATGCATTTAGTGGAGCAGTGCATGGTGGAGATAGCGTATACATCAGGGTAATTTCTGGTAGAGGGGGCATGATGACATCACTAGAACCTAACAAGACCATTGGAGATGAATTACTCCTCCATATGTACCGCGGCCATATATGTGTCCCAGGAGTGTCCACTCTTCCCAGTGATGAATATTTGTTTTTGTGGAGAAAATGTGCCCCAGGTTTATGGTTTTTCATTAAATGCCTTTGCTTTGAATTGGTTGTCCCCTCTGGTTGACTAACACATAAGACAGGGCTCATGAGCTATAGTTATGATGGACTCACGAGTATCTCTAACCTGGGATGATCTTTTCTGGAGTATCCTCTCTGTGAGTTTGGTGGGACATTCAGTTACTATAGTTGTAATTGGAAGTCTAGATTTTAGTAAACAATTCTCCAGGAGATAGAGAGTAAGTGGGAGGAAGTCCCAGTGGTCATTGAACCTAAGGTCTTTCTCACTTCAACTCTGCCAGGAAGCTGGGAGCCAGAGTTGGACTAATAGGCATAGTATTATAGTATCTGAACTAATGCAAAAGATAAGCTTTGCAAAATAAGCAGATTCTAGTAGCAGCATGGAGCAATTGGCTCACAGAGGGTGTTATCAAGGTCTGGCCTCCTAGATATCAAGGAGACTTAGATAGGGGGTAGGAAAGGCAATTTCACCTAGGGCTTCAGCCAGCTACTTGAATCCAAATATTTTCCATCTTCTGCCTCAGTACCTTTGCAAAGCCAACACTCTAGCTCACCTTTACCTCCTCCACCCTCCTAAGGCTCAGCTCAAGTATCACCTTCTTCAAGTGACTTTTCTTGAATTCCAGAGTTCCTAGTGTTCCAACACCCTAATTATTTTGTATTTATTTTGTGTAATACTATTATTTACATATCAATGAAAATTTTGTATCCCCCCAGTAGACTATAAGTTCCTTGAGGGCAGGGTTCTTTTTGTACTTGTATCCCCTTTACACTTAAGCATTAATAAGTGTGGGATAATTGATTGTTTGATAGTGAATTGGCAAATCAACCATTATGGAGATCGTGAATTGTGGTAGAGAGAAATGAGTTTTCAGAAGTTCAGAGGCATCAAGATTTTACTGAGGAGAGTGAAGAGAATGACTGCAAAGTTAGAGAAGAATGCCTGAAGCCCAGGAGAAAGGATTTGTTTGTGTGGGAGGGGTGGAGAGGTGGGGGTGGTTGTTGTTGGTGGTCCTTCATTGGACCAATGACATCAGGAGGGTGATGTCTTGACTTGCAAGTGAATTGAATTTAAGTGAGGCAGAGCTCTGCAAAGTCATCAGCCTCACTCTCTTCTCCATGTACATGGAGGGGAAGAGTCAGGCCCTAGATTTCCACGCACAGAGAGGAAGGAACAGCAGATTCTGAAAGGTGGTGGCACCACTTGTAATTTTGCCAACTGAATCCAGCTATACAGATAGAGACTGATGTCACATCTATGGCTTAACAGAGAGGGGACGTAAAGGAAGAAGAGGCTAAGAAAGAGGAAGGAGTCGTTTTCTATAATTGGCACAGAGGACCAGAATTAGCACATGAGCCTCCCTAAATATTTTTTTCCTGTAGTGTGGTAGCAAATCCTTAGGGAAAAAACAAAACATAAACAAAAATCCCCCAAACAATGAAATAAGGATTATGTGCTATTCTCTGAGCATCCCAGCCCACAGGGATATCACCTAGTGTGCAACATTCACTTAGAAATTAATCACAGACTGTTCTATCAGTTTTAAACCATTATTTAAATCATGTATTGTTATTCAGCTTTTCACATGTTAATACCTTGTGTCTCCAAGTAGATGTAAACCCTTTGAGATCAGGTTTTGAAAGTGCAATGTGGAAAGACTACTATACTTATAGTTAGGAAGAGACCTGAGTTTGAATATCACCTCTGAGAACTTACTAGCTGTGTGACTATGGGCAAGTCACCTAAGGTCTCTGAGCCTCAGTTTTTTTCAAGGCTTGCCTCATGTATGATCCATTACATTTTCCGGGTCCTTTTAATTGTTAAATATTCTTTTGCTTCTCCTCAAATAATTACATGCATGTTATCTGTTTATATGTTGCATCCCTGTAGTACAATGAGAGCTCTTTGAGTAGAAGCTGCATTTTATTTTGTTGTATCCCCAGTGCCATATACATAGTTGGTGCTTAATAAATGCTTACTGGACTGGATTGAATCAGTTCTGCTACTAACTAGTTGTATGACATTAAGATCCATCCTCTGGTTTTCAGTTTTCCTCCATGGTAACATGATGGCTTTGGATTAAACTCTTCCATTGTTCCTTTGAGTATTTACAATAAAGTAATGATCTCCTCTTGTAGGTTTGAAATCAGGGATTTTGACAGAAAACAAAACAAAACTATGAGCCCCAACCAGAGAATAACTAGGGCTGGGCCCCTCAGTTTAGTTTCAGGATTGGAAGGAAATGAGTAGCACAGAAATGATACTTAACCAACACAAAGCATAATTTTCAGTTGAATGAAGCTCTCTGAACTCTCATTTCTTCACAGAGCCATGCCAGGTCAAGAGGCTATATTGCTCACATGGCTTTGCAGAATCTGTCAATCCCAAGGAGCCTTGGCTACTCATGTGTTGGGTTTTAATGCTGCAGATTACAGGGAGGCTGCTTCAAAGGTTCAAGCCATAGTCCTCTAGACCAGAGGTGGGGGCCACAAGTGACCAGGAAGCTGCAGATTCCCCACCCCTGCTCTAGATCAGTCAAATCTTGTGGATAGTTTCATTGCCTTTTAAGAAAAAGTTAGCCTTTGTGGCTAGGAGTTTCCAGTTTCCCTGATTATGCTTAGAGAATTTGTATCTGCGTGATGGGGTCTCATGTCATGGTTCTTGACTGGGCTGGTGATAGGTGTAGGTCTTAGTTCAACAACATTAATTTCCTGACCCTCAAATCAGACAAAATATAAATCTTCACTTCTCCTTTTACTCTCTTGATGAATCAAATTCTTTTTTTTTTAAAGACATAAACAACCACAGAAATCACATGTAGTTAAACTAGGAATCAGATTTATAGATTAAAAAAAACCAAAAAGAAAAAACAAAGGTAGCAGAATATTCACTGAACAGAATCTGAAATCAACCAGTATTTCATGAATCATATGGAATCCTAGTGTTAGAGATGGAAAGAGACCTTACATATGCCAAATTTTTAGTTAAAATGGGATTTGGTTTACAAGAAAACTAACTTATACCTAGCTTTTCAGAAACACAATTGTGGCCTGAAGAGAGAGACGCCTCATATTCTTATTATGCCAATTTATTAGTTAAGAGATACTGAAGATATTGCATTTAACAGAGGAAATAACAGTAACATAATAAGGAGTCCAGGGTAAGATTTTAGGACAATTGTGATGTCAGTGAGGTGACTCCAGCCTTCTACTTTGGGTTCCTTTTTCCTCCCTACTTTACTTATGCCAAACTCCTCCCAAGAAAGAATGTTCGCTGCCAGTCACTTTTACCTTATTGTGATGTTCACTCATCCTGTTCTGTTAAGCTTGGGAATTCCCATTCCAAGCGATTAGCTCACATTACTTAGTGTCTAGTATCGTAGTCACAGCTCCAGGAGATGCACAGAAAGTTAGATGACTCTTGATGCCTATAGCGAGTACAATGAGTCTGATTGCTCCTAGGAAGTAGGGCAGTGGTCACCAGCCCACCAGCTCTCATTGGCTGGCCTTTTTCAGTTTTGCTTCCAAGTTAAGTTTATGAGAACCAGAGGAATTGTGGGTATTTGAAAGAAATTCCTTCAAGTCTGGTTTCACTTGGATCTTTTGTGGTTTTGTTAAATGATATCTCAGAGATAACTTGAAAGGGACACAAGTTAGTGACCCAGGGATATGAGAGGAGTTAGAAGGAATTTTGGAACATAAGCCCCTAAGAGAACCAAAGCAGCAGCAGGAGCAAAGAAGTTCAAGACAGATTCAAAAACACCCAAAGGTGACATCTCAAAAGAGCAAATGATTTCTCTGGGGATCGCCAACTTTAAGAGCTGGCAGAATCTATCCCTGTGTGGAAGAAGCTATATCAAAGTATTCCTAGCTCCTAGTGCAGTACATGGACCTGGCACATAGTGGGGACTTTAAATGAAAACTTATTGAATCAACTAGATGCTGACTAGATAGGTGACCAGCAGAGGGCAGCAGCAGCAGCAGCTCAGCAAAGATGCTTAGGAGAGAGAGGAATGTGATGCTCTTATGAGGATGTTGACAGTTTTAAACTACTGGATACGAGTTACCCCAACCATTGGTGTTCTCTGGTTGTGGAAACATGCCTTCCATGTGTGTTCTCTGAAATGTGTTCCTGTATTTGTGTGGAAACATGGGAGATGATATTCCCGACCCTTCTTTCTGTAAATCATTCAGATTAGATTGTAAACTCCTTAAGGGTAGGGACTATCTTTCTTATTATTTGTATCCTCAGTGATTAGTATAGTGCCTGGTACATAGTATTTACTTAAGAAATGTTTATTGAATTGAATTGAAACTTTCATATCATTTGTTTTGTTTTGCTATGAAGATAGAATGATATAGTAAACAGCATAGGACTCAGAATGAGAAAGATGTTTGAATGTTTCTTTAGACACTAGCTATGTGACTCTGGGTAAGTCACTTAATCTCTGTGAGCCTCACTCTATGCTTTTATCAAATGAGAATAATAATAGCATTTACAGGAAAGGCATATTTAAGAATAAAATGAGATAATGTGAACTAATGTTGTTATTAATAATGAGATTTTAGGAAAATTATTATTATAATTATTACTGCTAGTAATAGATGCCTTTTCTTTTGAACTCGGGTTGATATAGTAAAATCAAATACAGCAGTAGGGGCTCATGAGCTGTGGTTTTTAGTGGATGTTGACCCATAAAGTGTCTCAAACATAGAGCAGCTTTCTGGGGGCTGTGTGAGGGCAGCCCTGGGTATAGTGTAAGTATTTGGCATGCCTTTATTCACAACCACAAAAAAGGACAATGCTTCCCTCAAAAGCCAACTCAGGTCTGTCACAAATCCATCCACATGTCAACGAACAAGCATTTATTAAGATTTTTTTTCCTTTCTCTTTCCTTTCTCCCATTCTTTTTTTCTGTTTTATGTCTGTCTTTATCTATTACCATGATAGAGATGTAATACTTTACAGCAGGGGAGTATGGTCAAATTACTTAGAGGAGATGTAGATGTCTAGCCAGTCAGGGCATACTGGTTATCTTTGATACACTTATGCAGGAAACTATTAGGAAACTATTTGGGAGAGTAACATTTATATCTAGGCTTCCTGTAAAGATGAAGCCTAGGGCAATTAGTGATGATTTTTGTTTGGATGTATTTCTTATTTAAATTTTCTTTTCTATGTTCATCCAAGTTTAAGATCTTAATGTTATCATAATACTAAAGACCCCAATATGTTTAAGAGGTCTCTATTCTATCCAATACAAGTCTTATGTGAGTGTGAAATGAGAGGCTTTGTTCCTTGTGAAAGAAATTTCAGGCATCAGTGAGAGGCTAGACAGTAGAAGAGGAATTTTTTTTTTCTCAGAGGGGTAATTCCCCAAGGTTTCTGTGTAGTTGGCCACTTATGCAAGACTGCTTTGGTGTAGGCCTGGCCCTGCTCAGGTCTCCAGATCTCACAAACACTGCTATGATATGTGTCAGTACATATGATGCTTTTTAGCCTCTGAGTAGTGTAAACTTCTAGAATCAAAGGACAACGTCAGAAAATACTGTTGAAGGGTCAGCTTTATATAGCTGAATCCAGAGGGGTGGCATGAATCGTAGAAAAACCATTCCATTAAGAATCAAAGGATCTGAAGTTTGAATACCAGCTCTGCTTTTTGAATGCCTGAGTGACCTTCAACAAGTCTCTTCATTTCTGTGGGAGAATTCAGTTCTATATCCTTTGAAAACTAAAAGGAATAGTATTAATCATCTGGAGAAATAACCCAGACTGAGATGGTTTTAAAAAATGTTGTTTGCTAAATTTCTGCAGAAGGGACCATAAGACTCCCTAAAAAGGAAGCCTTGATTTGAAAGGTAAAAACAACAACAAAACTGTAATTTAGGGGGCAGCTAGGTGGCGCAGTGGATAGAGCACCAGCCCTGGAGTCAGGAGGACCCGAGTTCAAATTCGGCCTCAGACACATAATACTTCCTAGCTGTGTGAATCTGGGCAAGTCACTTAACCCCAATTGCCTCACTGAAAAAAACAAAAACAAAACTGTAATTGAGGCGATTTTAAAATGTTATGAAAACACCCAGTTAAGACAGAAATTTTTGGTGAATAAGCAGGAATACCAAAATAGGAATGTTGGAGAGTAAGAATTTGGATTTTGCCTTGTCCAGGAAAAAGGCCCCTTTGAGTGTGATTTGGGGCCACTGGACCTGCTTCTTTTCACAGAAAAGTCACTGGAATGGAGAGGAGCAGTCCTTCAGGCTACTTCAGCTTGATGGAATTAACCCTTATTACCACCTGACTAGAGCAGGCCTGTACAGTATACAGTCCATGGACCCGATTGAGGCCCGCCCAAGGATTTCGGTGGCCCAAGAAAAATGTAAAGTATGTGAAAGAAAGTAAAGATGTAATGAGTGCTCTGTCCATGCCCTGCTTAACCCGCCTTACACTAATCACTATTATGCCGGGTGGGTTGCCACTGCGCATTTTCTCCTTTTTATCATGTGACCTGTGGCAACCAACCATCATCATACTGTAACTTGGAAAGTGAACTAAAAACCTATCTGTGGCCCAAAGAAGTTTTCCCTATTTTAATTTTGGCCCCTACCTACCGCCAAGTTGTGCAGGTCTGGACTAGAGAGTTAGCATGGCTAACATATTAGCTGAGTGAACACAAGCAAATCGCTTAACCCCTCAGTGATGCTAGACACCTCTTATGTTTACTAGTCTATGACTTATGACCATCAATAAACATCTCCAGAAAGAGGAAGGAAAAAACACATTTATATAGCACCTACAATGTGCCAGGCACTGTGTGCTAAGTGTAGCCAAGATTAGATCTGTATCTGGGGAAGGAGTTTCCATACCTGGAGTTCCCTTTATGGACTAAATCACAGGACTGGACTGGAACTAATCTCTCTCTTATTCTGATTCCATATTCACCATGGAAATGTTGGGTTGCAGAATTTAATGCCTTGAAAAACTACTCTCCTTTCCCTTGGCTCCCCTACTATGGGGTTTGGGGGTAGTTGTGATGACACTCTCATGATTATTTCTGTTGCCAGTGACTGGTACTAGGTCTTGGGCCACATACATCTAGCATTTTGTGGTAATAAACTGTTACTCAGGTCAATAAGTCAGTCTCTTGTGAGTTTGGGTAGTGTAATTGATTTTTTACTGCCTGATTACCTCTGGGTAAATTGATAAAATTGAGTTTCTGAGTCTTTAGGGTTGAAGTCTAGACTCTAGAAACTTGTTCACTTTCCCAAAGTACTGGCACTCTGTGAGGCCCAGCCTAAGCAGCTCATTATTCTTTCTTTAACATCACCTTTCAGTTGGAATGTGATAATAACTCATTCTTATATAGCGATTTGAGGTTTACAAATCACTCGTCCCACAACACAGTGAGGTAGATAGTGTGAACTTTATTTTACTCACTTAACAGTTGAGGAAACTGAAAGGGGTCAAGTGCCTTGGCCAAGGCCACCCAGCTAGTAAGTATCAGTACTGGAACTGAAATGCAGATCTAATTCCCAAATCCAAAATTCTTGCCACTATGCTACGCTGACTTTCAATATGTTTGGTACCCCTGTTTAGAAGTTACTGGGTTGGTTTCAGAGTCCATGTCATTTATTCCCCAACTTCAGCCCAGATATTTCCCCTATTAGTACCTGGGAACAGCTGGAGTTCTAGGTCCTAGGTCTATCACCTAGGCAGCTGCTGGATTGACCGTTCTGATCCTTGAACCCCAATGGTCTGCAGAATCACAGATCTCAAGGTTGGGAGGGTCTTTAGAAGCACATACCAAACTCCCAGTGTAGCAAAGATGGCTCACGAGCTATGCCCTGGCCAGACAAAATTCCATTACCATAATTACCAAGACTGTACCCCATTTTGTGTATATTCATATTTGTGTGGAATATGTAGAGAGAGGAGTAGAGATCCTCAAGGACCATGCCTATCTCTGCCTACTGGGGCCATTTTGGATCAAGACGTTCTCTCTTAGCCATAACCTTTTCCTCTGACTTCTCCTCTCCTCTCACTTGTGTCAGGAACTGAAAAGAACCTCTCTACTGGGGCCTGTGACTCATTTATATCCAGAGGGAGAAAGAAGTCCTGGACTCCATTTTAAAGTTCTCTGACTGTTGGCAATTTATCAGGTTATTAACAAAAAATAAAATAAATCAATATCAACTCCTTTAGTACCCAAGTTAGAGATTTCTCTCCTCTCATCATTGCTTAGGAAGAGTGATCTCTGCCCTAAATTAGGAAGGAAACTTTCTAGCCAGTTTCCTGCTGTGTAGTTAGAAAATCAGTCTTTTTCTCACAATAGCACACACTGACCACGACCAAAATATACACAAAGAAATGCACATGTCTGGGTTGACCACAAATTTTTTTTTAATGTTAAGAAAACATAAGATCAGAATAATAAAACACTCAGGAGCACCTTTAACCAACAAACAAATGGAAGAGGGGAGTGAATAAAATAAGGCGAGAGAAAACCTGATTGCCTTTTTTTAACTCCTGGGAGGGGATGTCCAGTTCTATTTAAAGGCAGCAAAGTGGCCTGGGGATAGAGTGCAAGATTTGGAGTCAGAAAGACATGAGTTCAGATCTAACCTCAGATACTTATTAGCTGTGTGACCATGGGTAAGTCACTTAAGTGCTATCTGCCTCAGTTTTCTCACTTGTAAAATGGGGGGTCATGATAGCACCTACCTCCCAAGGTTATTGTGAGGAAAATAAGCTAATTTTTGTAAAGCACTTAGCACACAGTGCCTGGCACATTGTAGGTGCTCTATAAATGCGTGTTTGTTTCCTTTCTCTTTCTGGAGGTGTTTATTGATGGTTGTAAGTCACAGACTAGTAAACTTCCACAAGCAGGGATAGCATCTAGCCTTTTGATCTCCATTGATTTTTTTCTAGATGTTCCTCAGTTGCTGCTGCTGTCACCATTATTACCTCCGCTGCTCCCCTATGCTAGCCCTTGAATACTCAGAGATACTGGGATAAAAAGAATCTAGCTATCTCCATTGCAGCTGCTGCCCTGGTAGACCTTTCAAGTACTCACAAGGCTCTCTAAGTGTAAGGTGTGTGTGTGTGTGTGTGTGTACATGCAGGTGTCTACATTGGTTTATCTAGTTGTGACTCACAGGAAGGCATGAATAAATATTTCTAGAGTCTCCTCCCCCTACCCTTCTCAAAGGGAGACTGTTTTTTGCCAGGAAGGGAAGAAGGAGGTTGAGCCCAGAGGCTGACAACTACATCCTCCTCAGAGAAAGGGGATTTCAGGCTAGAATTATACCTATCTGCCCTCCCTACTTATTGCTATCTCAGGAAAAGAAGTTTTAGTTTCAAGCTCAGACCTTAAGGATGAGAAATGGATGCTTCTGGCTATGTATTCAAAGCTTGATTCCTATCCCCCTAAAATGCCAGGTGATAGCTAATAGAAATAAGAGAAAGTATACAAATGAGAATGTATACCAGACAATATGAAGAGAGAATGAACTCTTCTGTTGGGAGTGAAATATCTCAGCTCAACCAAGAGCGTTATTTGATATCACCCAGGGGAAATTTCTCCAAGTCTCTAGTATACTAAGTTGGGAATAGTGACATGATGGGCACTGTCAGCTCCTCTTATATCTGCTTCTCCCCAGCCTTTCTCTCCCTTTAGGGACGTGAAGATTGTCTGAAACCTTGTATCTTTTCTTGAAGCTGGAAGCCTGAAGACCAGGATCTCTCTTCTTCCAAGCTTCACCAGCTCCGTTTCTCAGGCAGGCACAGAGTATTGAATAATCAACTTCCATCAATGAAGAGAGTTCCATGCAAATGGTCTTTGAGGCATGGGGTTCATAAGGAAATGAAACACGAAACAGAGACAAAGGCAGCCAGTGGATCTGATGCGGGATTGCCTGATTAAGTACCGAGAGTTCCTCAGCTCTATATGGATGGGACTGACGTGATCCCAGAGCAGGGAAGACTCCTTCTTCCTACCCTTCACTGGAGTTACATCTTGCTGCCTTGTCTGGAGTGCAGAAGCAATGAGGATGTCAGCCAGAAACTGCCTTTTCTTTTAACTGCGAAGGTACCCTGCCTCCTGGCTGCTGTTGTAGGGTAGGCAGAATGGGAGGAGATAACCAAGGGACTACTCAAGTTCTTTCATGTCATTAAAATGCCAAGTCCTTTCAGCAATGAGTTACCACACAGCTGGAAATGCTTTTCCTCTAACCTTCTACATTGGTAATTGGATGTCAATAGAGAATATCTGTGCATAGTCTGTATAGCCTCCAGGAAGGGCAAATTTGATCATGATCCTCTTATAAAAAAAATTGGCCAAAAGAGGCTAGAGGCTTTGGATATTATAGACCCATAACTGGTGAATCCCTCCCAGTGCCTCACATATAGCTGGTGCAGTCTGTACCTAGGGTAGTCATAGGCAAACTTAAGGAACATGATTTGTCTTCAGGGCCGTTTCCTTTATACTTTCTGTGCCCTTTCCTTCTCACACCACTGTTATCATGCCTCCTCTTCCCCTTCTTTCTCAGCAGGCTTCCATTCTCTTCATACTCTCCTTATCCCAACCCCCTTTTTCTTCATTACCTATAACACATACATAATATATTCTTTCCAATTTTTAACATTTTTATTTATTATTTTAAGTTAACACATATATAACATTGAGGGCATAGGATTTGGCTAAGTAGAAGGAAATGATCGAATTTTATGTAGTCAATGAAACAATAGACCTGGAGTCCTAAATTCTGGGTTTATCTTCCAGCTCTGTCATGTATTAGCTCTGTAACTCTAGCATAAAGAGGTGTGTGTTTGACTCCACTACACTGGGATAGCGGTTCCGTGATTAGGCTTCAGGGGACTGGCAGCACCTTGAAGAGGTAGATAGCAGGTGTCTTCTGGTGTTGAAGGTAAGATTAGAAGCCACAGCTACTTGAGTATGAAATGGCAAAAGATACCCTCAGGTCAACTGCACTGATCTTCCCATTATATCCTACCATTAATAATCTTAAAAAGGAGAATGTTAAGGGGAAAGTGTATATAGGGCTCTTACATTTGGGAAGACTTGTCTTCTTTTTTTTAACAAATGCTTTCTCTTGTTTCCAACCCTCCCCCTAGTGTGTGTATGTGTGACAGAGAGAGAGAGAGACAGAGAGAGAGAGAAAGAGAATAAGAATGAATCTTTAAGGAACTGTCACTCCAAAAACTTGGATACAAACCAGACAAATAACCATGGTGTTAATTGTGGTATTAAGAGGCATAGACTTCATGGATTAACATTTGAAGAGATAAGCTTCTAGCTGTAGGCTGTGGTGACAAGAGAAATAGAAGGTTACTGGAGTTCCCTTTGTACTTCCTTCTTCCTTCCTCTGTGTACTTAGAGGGAAAAGTGGGAAAGAGAAGCCGGCAAGTGACAGAGATTATATGGTAGCTTTTATAGTGGCTGGCTCTTGTTAAGGAGCAGGAGAAGGCTTCTCAAAGTACACGCTATCTACATGTCCATCAGCCCTTAGCAGTCTTAGGCTTGCATCTGGTTAGCACCTGATCTCCATCAGTCTTGTTCTGTTCCTTAGCTCTCCATCATCAGCAAAGAGTCTTGGGTAGGGGAGGATGACTTCTACCTTTACGCTTTCTTCTCCTTCCCTCAGTCGGCTATAGCTGCTGCTTCTTTCAGATAGAATAGAGACCTGTGTGACATGTCCTCATTTGCTTCTTTTTGGAAGGGGTCTCATTCCAAAAGCCAATGGGAGTGGAGGGCTTTTCAACTTCTGAAGCATCCATGTTCTTCTTTTTGTCTTTAGCTGACCTGACCCTAGCTCCCCAATTCAAGCTTCACTTTCTTTAAAAGGAGAGGTTGTGTTAGATGCCTTATAAGGTCTCTTCCACATCAAATACTCTTTGATTCTGTGAAGGTGAATGAGCATTGTGAACAAAGACTCAGGCCTGAAAACAAGGAAGTATTTGGAGTCAGGGAGGAGACTGGTCTGGGTTGGGAGATGAAGGTTTATGTAAAGGATCCACATGAAGGAGGGCTACAAAGATGGAATCGGGTCAGATTGTACAACTCACTCATGTCAGCTTAGTCTAGTGTTGGTTTATATAGCCAGCTGACATCATTTCCTACCTAAAGGTTGAGTCTTGCTGATGCAAGCTCCAAAGGGTGTTGACCCCTGGATACATGGTGTTCCTCACCCCGTTTCACCCCAGATGCCCTATGGAAGGAGACCTCTGAGCATCATTTCAGGTTCCAGTAGCTACTCCTCCATGTCAGATTGTCAACCAAGTGCCTGGAGTTAACTGTAGGTGGCCACCTTTCAGTGCCATGTCAATATCAGACTAATGAGGAAGTCTAGAACATTTCATGTTTGTCATCATCCAAAGTTAACTGGACTCCAGCTGGAGAGCTAACAATAATGAGCTCCATGCCAGGAGCACTAAGACCTTACATGAAAGCAGCTACTATATGCATAGCCTTGCTAAGTGGCTTGTGTCTCTGTGTGTTATCGGCACACACACATATATATCATTTGGATTTCCTTCATCCTCTAATGGTTGGCCAGTGCAGATAATTGGAGCTCATTGCTATTAGCATTTGCATCTAGGAAATTGTCATTTAAACATTCTTGTCAGCAGGAGTTTGGAAATAAATTGCTACAGGGTTGAAACATGATGGAAGGAAAAAAAAAAAGAAACATCTGAAACTGGGGATGACAGAGTTGTCTGGCAGCCCAGGGTCATATAGTTAACTTTTCCATGACCAAAAGAGAGTTTATGAAGGAGAAGAAATCAACATGTCCAAACTGATTCTATGTTTTACTCCCCTTCACTTGCCCCTCCTTAAAACTTTCTGTGTTTACAATCCTCTCTGTCACTGAGGCTTGAAACTATGTCATCATCTTTGTTTCACATCCCAAATCCAATGTTTTCTCAAGTCCTGATCATTTTGTCTCCACAGTAGCTATCACATTCATCCACTTCTCTTCACTTTTTGTCAATCTACCATTATTTATGAAATGCTTACGGTGTGCTAAGCTCTGGGGATACAATGAGGAAAAAAAGGAGAATGTTCATGCCTTCAGGGAGCTTCCATTCTGTTGGGAGAGATAAAATAGTAAGTCAATATAAAACATATGCACAATAAACATAAGGTAATTGGAGGGGAGAAGGGTTGAATCAATAGCTAGGAGGGATCAGGTAAGACCTCACATAGAAGGTGGTATTTGAAATTAGATTTATAGGGAGCTAGGAGGTGTAAGTGGTGGAGATGAGGAGGGTGTGTATTGCAGCTATGGAGGTCAATCTTTGCTAAGACAGAGATGGGGGATGGAATGTTGTGTAGAAGGCTTTGGTGGTCTTTGACCACCAAATATTGGGAAGTAGAGCTGGGCTAAACCATTTTACTAATTCTCTTTCCCTTTTCTCTTTTGTAGTTCAGAGACTTTAATTTTTTTTAAAATTTATTTTTCATCTAAAATATATGTTTGAATTATCAAGCATTTTTTTTCTTGGCCTCCCATCTCTTTTCCCTCCCTTCCCATTCAACCCCCCCCAACCCATCAATCCTAGGGTGGGGAAACCCCTAACAACTTGGAACAATTAAACCTAGTCAAACAAAACAAATCCACATATTGTTCATATCTCCAAAGTGGTCTGCATATTAGTATATAACTTGTCATTCAAAGGGGGCTAACATTCTTCTTTATTGGTCCTTAGAATCATGAATGATCATTGTTCAATTTTACAATATTGCTATAGTATAAATTATGCTCCTGGTTCTGCTCACTTCAATCTGTTTCAGTTCATACAAGTCTTCCCAGGACTCTCTGAAATCTTCTTTTTCTTCACTTATTTTAGTACAATAGTATTCCATATCATCCGTATGCCATAATGGGTTTGGCCATTCTCCAATTGTTAGACACTGCTTTGGTTTCCAGTTCTTTGCTACTACAAAAAAACACTGCTATAAATATCTTTGTGCATATAAGATTTTTTTTCTTCTTTCTTTGATGTCATTGAGGATATAAGGCTTAGTAATGATATCATTAGGTCAAAGGTTGTGCACAATTTAATAACTTTCGGGGCAAATTACTTTCCAAAATAGCTGAACCAATTCACTATTTCACCAACAGTACATCCATATGCCTGTTTTCCCCACATCTCTTCCAACATTTATTATGTTCCCTTTCTGGCAGCTTTGCCAATCTGATGAGTGTGGTGGACCACAGAGCTGCTTTTTTATAGTGATTTGAAGTATTTTTTCATATGGCTTCTCCAGGGAAGATAGTTTGGCCTTCCTTGACCCTGCCTGGTTGTATTCTTTGACCATTTATCAATCCAGGGAATGGATTTTATTCTTATATATTTGAGTCAATTCCTTATATATCTTGGAAAGGAAACCTTTATCAGAGGAACCTGCAACAAATTTTTCCCCAGATAACTTTCCCTTCTATTCTTACTTGTATTGGATTTGTTTTTTTTAAAATTAATTTCATATCATCAAAGTTGTCCACTTAACCTTTTGTGATTTTTTCTTTCTGTTTTTTGGTCATGAATGCATCTCTTAACCATAGATCTGACAGAAAAGTTCTTATTTATGCTTCTAATTTGTTGATAATATGATCTTTTCTAGATAGTCATATTCCATTTGGAGCTTATCTAAGTGCATGATATAAGGTGTTGGTATAAGTTTAATTTATACCAAACTTCTGTCCAATACCCTCAGAAGATTTTCTCACATAGTATGTCCTTACCCCAGTAGCTAGGGTCTTGGGTTTTATAGAACACTAGGCTACAAGGTTACTCTGTTGACTTATATTGTGTACCTGATCTTTTCCATTGATTGTCCTCTCTGTTTTGTATTCAACACAAAAATCTTTCAATGATTTCTGCTTTATAGCATGATTTGAGATCTGGCGCTGCTAGCACCCTTTTCTTGCCACTTTTTTCATTATTTCCCTTGAGATTCTTGACCTGATGATATACTTACTGTAGGCTCCCCATCTCCCTTTCTTGAGATCTAGGGGAAGCTTGTTATTAGGATTGGGCTTGTGGTCACTCTATATGTTCAGAATCTGAATTCTAGGCACTCCATTGGACACCTAGAAGAAGAGAATAGACTTACTGTTCCTATTTTGGAGATGGGAGTAATGACCTGCAATTATAACTGTGTGTTTCCTAAAGATAAATGCTATCATTTATCTCATAGTGTCCTAGTGAAAAATTGGTCTTGATATTTATGATGGGCTACACGACATGTTGTGATAAGAATGGCCCTTAATGCAAAAAAAAAATGAGGTGTGTGCTATGTAGAAAATAACATCATATGTTAGTGTCTCCTAAATGAGGAGATAGCCACCTAATTTGCTAGTGCCTTAGCCAATATGATCTCCTAAGGATGGTAATATGTTTGACTTCTGTATCTTTAGACTTGGCCTTCTTAGGGAGGGATCCTAGCCATGTTATAAGATCAGAACATCATAGATTTAGAATTACAAGATACCTTAAAGGGCAACCTCTTCATTTTGCAAATAAGGAACAAGGGAACAGTGAGGTCAGTGGTTTGCCCAAAATCATAAAGGTAGTAAGTAGCATAGTCAGAATTCAAACCCAGGTCTTCTGATTCCCAATCTTTCCATTGTATCTCATGATTTCACAGCCCAGAGTATGAAAAGACTAACTAGTTGATTCTCACTAAGCCTTCTCTATGAAGTGGTCTATTGATATATCTTTCTTCTTGGACAGCATGATGACTCTTTTATGTGTAGTTGGGACCATTCCTCCAGGCAGGTATGAAGAAGATCAGTGTAAAAGAGACTGGACATGTATCCTTGAAGTCTTAATTTTGGTGGAAATGGTTCGAGTAGGTTTAGAAAATGGCTCCACCATTGCTTTTAGTATATTCTCTATGCCTTTTTTTTTCTGGAGCTTGTGTGTAGTAGCAATATCCCTGAGGATAAGGTCAATTCTGAGACCTGAGGTGACTAAATCATAAGAGTTGTCATGACACAGAGCACAAGATGACACTTAAACATATTTCTTTGTACCTTATTGTGAATTTAAATCACTCATTTCCCTCTCCCAAGGACTTTTGCATTTTCATCCATGTTATTCAGTCTATATGCTTTTATTAAATACTTACTATATGCCAGGAAATGTGCTAAGCTTTAGGGATAGGAAGAAAGGCAAAAACAGTCTCTGCCCTCAAGGAGTTTATAGTCTCATGAGGTGGGGGAGAGAAAACCTGTAAATAGCTAGGTAAATACAAAATATATTTAGAGCAGTTGGAAGATAACCTGAGAAGGGAAGGCTTCAGCAATTGGAGGGACTAGGAAAATCTCTTGCAGTCTTATCTAATTATAAATTAGGTGTGGGGGAGGGTGGAGAGAATTTTGGTTTTGCAATAGAAAGCCCATGTTTACATTTTGGTACTAGCACTTCCTAGCTATGTAACCCTGAATTAAGTCACTTTACCTTCTTGAACCTTATTTTTTTCATCTATAGATATTTATCCTCCCTCACTGCCTATCTTATAGGTTTGTTGTGAGGATCCAAGGAGATGTGGATGGGAGGCCTTTTGTTAGGCTGTAAATCACAATAGAGAAACAAGCTACTCTACTCTTTCTGTAGTGGCAAAGAACTATAAATTGAGGGAGCACTCCTCATTTGAGAAATGACTGGACAAATTATGGCATATGACTATAATGGAGTACTACTGTGCACTAAGCAATGGTGAAAGGGAGAAACCTGGGAAGAATTGTATGAACTGATACAGAGTGAAATGAGTAGAACCAGGAAGATATATACAATACAACATTGTAAAGACAGACAGCTTTGAAAGACTTAAGAACTCTAATGAATGTAATGACCAATAATGATTCCAGAGATCTTGTGATGATTAATGTTACCCACTTCCTGATGGAGAGGTGATGGATTCAAGATGCAGAACGAGACATATTTTTAGACATAGCCAATGTGGGGATTTGTTTTGCTTAATTATGCATGTTTGTTATAAATATTTTTTTAAGGAAGAGGAGGTGAGATAGAGAGAAAAATAAATATTCATTAATAGAAAAATAGAAGAAAAGCTAAAAAAAGAAAAGTAATCTATAACAATGAAGATCATGTTGTAGTCATCATTGTAATAATCTTCCTAGTGTCATATCCTTTCATGTTTTGATGTGAGCCAGGAGGAAGATTAAGAAGTAGGAGCATACATGGCATAGATGTGGGTAGTGAATGGAAGGTCGAAAGTCATAGAAAAGGTACACAGAATGATTGAATTTATTGAGAGGCATGGGACAAAAAAACAATCTTCAACTTCGTACTTTTTAGCTGAGGGTTGTCAGGTTTACCTCGGGTGGATTGGGGCAAGTGGAAGCCATGCTTGGAAGTATTTTTCACATTTGGTTGCAGCAATATGAAGCTCTGGTTCTAGTGGTCTCTGAAAAGTTTTTGCATTCCTTTTTTATTAACAATACTTATTTCCTTATTAATCATCCCTGTAGTACAAACACCTGAATTGTGACTTGTCATTTTGATGAACCAACTATTTTATTGACTTAAAATTTGATTTGTGAAGAAGGTTTTCACTGTATTGAAGAAATCCTTTTCTTTGTGAGTGACTCACTTAGATTCTCTGCTTTGCCCTGTCTATGGATATACTAAGCATAAATGCATCATGCATCTGTCACATCATTTTGTGATATTCTTTCAGTTTTCCCCTCAGACTGAAGTTTTCACAAAAGAGGGTAACACCCTCTTTTGTGCCCTAGTTCCCCTATGCACATGACAGGACTTTGCTAATGAAGGTGGTTTATTCCAAGGTGTTTATGAAGTCAGAGGATCTGTGTTCAAATTCTGCCTCTTCTTAACTACTTGTGTGATTTTGGACAAGTCACTTACCCTCTCTATGATTCAGATTCTTTATCTGTAAAATGAGTTGGTTGGACTCTGCCAGCCCTACATCACATGATCTATATGACTTCATGGCCAGACTGACCTAACACATATTTTGAAGAGGAGTTGGGACAGGGCTAGCTATTCTTTATTGTCCCTGTACCCTCATTGATTCTGAGAAGACAAAGGAAGTTCCGTTCTTTACTACTACCATTTCAAAATGCCTGCTTAACCATTCTCTATCGCAACATCTCTGCTTCAGATATCCGCTTTTGGGAGAGCCAGTTACAATTTTTAATCTGCTGACAACTTTTTATTAAAGCTTTTTTGGCTTGCTTTTATTTTATTTTAGTGTAAATCATTAAAAAGGAGTCTTTTAAAAACTGATTTTTCTGCCATTTTTGCATAAAACATAATGGGTCTTGGGGTCCATTTTTCATTAGTTGGAAGAAATTGCAAAATGGTATTTGTACCTTGATTTATGAATTTTTGCCTAATGAACTGTTTTTAATGTACTATTTTCTTTTTCTTTTTTAAATTGAGGGATGGTATAAGAGCTTTCTTTCTAGAGCATTTTTAATTGCGGTCTCACTAAATGAGACTAACCGTGGCAGACATAATTCTGTTCAATTAAACAGACTTTTATTAAGCACCTACTACATGCAAGGCAATTTTAATTTATAGACTGTACTATTCCTTGACTCACAAGCATATATCATCAGTGGAAGAATATTGATGTTACGGGAAAAACTTGGGTCATTAAAAATACTGCACAGTTCCCCAAAGTTCATTGTTAATTTGCAAAATCTCTCCAAGATATATGTACCAATGAACCATCTCTATGGATTGTCCATCTAATTATATATGATAATCTTGTCATGTGGGAGTATATAAGGGGGCAGATAATTCTGTTCTAATTGTGCCAATTGTAGGGTGGCATACTACTGGGGAGAGAATACTGAGATACCAAAGAAAGAGAGGCTCATGCCAGCTTGGTTATTAATAGGTTTATTAGGATTAATTAGTTTGACTGGGTTGTTTAATAGAGTTTGCTGCAGCAGGACAAAGTAGATCCCTGCACCAGCCCCATGACAGGTATTATATAGGAACAGAACAAAGAAGGTATAATGTCAGGAATGGCCCAGGGTCACATGCAAATTTTCCTATGGGATAGTTGGAGTGTCTTATGCTGGTTGCATTTACTCAAGATAGTTTACATTTTTCTGTGGAGTTGTAAGTCATGGTCCAATTCTGGCCTATCCCAGGACAGAATCTAGGCTTTAATTACTTCACACAGACTTCAATAGGTAACTCACTGGAGAAAGGAGGTAAGAGCAAGAATGCATGTGGTGGTTCCCCAGAGCCCCAACATCCCAGGGTGTCATGCTGGCCATTGGTCTTGATTGGCAGTGGCTCATGCTTCAGTTAAAGTACTCAGAATGATTCCATACTAAAGGATATATACCATTGCTATTCCAAGGGCATGCCCTTGTTGAACAATGGTCCTTTGTGGTAAGGTTTGGGGAAGAGAAACAAAGATGCATACTATGAGGAAGTGGGGGTTGTTCACACCTTGTTTTTCTGCTGAATGCAAAAGCAACATTTGACTTTGGTAATCACAAGACTGAGGAGGGTTCTCAGTACTGCACTGCACACCTGCCTGCCCCCAAGTCTGGACAATAGTTATTTTTCATCCTCTTGATTTTTCCAGTGTTAAGGTAAATTCTTTGAGTGATTATGGACCTCATTTAGAGTCATGTAATGCCACAGTCTCTAAAGAATTACTTACTGTTGCAGGTCACCCAAAAGGAAATAAGAGATGTATGTGGTGATTGTGAGTAGGTTACAAGTTGTGCCCAGTGAAGAACTGTACAGAAAAAGTGGCATAAATGGTATCTGTCATCAGCTCCATGCATGCCTGGAAGAAGAGGAAGCTTGGTCTTATAGCAAGCATTGGGATAAGCGAGGGACAGCCCTCCTGATTCCTTGGGATCTGTGCAATGTCAAGACCTCTAAAAGAAGGATCCCTGCAGGGTAGAAGACGGATAGCAGTTGCATAGGATGAGAAAGCAGGGCAAGTTGTGATGCCACTGGAAGAAGGAAGGGAAGGGAATAAGTATTTATTAAGTACCCTTCTTGTGCTAGGCATGGTGCTAAGTGCTTTACAAATATCTTACCCTCAGAACAACCCTCAGAAGTAGATCCTCCATGAAATTACTGAAGCAAGTACAAAGCACTGTGTTAAATGCTGTATAAGGAAATAGAACAAAACTAGATTTACTCTCACAGAACTTATATTCTTTTGGATATAGGTAAAGTGGCTATCTGGTTCTAGGATGGAGTCCTTCCTAGGCCTTCATTGGAAGGTCTGAATTTCAGTAGCACAGCTAACTATTTTTTCCTCCATGCTATTACATATTTCTCATTCATTCATCCATTTATTCACTAATTTATTTATCTATTCATCTATCTACTCATTTGTTCATTCATTATTATTTTTTTTGAGGTAACTGGGGTTAAGTGACCTTGCCTAGGGTGACACAGCTAGTAAATGAAGCCAGATTTGAACTCAAGTCCTCCTGACTCCAGGGTCAGTGCTCTATCTACTGCTCCATCTAGCTGCCCCTCATTCATTTATTTTTAACACTGTATCTCATTTATTTGTTTTTAAAAATTTGAGCTCCCTCCTTCCAGCCCCTCCCTCACCCATTTAGAAGGCAAGCAATATGATGTAATATAAAACATATTTTTATATTGGCCATGTTAGCACAATTAGCACTCTCTGAACCTTTAGTTAGAACTAAGGTTAGCACTCTCCCAACTTTAGGAGAATTAGTAAAGGTTAGGAATGTAAGTTTCATTTTTCCGAGGCCAAAGTCTTTTGTTAAGGAGTAAGGTTAAGTTTGTACATAGCCAGAATAAGTATACTTGTATAGTATTATTTCAGAGGTATCAAAAAGTTCCCTTTCCCTATACTACCACCACTGGCCCATTACAAATGCCTATAATTCCTTTATTAGAAATTAATTTCAGACCTTTTGGCCTGATAAAATGGAACATCTCCATCATTCTCATATATTACTGATCCCTTATCAAACATTTACTGCTTAGTATGAATGAGTTCATCAGATTCTTTGTTATGATCTAGCAAACTGAGAGCAAGAGAATGAAGAACATATAGTAATAATTGACATTTATCTTAGTGTAAATAGTATGGAGATTTTGGTTGCTGATAGGAAGGAAGTATGACAAATGTAATTAGTCCCACCTGACCCCTTTCTGTCATGTTTCCTAGTTAATTTGCGTGACAACAGAAGTATCTAAGATCAAAAGGAATTTTTTCACTGTATTCTGTTGGTCAGTTTTTTTTCCCCCTTCAGTCACGTCTGACTCTTCCTGACCTCATTTGGTGTTTTCTTGGCAAAGACAGTGAAATGGTTTGCCATTTCCTTCTCCAGCTCATTTTACAGATGAGAAACTGAGGCAAATGGAGTTATGTGACTTGCCCAGCTAGTAAGTGTTTGAGGACAGATTTGAACTTGGGAAGATGAGTCTTCCTGACTTCAAGCCTTGTATTCTTATCTAATCCACCTAGCTGTCTCTTACTTCATTCTAGTTAGCATCATTGAGTTTCTGCTAATTGGTATGCTCTTAATGAGGTGAAGGAATTCAGGACTTAGGAAAATGATGAGCATTTAGAGGAATTCCATAATATAACTAAGACTTTAGAATGAGTTAGCCCAAGTTCTCCAGGAAGCAACTCAGGAAAAAAACTAATTTTGAAAGACCTTAAAATACCTTAGGATTTCTTTCAGCTACTTGGGTTTGTATCACTAAAGAAGTGAAGTTGGATTCTGGGCCTATTAATTTAAAGCCATGGTTGCCCTGTCCTTCTGGGAAAGGAAGCCACGTGGTAGTTTCATAACAGAGAGAAAAGAGCAGCCAAACGCCCCATAAATCAATGGATAAAATAGCTTGCTCAGTCATATCATCACAGGATAGCATCACGCAGGGACATCCACAGAGAACACAGGGTGCTCTGTACATCAGAGCAGTGATGTTCCCTACATGTGCGTACTTTTGTGTATATGACTTGGCTACATGTGTTCCCTATGCATGTGTTCTGGACACATGTTCTTTCCATTTGTCTTTTCCCCTGCTGGTTGTGTGGTAAACTGGAGGAGAGTTGAGCCCAACACGTGTACTTATTGTGCTCTACTCTTTGATTAAATGACTTTTGCTGGGAGATGTGTTTTTCAAATGTTTGCATTTGTCAATGTTAAGTTCACATACAAAAAAGAAATAATGTGTACTTTGATTGGCCTAGCAAAAGTAAATACACTAGTAGGGGCTTATAAAAGATGGTTTTGCTGATCCAACCATTCTGGAGAGCAGTTTGGAACTATGTGCAAAGGGCAATCAAACTAGGCATACCCTTTGATGCAGCAATATCACTACAAGGTCTATAGCCTGAAGAGATCATAAAAATGGGAAATGGACCCATATGTACAGAAATACTTATAGCCCCTCTTTTTTGTGGTGGCAAAGAATTAGAAATTGAGGGAATGCTCATTAATTGTGGAATGGCTTAACAAGTTGTGGTATATGAATTTAACGGAGTACTATTGTGTTATAGGAAATGATGAGGAGGCAGAAAAACCTGGAAAGACTTACATGAACTGATGCTAAGTGAAGTGAGCAGAATCAGGAGAACGTTGTACACATTAAGAGCAACATTGTGCAATGATCAACTATGATAGACTTAGTTCTCAGCGATACCAAGATCTAAGTGTGTGGGGGGAACCTGTGGCCTCAAGACCACTTATGGCCTTCTAGATCCTTGAGTGGAGCCTTTTGACTGAGTCTAAGTTTTATAGAACAAATCCTTTTATTAAGGGGATTTGTTCTGTGAAGTTTGGATTTAGTCAAAGGGTCACACTTGAGGGCCTAGAATGCCACATGTGGCCTCAATCTAAGGCAATTTCAAAAGACTCATGATGGAAAATGTTATCTGCATCCAGAGAAAAAAAACTACAGAGTCTAAATGAAGACTGAAAGATACCATTTTCACTTTCTTTGTTTTTTTTTTGTATGTGGGTTTTTTCCTTTTGTTCTGTTCCTTCTTTCATACCATGACTAATATGGAAAAATGTTTTAAACAAGTAAACTAGACTTGTGACTTGTTTAAAAAAAAAGATGGTTTTGAGTTGATGCTGACTCCATACAACTTGCTTCAAGTCAGGTTTAGGATTCAGAGGGCCCACATATGAAGGTGGAGCCCTGTGTGTATTACATAGTTATTTTAAGTTTTTCAAAAATTTATTTATTTTTGGTTTTCAACATTCACTTCCGTAAGATTTTGAGTTCCAAATTTTCTCCCTATCTCTCCCCTCCCCCCCACCCCAAGATGACATGCGACTTGGTATAGACTCTATGTATACATTCATATTGAACCTATTTTCACATTAGTCATGTTGTAAAGAAGAATTAGAACCAATGGGAGAAACCACATGAAAGAAGAAACAAACAAAAAAAAAGAGAGCAAATAATATGCTTCAGTCTGTATTCATACTCCTTATTTCTTTTTCTGGATGTGGACAGCATTTTCCATCATGAATCCTTTGGAGTTGTCTTGGATCCTTGCATTGCTAAGAAGAGATAAGTCTATCAAAGTTAGTCATCCCACATTGTGGCTGTTACTGTGTACAATGTTCTCCTGGTTCTGCTCAAACAAAATCAAAAGAACGAAAAACTAGACCTCATTGGAAAAACAACTGACCTGGAATATAGATCCAGGAGAGATAATTTAAGAATTATTGGTCTACCTGAAAGCCATAATCAAAAAGAGTCTGGACAGCATATTCAAGAAATCATCAAGGAAAATTGCCTTGAGCATCCTAGAACCGGACGGTAAAAATAGTCATTAAAGGAATCCACCAATCATCTCTTGAAAGAGCCCAAAATGAAAATGCTAAGGAATATTGTAGTCAAATTCCAGAATTATCAGGTCAAGGAGAAAATACTGCAAGCAGCCAGAAAGAAACAATTCAAATATCATGGAACCACAGTCAGGATTACACAGAACCTTGAAGCTTCTATGTTAAAAGATTGGAGGGCTTTGAATATGATATTCTGTAATGCAAAGGAGCTTGGATTACAACCAAGGATTAACTACCCAGTGAAATTGAGCATAATCTTTCAGGGAAGGAGATGGACATTCAATGAAATAGGGGACTTTCAGAGTTTTCCTAATGAAAAAACCAGAGCTCAATGGAAAATTTGATCTTCAAGTGCAAGATTCAAGAGAGGTATAAAAAGATAAAGGGGAAAGAAAAAAACATGTTATTCAATAAGGGCAAACTGTTTACATTCCTACATGGGAAGATGATATTTATAACTCTTAAGAACTGTATCTTTATTATGACATTTAGAAGGGATATACACAGACAGAGTGGGGTGGGTTTAAGTTGACTTTGATGTGATGATAAAAAACCTAATTAAGTGGTGAAAAGGGATTTTAATGGGAGAAGAGGAAAGGAGAAGCAGAAAAATATAAATTAACTTCTGATTTAGATGAAAATACAAGGTTCCATTGTAAGTCATCATCTTAGGCTAAGATATATGATAGAAAGAGGATCAAACCACAAGTCCTCACTCACCCTCACAAAATATATTTTGTGGCAGCTAGGTGGGCCTGAAGTCAGGAAGACCTGACTTCAAATCCAGCCTCAGACACTTGCTTGCTATGTGACCCTGGGCAAGTCACTTAACTTCTGTTCGCATCAGTTTCCTAAACTACAAAATGGGGATAATAATAATACCTACCTCCCAGGATTGTTGTAAAGATCAAATGAGATAATGTTAAGAAAGTGCTTAGCACAGTGCCTGGCATATAGTTGGTGTTATTCCCTTCCCCTCATTTAAAAAACACAACAACATATTAGTGAAAGTCTTCAATAGAGGTGAGGTGGGTGTGGGTGGGGAATGTTTTGATGAATGGCATTGTGATCTCAGTGGTAGAGGTACTCCCTCTACCAGTTCAGAGTGCAACCTTTTCCTAACTTTTCATCAAATGAGACTCTTGTACATGTATTTCCATTAATTCTCCTTAGAGGCCCTCCACCCAATATACTGGAGGTTTTTCTTGGACGCTTTTAATATCAGTGGTACCAATATAGCACTCAGGCGGCTGGCTGCCCATCTGTTATCCCCGATTCTCACTCACTACGTGACTGTTCTACTTCCTTTTTTTAATCATACATGTCCTTGACAATGTCTCTCATACCAGTTCTTGTGTATATGTCATACAGGTAAAGTAGTATAACCTATTCACACCCACCTTCCATCTTTCTGTTGTCCTTGGGGTTTCTTGCAATTTTGATTCTTCCGAGATCATGGTGTTCCATGATTCATAGCCATCACACATAGCCAGGAGAATATAAAAATTACCAGTATCAAGCAGACGTTGACTTACTTTGGGGATGATGCCTCCCCTGTAGAATTCACACATAGAGGTTGTTGTGAGCATAAAGTGGATGAATGTGTGCAGACAGGTTTTACAAAGTTGTAATCTTGTCAAGTTCTTATGACATTTTTTCTACCTCTTCATTCTGTATTAAAGGTGTTAGTGCATAAACTGCAATTATCTTTATGGTGGTCTGCCCCCCTAGGCTAACATTATAATGAGGGTCTACAGATTATTGGGGGGGGCATATTTTGACACAGCAATTAATGGAAGGAACTGGGATTGAGAATGAGGAAAATTGGATTCTAGTTCATTGAATAATTGATTTTTGCTATGTTTATCTTAGACAAGAATAAAAACATCTTCAGGGGTTTCTTAAGTGGGGGTCCACAGTTCTGACACCAGAACTATAATTAAGGTAGAATAATAGGGCTTTATCTCAAAGGACCAACAATCAGAGGGGGGCTTTCTTCCTTCACTCCATTCTTTCCTCCAATCCATCATCTGATCCTTGCTAGTACCCTTCTCCTGGGTTCACCTCCCTGCCTACTTCCTCCCAGGGTTTGAGGGGTACAGGAGCCCTCAGTTCCATATGTTTCCTCCGTGAGGGACTGGCTGGCTCACCTCAAATACGTGACTGTATTTGGGGCAGGTTATCTTTTGTGTTGCTCCCTTTCTCAATGGAATTTGTCCTGGGTACACGAATTCCTAGATACAGCTCTTTCAGACTCCACCACTGCCTCACTTTGTGACTTTAGATTAATCTGTTTATTTATCTGGGCCTCAATTACCTGCAAAAGAGGGAAAAATATTGACTCTACCTTCCTTATGGTGGAGGGGATAGAATTATGAGGACAGAGTAACGTGGAATTGCATTGTAATGTTAACAATGATGTCCAGACAAAAGCCACTTCTATCTGGCTTTGAAAGCAGGCCTAAATCCATTTATGCATTCCATTGGACTATTAAGGCCCCTGCACAGCTGAAAGCTTGGGCGTGAGGTTTTTGGCTTTGCCTTGGAAATTCAGGTTCTTGTGTCTAAAATCCTGGTTCCTATTTTCCTTCTCTGCGTGGTGTGGGCAATATTAACAGAATATTCAGGCTGGAAGAGTCCTTAGAGAATATTTCTTCCAGTCCTTTCATTTTATGGATTAGGAAACTGAGGCAGGGAAGTCACAGAGTCATAGATTTTGGAGACAGAAGGGACTTCAGTGATAATCTTGTCCAGGCACATAATTTGATAAATGAAAAAACTGAGGGCCAGAGAGATAGGTCAGATAGACTGGACCAAGGTCACTCTAGTGGCAGAGGTGAGCATAGGATTCATTATCTGAACTAATCAGGACCTAGCTACGATAGTACAGCAAAGTGCTTCATGTGTATTACTTCATTTGAACCTCACAACAACCCTTTGTCCTCAGTGCTATTGCTATTATAATCATTTTCCAGATGAAGGAGCTAAGGTTCAGGGAGGTAAGTAGACTTGCTCATACTAGTAAGAATTAAAAACAGAATTTGAACCCACGTCTTTGTGATGGGAAGTCCAGCATGATGTCTAATGTACCACATTGCTGGCTGCAACTGGGCTACATAAGTAACAAATTCTTACAAATTCTTGTGTGAATTTGATTTAGTTAGTCCTTGGGGAGACATCAGCTATGCTGCTGGCTTGGAGGACACATACAATTAATTCCGAAGGTCTGTTGATCCTCCTCCACAGCACCTTTCACATCTCCTCCTCTCCATTCCCACTGTAACCACCCTAGTTTAGCTCTTTCTCACTTCTTGCCTCCACGACTATAATAGTCCCCAAGTGGTGTCCTTGCACCTTGCTTGTTGCCATTCCTGCTTTGATCCATCCTTCACATCATGATCAAAGTAATCTTTAAATGACCCGCTTTGATTCTGTCACTCAGTTTGAAAATGTCCAATGGCTCACTTTTGCCTACAGACTAAAGTTATCAATTCTTTAGATTGACATTCAAGGCCCTTTGCAATATCTATGTTTCTACCTTACCTCCCACTACTCCCTTTCACAGATTCGAAGGATGAGTTAAGGACGGCTGACCCCCATGGAGGTTTTGGGGGAAATTTCCTAGTGAGAGTGGTGAAGTTGAAACTTCAAGATTAAATATTATTTTTTTTCACAGAGACCCTTCTCTAGTTTAGGACTAGAACATCTATACGACTTCATTTTAGTGGGGAGCTCTTGACAAAGAAACACCAAAGAGCTGGGTCCACCTGGCTCACTGACATCTCTTTAGGAACCCAATGTGCTTTGCCTCTGCTATTCAAACAAATCTACACAAGTCAAAACCAAAGCCTGGAGGGCAAGATCCCTCCCAGCTACATCCCTGGACTTTCGTAGGTATACACACTAGTGACCTATTTCACAAATAGAGATGTCAAAAAAGATGGAATTATGAGTTAGAGGGTTTCCTATAGCTGGAAGCGTTCAGGCAGAACCTGGATAATTGTTGGAGATGTGAAAAGGGGAATTCATCCAGTGGGCTAGAAGACGTCCCAGGTTCCTTCCAGTCCCAGCATTCAGTGAGTTGTGAGAGGTAGACAGAGGCCTAATTGTAGAAGGTCCAAAATGCCTGGCTAAATAATTTGGACTTTATTCTGTGGGCATTGGGAAGCCCTTAAAGGCCTTTGAGTGTTTTAGAAATAAGGGAGGCAGTGTAATGGAATGGAAAAGCTTCTTCCAGGCCATCTAATCCAATCCTCTCGTTTTACAGATGAGGAAACTGAGACCCTGAGATAGTTAGTGACTTGCCCAAGGTCACACAGCTAATAAGTGGCACAGCTAAAATTTAAACCTGATTCCTATGACTCTGTATCTAGCATACTTTCTACTGTGCCACACTGCATCTAGGTGTGAAATCTTTGCTTTGCTATTTACTGCCTATGTCCCTTCTGGTGAAGTGGAAAGAGTGCTGGATTTGGAGTCAGAAGACCTGAGTTTGAATCCTGACCTTGCCACCTAATTTACTACTTTTGTGACTTTGGGCAAGTAGGGCCTGAGCTCCTCATCTTTAAAGTGAGAGTGTTGGACTAAATGACTTCTTGAGTCCCATACAACTCTAAATCTCCTAGTTCACTTATTCTCTTTGGGTTTCTGTTCCTGTATCTGTGAAATTAGAAAGCTGGACAGGAGTAGAGAGTCTCAGCCTTTTTTATGTCATGTACCTCTCTGGCAGTTAAATGGCACAGTGGATAGAGCTCCAGGCCTGGAGTCAAGAAGACTGTGATTCATCTTCATGTGTTCAAATCCAGCCTCAGATACTTACTAGCTGTGTGACCCTGGGCAAGTCACTTAACCCTGGTTGTCTCAGTTTTCTCATCTGGAAAATGAGCTGGAAGGAAACAGCAAACCACTCCAGTATCTCTGCCAAGAAAACTCCAAATGGGGTTATGAAGAATCAGGCATGACTGAAATGGCTGAACAATCATAACAAAATCCTTTTGGCTGTCTAGTGGAGCTTACATACCTCTTTTCAGAATAATGTTTATAAATATATAAAATAGGATAGACAGGATTGCAAAGGAAGACAATTATATTAAAATACAATGACCAAAATACTTAAAAAAATTAAGCCTACAAATCTCAGGTAAATAACTCCTGACTATAGGCTCTCCAGGGTCCTTTTCAGCTTTTAATTCTATGATCCTACAAATTGGAGAGAGGTCAACTGAGGCTGGAGTGAGAGAAAATTATTTGTTACTTGCCCATAACAATTAGAGCTCCTTTCAAGAGAATGGAAAGGGCTAGCTTAAGCGCTGGTAGGCATCCAATAACAACCATAATAATGAAAATAATACCATTTATTTGTACTGTACTTTATAGTTTTCAAAACACCATATGCCTTATCTCCTTTGCTTGTATTTACTGAAATGCAAGGACATTAATTTTCTTTACATAGAATGACTCAGGGTATGGCAAACCCGGGCCCTGCTCAGTTGATGCTTCACGCCTACAATGATTGCCTTCTCATTTCTGAGATTTGGTGGTGATGGCCACAGGGCCATTTGAGGGCAAGGTTGGAGCATTTGGAAAATCTCAAGAGTCTTATGAGTGCCTGGAAGGTCATGAGATGATGGGAGAGCTTTCCAGAATGGAGATTCTAAAGTTCCCGGGTCTCCCTGCTTAAGGGGTTGGAGGCTGTTCTGGGCTGTGCTGACTCAATGAAGGCTGTTGGATTTGAATCCCCTAGGCCTGGTTTTTGGATTCAAGCCCTGCTGCCTAATGGCTCCATCTGGAGAAAGGAGAAAGCTCAATCAATCAGAATCAGGTCCCAAGGAAATTTAACAGTGATTAAAAAGATGCAACCTCTCTCAGCTCATCAGCCACTCCCCCAATCCACCCTGCTTTTCCCCCAGAACTTTCTTAGTCCAACTCAGTCTCTAAGACCGTCTCAGTGTCTGGATTTATTGTCATCTCTCTGGTGAGTTCCATGGAGCAAGGCCCCTTTTCCTCTTCCCTAGGCACATTCTGTTCCTCTGGTCCCCCCCCCCCAGTGTGATTACTAGAAGCTTGGAGGCAGTGTGGGTCAGCAGAATGAGCTTTGGATTTGGAGTGACAAGACCTGGGTTTGAATCCCGACTCATAAAATTACTACCTCTTGACCTCAGTTTCTTCATCCATGCAATGAGGGGGTTGGAATAGTCACTTCTAAATTTCCTTCCATCTTTGAATCTATGATCCTATGAATTACTACATGCATGATAATGGGTAAGTCACAATCACTTCCCCTCACTGTGCTACAGCTTCTACTACTGTAAAATGAAAGGGATGAAGCAGATGATCCCCAAGGTTCTTCCTAGCCCTAGATTCTGTGAACTCTCTATATCTTTGGAGGAAAAAAAAAGAGTAGGTTTGAGACAAATAGGAACAACAACATGGCAACAGACAAAGAATTCCCAGACTCTTCCTTTGTCTAAAAGCTTGGAAATCAGTGGATAGAGCACTGTTCTTGGAGTAAGGAAGATCTGAGTTAAAATCCAACCTCAGATACTTACTAGCTGTGTGATCCCGGGCAAGTCACTTACCTTGCTTGCCTCAATTTCCTCATCTGTAAAATGGGAGTAATAACAGCACCTACCTTCCAGGGTTGTTGTTGGAAAGATCAAATGACATAATAATTGTAAAGTTCTTAGCATAGTGCCTGGCACGCAGTAAACACTATGTAAATGTTATTGATTAGCGATTATTATCTGAACTGGGCTGGCTCACTGTGTCTACAGGTTATTCACATGATGTGCTTCTCCCCCTGCCCTGAACCTTCTATTTCTCTAGCCTGCTATGATGCCTGCGATTCTAACATGTGAGTCGCTCTTCTGACTTAAAGCACTGTGCCTAGCGTCCCGTAGTTAAAATATCCACTGTAAATTGTAGAAGGGATTTTTGCATTGGATTTGGATTATAGATGATCTTTAAGGTCCCCTCCAACTTTAAGGGTTTATGATTCAGCAAATTCCTTGCCATATGACTTTGGCTGAGTCATTTAACCTTTTTTCTGCCCCAGCTTCCTCATCTGTCAAGTAGAGATAATAGCGCCAGTTCCATCTGCCTCACAGTGGTTATGGAGTGTAAATGGGACGATGGATGGAAGAGCATTTGGGAAAATGAGAAGCACCTTACCATGTGAGAGATTATGATGACTTTCCAGGGCCCCTCGACTATTCCTTAGGGTTCTTTCAGTGTCTTGAATTAAGGCATCTGTGGGCTGGCTTCTGTCCAGGGCAGCTGGGTTGAAAAAATCTAAAACCTTTTCCGTTTTTCCTTTAATGGGTTCCAGTCCTTGATGAAGCAAAGTGCACAAAAACTCCACATAAATGGTTTGTAACGCTACTTTGAATTGAGCCCTAAAGGATTATTAAAGTGATCTATCTTAATTATGCTGAAAATCCCTTACTCGTCTTACATAATGATGCTTCATTTACAATTTCTACTTACACAGTTAAGGCCTACAGCCTCTCTCTCTCCCTCTCCATCTCTCTCTCTCTCTCTCTCTCTCTCTCTCTCTCTCTCTCTCTCTCTCTCTCTCTCTCTCTCTCTCTCTCTCTCTCTCTCCCTCTCCCTCTCCCTCTCCCTCTCTCTCTCTTGAATTTTTCCTCCTAGAGCCTTATTCTCTTTCTTTCTCTGCTTCCACCAGGGCATTTCATACCTAAGCTGAGTTTTTTTTCCCCCACCATTACTCTGAAAATGAGGGTAGAGAACTTAGAGGGAAAGCCTGGGGGGGGGGTCCCAAGACTCACTCAATTTCTGTCTCTTCTAAGAAAGCTCCTTGATGGAGGGAATCTGAGCAAAACTTCCTCCTTCTAAAATTTATTTACAGTCATTTGCCCTTGATGTTCATCCTTCATTTTTGGTGTGTGTGTGTGTGTGTGTGTGTGTGTGTGTGTGTGTGTGTGTGTGTTTTGGCAATGGGGTTAAGTGACTTGCCCAGGGTCACACAGATAGTAAGTGTCAAGTATCTGAGGCCAGATTTGAACTCAGGTCCTCCTGATTGCAGGGCAGGTGCTCTATCCACTGTACCACCTAGTTGCACCTCATCCTTCATTTTTGAAGAGGACCAATGACATCATGGGTGATGTCTTGACTTGCCATAATTGATTTTAAGTGAGGCAGAGTTGTACAAAGCCATCAGCCTCACTCTCTTTTCCAGAGTCATTGAAGTCTAGTGGTAGGACAAAAGTCAAAATGACTGGCAATGGCTCAGGATGCAGTGGATGGTCTTGGTGCCTTCGATGTCAGGCCAGGCTCTAAGCTGTCCACAGTGCCTTTTCAGCTGCTTAGGTGTTGGAACAAATCGTTCTCATCCACCCATTTCGATGGGGGAAGTCTTCACATGGTTGGGGTAGACATCACCCTAACTCACCTACTGGTTTGAGGCCTATGTGTGGGATGCTCAAGGAGGACTAGTGCCTCTGATGTGAGGACTTGATGAGTCCTTTCCAGGGCTGCTCATCCACCTTTGATATCCACCTGCTACCCGAATCTCACCTGCGGCCCCAAGAAGCTGTAGCCACCACAGTGGCCACACCCCAGGAAAACCATCTGGGCAGATGGGCTAAACCGTTTGTCTTTAGCCCCCCACTCTTTGACCTTAGGTGAATAAGTTAACCTTTTAGAACCCAAGTTTCCTTATCTGTATGATGGCAATAATGATACCTGTCCTTTTTACCTTACATGGTTGTTGTGAGGATCAAACGTGATAATATGTGTGCAAAGTGCTTTTTAGACCTTAAAGCAATATATAAATGTAAAATGTTATTATTAGTCTCCATTTCATTGATTCCTTTCCTACCCTTCAAAGCAAAAGTGATGAGATCATGGGATTTAGAGCTAGAAGGAAGTTTAGAGACCATCTTATCCATCATTCTCATTTTTTTGTATGAGGAAGATGAGGTCCAGAGAGTTGAAGTATCTTGCTCCTGGTCATACAACCATGTGTAACAGAGCCAGGGTTTGACACTGGTCATGGGACTCCAAATTCTGAGCTTTTCCTTTTATGCCATACTGCCATGATTCTTTCATGTAACCCTCTCCCCCAGTAATGAACCTAGAAACTTGAACATTTGTACAAATAATTAGTCATCCACAATTAAGGAAGTGGGGAGAGAGACCACTAATTGGAAAGAGTATTTCCTAGTCAAGCCCCTTGGTTCATGTCCCAGTCATATATATCATTTATATAGTGTGTGATAGATCCAAGGAAAGACTTCTTACTTAAAAATGTATCCTTTATCCACCTATTGCAGGTGCCTGAAATTCTGCTTTTGAAGATCAATCCTTTTGTGTTAAGATACTGTTTCCTGTTAAAATACAAATATTCTTTGTCAACATGGGATAGCATTATTTGTTAAGGTAATATTTTATATTATTTTACAGATTAGGAGGTCATGAATCCTAGAGTGTGAATTAGTTGGTGGCGTTGCTTTTGGCAAGATAGCTGAGAGTCTCTAGGGAATGCGAAAAAGGACAGGTGATCAGGAAGTGAACACAGAATCACAGATTTGAGAGTTGGAAAGGATGTCTAGTCCAACCCAAATATGAAAGGAACGCTCACTATAATATAGATGTCATCTGGCTCATCTTGGTCCCCATTTTACAGATAAGTAAACTGAGCCTTCTGACGTCCTATCACTATTGAATTTATTCTCTCATGATTGCCTCCCAGGTATCTTGAATATAATGAAAAGATCACAGCTTCATCCAAATTAAATTAGCAGTTGCTATGTCTTTACCTCCTCCCCAAGGCCCAGTTTCTAGTTATTTTGCATCATATTTTCCAAACGTTTTCATATCTCTTTCCTGGAGTATCCTCGTAACAACAAAGGCAGGTGAGGATTATCATGACTTCTTACAGATGAGGAAACAGCCTTTCTCATCCACTGAATCACAGAATCATTCATGCAGTTAGAGATAAAAGGGAACATAGGTGCCATTTTGTTGAACTCCATTATTTTACAGATGAGCAAATCGTAATTGTAGAATTTAGAGTTGAGAAAGACCTTAGAGAACATCTGCTTTAACCCCCTCATCTCATACTTGAGGAAACTAAGGCTTATATTTGTCCAAGTTCCAGGCAGAGCCAATACCAGAACTTAGGCCTCTTCACTCCCTGTCCAGTGCTATGTGATTTAGGGGTCTAAAGATAACTTTCAGCAGGAAAGAGAGCTATCTGGAGGCTCCATCCTATGGACAATAAGCTAGAATCTGCCAGTGCTAAAACTTACCTGTAATTAAATTTTAATTAAGTCGATACTTCTTCAGCCCCTACGGAAGGAAAGGTTAAGCTAAATTTAAATAGCCTTTGTGGACCCTTTCATTAGTCATTGACATATGGCTGTCCTGGTAACGTCTGGGACGTGAGCTACACAAATTGATACCAGGTCAGAACTGAGCTGTGGGGCCTAGGCAGATGATCCAGGAAAACAGTGGACTAGAGGTCCTCCCCAGTCTCCAATTTGGGTTAAAACCAAGGGATAGTGATTAACTGATTGTCTTCAGACTTCCAGGCCTGACTCTGCTATTAACTAGCTGTATGACCTTTGGAGAGATGCCTCCTTTTCTCTGGTCTCAGTTTCTTCATCTCATTTTTCATTCTGATAGAAATTAAGTGACTTGCCAGGGTCACACAGCTAGTATGTATTGGAGGCAGAACTTGAACTCAGGCATTCCTCACTCCAACCTAAGTGCTGTATCCACTGCACTACTTCAGATGCATGCTCAAGGTGGAAAATTCTCCATCAGGCCATTCATGGGCTCCCAAACCCTCCTCAAATGGTGGTGGGGGACAGAATTTTTTTTTCTCCTATGAACTGAGGATCCCAGAACATACCAAAGGAGTAATTTGCCCTGTCCTTCACTGAATGTTGGATTCCCATGGTCAGTTGATAAAATCTTTCGCGTCAATGGAGAGGTTTTGAAACTCCAGGTGTCTCTGGACCCATGATAACTTTCAAGGGCCTTTGACAACTCTCTGACAACATCCAGAGAATATTTTCAGATAGGAAGCCCCTATTGACAGACTTCTTTAGCTTCCAATAGGAGGGAATTGTTTTGTGGAGAGGTTGTAAGAGGCAGCAGAGAAAGGTGAAGAGGAGAGGATGAATGGGGGACTTCCCATGCGGGTGGGGCACCACTGTGGGCAGCCCCTGGGCAGATAGGGATGAGGCAGCATAAAGGCACTGGACATGTGAAGGGTGGAGGAGGCTGAATGGGGAGGAGACCATGGATAAGGGTGGAAGGAGGATGCTCCAGACAGTTTTTATATCTCTCATAAATTTGCTTAGGGTCAATCCTGTCCTTTACCTACCAGAGAAGAACTAGACTCCTTAATATCCTAAAACTCTGCCCCTTTCTACATTACTCCTTTCTTCCACAAGTGTGTATATGGGGGTGTGGCTTAGTGGGGTAAGATCCAAGCTGCTCTGGTTTTCCTTCTTCTCCTCACTTGGCAAGTCCAGTAATCTTAAATTTCTGCCATGCCTATGTTTTTGTATAAATGGAATTACTCTCTCATTATCTTCTTGGCTTAAAAAAAGTTTCTGCCTAAGCAACTTCTTGCTCAGCTGAATCAGCTGCCAGAATGGCCATCTGGGGATGGGAGTTGCAGCCTCATTCATCAATCCAGTGATTTTCCAGGGATTGCTGTATCATTGTCCCAGGAATACTCATTGTCAAACCCTGTAAAGAAATCATCTGTTAACATAGTCTGTTCATGTTTGACTGAATGTTATTGATCAGGACCATAAAGGTACATTTTATTGTCAATCCAATCTGCAAACACATTCTACTCCACTGCCAGCATCAGGGTATGATTGTATATTAGGTTCTCTAGTTTCCAAGGTTTTCTGCAGCTGAAGGCAAGAGGCAAGATGAATAACATCAACTCATCATCAATCCATCAGTGAATCCATCAACAAGTGATTTGCCCTATTGTGAGCCTGGTTCTGTGCTAGTGAGTACCTGATGGACTTCAGACTTGGCTTCTAGTCCTGACTTTGCTATTAACTAGCTGTATGGCCTGTGCAAAACTCTGGGGATACAGTGGCATCACTGTCCTTGTTCTCAAAGAGTTTACATTAAGGGGGGTGGACAACACACGCCTTCAACAGGTGTCTGTTGAGTGCTCACCTATGCCTATTTTTGTTGTTGTTTAGTTGTTTTTCATTCATATCTGACTCTTTCTGACCCCATTTGGAGTTTTCTTTTCTTTTTTTTCTTTTTTTAATAGTATTTTATTTTTTCCCCAAATCACATGTCAAGATAATATTTAGCATTCATTTTTACAAGATTTTGAGTTCCAAATTTTTCCCCTTCCCTCCCACCTCTCCTCTCTTCCTAAAATGGTAGGCAATTTGACATAGGTGATTCATGTGCTATCATGTAAAACATATTTCCATATTAGTCACAGTTGTGAAAGAAGAAACAGATCAAAATGAAAAAAAAACACAAAAGAGAATAAAGTGAAAAAAGAATGCTTTGATCTGCATTCAGAGTCCATTAGTTCCTTTTCTGGATGTGGATAGCATATTCCTTCATGAGTCCTTTGAACTTGGCTTGGATCATTGTGTTGCTGAGTAGAGCTGAGTCATTCATAGCTCATCATCACAGCATGTTGCTGATACTGTGTACAATGTTTTCTTGGTTCTGCTCATTTGGCTTTGCATCGGTTCGTACAAGTCTTTCTAGGTTTTTCTGAAATCTGTCTGCTCATCATTACTTATAGCACAGTAGTATTCCTTCATAATCATATACCACAACTTGTTCAGCCATTCCTCAATTGATGGGCATCCCCTCAATTTCCAATATTTTGCCACCACAAAAGGACAGCTATATTTTTGCACATATAGGTCCTTTTCCATTTTTAAAAAATGATCTCTTTGGGATATGGGCCTAGTAGTGGTATGGCTGGATCAAAGGGTATGCACAGTTTGGTTGCCTTTTGGGCATAGTTCCTAATTGTTCTCCAGAATAGCTGGATCAGTTCACAACTCCACCAACAGTGTGTTAGTGTCCCAATTTTCCCATATCCTCTCCAACATTTATCATTTTCCTTTTTTGTCATATTAGCCAAACTGCTATGTGTGAGGTGGCATTTCAGAGTTGTTTTAATTTGCATTTCTCTAATCAAAAGTGATTTAGAGCACTTCATATGTCTATAGATAGCTTCTATTTCTTCATCTGAACACTGTCTGTTTATATCCTTTGACCATTTATCAGTTGGGGAATGGCTTATATTCTTACAAATTTGACTCAGTTCTTTATAAATTTGAGAAATGAGGTCTTTATCGGAGATACTTGCTGTAAAGATTGTTTCCCAGGTTTCTGCTTTCCTTCTAATTTTGGTTACATTGGTTTTATTTGTGCAAAAGCCTTTTAATTTAATATAATCAAAATTATGTATTTTATATTTTGTAATGTTCTCTATTTCTTGTTTGGTCATGAATTCTTCCCTTCTCCATAGATCTAACAGATATACTATTCCTTGCTCTTCTAATTTGCATATGGTGTCACCCTTTATGTCTAAATCATGTACCCATTTTGACCTTATCTTGGTATATGGTGTGGGAAGTTGGTCTATACCTAGTTTGTGCCCTATTTTTTTCAGTTTTCCAAGCACTTTTTTTTGGTCAAATAGTGAGTTCTTATTCCAAAAGCTGGGGCATTTGGGTTTATCATTATCTTTACTCTGTGTGTATTTCTCTGCTTCAGGTGTGTTTCTTGCAAACAACATATTGTTGGAGGCTGGTTTTTAAATCTACTCTGCTATCCACTCTGTTTTATGGAAGAATTCATCCCATTCACATTCACAGTTATGATTACTAACTGTGTATTTCCCTTCATCCTACTTTTCCTCCTGTTTGTCCTCTTTCTCCTTTTATCCTTTCCCTCCTCAATAGTGTTTTTCTTCTGTCTATTACCTCCCCTGGTCTGCTCCTTCTTCTGTCAGTCCCCTTCCTACCCCTTTTACTTAATCTCCTTCCCTCCTACTTTTCAGTTAGGTAAAATAAATTTCTATATTCAACTAATTGGGTATATTATTCCCGCTTTGAGTCAATACTGATGAAAGTAAGGTTCAAGGGATGCCCAGGTCCCACCTTCCCATCTTTTCCTCCACTGTAATAGGTTTTGCTTGCCTCTTCATGTGAAATAATTTACCCCATTCTACCTCTCTCTTCCTTCTGTACCCAGTGTACTCCTGTTTCTCATCCCTTAAAACATATATTTATTACAAAACCGGGAGAACATTGTACACAGTATTAGCAATATTTGTGATGATCTACTATGGATGAATTAGCTCTTCTTAGCAATACAATAATCTAAGACAATTCCAAAGGACTCATGGTGAAAGATGCTAGCCACATCCAGAGAAAGAACTGATATGTTCTGAATGCAGATGGAAGCATACCATTTTCACTTCCTTTATTTTTTTTCATGTTTTTCTTTTCTTTTGGCCTGTTTCTTCTTTTACAATATGACTAATATGGAAATATGTTTTAGATGATTGCTCATATATAATCTATATCAAATTGCTTACTGTCTTGGGAAGGTGGTGGTGAAGGAGGAAAAGAACTTGGAAATCAGAATTTTAAAAAAGAATGTTAAAAATTGTCTTTACATGTGATTGGAAAAAATAAAACACTATTAAAAACAATATATTTATAAAATGTCTATGATGTGTTAATTTCTATGCCAGGAGAGATACAAAGGTAAAGTCAGGCATTGCTCCTGTCTGGAACATACATACATACATACATACATACATACATACATAGCTATAGTACACAAAAATACACAATAAGAGTACAAGAGAGCTGAGGGAAAATATCCACGACCTATGGGAAGGTGCCTGGAAAGTCTTCCTGGAAGATGAGGTCTTTGGGGACCCCATATAATTCTCAAGATTTTGACCAGTCTTTTGTAGGGAACTCCTGCTAATAAGCCAATCCAGTCTCAGGCAAAAAGGATGCACAGTGTGTGTGGGGGACTATTCCTCACAATGCCAAAGTGAGGGGCGTGGACTTAGATGTTAGAATTCAGAGAAGGGAAGGATTGTTGTGGGCTGGAATCATCAGGGAGAAGTCATTTGAGGAGGAAATGGGATTTAAGCTATGTCCTGAACTATAGGGAAGATTGGGACAGTCACAGTGGTAGAAGTGGAGGGTGGTAAAATGTAAGGAAACTGGGAAGGTAGGAAAGTGGCCAGGTTATGAAGGGCTTTAAAAGCGAAACAGAGGATTTAAAACATTTTTAAATGTGAATTTTTATTTTTTTGAGGCAGTTAGGTGGCCCAGTGGGTAGAGCACCAACCCTGTAGCCAGGAACACCTGAGTTCAAATCTGACCTCAGACATTTATTAGCTGTGTGACCTTGGACAAGTCACTTAACACCATTGCCACAAACAAACAGATGATTTTGTATTTAATCCTGGAGACAATAGGGAGCCACTAGAGTAGAGGGGGTGATATGATCAGACCTACACTTTTGGAAGATCACTTTGGCCACTGTGATAGGACAAATATCTACCAGGTTTCCCCTTTGTACAGCCCCCTTCGCACTGATGGATTAGGCTAGATTTTTCCTAGAAGGCAACAAAGCCAAAACTTGATTGTCCTGAGGGTACAACAAAGCTTAAGTGGTGCCTTTTCTTGACACAGCTTCCCAGAGGCCTTTGGCTGTGTTGACTCGGCTTTCTGGTCACCAAGGGGTCTCATCCACATGGGGTTGCTGCCCTTCAGACTTGGTGGATGTCCTCACTGTTGTCACAATGCACCATGCAGATCTGTCTTGTCTTATGTTATTTCCCCCTTCTGTAACGTCCTGCCCTCTCTTTTCACCCAATATCTACCTATTCTTCAATGCCCAGAGCAAGTCCTACTACTCTCATTAAGCCTTTCCTGAACACTTGATTTCTTGTTCTGCATAAGGTCTAATTGCATACTGTTCCATATTGTTCTTTTATTTCATTTGTATTCATTTTATTTCCCTAATAAGACTAATCTTCTTGAGGTAGGGGCCATTTCTCTTGTCTCTCTCTCTTAGCATCTAGTATAGTGCTCGACATACAGCCAGTGAAAAATATGTTTGTAGAATGTCATTGTTAAAAAACAAAACAAAACCTAACAAAATAAAAACAAACCCTTCAATGCCTCTTTACTACTTATGAGATAAAGTTCATACTCTTGCCTGGCATTCAAAGCCATTAATAAACTAGCTCGGGTTTCTCTTTCTAACTGCATGTCCCATTGTTGTTGTTCAGTTGTGACTGAATCTTTTTGTGAACCCATGGACCATATTGTCCATGAGGTTTTCTTTGCAAAGATACTGGAGTGGTTTGCCATTTCCTTCTCCAGTGGATTAAGGCAAACAGATGTTAAAGTGACTTGCCCAAGGTCACATGACTAGTAAGCATCTGAGACAGGATTTGAACTCAGGTATTCTTGACTCCAGGCGTGGTGCTCTATCCACTGAGCAATCTGGTTGCCTCCTGAGCCCATTTGACTCCTTTGCTTCAATCTGAATGTCCCATTACTGCTCTTCAAAAACTCCAGCATTCCCCCTCTATACGTTTGTATAAACTTTTGTCCTCTGCAACTAAATTCTCCTAGCATGGTAGACTCAGTTCAAACTCTACTCCTCCACGAATCCTAAGCACCCTAGCCCATAGCCATTCCTCATTCCAGGTCCTACATTATTATCTGTTCTCACTAATCCAACATTTATTATTTATGATACATACTGTGACCATGAAGTGATAAAACTGACTTTCTTGAGTGTGGGCCACAAATGGACACAGTCTCATTTCTTATCTCCCCAAATAAATCTGTAAATTCCTTGAGATTAGGTACTGTGTATATTGTGTCTCTGTGTTTTCCTTACGTGCCTTACACATAAGTAGATGCTTCCTACTTCTTTGCCTATTGATGGACATTATATCAGTTACTTAAACTGATGCATTTGCATCATCGACTTTGCTACATCTCCTACAAGAAACCCAACTGAGAAAAGATCTATTCTCTGTTAGAGGGATTTCAGATAGCACTAAGTAAGGAGGCAAGCAACTCCGGGGAAGACAGAGTAGGGAAAAAAGTAGGGGCTCTCAGATAGTCATGTGTTATTCTAACTGCTCATATTGCCTTCTCTGTTCTATAAATACTTATGTGCATCTGTTGATCTATTATTGGGGGTAAGGAAAGATGAAGATGGTAGTCAGTATTTGTATAGCACTTCTTTCTCCATTATGTCATTTGATGCTTGCAACAACCCTATGAAATATGTAGGTGCAAGTGCCATTCTACTCATTTCACAGATGAAGAAGCTGAGGCACTGAGTAGCTATATGCCAGACCTAGTAAATGACAGAATTGGGACTTAAACTCAGTTTTCTTAAGAAAGTTAAGGGGTTTAAATCCATTTCTTTCCCTTCTAGCACAGAAAATTAGGCCTGTGTCCACCCCATTTTAAAGTGGAAAGAAGATTGAGTGATACTGTAGGGGTGCTGGGGAGAGAAATGGATTTGGAGGCACAAAATCTGGGTTCAGATCCCAGCTCTGTCACTTATCTGTGGGATCTTTGGCAAATTTTTTCCTGTGCCTCAATTCTTTGGCTATAAAATAAGAGGATTGGCTTAGATCAGGGATTCTTAATCTTTGAACCCTCTAAAGGGCATGCAAATAGATTTCATGGAGTCTGTGAGCATGGATGAGAAAAATTACATTTTAATTTTTGCTAACTTTTGGTTTCCTTTGTAAGCCAATGTATTTTAGCTTATTCATTTAAAAACATTATGCTGAGGAGTCTTTAGGCTTCACCAATCTGCCAAAGGGCAGCTAGATGGTGCAGAAGATATAGTGTCTGGCCTGGAGTCAGGAAGATTCATCTTGTGTTCATCTCTGGCCTCAGTCACTTGCTAGCTATGTGACCCTGAACAAGCCACTTAGCCTTATTTGCCTCAGTTTCCTCATCTGTAAAAATGAGCTGGAGAAGGAAATGGCAAATCACTTCAGTATCTTTGCCAAGAAAACCCCAAATGGGGTCATGAAGAGTCAGATATAACTGAGCATCATCATCATCATCATCATCATCATCAAGAACTACAAGAGCAGCAGCAGCAACAGTCATTTGCAAAAACCATCCATGACACAATAAATGTTAAGGATCCATGATCTTCCACGATCCCTAAATTTGCTGCCAGTTCTAAATTCTCTGCTATAATGGGCCCAGTGAAGAAGCGAGGCCTCTTTGTACCATGCCCCTCAAAAGATAACAGCCCAGTCTTTCCCAAGGTCCAATTCCACATAGTAATTTTGCTTAAAGCAGGCAGGACCCACCAGCTGTATTTTCAATGGGGCAGGGGCAGATGGAGGGAGTTTAGTACTCAGTTCTGGCTGTCTCAAAGAAAAGCCCATTTAATTCCTTTGCTTCAGTTTGAGTGAGTAATTTACCCATTGAACTCTCCTGTCCCCTTCTCATTTCTTGCCTCAGCCATGTCTCAGGGCACCCTCCCACGGTCCAGCTCTCAGAATTAATTTCAGCCCTCTTGCCTGCTCTCTTTCTGAATCTCGAGCGCTAGAGGCTTTGTTCGCTAATTTATTTCTAAAATCAAATCAAGCCCTTGGAACGAACCCCAACCTATAGGGTCCCTTCTTAATTACCTGATGTTATTTAAAGTGATTTGAAAAGCAACTGTGTAAAGCTTCCAGAGGGGAATAGGTGTCGAATTGGCAAAAGGAAACAATTAATTTTGAGGGGAAAGTTGTACATGTCTCTGGCTCACGCTTAACTAGTGCTCATTAAGGAAGTACAACACCTTGGAGAGACATTACACAAACGAGAAGCCTCCTGGGAGTGGGCCTTCTAGAAGTCCCAGGAGACTCAGCTATGCTGGAGATCACAGCCCCAGGAGAGAAGGCACTGACTGTCCTCTGGTAAATTGTAGGAGCTGTCCATGGTCCAACTGTGAATGGAGATTAACATTGTCTTCTTCAGTCTTCATCATGTATTCCAGTAGTGTTTCTGCATCCACATTCCTACACAGGGACAGAATTAGTCCAATCAAACAATTTGAAGGGGTTAAGAGAATATTCTCCATTCATACTCACTTTCTCTGGTACTGAGCTTTCTCATCTTTTGTGGGGTGGGAGTTGGGACACAAAATAGTTTAATATGGTCTCTGCTCTTAAGCTTGTAATCAGGTAGGAGTTAGGGCTTGACTCCATGAATTTCAATTAATTTCAAATTCAGTAACCATTTATGAAGTGCCTACTATGTGTAAGATGAAAGAGTTTGTTATAATGGATAGAGTGCAGATTTGAAATTGGAGAGACCTGGGTTCAAGTTCTGCCTGACAAAAACTGGCTGTGAGACGTTGGGCAAGTGATTTAATTTCCTAGTGCCCCTGGTAGCTGTTCAAACTTCAGAATTACAGATCTAGAAATACAAAGGACCTAAGAGGCCTCCTACTCCAACCTCCCTGTTTTGCAAATGAGGAAACAGAGGCCCAGAGAGAGTGAGTGCCTAAGGTCACCTGGATGGTAAGGATCAGAGATGGGATAACCTAGGAACCTCTGGATACAAGAATGGTATTCTTTCCTGTGTATCCTGCCTATAAGTTGTCAAACATTTTTAAGATCTGCTTTATTAGAAGGAATTTCCTTTTTGGGATTTCCCCATGCTGATGAAATAATAGAGCATGAAACAATGTTGAGAGCACTATAATAAGTGCTGGGAATACAAAGACAAAAATGAAAAACAGCATTTCCTGCGATTATGATTTCTAGCAGAGCTGAGTTTCCTGGGGCTTCTTGAAGCCAGGGGCCATCTTTACTTTACCTTTGTGTAGGTGGTATGGTGCCATTTAACTCTTCTCTTCCAAAATGCATAGTATTCTTGCCAGAAAGTGTCCATGCTTATGGGTGGGGATGGTAACTGGTGCTGGTAGGGGAAGAAAAGGAAGGTGAGAACCAGAGTGGTGGCAGTCAAAGGGAGAAGAGGAGGTCTGTATGGGTTTTGTTCTCATTTTGGGAAGTGGCTTTGAAAGGTTGGAAAACTCTGGTTGCCTTTGTCTTATTTGATAATTTGGCAGAGGGCTCTGTAAGGGAGTCAGAACAAAGTACAAGGAATTGAAGAGAGGGATGAAAATAATGGCAACTTCTCTCTCTCTTCCTCTTCTCCTTTGTGCCACCCCTCCCTCCCCCCACTTTGAAGGAAATAGAAAACTAAGTCAGGACTTTGAGGTGAGACCCAGAGGAACCTTTATTTTGAGACCTGTAAATGACTCCAGGGATTTACACATATCTTCAGGCCAAATGGCTTCTCATTAAGGGGTTTCTACTTTATTTTCCTCCTTTTAATAAAACCTTTTCCTGCAATATTGTGAGTGCTGTGTTTACAATGGAAGAGTCAGGTTTGGCATAGGGGAGGAGTGATACTTTCCCTGCTGTGCCCTTTTCTTGGTTTTCTGGGTGGGAAGTGGGAACCAAGAGAGGACTGGGGCTCTTTGCATCATGACAAAAGGGCTACATTTGTGTTTCTCCCAGATCCTAGCGCAGGACCCTCAATACAGGCAGCCTTGTGACACAGTAGTGGGTAGAGTCAGGCACTTGGAATCAGGGAGCTCATACTTTAAATCCAGTCTTAATAGCTATATGACCCTGGATAAGTTGCCTAACCTCTGTCTCATAAGTAGAATGGGGATAATAATTAGCATTTACTTCCTAGGGCTGTTGCAAGAATCAAATAGATAATGTATGTATTTTTTTTTTGTCATTCAAATCATGTTCATCTCTCTCTGATCCTGTGAAATATATCATGCCAATACTCTCCACAGGATTTTCTTGGCAAAGATGTTGAAATGGTTTGCCATTTCTCTCTCCAGTAGATAAAGGCAAATTGAGGTTAAGTGACTTGCCTGGGGTCACACAGCTAGTAAGTGTTTGAGGCAAGATTTGAACTCAGCTCTTCCTGACTCCAGGCCTAGCACTCTAGTCATTTAGCTACCCAATGTATGTAAAGAGCTTTGAAAACCTTAAAGTGATATTTCCACGTGAGCTAGTATTAATATTAACAAATATTCATTGAATGAATGAATGTATGTATAAGATTCAACAATACTGAGGCATAGTGGATAGAATGCTGGACGTGGGTTACAGGAAGACTTTGAATCCTGCCTCAAACATTTGTTAGCTGTCTGACCCTGGCAACTTTTTGGAATTTGAGCCTTGTAAAATGAGGTGGTGAGATTTAAGGGCCTCTAAGTTCCCTTCCATGCTTTAAAATCTATGCTCCTAAGAGCCTATCTATGTGTATTAAATTTAGGGAGATAATATGGTGTTATATGGAAATAGCCTTGGATTGGGACCTAGGGGTTCTGAATTCTAGTCCCTGATCTACAATCTACTAGCCATGTGGCTTTGGGTAATGGGCCTCAGTTAGGATCATCTGTAAAATGACAGACTTGGATTGGGTCATATCTAAGGGCCCTTTTGGTTCTACCATTAGATCACATATAATGTGATTCATTCTTTAATAAGGCTGTGTTACATGAAGCACTATTATACAGGGTTTCTTCTAAGTTTTAGTGCAATTTTAAGTTTTCTAAATCTCAGTCTTACTCCAAGACTTTTGAGACACCTTGTGGCTTTGTGTAATAAAAAGACTGGGATACCATGTAGTAAGTTGTCAGTCATGTGATAGTCTTGCCAGAAGAGCTGAGGGAAGGAGAGGTCAGTGTGGGCTGTTAGACTTCAGCCAGGTTGTGTGAATATCACAAAAGCACAGCCTTGGGAAGGTAGGTGTCATGACTGTCTCCATTTTACAGATGAGGAAACTGAGACTTAGAGAGGCTAAGTGACTTGCTCAGGGTCAAACAGTCTGAAGCAGAATCTGAAATCAGATCTTCCTGCCTCCAGGTTCAGTGTCCTATGCATTGAGCCATGTAGGCATTCTATAAATACTTATTGAATTAAATCCTGGTAAAACTACATTTATCATGAACAGGTGCTACAGCTAGATCAGAAACTGGGCCCATCAGTGATCAGGGTTTGGGGATGAGGAGGAATCATAATTAGGAAATTGAGCAGTGTTTTCAATAGTTCTGAACTGCCCCTTGCGATAAATCTCCTTCCTGATGGCTGCAAAATTAGGATCTTAGAAGAAATAGGGTTTTTAACAAAGTCAAAGGAATGATGCATAGTTAGTTCCAGTAGGCTGCAGTGTGGTGCCAATGATGGGATACTTTTGGGATACTCTCCCCCTTAAAAAAAAAAAGATTAGCTGAAGCAACTAGTCATCTAAAGTCTGGAGCTAAGAAGGGGACATACATAAAATCACATATCTAGCAATGGGAGGGACCTAGAAGTCATCTAGTCCAACTTTTTCATTTTAAAGATAGGGAAACTGAGGACCAAAGAAGTGAAATGACTTGTCCTAGATTATAGGTCTCCTCATCTATTCTTCCATGGTACAGTAGAAATGATTCCAAGGTCACACAAGCCAAAGTGACAGAGCTAGGATGTAATTCCTTAGATTCCAGTGCCTTTTTTATTATACTATGGTAGGATAAGTCAGGGGACCTCTGACCTTGGATGGACCATTTCACTGCTTTGAGTCTCAGTTTCTCTATCTGTAAAATGAGGATATTGGACCAGTTGGCCTCTAAGGACCCTTCCAGCCATAAATCTACCATCCTAGGATTCTGTGAAATATCTTGCCCCAAATCACGCAAGTGGTAAGTAACAATTCGAATTCAAAGTCAGGTCTTTTGTCTTCAAATCTAGTGGTCCTTTGACAGTAATGCACTGAACAGATATCTCGAAGTATTAGAATGAATAAGAAGAGGAATTAGACATACTATTTCCCAAGAAGAAGACAGAACCAGGTAGAATTATGGCAGAGATTGCAGGTAAGCAAATTTAGGCTTGATTTAAAGGAAAAGACTTTCCAATAATTAGAACTGTACAAAGAGGAATGGGAAGCTATAGGAAGTTAGAGTTTTCTATCCCTATCTTCAAGTGGATCCCAAATGACTCTGTTTTGGAGAGGTTTTAGAGGGATTTCTGTTCAGGTAGAGATAGAATGAAATGACCTCTGAGCTCCTTTCTGACTTTTAGATCCTGCTTGTCTGCAGGAATTGAGATGAAAGAAAACCAATGTTCTGTCTCCCATCTGTGTGCCTTTGTCCAGGCTCTCCTCCTGGAATGTCCTCTGTCCTGGAGTGCACTCTTGACTCATTCCTGCCTCTTAGAATTCTGAACTTTCTTCAAAGCTTTACTCCAGCTCCCTCTTATTGTGGTCCTCCCAGATGATAATTCCTTTCTGTTGCTTCCCTGCCCCTCCCCCAGGTGGTACAGAGGATAGAGTTGTATACACACTAGCTGTGGGACCATGGGCAAGTCACTTAATCTCTCTCTGCCTCAGTTTCCTTAATTGTAAAACAGGGATAATAATAACACCTATTCACAGGGTTATTGTGAGGATAAAATGAGATAATATTTATAAGGTGCTTTGCCAACATTAAAGCACTATAGAAAAGCTAGCCATTATTATTCTGGGGCAACTGAGTGGCGCAGTGGGTAGAGCACCTGGCTTGGACTCAGGAAGACTCATCTTCATGAGTTCAAATCTAGCCTCAGACTCTTACTAGCTTGCATGACCCTGAGTAAGTCACTTAACCCTGTTTGCTTCAGTTTCCTCATCTGTAAAATGAACTGGAGAAGGAAATGGTAAAGCACCCAAGTATACTTGCCAAGAAAACCCCCAAATGGGGTCATTAAGAGTTGGACATGACTGAAAAAAACAACTCAACAAATTATTATTCTACAGCCCTAACCTTCTGTTTTCTAATCCCTTTAATAGCCCTGAATATAAAAATCAGAGGACCTGGGTTCAAGTCCCAACCCTGCCACTTATTTTCTACCTGTGTGACCTTGGACAAACCACTTTATTTTCAGGGTCTCTGTTCCCTTAACTACAACTTGAGGAGGCTGACAGGCTGGATGGTCTCTCAAGTCCCTTCCAGCCCTAAATCCCATGATGCTCTTCTGTACTGTACACAGAGCTGTGGAGATTTTCAGTGTCTAATTGTACTGCTATTTGTGTGGAACAGATGCCATTATAGACACTGCCTTTGTGTTGAAGAAACAATGATCTGGTTTAATTCAACAAACATTTATTAAGTGTCTGTTATATGTGTGGTGCTATTTCTTCTCGCAATTTATGAATGCTCCTTTCATACTTGATAAAGTACTTTCACACTATTATTCTCCACCTTCCATGAAGCTAAGGGGCTTTTGGAACTCAAGTCTGGTATTCACTTCAGCACACCACATTGTCTGGCTTCTCTTTTTTTCCAACAGGCGACTTGGGGAAAGGTGTAGTCAAACTTGCCACATGTGGATGGAGGGTGCAACTCTGCCACTGTAGTTTAAGAGACCAGGGCAGCAAAGTTATCCTTCTGCTCAGCCTTGGAAGACTCATACAACTGGGGATATCCAGATGGTAATCACTTGTTGGATAATTTGACCAGCATTTAAGGAAAGTAATAAAACCCCAGCCACCTTGCTGCTCTGGGATGTCCCATTTTTAAATGCACTTTATTATCATTAACCACTGTGATTAATTTACCTAGTACCAGGTAGATTTCTTTCCACCCAGGGGCAAGTTTGGATTATGCAGAGAGGTGGACCTCTCCAAAAAAGGATGACACTTCCCTACCAGCCGCACTTGGCTGGAGAACAGAGGTGGAATGGATCCTCAGCTTTCCCAAACTTTCCAAGAAATTTCCTTTCTTTTTGTTTTCTCCTAAGCTTGACTCTCTAGCCCAAGTTCTGATTCCATAAGCTGGATAAGAGCCAAGAGAGCTGGTTCCAGGAGGTCTCTCTGCTGTTTTTTTAACCAACTCCTTTGGCTGGAGACTAGCCTTGTGCCTTCTCTGCTGCTTCCTACCAACTTGTGGCCCTGAGACCACATATGGCCGTCTAGGTCCTCAAATGTGGCCCTTTTGACTGAATCCAAACTTCACAGAACAAATCCAGGATTTGTTCTGTAAAACTTGGACTCAGTCAAAAGGCTGCACCCAAGGACCTAAAAGACCACATGTGGCCTCTAAGCTGCAGATTCCCCACCCCTGTGGATCTTCCAGTCTCTCTCTTGTGACTTGTGACTTGTGACTATGACTATAGCCTTGGGACTCAAGCCTTCCCTGATCTGCTTCCATCTCCTATTCCTTTGGGCTCAGTACGTATTTGCTGGTTCATCCACCCTGATCTTTTTAGGCCAGGGTACTTGAATATAGTGAAACAGCATCTGATTTAAAGTAGACAGGAAAGAGAATATTAGCACAGATTGTTTATGAGATAGGAAATCACATAAACAGGACAGGACTTAGCTTTGAATAATAGCTAACACACACACATAGCACTTACTATGTGCCAGGCTCTGTCCTAAGTACTTTACAATTATTATATCATTTGGTCCTTATAACAACTCTGCCAGTTAGGTGCTATTATTATCTTCATTTTACACATGAGGAAACTGTAGCAAATAGAGGTTAAGCGACTTGCCCAGGGTCATATAGCTAATGTGACAAATTTGAAATTGGGTCTTCCTGACTCCAGGCCTGGCCACCTAGCTGCCCTTGACAACAGTTCAGACAGATATTCCCCATCATTCTCAGTGCAAGCCTTTTGTCTGACTCTGACCAGTCTGTATTTTTTCTCTATCTTAGCTGAGCCCACCCTTTCTTAGCTACTTTTGAACCCTTTACTTATTTGTCCCAAGCATTTTCTGAAGCAGTTTATATTTTGGGTTGATGAGAGTATAGTGGAGGTCATCAGTTCCTTCCACCTCCAAGGGGTGCTCAATAGCAAATTGTACAGTCCACCCCTTAGCACAGAAATGATACTGTGCACACATTCATGTGTCCTTGTTTCCACATTGATTCAATGGTACCCTTGAGGATATATATTCTAGATTTGGCCAGTTGTGGCCAAGGTAAGATGTGGCTGGCTGACTTTATCATTCCATATGCCAGTTCAGTTCCCCAGGGAGGTCACATTTTCTAGCCTGTACAGATGCTTATGTGATGCACGGTTCCCTGTTAGTGTAGCATTGGTCTAATTATCTGTCTCCATTACTTAGGATCCCACCTAGGGTGGGATAGTATATTTGCTCCCTGCTTCTCAATCTCAACTTTAAACTTTCCATTTTCTTTTTGTTCCTAGCATTTAGATATTAGCTCTGAGAGGTTTTTTAGAGCAATCTGAAATTATGCCCAAAGAGTTATAAAACTGTATATACCCTTTGGCCCAGCAATACCACTATTAGCTCTGTTTCCCAAGGTGATCAGGGTAAAATGAAAAGGACCTATGTGTTCTAAAATATTTATAGCAGCTTTCTTTGTGGTGACAAAGAATTGGAAATTGAGGGGATGTCCATCATTTGCGGAATGGCTAAACAAATTGTGGTATATGATTATGAGGTTAATAACTACTGTGCTATAAGAAATGATGAGCAGGTTGATTTTAGAAAAAACATGGAGTCTTTCATGAAATAATGAGTAAAATGAGCAGAATCGAGAGAACATTTTATACAGTAACAGTAATATTGTTCAAAGAATGGCTAAGTTATTCTTTGTATTATAAATACTCAAATCAGCTACGTAGGACCTATGAAGGAAGATGCTGTCCACCTCCAGTGAAAGAATTGATAAGTAGAAGTATGAATAGTATGGCTTTACATATATTATATGTATATATACATATGTGTACATATGTATCTATCTCAAATGATGGCCTTCTCTAGCATGGGGTGGGGAAAGAGGGAGGGAAATAGTTCAGAACTTAAAATGTAATAAAAAATAAAATTAAATAAAAAGGGTGTTTTTTTTTCTTTCTGATTATTATGGCCTTGCCTTGTGGGAGCCAATCAATCAATCAATCAACAAGCATTTATCAAACACCAAAAATATGCCAGGCATCAAGCAAGTGAGTTAGTGGGGAGGTTAGAAAAAGGCTTCATCTAGAAGGTGATGCTTTGCCTGAATCTTAAAGGAAAAGAGGAAATCTATGAGGTGAAAGAGGCAGTGCCTTCTAGGCATAGAGGATGGTGAATGGCCAGTGCAAGGAATGGAGATGGGTGATGGAGTGTGATGTGTGAGGAGCAGAGAGGTTAGTTTGACTGGGTTGTAGAGGACAGTAAAGGGAATGAGGTTGTGGTCAGGTTGTTAAGGGCTTTAAAAGCTAATTGGAGTTTATATTTCATCCAAAAGGCAATAGGAAGCTATTGGGATTTATTGAGAAGGTGACTGACATGGTCAGAGCTTGTCCTTTGGCACATAGCCTAGGTTTGTTTAGCCTTGGCAAAATTTTCTTCTTTTTCAGGGATAGGGTTTTGGTTATTTTGTAATTATAGCAGACACAGTAAAGCTGTTTAAGTTGTAAGGCAGAGTGTGATGTTTATAAAATAAATATCTGTAGGAATTCTAGAGGAGGTTTCTTGTACCAGAGGGTTCGCCTGAAATTACAGATGAGCTGTTCAAACTTTCTATGACTTGGGGCTATGTGTGGCCTCAGGAATGTGCTGGAGTCAGTTCTTACTGCCTCACCAACTAATGGCTAAATTTCCAGTGGGGGCATTTAGACCTCACAAATTGGCAAACATTACCGATCAGGGCTTGGTGTTTTATTTTGTTGATTGTCTAGGTTTGAGAAAGTGTTGGAGAAAATGTTCATACAACAGACTAAACTTAAAAACTCTCTGTCCAGTGGCAAACCAGTTGTTAAATATTTACCAGCACACCCCTGCTTGTGGGTCTTAGTCATCTAGGTACAGTGTGGCTGTCATCATTTCAGGGAAAGGATTAAGCACAAATGTAGTCCTACTTAAGATATCACACTTTTCATTCTGTAGATTGTGGAGAGGTCTGTGAGTATTTATGTAGGGAAGTGGAGAGCAGGAGGAGTTCAACATTCCCAGAGGCACCAAGGTCAGAGGGACAGTGAATAATATCTTGAATGATTGACTGCTTCTTACAATACAAAATGTTTGGCATTGAGGGTGACAGTCTGGAGAAACCCAGGGCTAACATTGGGCCAGCTTGTGAGAAACTGAACATTTAATATCTTTTGAAAGTTAAGCTAGGTGACATGTGGCACATTGTAGTGGAAAGAACATTGCATCTGGAATCAGAAGGTCCATGTTTGTATCTCAGTTCTAAAATTTACTAGTGGTGTGACTGTGGGCAGGTCACTGTGGTTCTGAATCAACTTCTTCATCTGTAAGTTGGGACTGATAATAATAATACTGGCTATCTCACAGGATGTTATAAGGAAAGTCATTTGTGTCTTTGGATTTTGGAGCTGGAAAGAACTGTACAGATTGGCCTTAACAGCCTCCTCACTTTACAGATGTACAGGACTCAGCAGACTCTGGAGGTGAGAGTGAGGCTGATGGCTTTGCCCAGCTCTGCCTCACTTAAATCCAAATCACTTGCAAGTCAAGACATCATCCTCCTGATGTCATTGGTCCTCTTTGAGAATGAGGACAAACAACAATATAACACTTTAAGGTTTGCAAAAACTATATAAATATTTTATAATGTTTTGCAAATATTATCTCATTTTCGCTCACAACAACCATAAGAAGTGTACACTATTATTATCCTTATCTTACAGACAAGGCAATTAGAGATTTAGTTAGCATTTATGTAGTGCTTTGGCAGCCAGAGATTAAGTGACTTGCTTAGTATCACACAGCTGTTAAGTGTATGAGGCAGGATTTAAACTCAGATTTTCCTGACTCCAGACTCATCTCCTTATCCATTTTGATAGATCCATGATGATTAAGTGACTAGACCAAGATCACACAGCTAGTGAATGTCAAAGATAAGAATGCAATCAACTTCTCTGACTTCCCCTCCAGAGTTCTGTCCATTACATCTTAAAACACTAAATAAATGTTTCTGATTACTATAAGCAAGAGAGCAGAGGGAAGGGGTGAAAATGCTAAAGCCTGTCAAGAAAGGAGAGAGAAACAAATCTTTTTTGGGGCTTAAATTCCTTACCTGCAAGATGAAAGTATTCAACTACAGGTATTTCTTCCACATTGCTGGGGTTAGGGGCATGGTGCTCCCTTGAGCTAGAAAATCGGCTTAAAATTTTTCTGCCTTCACTTTGCAGCAGAGGAGAAGTCTGAATTTTTTATTTTTCTTTTATGAGGTGTTTACAGTGCCTTATTGTAAAATTTGGGTTGATATTATACAATGCTGTATATATATGCTGATCCATGATATATCAAAACTGCAATAGAGAAGTTGCAATGTGGAAGGGATAACTTTACTTAAGCTCTGAGGTCTTTTCCAGCCCTAACATTCTGTGATCTTCTATGATCTCTCCATTCAAACAGCAAATACTTATCAAGTGCCTGATATGGGCCCAATGTTACCAATGGGGGATACACAGAAGTACGAGACATGGTTCTTCCCTTTAGGTTGTTTGTGGTCTTGTCAGGAGGCAGAACACACGTGCACATGAAAAGACAACTTACGATATAAAACAGGAGATGCGTTAGAATGCCAAAGGCTGAATTTCGGAGTGCCTTACATCTGCAGATATAAGTTACTATTATGGGATCATAGATTTAGAGTTGAAGGTACCTTAGAAGCCACTAGGGTTTTATTCCTATTGTTATTAAATCAGCAAGCATTTGTTAACAGCTTACCATGTGCCAGGCTCTGTGCTACATGCTGGGGATGCAAAGAAAGGTAAACAAAATTGTTCCTGTCCTTAAGGAGCTCAGGTTCTAGTAGGGAAGGCACCACGTGCGTGGCACACAGTGAGTGCTTAATAAATGTTTATTGTCTTAACAACAATAGAAATAATACTCTGATGGCTTTTGAGGTCCATTCAGCTCCAAATCTATGATTGAGCTAGGTCTTGAAGGATGGGGGGAAGGGTATAAAAAATGTGGAGGAGAAAGGGTCCTTCTAGGCCCTTTAAATTTATGATATGAAAATAATATGAGTAATTAATACAAATTCATTTGAGTAGGAGGGAGAATTTATTACTCTCAGGGGTTACAGAGTAGAATCTCAAAGTACGAAGGAATCTTCAAGGTCATCTGGTCCAAACCATGGGACTTGGAGTTTCATGCTCTTTCTACTCCATCACAGAAGCCTCAGTGAAGCTGCCTCTGACATGGAGGCAGGGGGAAGGTAGCACCAGCAACACACTTGGTGTTAGGAGGTCTGGTGGCTTGTGGAGGAAACATGGGAAGGAGATTGATCTGCTTGGAAAAGACCAAAGGACAGGGAAACCCTGGGGGACAGAGTGGGTTGGGTTTGGAATATATTAATGGGGAGGGGAAGAGAGAAGAGGCTGCAGCTCACTGTCTCTACAGCTGAATCTATTTTTTGCTGATTCTTCAAAAGCATTTTAGGCTGGGAACCCCGTAGAAGAGTCTTTGAAGGAGACTACCTCTAACAGACTGACTTCTCCACCTAAAATAGGTATTTCCCTTCTTTCTACTCTTTTTTCTTCTACTCCCATTAGATTGTGACTCCTGAAAGCAGGGACTGTCTTTTGCCTTTATATGCCCAGTGCACAGCTAGGCAGTCAGTTGATAAACATTTTAAAGTTCCTAGAATGTGCTAGGCACTTGTCATGTGCTAGTGATACAAAAAAGGACAAACACAGTCCCTGCTTTGAGGAGCTCATAGTCTAATGGGGGAGAAAACAATCAAACATATGTATAAAGCAAGCTATACATAGGATAAATGGGAAATAATTAAGAGATGGAAGGAACTAGAATTAAGAAGGGTTGGGAAAGGCTTCCTGTAAAAGATGAAATTTTACTACAGTTCCTAGCACATAGGAGGCCATTGATAAATGTTTATTGACTGACTCTGCTAAAGGTAGTACATGTATTAAAATTTTGTGCTTTCTACAATTAAGTGCTCTTGGACAAAATCTTGATTGCCCTGATCTAGTTATGGCTCTCGTATATAGAATGGCATGAACAAAGGTTTGGAATAAGGAAAGTACAGGTCACATTTTGGGAAAAGTGAGTAGCATTTTAGGATTTAGAGGAGAGGTTAATTGATGATCAATTTCAGTCCCCACATTTTATAGATAAGGATGGTGAGGCCCAAATGGCTTGCCCAAGGACATGCAGGTAGTAAGGAGTTGGTCTGGGATTTCCAAAGATGATTAGGGAAAAAGGAAAAGAACCTACATGTTCTAAAATATTTATAGCAGCTCTTCTGTGGTGGCAGAGAAGTGGAAATTATGGGGATGCCCATCATGTGGGGAATGGCTGAACAAGTTGTGATATATGATCGTGATGGAATGCTATAAGAAATGATGAGCTCAATGATCTTAGAAAAACATGGAGAGGGGGCAGCTAGGTGGCACAATGGATAGAGCACCAGACTTGGAGTCAGGTGGACCTGAGTTCAAATCAGGCCTCAGACCAAACACTTGACATTTACTAGCTGTATGACCCTGGGCAAGTCACAACCCCAATTGCCTAATAAAAAATGGATAGAATTACACAAAATAATAAAGAAAATGAGCAGAACCAAGAGATCATTGTGTATAGTAATAGCAATATTGTTTTTAAGAACAACTTTGAGTGACAAAGTCACTTTGATTTCAGTGCTTTTTCCATTGCACAAAGCTCAATAAATCAGTTTGACTGTAGCAGAGGGTTTATATAGATTCCTTCTTTCTTCTTCCCTGCTCCTTTGCTCACATCTAATGAACTCCTCTTCCCCTTTCCCTCTATGGATTCAACCAGAGAAGTTTATAGGCAGCAGTAGTCTCAGGATGGAAAATGTCCTCTACGGTTCTGGAATTGCTGGAGCAGCATTAAATACTCCTTAATCCTGGCACCAATACTTGACTTTGCCTTTATCAGGTAAGTAAGTGCATGTGGGAGTGGAGCCATTTCCAGCCTGGGTCTTAGTATCGCCAAATAGGGAAACGACATTGAAAGAGGAGTCTGAGGGCACTTCAAACAACATCCTTCATAATTTTTGCTATTGTCATCAATGGTGACTATGCTTGTTAATTATTAATTAATTTTGAACCTGAGCTGTGATTTCTTCAGTTTAGGGAGCTCTTGGTGAACTCCCTCTTTCAATGCTGATCAACACCTGCTCTATAACTTACATCTTAGAGAGTTGGCTGGGACACTAGGAGATGAAGTGATTTACCTGCTGTCATACAGCTTGTATATGTCAGAACTGGGCTAGAATCTAGGTCGTCTTGGTTCTTAGTTCTTGAAGACAGCTCTATATCCACTGTCATGCTGTAACTGTCAGTGCTTTCCTCACTTAGGTCTTGAATGAAGAATTTCACACTGATATAAGTTGTATTAGAGTAGTCATGCCTAACAGGCTACTTATAGACCTTAATTGGCAGATGCATTTTTGGAAACTCCTGCCTGATTTCAAGTCTTCTATGAACTAAAATAATAGAAGGGATGTGATATAAAGATTCTGAGAAGGAAGAAGAAGGGGAGCTGTTGAGTGAAGTGAGCAGCACCAGGAAAACATTGTACACAGTAACAGCAACACTGTGGGATGACCACCTTTGATAGACTTAGCTCTTCTCAGCAATGCAAGGATCTAAGACAATTCCAAAAGGCTCATGATAGAAAATGCTATCCACGTGCAGAGAAAAAACTATGTAGTCCGAATGCAGATTGAAGCATACTATTTTTCCTTTTTTCTTTCTTTCTTGTGGCTTTCCCCTTTGGTTCTAATTCTTTTTTATGCAGAAATATGTTTAATATGATTGTACATGTATGGCCTATATCAGATTGCTTGCGGTCTTGAGGAGGGCAAAGGGAAAGGAGGGGAGAAATTTTTAAACTCAAAATCTTATAAAAAATGAATGTTGAAAACTAAAAATAAATAAATAATATTTTTTAAAAAAAGATGGGTAGCTGTCTGAAGAGGCCTCTGGATTCAGAAGGATCTCAACAACCAACTTAGATTTTAAAAAAGCCAAGGAACAGCAAGTTGTGCATAGTAGATTTGCAATTTCATGTACAGTCATTTATTTTATTCTATGTTATGAAAATGCTTGTTTTATTCCATAAATTAAATTTTTTTAAAAATTGTGTAAAAACCCTATACAGATAATGGAAGCAAAGGTAGGCAGCTCAATGAATGCCAAATTGTGACACAGTGCTCTGAGAATTATGCAAGGTCTTAGAATTTAAGCTACTGATCAGAGAGTTTTTCAAGTTATATTGGGGGGAAAAGGAAGAACAAAAAAATTGGACCATCATTCAGATAAATGGGAGGATGATAACCTTTGACAGATAGAAGGCAGAGATGTTCAATTTTTCTTTTGTGCCTGTTTTCTGTGCCATGGAGGAGGGCCTTTGGGCAGGAAAGGAAAGAAATTTAAAAGATTATGGTGAGTAAGAGACAGACAGCCCAGGACTGGAGAAGGGCATGAAAAATGGAAGAGAATGGAAACCACAAGCCATATATCAATGGGTTTGACTTTAATTCCTGAGCAAATTCTGGGTTGGATTATTAAAGGGATGTTTAGCTAACATCTAGAAAAGGTAGCTATGATCACAACGTTTCAAGAAGGCACCACCAAGAAAAGGTCATGCCAGAAAAATCATATTTGATTTTTGAAATTATCACTAAACTAGGAGATCAAGGAATTTATGTAGAAACAGTTTACCTAGATTTTTAGCAAAGCATTTGATAAAGTCTCTCATGCTATTCTCAATGGAAAAGATGGAGTAAAAGTGGTGTCAATGATAAAACAATCAGACAAATTGATATGTCCTGCTGTGAGATCCCTAAGTCAAATTGCATGAACAGTTTGAGAACTTTTCTAACATAATTCCAATTTTAGCAAAACATTTGTAAGTCTCTCTTATTGTTTTGGATGAAGTGAAGAGATGTGATGTGAAGACATGATAGGGCAACCAAGTGGATTTGGAATTAGTTGAATGGCAATACTCAAAGAGTCATCATTAATATTTTAATACTGACTTAAAAGGAGCTTTCCAGGGTAGTGCCCTGGAGATTGGCATTTGGCCCTGTGTTATTTAACATTTTAAACAGTCACTTAGATGAAGACATAAATGATAAGCTTATCAAATTTGCAGTTAACACAAAGATAGGAACAATAGCTGAGGCACTGGATAATAGTAGCAATATTAAAAAAAATCATGACAGGGGCTGAATTACAGAATTGGAAGTATTTATCTAGTATAACCTATCCACCCTTCCAATGCCCCTTCTGCAACATACCCAAAGGGTCATTTAACTTATGTGTAAAGACCTCTAAGGAGGAGGAACCTATACCTTCCCAAGACAGATGTTGAAATTTAATAGGATAAATGATAAGTTTTATATCTGGGTCCAAAAATCAACTTCACAAAAACACAAGATAGGGAAGTCATGGTTAGGTAGTGATTTGTTTGAATGACACCTTAGGGTTTTATAGAGTGTGACTAAATATGAGTCAATAGTGTAATATGACAGCAAAAAAAAAATTAATGGGGCTTGGCTACATTCAGAGCAGCTCTGCCTTTAAGAATAAGAGATGATTGTCCTGCTGAACTCTGCCTTGATCAAGTCATATCTGGATTATTATTTTCAGATCTGGGCACCACATCTTAGGAAGGACATTGATAAACATTAAAGCAGTGCAACCAGATTTGTAAAGGGTCTGAAGTTCATTCTATATGAAGATTGCCATATAAATGAACTAGGAATGTTTTCCCTGGAGAAGAAAAGAGAGAGAAGAGAAGAGAATACTTAGGGCAGAAATGATAGTTATCTTCAAATATTTGAAACATTGTCATATGGAAGAAGAATTAATGTGTTCTATTTATCTCCAGAGGACAGAACTAAAAACATTGTGTGTAAATTGCAGTTTTTGGCTTCGACAGGAAAACTCTCATAAGTGGAGGGGTCTGCCTTGAGAAGCAGGGGTTCACCCTCCTTGCAGGTCTTCACAAAAAGGCTAGATGACCCTTTGGGTATGTTGCAGGAGGGACTTTTTTTTGGTGGTAGTGGTTGGGCATTGGGTTATACTAGATGAATGCTTTCAACCTTGGAATTTTGTAATTCCATAGTAATTTTTATCAAAGTAGGTATGGCTCTTTGCCCCAGGATCCCAAGTCTCAGTTTTGATTTCAGTGATGTGGGAATCTTTGTAGATAACCTAATGTCCTTGTTGATTGGCTTACAATTAGAATCACACTCAACAAAGTGGTTGATTATCCTTGTTATCTTTCAAGGATCTTTGCTCATGGAGCTCTGAAGAAAGCCTGTATGCAGTGTAAAAGTGAGAATGGGAATATGTATGGCTCCTTCCCTCTTACCACTCTTGCCTCTGTAATATAATTTGCCTTTAAATCAGCAGTGTGTTTACTAATGGAGAAAGAGAGGAGGGACTCACCTCTCTTCACATCTGGATTGCCCATTTTTCATGGACCTGAGGATGTCTGGGGCTCCATGGAGTTAAACAGGAGGAAGGGGTCAATAGCTGTGTTAAGGACATTAGATGGATGAAATGCCCTGGGACACATTACTGAGACTGAGTTTATTGAATTGGAGAGTGATGAATGTTATTAAATTGGCTGATCACACCCATCATTCTTCCAGGGAGGCTGCTAGAGGCTGGAACAAATAACTGTTAGAACAGTTTGCATCTGCATGTATCCAGATGAGGTGGCCTGTTGCAGTGCAAAGGACATTGGACTAGGAATCCTAAGATTGAATGCAGGTTGTACAAACATGGGCAAATCTCTTTGCTTCCCTGAGCCTCAGTTTTCTCATCCTCAAAGGCAATGATGATATTTCCAGTTCTTGTCTTGTGAAGATGTTGGGAGAATAGTGTTTGATAAAATTCTCTATGCATGTGGGCTATTTTAAACAAAATCACAAAGAGATAACAGATGTGATTGAGATGTGAGTGGCTATGGTGTAGGGAAACAAGTGGACTAGGAGACGTCATGCAAACTGGGATAGGAGGGAGGCTAAAGACACCTTTGGGATTGATTGGATTATGGTAGGATCTGTATGGGTCAGCATTTGGGGCTGGAGGCAGAAAGGAAAGACATTTTGAAGCTGTGATCCTAAAAGACAGCTCTGGTCAGATTGTAAGGCTGGTAAGGTTTATTTTTCAGGGCCTCTCTCTGTCACTGGTGTCCAGTGTCCACATATTTGTCTTTGACTACTCAGAGTCCCTGGCCTGACCCTCTATCCCTTGGTAGTACAACAGGCCCTAGACCTCTACCTTGGTCTTTCTTCCTATTAAAAAAACTGTTTTCAATCATCTATCAGCTCTTGTCTTTGGAAAGACTCTGAAAAATGAATCCACACAAAGTTGTAAATGACAACTTAATGTATTATTTTATAAATGTCTATATCTATCCATCTCTAGTTCTATATCTTTACACACACAAACTAGGGGACAATACCTTAACTCAAAAGAATAAATGATACAGTCATTTCAATGAGAAATGATGGCATAAAGGAGAAAAGACGTTGACATTCAAAGAAACTGATGTGGATGTATCAGTTGTATTCAGCTGATCTATGACATATCAACTGAAAAATAGATTTGCACTTTTAAAAATTTAAAGAAAATGTATACATGTAAGGGTAAATAGAAAAAGAGTGGTAGGAATCCATAAGAAAAAGCTCAGGAAGACAGGATCTTAAAGTTGGAAAGAATCTTTGATGTCATCTAGCCCAACCTCTCACCCCATTCAGGAATCAAAGTGAAAAAGGTCCATACTGACCAAGTCTGCTTGGAAGTCCAGGATTGTTTGATAGGAATGTATAGTTATCTTGGGAATCAAGCAGATCAAACTGGTTGGGCTTGGGACACATTCCCTTGTCATTCTTTCTCTCTTCCCCTCCCCCTTCCTTTCCTCTCCAGGCTGAACTCATCTTCCTCTACCATGCCCCAGCTCTTTATCCTGAAGCCTCATTCTAGCCCTAGAATTCACATGTTGGAAATACCCTCTGTCCCAGTGTCTTCTTCCTTTGATTGGATTTCTATTTCAGGAGGGTGCCCTGGTCAACCATGCCTCATTCCTCTCCAAGCTGTACTCAGTACTTTTTCTATCATGCCACTGTACCATGTACCTTTTTTTCCTTTGACCTTCAGCTCCCCCTTCACCTTTTTCCACACCTGTCCTCAAGTTTCTTTTATGTTTCATTATCCCCCAATGTGAGCTCTATCTGTGAGATTTTCTTTTTACTTGTAATTGTATTCTCAGTGCATAGCACATTGCTTAGCACATAACAAATGCTTAATAGATGCTTGTTGAAGGTCTGACCGAAAGAAAGTCACTCTTAGCTGTAGGTAGAACAGGTTTTGAGTTGGATTGCTGTGGCAACAGTGACTGGACAGGACTTTGGAAGCTGAGAGTGGTAATAACCAATTTCAACCCAAGTATCTTATGGCAAGATTCCCCACCCAACTTCCTACCGCCAGACTCTCCACACCCTGCCCTACAGATCACCTCGTGGCTGCCTCAAGCTGTTCATAGGCTCTACACTTTAGGCTGAAATGGGTAAGACCTTTTTTTCCTCACAAACCCTGCTTTTCATTTTTCAGTGGGAAAGTGAGTAACATGGGGTAAGCAGGCATGGATGGGTTAGAATGTGCATTGAAAATCACATTACATTATTTTTTTCCTCAAAACCTATCTCTCTTTTGAAGTTTACCACCTTCTTTTAGGCACTCAGATTCACAGCTTCAGTGACATCCTCAATTTCACATGCCTCAACTTCACATATCTAGTCAGTTGCCAATTCCTATTGTTTCTACCACTACCACCACATCTCTGGTATCTGTCTCCTTTTCTCTTCACACACACACACAGTTACACACACACACACACACACACACACACACACACACACACACAGAGCCACCATCCTAGCTCATGCCCTTCATATCAGCTCATGCTTGGATTGTTGCAATGGCTTCCCAATTGGACTTCCTGCCTCAAGTCTTTCACCATTCTGACCCATAACCCACTGAGCTGCCCAGGTGATATTTTCTAGAGTTTCATGTTATTCTCCTACCCAATAAATTCTAGTTACTCTAACTTGCCTCTAGACATAAATATTCTTTCTTTACTTTGTCTTTTTCTATAAGTTTTAAAATACATAATTATCAGTACAGCAGTACAGCCATACAATTTATAAAAAAGCAAATATACTCATGTTGGGGGTACGTGTTTAACCATTAAATATATGTATGAGATAAAAAATATATATAGACCACTATCTCTAGAGGGGAGAGATAGGCAGGATCTCAGGTGAAACCTGCAAGGGTAAGGGTTCTAGGAGGGAAGAAGGGCCCAGAAAAGGGAGACCAAACTTTGCTGAATTCCCAGTTTTGCTGAGGGTAGCCTCTAGTGATGGTACCTACTTTGGTTCTATGCTGGTAGGCTAACAACCTCAATGCCACATCTTGCTTTTGGATTTTCTATTGTTTCCTGACTAACTTTGGCAGTCTCCATGACAACAAGGGAACCAATTGAAAACTGGCAAAATCAATTGGTGGATCAAATAGTCACCTGGATTAAGAGACTTCCTGCTCCCAGGTTGGCTGGCTTTCCCCCCCTCCTTCACTTATCTGCCTAAATTTTTGTCAGTGTTAGGATAGATGGTCCTTATGTAGTGAAGACTCCCTGTACCTCTGGCAAAGTCTGTTGGAAATCACAGACTTTTGGAAATCACAGCCCTTAAAGATAATCAGTTTGTAAAAGAATAAAATGAGACCAGAGAAATTAAGTGATTTGCTCAATGTCATACAACATCCTTATAGCATCTCTAGATCTGAAAGGGTCATTAGATATCAGTTAGGGCTACTTTTACCCTCTCTTTTATTGATGAGGAAAATAAGTCAGCTAGATAGTATGAAAGCTGGGTTTGTCTTTCTATAGAGGATTTTGTTTCTCCATTTTATTTTTGAGGTGATGAGACCACTATATCTGTGTGCAGGATGGGCCCAACCCTGATTACAGTCAGGAGGCTTTCTGATGTGCTCAGAATGAATCTGGCATTGCAGAATGGGTAAATGAGTTTGCTCTAGTACGCCCCCGTAGACAGATCTCAAATTGGCATAGGGGTATTCGTCTATAAAAGATACCATTATCTAGTTAACCCACGAGGGCTAAAAATGTTCTCAACCCAGAAAGAATCATAGTGGCCCAAACTAACAGCTAGACAAAATAATTTAGAAATTAAGTGCTATACAATAATTTTATTTTATATAATCATATCAACTGACATTTTTATAGCACTTTAAAGTTTGCAAAACACTTTACATGTATCATCTCAATAGAATGCAAGTTCCTTAAGAACAGGAACTATTTAATTTTGTGTTTGTATCCCCAGTGCCTAACAGAGTGCCTGGAACATAGTAGGTGCTTGAGAAACACATAGGTAGATGAATCTCAAATTGGCATGGGGGGTATTAATAAATAATACTCACTGATTCTCACCATGACACCATGATGCACACAAATGCAGACAGATGTGATAGTGGATAGAGGGCTGGACCTAAAGTGAAAAAGACCTGGGTTCAAATTTGGACTAGACATTTCCTAGTTGTATGACTATAGGAAAGTCACTTAAACTCTGTTTCTTCAGTTTCCTCATTTGTAAAATAGGGATAATAATAGCACCTATATCCCTGGGTTGTTGAGAGGATAAAAATGAGATAATATTTGTAAAATACTTTGCAGACCTTAAATGTAACCTATTTTCATTGTTATCCCCATTTCACAGTTGAGGAATCAGATCCTAAAGAGGTTAAATGAGTGTAGCTAGTAAGTGTTGGAGGCAAGATTCAAACCCACATCTTCTTCACTCCAAGTTCAGTGCTTCCCTATGTCACCATTCCTTAGCCTCGTACTTCTGAGTCTGTTTACTATAGCATCATCCCCACTGCAAATGCTTGAATAGTAAAAGGGTCTGTGATTTAAGTGGGGTAGCTATTCGCTCTACCAACACATATTACTGTTGCTGGTGTTCAGTAGCTCCAGTCGTGTCTGGCTCTTCATCACCCTGCTTGTGGTTTTCTTGGCAAAGATACTGGAGTAGTTTGCCTTTTCCTTCTTCAGTTCATTTGATGATGAGAAAACTAAGGCAAACACAGGGTCACACAGCTAGTAAGTGTCTGAGGCCAGATGTGTACTCAGGAAGGGGAGTCGTCCTGACTCCAGGCTCAGTGATCTATTCACCGTGCCACCTAGCTGCCTCTTCAAAGAGCAGGTAGCCAGCCTCTACTTGAAGCCTTTCTATTTGGTGAGACCTGCTAGAATGTGTGTTCTGCTGACATGACACGCAAGAACCCAGAGTCATCTCCAAATCATAATGAAACATTGGGGTAGCATTTTAGTGAAAGCTTTATAAACAAATCTTGGAAGACCCACTCTTGTGGTCTGAAGGGTATGGCAGATGGGGGCATAAAGAGAGCAAGGGAGTAGATGTCAGAGGTAGGAGTCTGGTTAAGCAGAAATGGCAGAAGGAGGACAGGTTATTAGAGACCAGGTGCGACACATCTCAGAACCTAGGCATCGAAGTAGGGTCAGGGACCAAGAGCCTTAGTGCATTAAGATGGAGTTGAATGATGAGTGGAGTTTAGGAATGAGTAAAGTTTAGTGGAATTTAATGATGAGTGAAATGCAAAAGTCTTGGAGCCAGGGGCAAGGCCCCCTGAAGTGACTCCAAAGGAGGGTCTAGGTGTCCTGGAAAGCTGACACAAAGTCCAAGGCCCAAAGTGTTTTTCCCCCAAACTCCCTCCTGTCATTCTGTTGCCCTCATTTAAAACAACCTCCCCCATTTGTTTCCTTTCTCATCCTCATCTTCCAAGAAAGGCTTGACTCAAGTCCTACATCTTCCATGAAGCCTTTCCTGAACATTCCTATTCTCTCATGGGCTTGGTAATTCTCCTGAACTCCCTTAGCACTTCCCATACATGCAGGTCACCTTGGCATTTAGCCGTGGCTATAATGGTAGAATCGTGGAATCTGAGAGCTAGAGGAGGCCATAGACAGCATCTAGTCCAAATTCCCTCACAATGCACAAATCTCTGGGACAGCATCCCTGAAGTAGCAATCTAGCCTTTGCCTGAACAATTCCAGGGACAGTAATTTTAGTACTTTACAAAGCACTTCACTCCATTAAAGGAAAGTTTAAATTGTTAGGATTGTTTCCCTTTTGTTGAGATGAAATTTACCTCCCTGTATCTTCCTTCCATTGGTTTTAGTATTTTCCAGCAAGTCTATTACCTCTTCCACAAGACAGCCCTTCAGTTATTTAAAGAGTTGCCATGTCCCCTTCCAGTGGAGCTATATCTGGTTGTCTAATCTTTTCCTTAAATAACATAACTTTCAGATCCTATATCATTCAGCTCCTAGCACAGTGCCTGGAACATAGCAGACCCCATAAATGCTTGTTGATTAATTGATTTTGTCTTCCAACACACTCTAGTTTGCTAATGTGCCCTTTTAAAGAGTGGCAGGTAGAGTTGCACACAGTATTTTAAATGTAGTCTGATCAGTGCAGGGTCTGGTAGGCCTAATAATTTCTTTAATGTGGGTACAATACATCTGTTAAAGCAACCTAAGATTATGTTGTTTTTTTAAAAAATGTTTATTTATTTTTAGCAAGCTTGTCACATGTTTGGCTGATATGAGGATGCAATCAACTTAAATTCCCAAATCTTCTTTGTATTAATTAATATTAAGCCATACTTCCCCCATTCCACATGCAAGTGATTTTTGAACTTAAGAGTAGGACCTTACATTTATATGATTAAATTTAAACTTTTGAGCTCATTTCATCTTACTCTAATTCTTATCTTGTCACCCAGTGTAGTCATGATCCCTGGCAGTTTTTCTGGATGTATAAATTGAATAAATAAATTGGAAATGTCTCTATGTAAATCACTGATAAAAATATTGAATAAGACAGGGTTGAAGTTAGAACTTAGCAGCTCTCCACTAAAGATCTACCTCCAGGTTTACAAGTCAATTATTGCTCAATAGTTTTTGGGCATTCTTGCTCAACTAGCTATGAATTTTTCAGACTATTGTTATACAATACCTAGTTCTCCACCTTGTTTATAAAATCATTTGTTCTATGAATGTAAGATGAGAAGTTATGTGTTTTGGGGAGGTGGGTTGTTGCCCAAGCTTAATGAGATCACATATCCTTTGAAGTGTCAAAGAAATGGCTTCTGCTGATCTCTGCTTCCCTTTCCAAATGTTCATACCATTCATTTTGGACACCTGGGATCAGCATGGTCTTCATGTGTGAGATGCACCTTCTCCCCCACCCCTCTTTTGAAAACCATGACAGCATTTGCCTGTCTCTGGTTTTGTGAAATCTCTTTCAGGTTCCATAAAAGTGGTTACTTTTTCCCCAGTAACAGCCCCGCCCCTTTGCAGGAGGAAAGGTGAGTTCAATTTTGGATAGTGACATCTTACTGTCATTTCAAATTCAATGAGTCCTACATCCTATAGGTAGCTGGAACAGTGCAACTGGAGCTTGGGCATGAGCTGAAATGGTCTGGAAACAGATTTGAGAGTCACCATTGTAGAGGTGATAATTGAAACTGGGAGTGGAAGAGATCTCCAAGGGAGAGAATTAATTACCCTGCCCCTATCCTATGCCCCTCAAATTTCTCTTTCTTTAAACAAAACAAAACAAAACAAAACCCCTCAAGAACATAGCCCTGAAACTCTGAAGTGAAAATACCCTTAAACCACAGCCAATTGTGTGCCAGGACCCAAGCATCAGAGGAGAAATAATTCAAGTGAAAATGCTCTTCTGCAGTTTTTCCCCCTAAATATTCTGCTGATTGCATTCCCGTTTCCTATGCTGTGAGAGCCCGAGCCATTAACGTACAGATCTGAGCTTGTGAGGAGAGGAAGACTGAGCTGTGGATTTATTATTTTTATTACTGTGACAGAACAGAAGTTTTTGAGCTTGAGTGCACTTGCTAATAGGAATTAAGCCACTCAGGGTAATGCCATTTACTTATCTTTATTTGATTTGGCAAGTCTGGAAACATCAGGGTTTTGCTAGAAGGCCGTTGTCCTCCTCCTCCTCCCCTTTCTCCCCATCCCAGCCCTCCTACATGTTCCCTATGGCAGTGGTAAGAGCTCACACCTGGTGTCCCTGAACCTGTGCTCCACTCTGTCCTCTGTAGCTTTAGGGGGCAGTGTTGTTTCGTGCAAAAGGGATTCAGGAACCTGGGGTCTCCATCCAGATATGGCCCTTTCCTTTCTTCTGAGTGACCTTAGGAAAATGAATCCTGCTCTTTCTGCCTCACTTTCCCCATATATAAAATGAGGGTTAAGGGGTGGAGTTAACATGACCCATTACCATATATATAACACTATGAGGAGGCCAAGTATACTACATACTACAAGAATGGTAGACTTCAGAATTAATGTCTCCTAAACCCCTACCCTAGGTTATTCCCATCATCTTCCTTCTCTGTTCCTATTTCCATGCTGTTGAATCCAGCTGTCGGAAGTTACACAGCTCTAGGATAAGGTTGAAGATAGAGCCAGCAGCCCCCCAAATAGAGAGCCCCTTCTAGGCTGATGATGATCCAATCATCATTCAACATTCTTTAGGTATACTTGTTCACCCAGCTGCCTGGGTGGAGCTGCCCGTCTACTGTCATCCAAAACACATTTCTCCTCTGGTTTACAAAACAATTAGTCATATGCACATAGGATGAGAAGTTATGTGAGTGTGTGTGTGTGTGCCTAGGTGGAGATGCTGATTGGATTCACTACAAAATTATATTATTTAATCTCAACTGGCCCTCACTAAACACCAATTCTTTTCCTCTTCCTTGATTGAATTCCTATAATGGTCCCACAGTTCTCCTTTCTCTTCCCTTCTCTTCCCCCCATTTCCCTGCCTCCAATACCACTCTTCCCCTCTTTCTTAGTATAAGACTTTGTCTCATACTTTACTGAAAAAACAAGAGGCCCTCTGTTGCAAGATCCCTTTTCTTTCCAAATTCTATACTTCAGATTTCCTAAACATCATTTACTTACAGTCTACACCTTTGCTCCAGTCTCAGAATAAGCGCTAGATTTCTTTCTGCCAAGGTCAAATCATCAACATGTGCCTTTGTTTCTATCTCCTCCAGTCTCCTGGAGGATCTTGATTCTTTGATCCTCCTTTTCCCCCACCCCCAATTTTCCATCTTTCCTTATCCATTTGCTCCCTTCTCTGTTATTTACAAACATTCTTGGATCTCTCCTATACCCTCAAACTATTGTCTTGTATTTTTTTCTCCCTTTTCATAGCCAAATCCCTAAGAAAAAACAACAGCTATACCTGTTACTTCTATTTTCTTACCTCTCATTCATTACTCAGTCCCCTGCAGTCTGATTTCAGATCCCACCTCAAAGTGAAACTGTTCTTTTCAAGGTTATCAGTGATCTCTTAATTACTAAATCCAATGACCCTTTCTCAATCCTTGTTCTTTTTCATCTCTCAGCGGCACAATACTGATTATCCTTTTCTTTTAAATACTCTCTTGCACCTGTGTTTTCATGACACTACCCTCTTTTGTCTTCCTCCTACTTTTCTGACTAATCTTCTCTTTCCTGAAAAGCCATCACTCTTGTCCATAATACCTGTGGACACAGCAGTTCTCTTTCTTGGACTCTTATCTCTTCTCTATACTTAGTGATCTCATTGGCTCCCTTGTTAACTCCAGTCCTGAATCTCCAAGTCCCTGATTGACAGAGGGAGCATCTCAAACTGAGAATATTTCAAACAGAAGGCACGATCATCCCCCTAAAGTTCTGCTTCCTCCTACTTTTGTTGTTTCTGTCACTAGTACAACCATTGCTCTGGCCACAAGGTTGACAACCCAGGAGATATCCTTGACTTTTCATTTGCTCTCACCACCCACACCAAATCATGATTTGATGATTTCTACTTTCTCCTCATCTCTAGCATGTTTCCTTCTTTCATGATTGAAGTGAGGCAATGCTCTGTCAAAGATGATTGGCAGCTAAGCCAGGACCCTGGACTAGAAAGGAGCAGGGAAAGATGACTTCTGTTCTCTTTCAAGATGGCTTCTTTGTTGGGCTGTAGTCAATGCCAGTTCTCCCTTAAATTTCTAATGGGGAAGAGTTTTTTCCTCTCTCCCTCTCTCCCCCCCCCAGCCCTGCAGCAAACACATGAAAACAAGAACACATAGACACATAAAAGCATAGTCATATGCTTGCCTAGGCAAGCCTGAGACTGGACCTCAAGCCTTCGACTGCCATTTCTGCTCTGCATTTCTTTCTTGGAGGACAGGTGACCACAGGTGAATCCTAAGATGGATGTTTCCAGCCTTAGTGACCACTTTATGAGTAGAAGAGTTCTGAAGTTCCAGGGTTGAATGCTGACTGACAGCAGGAGGTGATTCCTGCAGTAAGTGGAGGACAAGAGAATTCTACAGCCAAAGGGCAAAAGTACAAGATATGCCCTGACTGGACAGTAGAACTGAATTTGTGAGTTATGCAGTCAGCGCAGGTTAAGGGTGAAAATGAAATTTCTGTTCAGGAGTCCTACAGAGTGTTTTAAAAGTCTTGGTTAATGCAGACTTATGAGTCTTTTGTGACTTAAGCATTATATACAAACAAGCTATATATAGGATAAATAGAAAATAATTGACAGAGAAGGCACTAGAATTAAAAGGGATTGGTGAAGGCTTTTTATAAAAGATGAGATTTCAGCCTTAATGGGAGCTAGAGAAGTCAGCAGGCAGAGTTGAGGAGGGAGAGTATTTCAGGCAAAGGGAACAGAAAGAGAAAATGCCCAGAGCCAAAGGATGGAGTGTCTTGTTTGTGGAATAGTTGATGTTACTGGATTGAAGAGTATGTGCTGGGGGGGTAAGGTGTAAGAAGACTGGAAAGATAGGAAGAGGCTAGTTTATGAAGGGCTTTAAATGCCAACCAGAGCATTTTGTATTTGATTCTGGAGGCAATAGGGAGTCATGAGTTTATTGAATGGGGTGTATGTGTGTGTGTGTGTGTGTGTGTGTGTGTGAGAAATAATTGAACCTGTGCATTAGGAAAATCACTTTGTTGGCTGAATGAAGGATGGATTGGAGTGGGAACAGACTTGAGGCAGGTAGAGCCATCAGCAGGCTGTTATAATAGTCCATGTGTGAGGTGAAAAGGGCCTGCACTGGAGGGGTAGAACTGAGAGAGGAGAGAAGGGGGGCATTTTTGAGAGATGTTACAAAGGTGAAATCAATAGGTCCTGGCAACCTTTTGGAAATGGGGGCAGGGTGAGAGATAGTGAGGAGTCCAGGAAGACTCTTGGGTTGTAAGCCTGAGGGGCTGGGAATATGGTGTTGCCCTCTATGTGCACATACTTGTGCGAGTGTGTGCATGACTGCATGTGTGTGTGTGTGTGTGTGTGTGTGTCTGTGTGTGTGTGTGTCTGTGTATAGCATTTAGGGGGAAAGATAATGAGTTCTGTTTTGGACATGCTGAGATGCAGTTTGAGATGTCTGAAAGGCAGTTGGAGATGCAAGCTTGGAGGTCAGCAGAGATATTGGTACAGGACAGGTAGACTTGAGAAGAAGACTGGTCTACCTGCCCAAAATCTCTTGTCACTCCAATCCATCTTTCACTTAGCTGCCAAAGTGATTTTTTCCCTAAAGCCACATCTAACCCTCACATTTCCTCCCCATCTAACACACTCACAGCAATACCCCTACCTATACCACCCATTTCCTCACCACTCCATCCCTCCCCAACACAGTCCAGCAGTACCCTGTTACTTTCAGGATCAAATATAAGATCCTCCGGCTTTTAGATTCTTTCACAACTTGGCCCCTACCCACCTTTCTAGTTTTCTTACACTTTACCCCCTCTTATATACTTTATGATCTAGTGACACTGTCCTACTTACTGTTCCTGGCGCAGGACACTCTACCTCCCAACTGTGTGACTTTGCACTAGCTTTCCACCATGTCTAGGATGTTCTCCCCCCCCCACTTCTGCCTCCTGGTTTCCTTGGCCTCCTTTAAGACTCAGCCCTAAACCTACCTTCTGCAGTTTCCCTCTCTCCCTCTTTCTCTTCTACCTCTAGTGCCTTTCCTCTGAGATTACCTCATTTACATACTAGTGTAGCTTATTGTTTCTATGTTGTTCATATGATATTTCTCTCATTAGAATACAAGCTCCTTGAAGGCAGGAATTCCTCCTCCCCCTTCTTAGTTTCTCCAGTTCTTAGCACAGTGCCTGGCACACAATAAGTGCTTAAATTAGAAGGACATTTAAGGAATTTAAAATTACTTCAAAAAACCAATTTTGCATCATCTGATGATGTGCCTGATCCTTCTAGTGTTTAATATAAATGCTTATTAACTGACTGACTTTCTCCTTTTGCATTTTAATAGTGGATTCTTGAAGACCACAATCCATCAGTGCCCAACTTTCTTTAACAGTAGACTTTGGGGCATGGTGACAGCCTGTGGGGAGATATTTGGGGGGGCATGTAAGGAGACTTTACTGATATTCTTGAAAAATCACACTTTGTAATTGACCACCTCCTTCCCCTATAAATAAAGCTGGAAAAGCCCCAATTTTGTTAGATAACCACCCTGATCAAGAGGGGAGGATTGGGTTTACCTAGGTGATTCCATGATTTCCAGTTCTTTCTGTCATCATTGAAGTCATCTGTCTCCTTAGGACCTTCAAACCCTGTTAGCTGAATGGAGTGATTACTTAACCATTGTCCAAGGACTGGCCCCTCCTAGCATCTGATGTATGCATAATCTACCCTTGCCAGCTTTGAATGAGATGTGTGGGACACTTGCTTGATTATCCACCCTACCCCCAGTGTCAATGGGCACAGCAGGCCTGTATCAGTAACTGCAGAATCATAGCATCTTCTTTTTGAAACCTAGCCCCCTAACTTCTAACCCAAGTGTGGGAGATTGGTGGCCTCTAGGCCACATGTGGCCGGATCCTCAAGTGTGGCACTTTGACTGAACCCAAACCTCACAGAACAAATTCCCTTAATAAAAGAATTTGTTCTGTAAAACTTGGACTGAGTCAAAAGGTCACACCCAAGGACTTAAAAGGCCTCATGTGGCCTCAAGGCTGCAGGTTCCCCACCCCTGGTCTAAGCCATCCCTTGGGTTTCTCCTTGCCCTCTCTCCTGGGGATGTCTTGTCTCCTCTTTCACAGTTAGCAGTAAGGAGAAGCCAAGGAGCTGGAGTGGGAGGGGGTGGATTAGAAGTGTCAAATACGGGACCCATACACACAGCAGTATGAACAGAACCAGATTTGAATACAATTGGGAAATATGTGACAAAAATAAATAAAAATACAATAGAACATAGATAATGTAGTCATGTGCTTTTATTAGTCAATATGCTGGCCCCAGGGATCTTTATGTATCCTTGAGTGGCTGTCACTTTTATTTGAGTTTGACACTGTTGGGGTACCTGATACATTAGAGATGGAATCTTGCCTTTTGTATGATTTCTAGTTCCTACTGAAAGGCATTCAGGTGACTTGAGAAGGCACACTCAAGGTAGTCTATGGAACATAGTGTCCTACCACTGATTACCTTAGATCTCCCCTGAACCCTACATGCTGCTCATTGTTTTTTTAATCACTCCTCAGAGGCTCAGGACTCCCCTCACCTCCACCTCCCATTACTTGTTTCAGAAGCTCCTTAGGGTGTTCCTCAGTTTCTTTCTCACTTATCCACAGTAGCTCAGGATTTTCATACCATCTCTTTGACTTGGAGGAATAAGAGACATCTTTCCTCCCCTCTCCCTAAGCAAAAAACAAACAAATACAAAGAAACAAACAAACTTCAGAGTACTGAATTATAGCCCATCTGGGACCTTCTAATTCAGCATCATGGAAACTGTTTGCTAATAGTTATCTGTGTAAGGCAATATGGCCATCATTAAGACCTTCAGTGGCTCATTAAACTAGCAGTCACAGGATTGCTGCCAGCCAACAAGGTCTCTGGGTGTTTTTCAGCGGTTGATATGATTTGCTCTCTGTACCTCTCATTTGGCACTTTTATCTAATGCCCTCTTGTATTCCTGCTTAACTTTTCATGTGTGTATGTCTCATCTCCCTAAGAGCTTTGACTTGGAGCCAGGGAGACCTGAGTTCAAATGTGACCTCAGATATCATTCATTAGCTGTGTGAACCTGGGCAAGTCCCTTGACCTCTATCTGTCTTGGTTTCCTCATTTGTAAAATGGAGGTATTAATAATGCCTGCCTCTCAGGGTTGTAGTGAGGATAAAATGTCATAATATTTGCAAAGTTCTTTGCATACCTTAAAGTGCTATGTAAGTGCTAGTTATTATTATTATGATGATGCTTTTTTTTTTGGTTCCTATTCCCAGCACTTGGCCCAGTGCCTTCTCCACAACAAGGGTTCAATAAATATTTGTTGAATTATGTATGGTCCATTGAGGGACAGCAGCAGCTTGGTCTAATAAAATGATGCAATACTAGAGCTGGGAGGAACCTCAGAGTTTTCAGGGACCAAGCATAACAAATTAAATTCCATTGCTCCAGCCTGGTAGAATGGCTGAATATTATAGTTTGTACAATCTCAGGTGTTAACTAGAGTTCAGTTCATCCTTAAAGTGCCGTTTTTAGGGCACTTCTATCTTATAGGAGATGAAAAAAGAGGCTTACAGTAGCCCCTAAAGAATGTAGCAAACACCAAAAAAGACTCACAGTAGCCCATGAACAATCAACACAATTCTTAGGATCATAGGCTTAGAGCTCAAAAGGATCTTAGAGTCTAATTCTGTCATTTTACAGCTAAGTAAACTGAGGCCTAATGAGCTTAAGTGACTTGTCCAGGATCAAAAACCTAGGAAATATATAAGATAGGATTTGTATCCAGGTCTTTTTGGACAAATTCAATGAGTGAGTCCCACTTTCCATTTAGTGGGGGTCATGTTTATGATAGATTCTAGAGTGTCCCTCTCCAGTCATGTGGCTCCTCTCTCTGGCTGCTTAGGAGAGATTAGAACATGACTGTCCAAGGCTGGGGCCAGGAACTACTGCCTTCATCTATAGAAAAAATCTTTTTAGTGCTGGATCCCGATTATTGGTGATTGAGGGGTGTTCATTTGGGTCCTGGGTGTGTAAAACAATTTGGACAAGCGGTAGAGTTCAGCACTTGGGTGGTTATGATCTGTGGTGAAGGCTTACCTTATGTCTTCCTACTCTGAATTGTCATCTTCTCATTAACCACCCTCATTTTATTCAGTGTTGCTTAATTACTTCAGTTTATAATATTTACTTCACTGGAAGTAGCTGCATCTCAGAATGGAGATAGCGCTTTGGAGGAAAAAGAACACTTGGCTAGGAGCTGGGCGCTCTGGGTTCTAGTCCTGGCTCTGCTTCTTAGGTGCTGTGAGATTTAACTTCTCTGGTCCTCATGTGCCTCATTTATAAAATGAGGATAATAATATTTGCTCTATCTAGCTTATTAGGTTTTTTCAAAGATTGTATGAGATACTTAACACAAACTTTATGAAAAGTAAAAGGCATTCACAGATGTAAACTTTTATTATTGGGAAAGAAAAAGTGATTGTGTCACCTTTTTGAAAGTCATTTTCCTCATATGTAAAAGGGAGAGAAAATGGAAGACTCTGTCACAGGACCGCCCAGCATGGAGTGCCCATATCAAAGAAGGTGCTGTGCTCTTTGAGCAAAGCAGAATTTCAGCAGCTCAAAAGAAATGCAAGATGGGCAAATTTAGAGACATCTCCCTCCCAAATGGTCATATGGACTATTTGTGCCCCACCTGTGCTAGAGCCTTCTGAGCTTGTACTGATCCAGCCAAAATAGCCTTCTTTCTGCTCCATATGCATGATTTGCCAAGTCCTAGTGACTTCCCATTGGTTGCCCCTCATCCCTATAATGGCCTCTCTGCTTACCTTCTCCTTATACAGTCCATCCACCTCTTCCTTTAAGATTCAGCTCAGGCAAGTAGGCTGGCTAGCTGGCAATCAACAAGCATTTATTAAGCTTTTACTGATTGCTGATTGATAGTGATACAAAAAGGCATCATTTGCATGCAGCTTTTCCTGACGTCCCCAATAGCCAGTGCTCTCCCTCCCAAACTATTTTATATATTTATTAACTTTATCTTTGTGCTATTTGTATTTTTATATGTATTTGTTGTCTCTTTTATTAGAAGATAAGCATCTTGTGAGAATTAATTGTTCCATTCTTTGTATTTGCATTCCCAACACTGTACCTTGCACATTGTAAATGGTTAGTAAATACTTGGTGATTGATTGATTGAAGACCTGTATCTGAACCTTAATTTTGACATTAATTAGTTGTGTAACCATAAGCACATCATTCTCTAATTCTTCATAAAGGAATTGGACTCTCATCTCTGACTATAGATCATTCTATGTCTCAGTGTGACTTATTAGTGGCATGAATCTGAGCAAGTCATTTAAACTCTCTGAGCCTTAGTTTCTTCATCAGTAAGGTAGGGGTAAAAATTTTTGCACTAGGTACTTGACAGTATTGTTATGAGGCAAACTTTGTAAAGCTAAGTGCATACATTTATATATGTATGTGTTTATATATACACATATATGTATATAAAGCATGTATATGAGGAGAGAGAAAGAAAGAGAAAGGAAGAAAGAAAAAGAAAGGAAAGAAGAAACAGAAAGGAAGGAAAGAAGAAAAAGAAGGGGAAAAGTTTGGCTATTGATATTGTTCTCATTGCTGGAGGTTTGGCTACTGGTGATAAACTTTTCCAGCCCTATCAGCTTAAAGGGACCGATCAACTAGATCATGGCCTAGTCTAGGTTATGGCTTATGTCAGTGTAAGGAATGTCCACCCTAATGATACCACCAATCCTTGAACTGATAATTATCAGAATAATTAAAAACTTTTCCCCTAATTTGAACAGGATTTTCTCATCCCTGTATTCCAAACATATGATGATTTATTGGATTCCAGAGATTCAAAAGATCTCAGAGGATCATCTTAGTATCTAATATGCGGAAATCACTTTGGGGAATGAAGTGAAAATAATTGAATATCCGGGACAGCCTCTAACTTCAGTTTCCTCTCAATATGAGAAGTGACAGTAAAGGCAAAACCTCTTACATAAATTATCTCTTCCCCTCCCCCTGCTTGTCCTGGTGCAAAAAAAAAAAAGTCTTTTCTACCGAGTGGGCTGATGCAGAGAAGCCATTAATTCAAGAGTGCTGGGAAGTTAACGTGTTTTCTTTCATTAGCAAGTTCAAAATTGCATTTTATTTCCATTTTGATGAGATTTTTATGAGTTAGAAGAGATGAAGTTGAATCCCATGAGCGTAATGGACCTAGAAAGATCACAGATATAGGATTGAATTCAACGAACCATGAGGAGTTTAGTAAATTAATTAAATTTAACAAAATAATGAATTATTTTTTTCCACTGGATTAAAATTACTAAAATGTGTTGAAAAGTTAATTGCATTTCTTATTCTTTGAAAAAACTCTTTTGTGTATTTGTTTTCTGTCAGCTATAAGTAGCTTTGGTAAGAAAAACACACATGATGACTTTGGGGCGTCTTGCTGGGGATACTCCCTTCAAACTTCCAGTTCTATTTTCCTTGAACCAGTTCATCTAGTTCTGTTTCCCTGGAGAGTGCTAGATATCAAGCCTAATGTCCCATGTAAGCATTGAGTCAAAAGAGCCCTCTGGATCTCCTTTCACCCATTTCTCTGCCTCAGAGCAATATCAAATCAACAACAACTTAGATATGTGGGTACCTGTAGTATTTTGATATTTGAGTAAGAACTTAGTCAAGAGCCCCAATTTTGAAGAGCACTTATGGCCTACCTTAATTTGCCATCCACAGCAGGGTCAAATATCTAGGGCCTTTTCTGTAGGAAGCAAGGCCCATGTTAAAATGCTTTTGTAATGAATGTATTAAAGGGAACCTCCCTTTAATCAGCTCTGGCTGATTACCCTATAGAACATAGGGCCCTTCCTATAGAGTTTGGGTCTTTAGGGTGAGACATTTTGCCTTGGCTATTTCTGTGGGCCATACACGCAGACACAATGTTGAAAGGTTTGGACTTTAGGATACTGTAAGACTCTCTTGGTTCCCATAATGGGTGGAGGTCGGTTGTGGTCAGTTGTGGCTAAAGAAACAGGATTGGCTACAGGAAGACTTTCTATTCAGTATTTCTGTTAGTAGTTAGTACAGTGACTAACTTCTGGTATACTTTATTCCTCATCCTAACAGGATGTATGGCATTGAACTCTCTTTCTGGACCCCAGCACCCCAGTAGAAATGGTGATTACTCATATGTGGCATCAAGAACAAGGGTTCATCCAGGTGAGCCTATATTTGGCTCTAAAGGTCCAGGCTATCTCTTAATACTTTGGGACTTTTTGCTGAGCATAGGGAATCAATGAAACAGAGATTTTGAGCTGGACTTCTAAGAAAATGAATGAGTGAATAACTAAAAAAACCCCTTATTAACTGTTTACTTTCTGTTATGCACTTGGATACAAATAGACAAAAGTCAAGCAGTCCTTTTTCTGAAGAGGGGCCCTTAGAAATCAAATATGCGAGCAACTTTGGACTTGGTTTTATTTTGTAAATTTATGCTATTCTAACTCTATCTCTTTCAAAAAGCACTATCATCCTTCCATCCTCAACCTACTCCAGCTCAGAACTCCATTGTTTCGGTGGGTTCTTGGTGATTTACTTGTGAGCTGGGTAGTGGAGGTGATAGAGTGTGGGATTTGGAGTCCAATCACTTGAATTAAAATCTAACCTCAGAAACTTCCTAGCTATATGACCTGGGCAAGTCAATTAAATTTTTCTCTGCCTCACTTTCCTCTTCTGTAGAACAGGGATCAATAGCACCTACAAAGGGTTGTTGTGAGGATAAAAATGAGATATTTGTAAAGTGCTTTGCAAACCTTAAATTATTAGCTATTATTATAGATAAGAAGGAAAATTTCGAAGACCTTTTCTATATCTTTGGAAACCAGTAGTATAGGGTCTGGCTTTAAAAGGGGAAAGGGAGTTGGGGCCCATAGAGAGAAGTTCCTGCAGAGTGCTGCCAAGGCCAACTGGGTCTCTCTAAGCAGAGGTTGAATTGATTTGCTTCTACACTGCTGAGGGAGTCTAAGTACTATCAACTTCTCAATTATGGTCATGCAAAAGCAGATAGGGTGCTGAATTAGGAAGACCTAGGCTCAAATCCTACCTCAAGCACTGGCTATGTCTGGGGAAGTTTCTTAACCTCTTTGGCCCTCAGTTTCCTTGGCTGTAAAATGAGAATGTGGGACTCAGTGACCTATAAGGTCCATTCCAGCTTTCAATCCATGATCCTGTAATTCCTGGTCCACACTGCCCTAGTCATGGCTTTCTTAGAGTAGGACCTCCTCTCTTTGTGTTATCTGTCAATGATCTTCTCTGTTCTAATTCGTTTACTTATCATCTCTACACAGTTGTCTCCCAAGTCAATATATCTAGTCCTAATTTCTCTCCCAAAATTCAGACCTGTATCACCAGTGGCTTGCTAGACATCTCCACCTGGATGTCGTGACATATCTTATATTAAGAAAGTTTGGACTTCCGCTTCCGGAAGCCAAAATGGTGGAGTAAAAAGGTAGTCACTCTCACCCTCCTCTATCAACCTCTGAAAACCCAAAAAACATCACCCCAGAAAAAAAAAACAACCTCTGGAACAGCTGAACTAGATGAAAGACGGGGAACAGCAGTGCAGCAGCGCAGCAAATGGGTCTCCCAGTGCCTCAGTAAAAATAAGGGAAGCAGCACTACAAAGGGCCCCAGGCAGATAAGCACCCTGCAGCATTCATCTGAAAGGAGCTGAAGAAAGCTAAAGGAAAGGAAAAGCAGGCAACCTAGAATTGCCTGAAAGTTCCAGCCTTCCTGATTCCAGCCCAACATGAGGTAAGCTGCCAGAAACCTACAGCCTCCAATTGCCAACATAAGAGGCCCCAGCACACAAAGCCAATGACCAAAACCTAGGCTCCCAACAGCAGAAGTTTGGGTCAGTGCCCTCTGCTCCCCAGCAGGAGAGCTCAGTCTCTTTAAAGACCAGGGTCAATACCATGAGTAAAAAGAAACATACCATAGATTCATATTATGAGAAGAGTGAAGATCAAGACAGAAATTCTGAAGAGGACAACATTGTCAACAAACCCACATCTGCAACATCAAAAGGGAATATGAACTGGTCTGAAGCCCAAAAAGCCTTCTTAGAAGAGCTCAAGAAGGATTTTAAAAGTCTAATGAGAGAGGTAGAAGAGTCCTTAAAAAATACAATGGAGAAAAAGTACACTAAAGAAAACAAGTCCCTAAAAAACAAAATTGGCAACTGGAAAAAAAGTACACTGAAGAAAACAAATCCCTTAAAAATACAATTGGCCAATTGAAGAAGGAAGTACAAAAACTAACAGAAGAAAACAATCTGTTAAAAACTAGAATTGGACAAATGGAAACTAATGACTCTATGAGAGAGCAAGAATCAGTCAAACAGAAACAAAAAAATGAAAAAATGGATGAAAACATAAAATACCTCATCAGTAAAACAACGACCTGGAAAATCAATCCAGGAGAGACAATTTAAAAATCATTGGACTACCTGAAAATCATGATGAAAAAAAGAGCCTGGACAGTATCTTTCAGGAAATCATAAAGGAAAACTGCCCTGAAGTCCTAGAACCAGAAGGAAAATAACCATAGAAAGAATACACTGCTCACCACCTGAAAGAGATCCCAAATTGACAATGCCAAGGAATATAATAGCAAAATTCCAAAATTACCAGATGAAAGAGAAGGTGCTGCAAGCAGCCAGAAAGAAACAATTTAAATATCATGGAACCACAGTCAGGATTACACAGGACCTTGCAGCTTCTACATTAAAAGACCGCAGGGCATGGAACATGATATTCCATAAGGCAAAGGAGCTTGGATTGCAGCCAAGGATCAACTACCCTGCAAAAATGAGCATGATTTTTCAAGGGAGGAGATGGATATTCAATGAAATAGGGACTTCCAAACCTTCCTGATAAAAAGACCAGAGCTCAACAAAAAATTTGATCTTCAAGTACAAGATTCAAGAAAGACATAAAAAGGTAAATGGGACAGAAAGATACAAAATGTTTGTTAATAAAGGCAGACTGTTTACATCCCTACAAGGGAAGATGACACTTGCAACTCTTGAGAACTGTATTGTTATTTCACCATGTTAAAGGAGTATACATAAAGGGGTGGATATTAGCTGACTTGGATGTAATGATAAAAAAAAATCTAATCAAGTGGGTTAAATGGATCCAAGTAGAGGATTAGTCTGATCTTAGAAAATGTACTGAGAAAGGAGGAGGCAGACAAGGGTAAATTACATTACAGGAAAAGACACAAAATCCTATTACAGCAGAGGGAAAGAAGGGAGGGGGCTGAGCATTGTTTGAACCTTATTCTCATCAGATTTGGTTCAAGAAGGGAATAACATAATCAGTTAGGTATAGAAATCTAACTTGCCCTATGGCAGTAGGAGGGAAAAGGGGAAAGAAAAGGGAGGGGGTAGAAGGGAGGGAAGAAGCAGTAAGGGCAAAGGGGAAAAAGGGAAGGGATAATAGAAGGGAGGAGAGACTGAAGGAGGCAGTGGTCAAAAGCAAAACACTAGTGGGGGGGAAGGAGAAAGGAGAAAGAAAAGCAGAAACAGAAGGGAAAAAAGGATGGAGAAAAAGACACAGATAGTGATCATAACTGTGAAAATTGAATTGCTATCTTTTTTTTCTCTTCTGTTGAGTTTTGTTTCCTCTTTCTGATGGTTCCTCCTATCAGTTTTAATTTTTACTTAAAACTTCACTAATGTGAAAATATATTTAATAGGAATGTAAATATATAGCCTATATCAGATTGTGCACCATCTTGGGGAGGGTGGTGGAGAAGAAGGGGAAGAAAAATTTTACACTCAAAAGCATATGGAAGTGATTGTTGATAAATCAAAATAAATTAATTAAAAAAAAGTTCAAAATTTGATTCTTCATCTTTTCTTGCTAAACTGTTTCCTCCTCAGTAAACTGTAATGGCTCTCCATTGCCTCTTTTTGTTTTTTAAAGCCCTTCACAACCTGGCCCCAAATTAGCTTTCCAACCTTCTTATATATTGCTCCCCTTGTGCACATGATTGTCTAGCCTAACTTTCTGGCTTTTCCTCACATAATGACATTCTGTCTCCATGCCTCTGCTAATGGTTTCCCACCCATACCTGGAGTATATACCTTTTTCCACCTTTGTCGCTTAGAATATTTGTTTCTTTCAAAGTTTTGCTTAAGTGCCACTTTCTACGTGAAGATTTACGTGATCTCCCTAGCTGCTTTGCCCCTGCTTCTCCATTTATCTGGTATTTATCCTGGGATATGTTTATTTATGTATACATTTTCTCCTTGAAAGGAGGGGCTTTTTATTTTTGCTCTCCCAGCACTCAGAACAGTGTCTGGTACATAGTACATGTTTAACAAATATTAATTGATTAATCCAACACAGCTGTCAAAATAATTATCCTAAAGAATAGTTCCAACAGTCACTATGCTGCTCCCCTCCAAAATCCTCAGTATTCCCCTCTTTCCTCTAGGATAAAAATATGCATATCCTGGTATTTAAAACTTTCCCCAATCAAGTGCCCATCTACTTTCCATACTGATTTCCTAATACTCTCCTTTATGAGCTTTGTATTCTAGCCAAGCTGTACCACTTTCTTTATGTAACCTTGATGTGCTAACTTCTATCTCTTTGCATTACCACAAGTCTCCTATTCCCCATGGCTAGAATGGGCTACCTCCTCACTTCTCCCTCTCAGAATATCTGCCTTCCTTTATATCTTTCCTGATGTTCCCCATTGTTAGTGTTCTCTCTAACCTTAGATTCCCTCTGGAAGAGAAGTCAAGGCTGGTGGCTTTGCACAGCCCTCCCTCACTTAAATCCAATTCACCTGCATGTCATGGTATCACCTCCTTGACATCACGGTCCTCTTTGAAGTACAAACACCACCACTACCACCAATAACAAATTCTCTTATATTTACTTTTCCATGTGCATATTGTATCGCCCCAGGATTATGCAAGGTCTTTGAGGCCTGGGCCTGCTTCTTTTTTTGTCTTTGTATTCCTAATTTGAGCACAGTGCCTTCTTCATAGTATATATTTGTTGAATTTCTTGAACTGAGCTGGAATGTGAACCTAGTTTTCACCTTACTCTAAGTTATCTCTCTTTCCATTATGCTAGGTATGTGTTATTGACTGAGAAAGACAATGGTGGATGATGATAAGGGAGATTTGGGGAAAAGTATTTCATGAAAGGTAGTCAGAGGTTTATTTACAAGAAATCTCTGTGTGATGTGAGTACTTGACAGAATGAGAAGAATACAGTGACATAAACAAGTGTTTCATCTGCCCTGTGCTGGTTACTGTCAATGAGATAAGTTAGACCAATATGAAAAGCCCCAGAAATGATTATTCTTATGTATAAGATTTGAACTGGATCTCTGATTTCACAGTTGCAGAAAGTTCCTAGCCGGCATTCCTTCTGGTCAAGTCAAGAAGCATTTACTAAGTGTCTACTATGTGCTGGGCACTATGCTGAGTGTTGGGGATAAAAAGAAAGGTAAAACAAAAAACAACCCCCCCCAAAAAAACCCCCAACAGTCTCACTTTTCAAGGAGCTCACAGTCCACTAGGAAGAAAACATGCAAACAACTACTCTCTCTCTCTCTCTCTCTCTCTCTCTCTCTCTCTCTCTCTCTCTGTCTCTCTCTCTCTCTTCTCTGTCTCTCTCTCTCTCTCTCTCTCTCTCTCTCTATTATATATATAAAATATATATATATATATAATATATATGTTTATGCATATAAATTAGATAATCAATTTACTAACATAGACCAGCAGCTGTCCTGTAATATAGTTTTAGAGAATTACCTGGGGGAGCTGAGACTTGCTTAGGGCCAGTACATGCCAGAGGCCAGATTTGAACTCAGTTTTTTCTTGACTTGGGTCCAGGTCTTTATCCACTGTATCTGCCCATGGTGCCTCTCAAGATTTGCATTACAAAAAAAATGTATAAAATTGGAATTGTTAAACATGACAGCAATAAAGCTAATCCAGACTAATCCTTTTGGTTTTTGTTTTAACTTTCTTTTTTTTTTCTTATCCCTAGCACTTAGCATAGTGCCTGGCACATAGCAGACACTTATATTATGAAGAGCATGGAACTTAATTTAGACACAGGGTGGAATGCTTCAGTGGTATATAAGGGATGTGAAAAGTTACAGAAGTTGACTGAAGTAAAGGTTATGCCTTGTCTCGTATATTATATTGGGCACATGCCAATCTTTCGGAAACTGAAATATCAGCAACCCAGAATCATAGCAATTTAATATTGAAAGGGCCCCCAGCATTGGTCATGTAGTCCAGGAATTGGCAAACTATAACCTAAGGGCCAAATGTAGCAGCTGCCATGTTTACGCATAGCATGTGAACTAAGAAAGATTTATTTTTGCCACTTTAAAATACAATAGAACTTTATTTACAAATAAAAAAAAATTCTTAGCTTAAAGGCCATTAAAAAAAGAAACCAGGCAGAGGATTGGATTTGACCTGTAGGACATAGGTTGTGGACCCTGATCTAGTCCAACTACCACCCAAATCAAGACACATCTAGAATATCCCCAACAAATGTCCATTTGGCTTTTCTCCTTAAAGAACTTGAATTAGAAGGATCTCATTATATCCCAAGAGAAAGCATTACATTTGGGGACAACTGTAATTGTTGGGAAGTATTTCTTAGGCAAAGCTGAAATTGACCTCTCAGTAACTTCCATCTATTCTCCCAATTTTGCTCTCCAGTATCAGGGAAAATAACTTTAACCTCTCTTCCACATAGGGTCATAGGATCATTAAGAAGGGACCTTAGGGGCTATCTAGCTCAACCACCTCATTTCTCAGATGATGAGTCTCACACCAATGGGCTTTGGTAATGGGGTTACACACACTGAGGCCTTGGGGAAGTTAAGTAACTTTTCCAAGATTACGTATGTCACAAGTATGATATGATAGGGATCTGGTTGTTGTCCTTTGTTCTTGAAGAGGACCAAAATCACATCATTATGTTGGAGTCAAGGTACAGTGTGTCTCACTGTGGCTGCTCAGAAGGCTCTACCACAAGCCAGGCACAAATAGTCCACATGAATAGTCCATGTGGTAGGGATGGAGATAGGAAGTAAGGAAACAATTATCAAGTAACTATGATGTATCAAGCACTGTACTAAGCACTTTACAAATATCTCCTCAGAATTGGATCCTCACAACAATTTGATACTTACATTTGAGGAAATTGAGGCAGATAGAGGTGAAGTATCTTGCCTAGGGTCACACAATTAGTGAGTGTCTGAGGTGGGATCTGAACTCAGATCTTAACCTCACATCCAGTACTCTATTCAGTGTACCAGGGACTAGGCCTGGGATTTTGCTGGTATAGGGAACTCCCAGGTGAAGAAATTTTACAAATGTAGACCAGAACCTACATTAAGTGTAGTATAAGCATGTGTAACCCCAGTCCCAAAGCCCATTGATATGAGACTCTCTCTTTATTGGTGTAGATCAATGTTTGTACCTGTGTAAGGGGCAGAGCAGAGTTGGAGAGGAGGAGAACTCCAGACTCTTCAATCTCTTTTGTCTTCTTTGGGTTGTGAGAAGATGGATAATGTCAATCCCACTTCAAACTGCTGAAAGAAAAGGCTCTGGGAACAAGCCAGAGCTGACAGAGGGGAGCTGACAGTCCCCATTATCCACCCCTTGCTTGCTACACTAGAAACTTATGTGAACATCCCCATTGGGTGAGATCCAGGATGCTCTCCCTTGGTTGAACTGAGTTACTTTGTTCCCAATCGGAGAGCTCTTTCACCCTGTGTTGCATGGTATGTATTCTCATATATATACCTTCTCTGATTCTGTTTTGCTATTTGGATAAATGGGTTTCCTTGCTATTTGCTATGGGTTTCATTGTAGAACTGGTATTTGCTGGTAAGGGAGTTAACCCTTGAATATAAAGCTTGGAGGATCCTGCTTCCTCCAATAATGAACAGTGATCAGAAGTTAGATTGAACCTGAAAATTATACCCTATAGACTAACAACATTTATGGGATTAGATAGGTAGAGTTCTAGCCTGGTAGTCCCCTTTGTCTGAGGAGAACAGAGTAGACTCCAGCCTCAATTTCCTGTTTCCCTTCCTGGCAGGAATGGAAGTCTCCCTTGGATAAGGTTAGAAGGGGAAGAGGTTGGAGGTGTCTATTCTATTTCCCTTTGAGTCATAAAATGACATGTCTATACCACATGCAGGGGACAGCCCTTGCTACACTTGGGCCTTGCCACACATTGGGTTTTGCTTAACCAAGAGAGATTCTTGCTCAAAGAGAAGTTCCCCAAAGTCTCTAATGTAATAAATTGGGGACAGGGACATTTTAGAGACTGCTGACTCCTCTCATGTTGACTTCTTCCCAGTGTCTTTTCCCTCATAAATCTGAAGTGAAGTTAACATCTTCCATCTTCTCTCTTGAAGCTGGAAGCCAGAAGTGCCTGAAGCACCTGCAGAACCCAAACTGACTAGAAGAAAACTCAAAGAAGACTAAAAGCCCAAATAGTTTGGAGCTCTCTCACTCTCCAACTTTACCCTGCCCTTCACACAGATGTGATTCCACCATTGATCTCCACCAATAAAGAGAGAGTCACCATACCAATGGACTCTGGGACTGGGATTACATATGATAACCCTTCTAAAACTTGACCAGTAGCCTTTCCCCACTGTCTTCTCTTTTCCAGGTAAAATACCCAGAATTCCTTTCGCTGATCCTCCTAGGACATAGATTCAAGGAACCTTTGCTTACTTTGCTTAGGCCATGGTCCAGATTGTCAAAGTATCTTCTAAAATTTAGCGTCTAGAACTGGATACAATAGTTCAGATGTGGTCTAAATGGGGCTGAATGCAGACATCCTATCACCTCTCTTCCTCTGCATACTGTAGTTTTATTAATGTTTGCTTTTTTTGGAAGGAGGGAACTATTACATCACAAGAGTGATTCTTATTGAGCATGTGGTACTTTAAAAGTCTTAGGAATTTTTTAAAATAAAATGCTTTCTCTCCCCTTTCCTGAACTTGCAAATTGATATTAAAAACAAAACCAAACTAGATTTCATGTAGAAGACTTTTCTTTGATTCCTATTAAATTCCATTCTGTTAGTTATATCCTACTCTTCTAGCTTGTTCATGATTTTTTTAGATTGCAATTCTGTCAGTTGGTCCATTAACTACCTTACCTAGCTTTTTGTGTTCTGCAAATAAATGTGACAGATAAAGATAGCCTTCTTCTAAGTCATAGAGAAAAGCACTGACCAAGGCACGGCTAGGAAAAAAGTATTGAGGCATATCACTAGAGGCTATCTTCCAGGATAACATGGATCCATTAGTCATCAATTTTTGAATTTTATTAGCCAATTCTGAACCTTCCTAACTGTACAATCACAATTGTCAACAAGTCAAAGTTCACAGGAGTAGGCTAAAAATTTAGCCTATGTTCATAAGTCAGGAATGCTGAATTCTGAAATTTGTATTCTTTGCCTGTAGATCCATAGATTCTGAGAGTTGGAACAGGACTTGGCGTCCATCTAGTCTCACCCATACCTAAGGAAGAATCACTTTTATATTTTAGTGTAACATAATAATAATGTAATGTAATACAATGCGATGGTGATCACCAACAAGTTGTCATTCACCTTTTGCTTAAAGAACTTAATAGAAAGGAAACTCATTGCTTCACAAGGCAGAGAGTTTCACTTTTGAACAGTTCTAATTGATAGGAAGTTTTTCCTTGATTTGAATCTAAATTTGCTTCTTTGCAGCTTCAAGTTCTGTCTCTTGGGACAAAATAGAATAAATCTAATCCCTCTTCCAAGTGACCACTGTTCAAACACTTAAAGACAGCCATGATTTCCTCCTGACTCTTTTCTTCTCCAGGATAAATACCTTCATTTCCCCCCCAAGCAATTGGTGTTAAGTGACTTGCTCAGGGTCACACAGCTAGTACTTTGTTTGGTTTGAGGCTGGATTTGAACTCAGATCCTCCTAACTTCAGGGCCAGTGCTTTACCCACTGCGCCACCTAGCTGCCCCAATACCCTTGTTTTTAAAAGTCCATTGTTATATGGCATGATTTTGAGGCCTTTCACCATCCTGATTACCCTCTTTTGGATGCTTTATCAATGTCCTTCCTAAAATACTATGCCCAGAAACAAACATAGTTCAGTTTAGGTGAGAATAGGTCAGGGTAGAGGAAAGTATGTTTATTACCTCCACAGTCTTTGCCGCAATCCCTCTCTTAATGCAACCTAAAATTGCATTAGCTTTTTTGGCTGCCATTATATGCTCTTGACCTATAATGGGCTTGGAGTCAACTAAGACCCCCTGATCCTTTTCAGCTAAAGTTCTGTCTAGCTGTACTTTGTGCCTGTTTAATAAAGAATGATGCAATAGACTTAAAATGAGATCCATATGGCATTTTAGTCCCTCTTCCCTTTCCTTGTAAATAACCTACTTAGCCCTGTGTTGAAAAATAGAGACAATTAGAGAATAGACATGTAAAAGATATCCTCAAGGAAACATTCTGTGGTTTTTCCATTCAAATAAAGACTGAAATCCCTGATGCCAAGAGATCAATTCTGCTTCCTCACCCTTGAAAACTGATAAGTAAGCATGTGTGTGCATGGGAGTTCACTTGCGGGTATGATTCCTGGTAAACGAAACTTTGTGATCATTGTCTTTCAAAATTGCAATTCCATGTCCACTGGTGTTTGTCCTAATCTCTCCTGCCTTTGATTTCATATTGTTCATTTGCCATTGCTGCTTGCCAAATGGTGGAGCTAATTTGATACCTGCCTCATGGGGCATGTGGCCTTCAATGCTACCTGCTTTTCAGGGCTGTTATGAGCATCAAATGAGATAATGGATATTAAAATGCTTTGAAAAGTCCAAAGTCTGATATAAATATGAAGGATTATTATTTTTTACGTCACCTGCAACAATTCCAGGGAGGTCCACCTTTCTGTTCTTTGAAAAAGTTTCATTGTGTTTTCCAGATTGGAAAGAGCCATGCAATTACCCAGCAATATTTTCTGTGTTATCACTTTTCAAAATGCATGTTAATTACCGCCGCTGGTTACGGGGTAATTATGCTGCTGGCCTGGCAGTTGGGCTTTTCAAATTAAAATTGCTCTAGTTTTATTTGGGCTCTAGTTTCATTCATTTGATATGAGCCCAGGGAAGTGATTATCTAAAGACATTTCAAAAGTGGGAAAAAGAATAATAGAATCACAGAATCTCAGAACTAAAAAAGACCTTTAAGCAAAGTCTAGATGAATAATTTTTGGGTATATTGTAGAGAGATCATAGGATTTGGAGCTGGAATTTACAGGTTCTTTAATCCAAACTCTTTATTTTAAAGAGAAGGAAATTGAGCCAAATGGCAATGTGATTTGCTCATCACCAGTTAGCTGTAGAACCAAAAGAGGAGCCAGTGGTGACACCTAGGGAACCAGAAAATGGTGTGGTCCACACATTGCCAAAGTGGTCCAGATGTCCTTGTGCAATTGCCAGACCAGCAGCATAATTACCCCACAGACCTCAGGTTAAGCACCCATGATCTTGTCCATATCTAAATCTTTTGTCTTCCCCTTAAGTCTTATCTTCTCTAGGTTAAACATTCCAAGATCCTGCATGCAATTAACATATCTTTAATTTCCCTCACCGTTATGTTTTCTTTACTTTGGCTGGGCTCCAGCTTACCATCATCCCTTTTCAAATGTGGCACCCAGAAATGAGCACATTATTCTGCATGTTGTCTGTCTAGGGTAGGGCAGGATCATAACCTTTTGTGTTCTTGATGCAGTACATCTATTAATGAAGCCTAAGAGTGCAGATGATGTCACAATAAATGCATCAATCCCTATAATGCTGGGAAACATCTTCAGTGAAATCTATATAAATTTCAAAGGAAGACCTAACTATCCACAATAGAAGAATAAAGTGGATGAAAAAGAAATATAATTTGGATTATAACATGTAGTTGGGAAAGTGGCTTTTTGAATTAATCTATTGATACGTATAGCATGAACATAGGCTGCAGGTGGACACCAGAGCTTGTGTTCAGAATTGAATGGGAGGAGGAGATAAGTCTGGGTTGTGTTTGAGAAATTCTGCAGTCTTTTCAATGATTCCTGAAATACTCAGTCACACAAGTGAATTAAAAGAAAACACTTCCAATCTTTTGATGATGCTATATGACTTTGAGTCATGGAACACCACAATTTCAGAAGAATCAAACTGCTGATGATCTAAAACGCAGCAGAAAGGTGCATGATGGTTAAGCATTAGTTAATTGATTATTAATCCATTATGTATTGATGATGTGTGTGAAAAATGATGTAAAACTTATCATCAGGGACATGAATGACCAGAAAAGTGAGTGGGTTGGTTATGGAGTAAGAAAAAGACTCCAAGTCTTGCATTTTTTTTTTTGTCTAGAGCTATGATTTCATTGATGTAGGGGGCTACTGTTGAGGAAATTCCCCCTATCAACACAAATTAGCAAATATATAATCTTCAAGACTTGTCTGGGGCACTGAGAGTTTAAGTGTCTTGTTCAGGGCCACCCAATCAGCATGTGTTATATGATGGGATTTGAACCTGTGTATTTGTCACTGTGGAGCACCTTGGTGGCTCAGTAGAGAGCACTGGGCTTGGAATCAGGAAGACTCATCCTCATAAGTTCAAATCCAGCCTCAGACAGTTACCATCTATGTGACTCTAGGCAAGTCACTTAACCCTGTTTGCCTCAGTTTCCTCATCTGTAAAATGAGCTGGAGAGGTCACAAAGAGTCACATGAGACTGAAATGACAACAAACAAACACATTCTGGCTCTGAAGTCAGCTTTCTAGTCATTATACAATTTTTACTCTATTTTTGTTGAACATAATTGATCCAGTTTTGATCTGTGACCTACAAAATATTAAAGTAGCCAGTTTGTTGAGTGACTCCTCTATGAAACATTTATGGAAAGACATGGTTAATGTTACATCACACAGGATGAAAAGGCATGGAAAGGTAATAATCTGCAGTTTTGAGGAGAACTTCAACTCCACAGATATCATAGATCCATTTAAATGTTGACAAGATTGTAGCAGCATTTTTTTTTTCATTTTTAACATAGCATTATGGACTCATATTGAGTTTGCAGGACACTAAAATACCTTTGTCATTTTTGTATGAATTTCATAAAGCCAGGTCCCACATTCTAGACTTGTGCAGTTAATTTTCTGAACTCATGTGTAAATATTTACTTCCATAGTGTCCCTGTTAAATTTTACCATATTAGATTTGGTCCAACATTCCAGCCCATTGAATTCTTTTTAATTCTCAAATCCTTCATCCATCATGTTAACCCCTTTCATTTTCATATCTGCAAATTTTTAAGTTTGCAGTCTATGCTTTCCTCTAAAACATTGGAACTGGTTCATTAGACCTTACTGGAACCTGGGGCACTCCATCAGAGAGATCCCCCCATATTGACACAGTCCTTGATCAACACTCATGGGAATTATTGCTACTCCAGTAACTGGATTCACTGAACAGGCCTGTCATTTTATTCATACCTCTTCATCTCCAGAATTAAACTGTCAATGACTCTGCCAGATGTTTTGCTGAAATCCAGGTGTCTACTATGCATATGGCATTTTCCTTATCTGCCAGTTCATTAACCCTGTCAAAAAAGTCAGTGAGTTTAGTCTGTTATTTCTGGGTAGAACTGACCTTATGCCTTGGTAGAATAAGTAGTGATCCATTGTTCTGGGACACACCTAGCTCAGTCTAGTACAGCAAATCAGACGCAGGATTGGAATGCAATGAAAATCTCATGGACGAAAAATTCAATAACAATAAATATACTTCCGATAGACAAAAACAATGGATTAGAAGGATGTATCTCAGTACGACGGGAATTCTACAAATCCTTAGAAATACCAGCTCCCCAAAGGACTGCCTCTTTATGCCTCAGGTGACAAGGAAGCCTTTACTCCACAGACCAAGAAATTCTCCAGGACAACCTCCTTGTCCTGCTAAGGAGAAACAAACCTAGACTGTACAAAGTACATACTGCTCCTATCACACCCACGGATTACTCAAATCTTAATTTTTAAGGGTCCCTTTCCCCAGTACATCTCCCCATTAATACCTGAAATTGTACCATTAGAGATTCATTCCTTAAAAATCACCCTGAGCATGTTTGTAAATTTACCCATTAATTCTTAGCATTTCAAGGGGAATTACTTTCTCAAATAACTTTTCTCCCTAATAGGAATAGCCAGAGAGACTAAAATCACTGGATTAGAGGGAAGTAGAGAAGGGGTTACTGAAAAGGGATACTAGTTTGCAGAAAGGGGCAACTTGAAACTCAAAGCAAATTCTACCAATATCACAATTTTGTCAAAGTACAACTCTGTCCAGACCCCCTAGTGTGCTCTGCTTCTTTGGACAATGCTGAAAGGTCATTTGGTCCAATTCCCTGGCAAGGGAGGATATGATGTCCCATTGCAATATGGGCAGTCTAGAACCCAACTGCCATTCTTGTGCCTTAGGTACCATTACATACAGTTTCACCATTATAATGGGGCCCAACTGTATCTAAACCCAAAGCTTTTCCCAAGCTTTAGTTGAAACCTTAGTGGTATGGGTCAAGTATAAGGAGGGAGCTGGCCTTATCAGTAGTGAAGCAAGGTGTCTGCTATCTGGTGTGATTTGAGGTGAGTAAGGGATAGCTACACCACAATTAAGGTCTTAAAAGCTTATTTTTTTCCAATTTTAAGAATTTCCTATTAAAACTGGAACACATCTTTATCAGAGAAACTTACTGCAGAGATGTTCTTCCCCTCTTCCCTCTATTTCATTGTTTCCTCGACTCTTTCTTACAAGGGTTTCCTTTTTCTTTTTTTCAATGTGTGTGTGTGTGTGTGTGTGTGTGTGTGTGTGTGTGTGTGTGTGTGTGTGTGTGATGAGAGGGAGAGAATGCTTATTAATTGAAAAAATTTAAACTGAACTTTTAAAGGTTAAAAAATTCAAAAACAGCTGGGTTGGAGGGGAAGTAACATCTCAAGTCTTGGTCAGAAAGTACATTAATTATTATAGGATTAGAATCACAGAATCTCAGGTTGCTTGTCCGATCTATATCTAATAGGAATTCTCTCTATAACATCTCAGACAAGTCATCATCCACTCTTTTCTCAAAGACTTCTGGTGAAGGGGAACTGACTGCTCATGAGGGTGGCTCATTCCACTTTTGGATAGCTCAAATTGTTAGCAAGTTTGCTTTGCATTGAGTTGAAAATAGCCTCTGCCACTTTGACTCATTGTTCCCACTTCTGTCCTCTGGGGCCAACTAAAACAACCCATTAAGTACTGCAAGACAGCTAACAGAGGATAACATTATCTGGGCCTATTAACTTGAATTTACCAGAGGCAGCAAGGCATTCTCTTGCTACCTCCCTACTCTTCTTGGGTATCAATTCCCTATTAGCCATATGTGTTCTGTCCTTTCCAGTCCAAAAGTCATTCTCTTTGGCAAAGACAACAAGCAAAATAGGAGTTGAATAGCTATTCTTTCTTTCATAAATCACCAGTGTCTCATTCACTCTGAGCATCTGTTCTAGCCCTTCTTTAGTCTTCTTCCTTTCCAAAAAGAGCTTTAAAAAGCCTTTTTTGCTTTCTTTAGCTTTCTCACCACCAGTTCTTTTTGAGTTTTAGCTTTACTAGCATAATCATCTTCTGTTTGCCCTCATTTTTATCTTCTAGAGTGTCTGATGAGTTCCCTTTGCATCCACATTGCCCTCTTTTGACAGCTCCTATTTTCCCTATCACTGTAATTTTCTTTGTGACCTCAGAACTTCATTCTTGATAGTCACTCATCCCACCTGAGCATGCTTTCTTTGCAAATTTTTAGGGCTTTTGAGAGTCTCTTTCCTTTTTCTGAACCCTTTTTAAGTCTTCCCTTCTACAATCTAAGATTCCCATCAGAGTCTAAATGGTTTCTTAAATTTTCAAATCCTAGCCTTTTCTGTGGTGGCAAAGAATTGGAAGTTGAGTGGATGTCTATCAATTGGGGAATGGCTAAACAAGTTGTGGCATATGAATATAATGGAATACTATTGTACTATAAGAAATGATGAGCAAGTAGATGTCAGAAAAACCTGGAAAGACTTGTATGGACTGATGCTGAGTAAAATGAGCAGAACCGAGAGAATGTTGTATACAGTAACAGGTACTTTGTGTGATGACTAACTTCGATAGACTTAGCTCTTCTCAGCAATGCAAGGACCTAAGAAATCTCCAAAAGTCTCATGATGGAAAATCCTATCCACACCCAGGGAAAGAACTATGGAGTTTGAATGTAGATTGAAGCATATTATTTGCTCTTTTTTGTCTTCTGTTTTGTTTTGTTTCCTCCTTCTTGTGTATCCTGCTATTGGTTCTAATTCTTCTTTACAACATGAGTAATATGAAAGTGTGTTTAATAAGAATGTATATGTAGAGCCCATATCAGATTGTCTGCCTTCTCGGGGAGGGAAGTGGGGAGGGAAGGGGAGAAAATTTAAAACTCAAAAGCTTATGAAAGTGATTGTTGAAAACTAAAATAAATTAATTAAAAAAATTTAAATCCTAAGTGGTAATTCCCCACCCCCAAAGGTCCTATCAATTATCACTTCAATAACTAGTTCCTCCTTGTTGGTGAGAATCAGATCCAGAATTGAAATTGTCCTTATTGGTTCTCCACCTTATGAGGGAATAAAATGACTGCTAGGACAAGTCAAGTTTCTGCTTTTGGCAGAGACAGAGAGAGAGTTCCAGTACCTGTCCAAGTAAGCAAATTCTCCTATTATTGCTCTATCATGCCTCTGTAATCTATTTCCAGAATTCCTTATCTATTTCTACTCTCTGAGTGGTCTGTAGTTTATTCCAATGACAATGCTGTGTCTCTTTCTGCTTCTATTGATATTACCCAAGTGCTCTCCACCATCTGGTTATTGAATTTCCTTACATGAGTATATATTCTTTATATGCGATACTTTCTACTTCATGTAGCTGTCCTGTTTTTTTTTAATAAGGTAGATGCTTCCAGAGCCAATTCTATGCATGAATTTCTTTCTACCAAATCTTAATAATGTCTATATTATCAAATTCATCTCCTTGTATTGGGATCACTAATGAGCCTTGATTATTACCCCAGCTTGGTGCATTTGTATAGAGATGTTGGAGGCCATAGGTTTTATTGCTCTATATCTAGTTACGAAAATGGTGTCTGAGGATGGGATTTGGATTTATGAACTATGGCTTAAAATATAGACATGATGGGCTCTTGGCCAGGAATAAAATGTATATAACAAGGATTGGTTCTTCTCTTGGATTTTTTCTCTTCTGAATTCTCCAACATTTTTGCTGTTACTCCACCCCTCAACATTGTAGTTATTCTTTGTGGTGTTTGGCTTAGTAGATATTGTAAGATGGATTCTCTCTACCTCTTCTTTTTTGGTTTAAAGACCTTTTGATTAGATTTTCAAGATTCCAGAAAAAAATATTTTTACTAGTCCCTGCTAGGTACATCACATACCCAGCCAAGATCCCATCATGTCTGTATTTTAAGTCATGATCCAGAAATCCAATCTAATTCTCAGACACCCTCTTAAATATTGCTAGCCACTCACTTTTCAAATTTGTCTTTCTCTTCTGAATCTGGTGTCCTTAATCAGCAGTAGTCGTGGATACGCCACTGTGCCTCTAAGAGCTTCAGTTTCTTGCCCAAGACTTCATAATCTTTAACAATGCTTTCTAGGTTCCTTTTGGCGGTATCATTCGTGCCACCTGAAATACCTGAAGTAGATAGTAATTGTTGGGTTTAGCCAGTTTTCTAAGCTTCACTATCACTATAATGTATCTCAGATACATGCCACAGGAAAACAGCAGAGTTACTAGTATTATGAGGCTGACAACTCATTGATTCAATGTCCCTTGTCAGGAACTCATCAACAACCACTGTTCATCTCTTGTTCTTCTGACCCTTAATGAATGATCTCTTACTGGATAGTACCTGTAAATCCATACTTTCATTCATTAAATGAAAAGGAATTTCTTCTTCCTCCAAATGTCTAGCTCCCTCTTTGGTAATAGTCTCATATCTGTTCCTTAGCTCCAGGTATTCGATAGTCCTTCTTCCCTTGTGACATTCTTCTACTCTCTTGCCCCCCAGTAGAAGTGAGGATTACTCTATGGAAGAGAAAGGCAAGAAGGAAGAAGCATGTATGAAACTCCTACTGTGTGCCTGTCACTGGGATAAGCACTTTTTATAAACATCATCTCATTTGATTCTCACAGCAACCCTGTGAGGTAGGTGCTATTATTATCCCCTATTTACAGTTAAGGAAACTGAGGCAGACAGAGTGACTTGTGCAGGGTCACAAAGGCTGGATTTGAACTTAGATCTTTCTGACTCCAGAACTACTGTGCCACCTAGTATCTTTGCTTTTTCAGATACTTTTTTGTTTTCACAAGAAAATTGCCATTTAAAAAAAAAGAATAGTACATTATCTTTGATAACCTGGAGAATAAAGAGGTGAGCCTCAAGCCCCCTTATCTTCTTTTCTAGAATAGCAGTCCCTTGGTTGAGCCAGAAATACAAGCATTACATACTTAGTGTGTTTCATTGCAAAGTTCTGCTCTTCATAACTGCTGAAAGTTAGAGCTTTAATCCTCCATAATTTTAGCTGATTGCTCTCCTAGAGACTGCTGTAGACAACTGCTTGTCAAGGTTTTCAACTTGAAGATATTCCACTTCTCATTCATTAACATTTTGTTGGCTATATCCAACTTCCTTACTTTGTCTTGCCAATTTACCTCACCAGTTAGTTTTATTTCCCTTTCCAGTCCATCTCCTCTTTTTCCTTCAGAAACTTTCATAAGAATGGTCCATAGGAAGCAAGTAGGCAGGGAAGAGACTGGATTTCCCTAGAGGAAAGAAATAGCTTCAGATAGGAATGTAGAGATCTGGTAAGGACAAGCTTTGCTAACCTAGAAGTTTTGCCTGGGGTCACCATCTTGTCTGGGCTAATGTTATACTCAGCTGATACCACTCCTTTGCAATCAAATCTTACTAATTGAGACTGATCAGCGAAAAGGGCCAGTCTGAGTTAGGAAAAAAGTCTTAATTACAGAATCTTTGTGTGAGAGGAACATACTTAAAATGCTTTCAGGTACCTACACACCAAAACCCTTTTATATCTTCTCTGCTCCATTCTCTGAGGAAAAGAGTCTCTTGACCATGTCCAACACTTCTTGTTGTTCTTTTGCTCTGATCTCTTTCTGTCGAGTGTGCCCAATCATTCCTCTCCCATTCCTCTCTCATCTTCATTCTTGCCTTATGGATTGGTTCCCTCTTCACTGTCTGGGGTTCAGGTCTATTCTGTCCTTTAGAAAATTCTTCATTTGGCCCTGACATTCCTTTAAATTAGTATTCTGCAGCTCTCCTCCTTTTTAGAGCCAGACTGCATAGAAAATTATCTGTACCTGCTGCCTTTATTTCCTCCTAACCCACTCATGCCTCAGTCCCTTTAAATTGGTTTTTTGATGCCAACACTATATTGAAGCTAACCAATGGTTACCTATAATATCTCAATTGTTAAAGTGTATGGTCTTTTGCTCAGTACCTCACATCTTTGATACTCAGGCAGTTTTGTCACTTTTTTTTTTGCACTATTGGTTAAACCCCTCTTCCTAGATATTCTCTTTCTGTCTCTGTCTCTGTGTGTCTCTCTTTCCCATTCTTCCTCCTTCCCTTGTCTCTTCTCCTCTCCTCCTTTTCCTTCTCCTTCTTTCTTCTCCTCCTCCTCCTCTCCCCTTTCTTCTCCTCCTTGTCCTTCTTTCTCTTCCTCCTTCTCTTTCTTCTTCTTCTTCCTCCTTCTCTTTCTGACATTTTCAATTCTGCTTTATCCTTAGAGTCAGAAGACATGAATTGAAATTCCACCTTTGACACAACTATCTATGGGATCTTGGACAAATCACTTAACTCTTTGGGCCTCAGTTTTCTCATCTGTAAAATGATGGATTTGGACTAGATGATCACTAAGTTCCCTTCTAGATCTCAATCTGTGATCCTGTGGGTTGACAGCTCCTTCTAATTCTCTTTTCTTGATTATCATCTAAGCCCTACCTCCTAACCACAAACATGCCCAACTGTCCCCCTGAGACCCTTTTTGTTTTCTGTCTATGCTTTTTCACTTGATAATCTCCTAGGAGTTCAAATATTACCCTTTGCAGATGATTCCCAGTTCTAATCTCTCTCCTAAATATTGGAATTACCAATGTCCCCAATCGCCCACTAAATACCTCCAAGTATATATTTGGCAACATAGGCTTAAATGGGACTCTTCACCTTTTCTCCTCTCCTCCTTCAAAATTTCTTATTTCTTTTATGGATATCACTATTCTCCTAGTCACCCAGGCTTGTAATCTTGGAGTCATGCTTCATGTTTTCTTCTCCTTTACTCCCATTATCCAATCAAATCCCATCAACTTGCAGCTAGGTAGATAGAGTGCTGCACCTGAAGTCAGGAAGACTCATCTTTCTGAGCTCAAATCTGGCCTCAGACACTTACTAGCTGTGTGACCCTGGGCAAGTCACTTAGCCCTGTTTGCCTTAGTTTCCTTACCTGTAAAATGAGCTGGAGAAGAAAATGGCAAACCATTCCATTATCTTTGTCAAAAAAACCCCAAAATGGGGTCAGAAAGAATGTGATGAAACAACTGAACAACAACAACAAATTGATTCTAGAAATACAATAGCTTTTATGTGGTTCCCTTTCTCTCCACTCCTTTCTCTCCACCTCAATTCAGGTCTTCATTATATTTTGATTGATTGATCATTATAGACTGAAAATTGATCTCTTTATTTCTAGTTTATTCCTTTTTCAATTAATTCATCCTCCATACAACTGCCAAAACCACCTTCCTAAGGCATTATCTGATTATATAAAAAGCTTTCAGTTATTCCATATTATCTCTACAACAAAATACCAACTTCTCAGCTTGACAACTAAGGCTTCCCAGCTACTTTTCAAGCCTTTTAATATATTATTTTCCTTCATATATTCTACATGTCAGGCAAACTGGACTACTAGTTGTTCCTTGACCTAGGCACCCTAATTTCTGCCGTGCTGCACTCACACAAATGTGTGTCCTACCCTGGAACACACACCCACCTCATTTCTCCCACATAGAATCTTCCTTCAAAATTAATTCAGGTTATCATTTCCTCCATGAAACCTTCTAAAATGAATTCCCTGGTTATTCATTCTTTCTACAAGTATCTATTGAGCTTCTACTATGTACTAGGCACTGGGAATACTGAGACAAAAATGAAACAATTCCTGCTTTCAAGGAACTTTTTTTTTTTGAGGGCATTTGTGTTCAATAGTATAAAAGTCAATCCAAAACATAACCAAAGTAATTTTTGGAGAAGAGTGCATTAGCATCTGAGGGATGGGACGCAGCTAGGTCTCCCATAGGAGGTAGAACTTAGGTTGAGCCTTGAAGTAAGCTGAGGAATCTATGGGGCAAGGATGAGAAGGGAGTGCATGCTAGGAACCAGGGACAGCCTATGCAAGGGATTGCCTTAGCAAGAAGGGCTACCTCTTCTTCATCTGAGATTGGGTAAAAGATGAAATAGTTGGCAATAATGTCAAAGGATTTTGAGAGGTAGAGAAGGGGGGAAAAGGTAGTTCAGAGTGAATGGTCTTTATTTTTTCACTAAGACATGAGGTTCTCTGCTGGGCTGGAAGGAGGACTCTTATGAGAGGCTTAAAGAGAGAAGAAAGGGTTTTTGGATCTCCATGATAAGGAGCATGATGGAGAGTTAATTGAGGAAGATTAAAAGTTTGCTTTGCTGTCTTGAAGGCCTAGTTAGATTAGACAATATAAGTTACTAGGAAACCCAGTCAACATGATTGTGTGGCCTCCTCTAGTACCATTTAGAGGCATGTAAGTAAGACTAAGAAGGCTTACTTACTGTGGGGTGATCTAATGGTGGAATTTAGAAATGGATGAGAAGGAACAGGACAAGGGCAGGTGGAACAGGGTTTCCAATAAAAAAACAAAAACAAAAAACAGTGTATAGTTGAAATGATGAGGTTGATATTGGATCTGATATTGGAAAGAGAGGAAAGTGAAATTTGTGCAAGGATGATAACCTAGGAGAACACCAAGTAACAGATGGATTGGAGGTCATGGCGAGGGTGAAGAATAGGTTGAGGAAGTATGAGTCACAGGAAGAGATGAAATTATGGTCAGAGAAAGAGGAGATTATCATCAGAGGAATTTCTAAATTTTTCTTTGTGTAAGTAGAACAATTTTGAGTGGTGATGAGGCCTGTATTTGAAATGGAATGAAAGTTATAGGGTGTTTTACCTGAATGAAACAAACCTCAAAAGAAAAGAGGTTGCTGAGCAATGGTGACAGAAGGAATGGTCCAAAAATGAGATCAGGGAGCAAGGAGTATGTTTCCTCTACCTCCTGGTCCAACCTGCTGTTAATGCATTCTGTCTTTTCAAAATACCCTGTATTTTTTTTTTGTACACTGAATTTCCTAATAAAATAGAAAGAAGCTTCTCGAGGGCAGGGATTTCCAAATTTTAAAATTTGTTTTTTTATGTTACCTTGTCTTGAATATACACACAAACACACAAACACACATACATGCACACACACACACACACACATATATATATATATATATATATATATATATATATATATATACATGCACATACCTGTTGAAATGAATACATTAATTTACCTTCTCTAAAAAAAGTATTACCCAAGAGATCCCTTTCTGGAAATGACTTTGAAACATACTTACAAAAATTAATAATTAGCATAATTATCTGATTATCATGGGGGCCTCCAAAGCTCTTGGTAACAATTTTTCCTCTTAGAGCGGGTTTCCTTAAGATAAGGTGTATGAATTTTTGAAAAAAATTTTTATAACAACTTCAATATGATTGACCCCCTTTATAACCTTACGTATTTTATTCCATGAATTATAAACAATATTCTGAAAAGGGTCCATAGGATTCACCAGGCTGCCAAAGGGGTCTATGAATGATAATAATAATAATATGAAACATTTATATACCACTTACTATGTGCCAAGCACTGTGCTAAGTGCTTTACAAATATTATCTCACTTGTGAGGATCATTTGATCCTCACAACAATCCTGGGAGGTAGGTGTTATTATTATCTCCATTTTACCATTGAGGAGACTGAGATAGACAGAAGTTAAATGACTTGCCCAGGGTCATAAAGCTAGTAAGTATCTGAGGCTGGATTTGAACTCACGTCTTCCTGACTCTAGGTCCAGTGCAGTAGCCACTAAGACATTTAGCTGCCTCTAGATGACACAAAAGGTTAAGACCCCCAATTTTAGAGTAAAATGTCCCTTTTGTAATTGCATTTGTGCTATTTTCTTAGTAAAGATCCTTTTAAAGAATTGCAAAGGTCTCCTTCCACCCAGCCTCCTTTCAAATGACAGCAAGCCCTGAAATTCATGAAGTCTAAATGAATGACCTTTCCTTGTGTCTTCCCTCCTCTTGCTTTTCCAATGACTATCTAGCATGTGGAGACAGTAGGGTGGTGGCCAAAGCTGATGTGATTTGATGGGTCTTGCCTCCTTTAATTCAGGAAGTTTGGGGTGGCATTTGCCTTCTGGGTCCCCTCTTTGGTCTGCACTCAATCCTTGATTAATTTGTGATAAAGGCCTGGAGTGATTCAGCAGCACGAAGGGTGCTAAATAAGATTGGTTTGTGGCAGGTCATTAATCACTCAAAGAGGGAAATTGCTCTTTTAAAGGGAACTGGCAAACTGTTTCTAGACCCTTTGTGAGTCACAAGGCTGCTTTAAGCAGTGACAGCACAGTGGGGCCTTTGCACCCAGATCTCCCTGATGGTAATTTGGAAATGTTGGAAATGTCATACACCACAAATTTGCTGCTGATATTCCGTTTGACAAGTGGGAGAATGGAGTGGCATTGACTTAATCATAGCCCTCTAATAGAGGTATGTGAGGGCCTTCTTCTCTTTGCTTAGCTCTCATGTGACTACATAATGACATTCTAGGCCTGCTCGTCCGGTTGTGCTGGCTAATGAACAATAGAAAACGTAGGTGGCTGAGAGCATGCAGAAGGGGAACAGGGCAGAGACATCAGAACCTCTCTTTACCTCTGACCATATATTTCCTACTTGAGCCAACTTAAACTACTTATCATCTCTCTAACTTAATGTACTGATTACCATCTGCTAGGTATTGGCCAGGTACATTCTGAGAAAGCCAGTTTGGCTAGCTTACGGTAGCACATAAGGGGCTTCCTGGCTGGGGAAGAAATTGCTTCAGTTTTTAGGAGTTCTTGTCACTGGTGCTTCCGTGTCCAGATGCTTCATGATTCACTGTCTGACCTCGAATGCTGATATTTGTATGTTTTTCCTATATTATATTTACATTGCCATTCATTGGCCAAATAGGACAGAGAGAAGATCTATAGAAATGGTGAGGAAAAGGGTTATCAAAACCTGGTTGTTAGTGTGGAGAATGGTAGTGGGTTGGAAAGCATGATTCATTGACTCACATTTCTACCATCTTTATTATACTTTTGCATTTGTGATGAAATGAAAAGTTTTCTGACTTCATTATCAACCCCGGAAGACTTGGGGGCTATGGCTTTAAGGATATAGCTCCTTGTTATCTCTTCCCCCCCATTCATCATCACAATAGACATAACAGTTGTCTTTGAGATAGCAAATACTTTTTACTCCCAGACTGAGGACTGATAAGGGCACAGGTTGAATAAAGGTAAGCAATTATAGGTGTACATAGTTGCTACATGGTGTAGCTTTATCTGCTTAGGATACAAGTTGATATCTGATTGCTAAGTGTCTTTGTTCAGCCTATTCCCAGACCAGAACTTTTCTCTCTGGCTATATGAGAAACGTGTCTTTTCTTTTTAATCCCTCTGACCTACCGTATTGTTGTTTATGCTTAGAGGTAGAAGTAAGGAGAAGTATTCTGAAAATGGGTGACAGTTGGTATAAAGGCACATAGACAATAGTGGAGTGTCATTTATGCTGAACAGTCAGTAGGTTAATGTGGCTGGACTGCAGAGGTTAAAGAAAGCAGTAAAATGTAAGAAGACTGGAAAGGTAGATCAGCACCCAGTTGTGAAGCTATTTAAATGTTAGTCAGAGGAGTGTCTATTTGATCCTATTGTCAGGGAACAATAAGGCCTTTTAAATTTTTATCTTTGTAACCCCAGTGCCTGGCACATAGTAAGTGCTAATAAATGTTTGTTGATGGATTGATTCATTGCTGGAAAGACATCTCTTGGGTAAAGGGGCATGAAAGAAAGGGTGATCTGAAAGACAAAAGGGAAATTGTGTTGGGTCTAGCCAGAGTTTCCAGGGTAACCAGATCCAAGGGATAGACAGGAGGTGGACAGGATATTTATAACAAGAGTTTAAACCTGAGGAATTTAGCACAGCTGGTGAAATGCTGGCTTATCTCATGCCACTTATTAACTGAAGATGAGTGCCTGTGATAAGGGAGATCAGGACAAAAGGGTCCTCAGGTGTAACTAGTCTAACTCTTCCTCACATTTTTTGTGATGCCTGTGATACTCCTGATAAGTTATTACCAAGCTTCCACTTAAGTCCTCCGGTGTGGTATAAGAGAATTATTGAATCCTAGATTTGAATCCTCAGACTTTGCTTATTTGGAAGGGATTATTTCCTTTACACATGAGATTAGATTGCTTCAAGTCATTCAAATCTTGCTGGGTGTCCTTGTCACCAGCAAGATAGGTTAGGTGGGTTGGGGAAGGTAGTGGGATGTTGGGCTTGAGGGTCAGTCTGGGTTGATCTAAAGCTGTGTTAGCGGTCAGGCTGTGTCTGAAGCTAGAGGTTATTCTGTGGTTGGCAGAAATCAGTTTGAGCCTGGGATTAGGTGTTAGCTAATGGCTAAAGTTAGAGGTCAGTCTCTGTCTACGGTTAGGTGTCAGTCTGTGACTAGAATTAGGGCTCACCTTGTGGCTAGGTTTAGGAGATAAAATTGTAGTCACATATCAGTGTGAAGCAAATTCATTTAGGGAACCAAATAATACAACTGTGGAATCTTAGGTCATACGAGACCTTTGCGATCTGTTAGCTAACCTCTTGGACAGTAGGTGGCACAGTGGATAGAGCTCTGGGTCCAGAGTCATGAATATCTGCTTTCAAATCTGGCCACAGATACTATGTGTGTGATCCTGGACAAGACATTAACCCTGTTTGCCTCAGTTTCCAGATCTGTAAAATGAACTGAAGAAGGAAAAGGCAAACCACTCTAGCATTTTTGCCAAGAAAACCCCAAATAGGATCGTGAAGAGTAGGACGTGACTGAATAATAACAATAAGCTAACCTCTTACCTTGAGGACCTCTAGGATGTAGGTCTACACATCCAGTTTTTAGTCTCATTCAAAAAAGAACCAGTTTTCCTGCCTTCTTTGGGGAAATATGTTTCCTGTTGGCTACACATAAGAAGCTTTCATTGACATTCTGATTTCACAAAAAGGATTTTATTTACTCCCTTGAATTTCTATTAGCATTCTTCTCAACTGACTTCTCCCATTCCCTTCATACCACATACATACTAAGCCAAACAAGACCTCTGTAAATCTCAAACTTTCACGTAAAATAAGTGTTATTGTTATTAGGACACTCTCCAATGGCATGATTTTTAGGGAACTAGAATGACAACATAGCCCAGCCCAGTTCTCTCTACCATACCTCCACCACCCAAAACCTGGCATTCCTCTAGACCTGTATTTCTTCATCTCATCTTTGCTTCTATTAAAATACATTCCTCTTTGAGAAGAATCAGTCATTGGACTTTCAGAATAAATAAAATTCAGTGTGAGTCAACAACGTGATATGGCAGCCAAAAAAGTAAAAGTGATCTTAGGCTGAATTGAGAGCCATAGTGTCGAGTACTAGGGATGCCTGCTCTATTGTGCCCTGCCATATCTAGACTATTGGACTCAGGTCTGGGTGGCACATTTCAAGAAGGACACTGCTAAGCCGCAGAGTGTACAGAAGAGGGCAACCAGATTAGTAAAGGATCTCAAGACCTTGCCATGACGACTGGTTGAACAAGTTAATGGTACTCAGCATGGAAAAGAGAAGATGGTGGGTAGGGTAGGGACAATGACATGATAGCTATCTTCAAGTATCTGAAAAACTATCATGTGGAAGAGAAATTATACTTATGCTCTTTGGTCTCAAGAGGCAGAATTAGAAGTGATAGATAGAAGTTCAGACAGGTGGATTCAGGCTTGATGTATAGACAAGAATTCATAACAATTAGATCTATCCCAAAGTGGAATGAGCTACCTCAGGAAGTTACTTACACTCCAGTCCCCTCACTCCCTCCACCGGGCCTTCAAGTAAATGGTAAGATGACCACTTATCAAGGACATTATAAAGCAAGAATTCATAATCTGGGGCCCATGAACTTGTTTTAAAAAATAATATTTTGATAATTGTATTTGAATACAATTGGTTTCCTTTAGAACTGTATGTATTTTATGTTATGTTATTTAAAAACATTCTTCTAAGAAGGGATAATTAGGCTTCATCACACTGATAAAGGAGTCCAAAAAGGGTAGGAAACACTGGTGTAGAGAGTACTGCTGTATAGGTACTGGTTGGATCAGATGGCTTCTGAGATAGGTCTCTTCCAACTCTGAGAATCTGTGATCTCTGTGATTCTGATAGACAGGATCTGAATGCAAGTTTGGGCAGGAGAGACAGAACAAGAGGGCCCCAGGAGCTGCGGGAATGAAATGGGAAGGGGAAAATGGGTAAGGCTCTGGAGAGCCTGGGAATACAAAAAGGACAGCATCATATATTTGACAGTCTTGCTCAGCACTAGCTCTGATTGACACAAACTGTACTTGTTGGGAAGAGATAAATATAGTTATCTGAGCTGCAGTGCATTGGAGGAATCTTTCTCAACATGATTAGAATCAGTCAAAGAATCCCCGAGCAGGGCAACATAGGTTATGATGTACAACCCACTGAGATATTTATAACGATTTAAAAATGCTAGGTTTATGTATTTATGCATTTTCTACAGTGCTGATCTGCTAGGATACATCTATTGTAGAGATAGATGGTTTATTTCTGTTGGTGCAAATCTGTGTAAAGAGATTGCTCAGCCAACTGTATGACTTTCAGGAAAAGAGCTGAAGGAAAAAGGGTCTCATATTTTGATTGTGCTGAATTTTTTCTATCTCTTTCTGGGCTCCTGGTAGAACAGAATTATGATTCAAATAGATTCCATTTAGACATTCCTTGGATAGGAGGGCTCCCTCACCAAGGGAGATTGCCTTGGTGTAGGCTTTGGAAGTAGCATTGACAAAAAACAATGTATTTAATAAGACTAAGTAACCTCCTGCCAGCAAACGAAAAACCAGAGGTGTCCTATTAAGCACTGCAGAAGATTAAAATTAACACATCAATAATAATAATGATGATGATAAGGATGATAATAATGAAAACCAGCTAGAGTAGCAAGTGATGGGAAAAGGCCAGATGCCTTTCGAGTAAAAGTGGCTCTTGTTTCAGTAGTTTGAGTGGGGGAAATCTCTTTTCTCCTCCCCTCCCCTCCCTTCTCATCCCTTCCCTTCTCTTCTTTCTCCTCCTCTTCTGCCCTTTCCTTTCTCTTTCCTTTTCCCTTTCCCTGCTCACATGATGTATTCTTAGTCATGTAGATGGAACCATGATATCAGCTATGTGGACCTCTTTCCACCTATATCTTCATATCATATACATTCTTGCCCACATCTTTCCATAAATCTGCCATAAAAGATTGGTACTTCCAACGAGTTTTGATTTCTTTAAAGGCTTAGCTCAGATTCTACCTCCTGATGCCTTTAGTTGCCAGGAAGGTGATGTCATGACTTGCAAGTGAATTGGAAGTTGCCAGCAACATTCCCCCCTAGTAATCACTTTGTATCTACTCTTTATATATTTGTATTTGATTTTCTATATTCATGTTGTTTCTCCCTAAGAGAACATAAGTTCTTCAGGGGCAAAGCCTGTTTCCTTTTTTTCTGTCTTTATATCCCCAATGTTTAACATGGTCCATGGCATGTAGTAGATACTTAACAAATCTTGAATATCTAAATGAAGCTCTATGTCCACTTAATGTCCTATAGAATTCTCTGTGGTTCTTTAAATATTTCAGGGGGTATTGATGTAATGAGGTTATCTATACTTATATCCCAAGCATACTTTCCCAACTCTAGGTTCCCTGTCTTTGCTCATCTTGAACTACCTTCCCTCCTGTTCTCTGTCTATCTAATTCTGGATTATATCCATGAATTCTTTCCTGACTACCTCAGTCCATGGGGATTTCTCCCTTCTCTATCTTTTTATTTTTAAAAAGCACTGAGGTAGACTATGGACCTTTTGAAAGCATGGAAACCTTTATTTTTTTCTATCCCTTGTAGGTCCAGCAGAAGCTTGGGCATGCCAAAAGTCTTTAATGAATATTTGTTGACTGATGAATTTGAGGAAAGCTGGGAAGGAGCTATTCCAGTGCCTCACCCCACACTACATCTTCTGTAGAGATGTGCTACAGTGTCTGAAACCCTATCACTAATGACCCATTCCTTTGGGTTCTTTTTTTATGACCTCTCTTCTCAAATACACATTCCTTTTGGAAAAGTGGTCATTACAATGTAGTTGATGAAGTTTGTCTTTAAGTTCCAGAATTTCTAGCTGACCTTGACTTTCCCCAGGCATTTTTCAGTATGTGGTTGGGTTTGGAAGACAGATACTTTATATTTAAAATTGTTTTATTTTAAATTAAATTTTAATTTTATTGACATATCTTGTTTCTATATTGTGAATATTTCTCCTTTCATCCTTCTCCTCCCCCTGCACAAAATCATTCCTTATAACAAATAATTTTTTTTACTTTATGCTTAAAAATAATTTGAAATGTTTGCATTCATTATTTTAACAGCCTTATCAGGACCTTAGACAGACAGAGACATCTATTATTATATCCATTTGAGAGAGGAAGAAACTGAGGTCCAGAGACATAGTTTGTGGGCCAGTATACTCCATCATGTGTGAAGCATACCGTACAGAAAGTGTACTGACTTGCTGATGGTCACACAGCTATTGGAAAAGCCTGGCCTGAATCTGAGGTCTTCTAACTCTTGGTAGTCTTCCATTTCTATTATGATATGGGGAGGCAACATCATGGAAATAGTGGAAAAAATGATGGATTTGGCATCAGAGGACCTGATCTCAATTCCTGGCTCTTGCCACTTTGATCTGTGTGACTTCTCTGTGCCTCAGTCTCCTCATTTGTAAAATAGGTGGGTTGGCCTAGATGGCATCAAAGGTCCTTTCCAGCTCCAAACTGGAGAGCTGAAAGGAAGGCATATCCTAGAATATTAGAACTAGGTAGGATTTGAGAGGTCATGTGCTTTAATATCCTGATTTTCCTGAAGAAGAAACTAAGGCCCAGAGCATTGGCCTGTCCAAGATCACTCAACTAATGATTAAGGCTCCACATTGTTCATTAAAATACTGACAGAACTAGATATAGAGGGAGCTAGAGATGACTGAACCTTAGCTGTGATGCTTGCCTCACCAAAAAAAAAGAGGAAACCAAGTCATGGGACTGGTAGGAACAAAGTAAGGGGGTCAGAAGTCCAACCTAAGGAGTTTCCTAGGGGGCAAAAAAGAAATAGCATTGTACAAACTAGGGTGATGGTAGCACGGGGTCTCCTGGTATTTGCTGACAGCTTTTGCTCTCATCCTTTTTAATGATTTGGATAAATAGAATGCTAATTAAATTCAGAGAAGATATTAAATCAGGAGATAGCATAAACACCAGCGAGAATAAAGAAATATTCAGTGGAATCTCAGAGGTTATGAAAATGGGCCAAAAACAATAAAATGAGATTCAACCTTGGAAATTAATTAGATGTGAGCTTTGGAAGGTGCTGGAGGTGGCAAGTTACAAAAAAAAAAATCAGAGCATCCCCAACTTCCACCCAATGTCAACCTGGCATACTTATAATCTGGTGTTTTAAGGCCTGGAAGTCAGACTAATTTCCATTGGAGTGGTTTGGGGAATCCCAATGTGGCACCAAATCTTTCTACATTGCAATGCCACAGTGAGGAAGGAGACCAGAAACAGCTTGTTTATAAAACCTGGGGCTGAAGAATTCATCTCAGTTCATTGTGTTAATAGAGAACTGGGATGAGATTGAGCGTTTAAAATTAGGATGGGGAAGGTGTGGGAGGAGTGATGGTGTTGGGGAAAGAATTGTAATGATTTATGGCAAATAGCCTTTCTTATAACAAAAAAAGCTTCAAGTTTCAGTTAAATATGTATAAACAAGTATGATAGAGTGGAAAAAGAAACCCACTGATTTGCCTTTAGAGGATCTGAGCTCAGAATTAGACTTTACTATTTGCCAATTATATAACGGTAGACAAATCACCTCACTGAATCTCAGTTCCCTCATCTGTGTGATGAAGACGACCTCTAAGGTCCCTTTAAGCTTTAAATTTCGATGAGTCCATCTTTCTGCTTGCGTGGTCCCCAGCCCATTGCTTCATGTCATATTCACTCAGCTCCTTGAAGAGTATTTGATTGTTTGTCTTTGTGACCTCAGAGCCTAGCACAGTGCCATATTCGTAAAGGGGTGCTTAATATTTACTTGTTGAAGGAAATGAAATTGAATCAGGTGTGAGAAGTTGTCAGGAAAGTGAGCAATTTTTTTTAACAACTGTGGTATGGTAGAAAGAATATTGTAACAGAAACACTATCAAAATGAAAATCAAGAGGATTAGCTATTCTTTGCTCTGCTCTATTTTGCTGGGCAAATAATGGGCAAATCACTTTCCATCTCTGGGCCCCTTCTGCTCCATCTGTGAAATGGGGACCTGAATTGGATTTCTAGGGTACCCTCCAGCTAGAAATCTTATTAAATTTTTGAAGACCAGAGTCCTTGTGAAATGTGAAGGATTGTTACTTCTTGGAGGAGTTCAGAGACTCCTAGCAATATGGAATGACCCAAATGATTAGAATTAACTAAGGGAAGAGGGAGACTTTGCTTCATTCATTTCTGTTATGAGATTGTCAGAGTAATGAGGTGATCATTTATGTGAGTAGGGGAGCTGAAGGAAGCCAAAATGTATGGGCACCAGATCCTTCCTAAGGTACTAAGCCAGGATTTATATATTGTTTGAGAGCTGCTGATAGCCTTCTCAGGGCTCCTCCCTCCCTTCTTTCCTCACATCTTATATAAAAGGTGTACACCTGCTGGTGAGAACCCATTGCCCTTTGGAAAATCTATCCTCCCTCCTGGAATGCTCAAAAAGTTTTAGGACTGAAGGAGATTGGGTGGGAATGTTGAGGAAGAGATCTGTTGTTGTCCTTCATTCTTGAAGAGGATCAAAATGACATCACAATGTGAGAGTCAAGTTTCAGTGTGTCTGACTGTGGCTGATCAGACCAATATGACCTCAGAATGTTCTACCACAAGTGGGGCACAAATAGTCCATGTGAACATTTGAGGTGGATTCTCTAAATTTGCACATCTCACCTTTCCTTTGAGATACTGTGATTTTGCTTTGCTTATCAAGCACAGTGCCTTCTTTGATGCAAAGATGGTCCTTTGCCAGCATCTCCCACATGAGGCAATCAATTCCAGTTTTTCAGAGAGAATTTGAGAGTGTACTTGTATCACTTCTTCTGAGCACAGTGTGAGTGCCTTCCTCGCGCAAGTTCTCAGTAAAATAGTCTTTTAGGCAAACACAAGTTTGGCATTTGAACATGGCCAGCCCATCAGAGTTGCGTTGTCTGCAGTAGAGTTTGAATGCTTGGCAGTTTAGTTCAAGAAGGAACCTTAGTCTGTGTGTTAGCCAGGTGATCTTTAGACTCTTCCTAAGACAATTCAAATGGAAGCCAATCAGTTTCCTGGTGTGGCACTGGTATACTGTCCAAGTCTCACAGGCAGAGGTAGATTAGGCAGGCTGGGAGGATGGGTGGGGTAGCAACCATTTTCACTGAACCCTTTACAGGCACAGAGGACAAGACTGTCCTGATCAAAAGAAAGTCTCTCATCTGCTTGCTGGTACCTGCATTCTAAAAAGAGAAGAGCCTTTTAAGGCTTTGTTCTTTGGTAAAATAACTGTCTTTCAGGAGGAGAAAACTCTGAATGCCTGTTTGAGTTAATCAGAGCTTTTCCTGAGAGCAGGTCTGGATGGAAACGTTCAGTTTCTCAATAGTACAGACCCAGGTGAGGAATAAAGTGAGCCATGATATGAGCTATCATTGTAGGATACCTTCTTGGGAAGAGGCAGTAAAAAACCTGTGCCTAGGACTAAAAAGGACAAATGAAACAGACCAAATCCCCAAGTCCAATTCTTGAGAACCCAGGGACTAAAGGGGAGAGTGGGAAGGTAAAATGTCCCCCACACCCAATTCAGTGCATGGCGCACATGCTTTGGGTGAACAGGACCTTCAGCCACCTGGATACTGATGAAAATGAGAATGAGTTTCAGTATGCTGGTTTTTAAGATATCAACTGTTCTGGCCAACACCCATGTTGTAGTAGGGTAACTCAGGAAGTCTTCTCCTGGAAGCAGATCCCTAGTGTCTCCCACATAGGTGCCTCCCCCTTAGGGGATCTGGAAATGTCAAAAGTCCTGTTATAGCTTGAACACCTCCAGCGAAGGAAAGTGGGGGTAGGGAGGTGTGGCTGTCTCGAGGATAGCACATTCCGAATTTGAAAAGCCTCTAAATTTTTGAAAGTTTTTCTTTCAGTCAATCCTAAACATGCCTCTTTACCTTCTACTAATTGATCTCAGTTCTGCTTTCTCCTTGGAATTAGAACAGGTACAATCTCTCTTCTAGGAAACTTGCCCTAAAATACTTGAAGAAACCTTTCATTCCTCCCCACCCCTTGTAAATATTTCTCTAGTCTAAACCTCCCATTTTTCCTCAACTAGTCCACATATAGCATGAGTTGCCTTGGCCTCCTTTGGCCACTTTCAGTTTATTAATGTCCTTACCACTTTCCATGATGTTATTTTTACCATATACCTTGAAGACATTCTCCTTTCTCCACCCACCCCTCCTTGAATAACTCCATCTTCTTTTTCCCATTTCACACTGAAGGAATTTTTTTTAATGAAGATTTCACTGTAGACTATCCATGCTAAATGAACTGCTTGATCAAATTTTCATTTGGAGAGCAGAGATCTTCCTGGGCCAGTCCCAGCTCCTTTATTTGTTTATCAGGGAGATTATTTACAACCCAACATGTCTTTCTTATTTATTTCCTCAATCCAGGCCCTAACAGAGCTGGTGATGCAGGCAGAGATCTGGAAGGGAGTTTCATTAGGCACTTCCTGTTGGGCTCCATCTGGTCACAGCCTCTTAGGCCAGCCAAGGTAGGGAAACTGAAGGGGGCCATGCAAACCTGTGAACCAAAGAGATCTGCCCAGCAACAGGCTTGTGACTAATTGTTTTAATAAATAGTGGGAGAAAAGATGATGATCCCTGCTGAGTTATCATTAACAAAAAAAAATATATATATATGGGTCAAACTCTGGTCCCCCAAAAGGAGAGAATCTTACCTTTAATGAAAATTACCTGTTGTGAAAATTAGGTCACTCATACACAGTGGGGATTTGGGGGCTCCGTAAGCTCATCTCATCTGCCCTCCTCCCACAATTTAAAACCAATACAAACGAGAAGGTAGTTGGCAGGGAGGAGATTATTTTAAAACAGCCATCAAACTACCCTGTTTGCTGAAAGGCAGCATGTTTGCCATATGGAAAGAATGTTGGATTAGGAGACAGAAGACCTTGGTTCCAACCCTGGCTCTGCCCCTCGCTACCTGTGTAGCCTTGGGGGAGGAACTTCACTTACCCAGCCTCAGTTTCCTCATTTATAAATGAGGGCATTGGACTAGCTAAGCTCTGACATTTACATATTTGATCCTATAACTAGATAACTTTATAATCCTTTTCATCTTTCAATCCATGATCCTATGAGCGTCATTTGGTTGTCAATTCAATAAATATTTATTAAACTCCTACTATACGCTAGGTACTGTATTAAGTGCAGGAGATATAAGAAAGGGAAAAAAAGCAATCTGTGCTTTTAAGGAATTCACAAATAATGGGGAAAGCAATATGTAAACAACTATGAAAAACAAGATATATACACGACTAATTGGAGCTAATCTCAGAGGATAGGTATTAGTAGTAAGGATGATTGGGAAAAGCTTCTTGAAGAAAGTAGGATTTTAGCTGGAACCTGAATAGCTAGGTAGATAGAGTGTCAGGCCTGAAGTCAGGAAGACTTTACTTCCTGAGTTCAAATCTGGCCTTAGACACTTACTAGCCGTGTGACCTTGGGCAAGTCACTTAACCCTGTTTGTCTCAATTTCCTCTTCTGTAAAATGATCTGGAGAAGGAAATGGCAAACCTCTCCAGTGTCTCTTCCAAGACAACCCCATATAGGGTCATGAAGAATTGGACGCAACTGAAAATGACTAAACAACAAACAACAAATCCAAGGAAACCAAGAGATGGAAGTGAGGAAGGAGAGAATTCTAAGCACGGGGAAAAGCCAGTGAAAATGCAAGGAATCAGGAGGTGGCGTGTCATAAGGAATTGTAGATATCAGTGTCACTGGATCACTGAGTAAGGTGCAAGACTGGAAAGATAGGTAGGGTCTAAGTTGTAAGGAGCTTTAAAAATCAAACAGAGATGTTATATGTTGTCTGGGAAGTAATAGGGAGGTATTTATTGAATAGAGTAGTGACATGATAAGACATACAATTTAAGAGGATCCATTTGACAGTTTAATGGATGATGGATGAAAGTGAGGAGGGACTTGAGGGAGGGGCACTAACCTCTATTGTAATAGTCCGGGCAAGAGGTGATGAGAACCTATACCAGGATGGTGGCAGTGTGTGTATGTATGTGTGTGTGTGTGTGTGTGTGTGTGTGTGTGTGTGTGTGTGTGCGCATGTGTGTATGATGTTACAAAGGTAAAATCAACAGGCTTTGTCAACTGTATGAATGTGAGAAATTGAGGATGACACTAGGTTGCAAGCCTTGGTGACTGGGAAGAGGTGGTGCCCCAACAGTAATAAGGAAATTAAGAATAAGGGAGGATTGGGGGGAAAAAGATAATGGGTTCAGTCTTGGACTTGTTGAACTTAAGTTGAGGTGTTAAACAGAACATATGGCCTGTGGCTCATAATACTCCCAAGTGCAACCTAAACCAGATGAAAATATAATTGGGGTATAGTCAACAAAATAAAATACAGTAAGATACATATAATATTAATATATGGTTTTCTTTTTAAAAAGTATGTATTTATTTTTAGTTTTCAACATTCACTTCTGTAAGATTTTGAGTTCCAAATTTTCTTACTATGTGGTTTTCTAAATCAATATGCAGCCCTCAGGAATCCTTCTGCCCAGTTTAGTGGCCCCATTTCTATTTCACTTTGGCAGTACCGGTCTACAGGACATTGAATTCAAGATATACAATAGATGGTCAAAGATGGGAGAGTAGAGAAATGGATCTGAGAATCATCTGCATAGAAATGATAATGGAATCATGGGAGCTGATAAGATTACCAAGTGAAATAGTATAGAAGAAGAAGAAAACAGAGTCTGAGACAGAAAGTTGGGGGGCATCCATGGTTATTGGGCTACAGAGAGTTCTAAAAGGAAGATTGAGAGAATGCCATTAGATTGGGAAATGAAGGGATCAGTTGTGACTTTGAAGAGAGGCAGTAGAGTTGAATGATGAAATCAGAAGTCAGACTGTAGAAAGTAAAGAGAGTGAGAGGAAAGGAAATGGAGACATTTATTATAGATGACCTCCTCAAGGAGTTTAGTCACACAAGGGAAGAGAGAAATAGGATGATAGCAAGTGGTAGTAAATAGGACAACTGAGGATGTTTTCAAGGATGGGGGAAATGGAGGTATTTGTAAGTAGCAGGGAAGTGGCCATGGATTGGCAGAGCTTGCAGATTAGTGAGAGAGTAGGGATGATAGAGGTGAAATGTGCTGGAGAAGATGGGATGGAATGAAATGTCTTGCACATGTAGAGGAGTTTGGCTTGGCAAGGAGAAGGGCCACTTTTTCAGGTAAGAAATGGTGAAGGGGAAGGTAGTGGCAGAAGTCATTTGATTGATATGAGATGAGAGAAGGGAAGAAGAAGGAACTCTTAGCAAATGATCTCTTTTTTTTTTCTCCCAGTGAAATATAAGGTAAGGTATATATAAATATAAGCTGAGAGGGTAAAGGGAGAGGGATCCCTGAGACATTTGAGGACGGATGAACAAGTTTGAATAAGCTACTATAGTGAGTGGGAAAGTAAATATATTAGAGGTTTGAAAGGATTCCCTTGTTGTAGTGAAAGTCCAATTGAAGTTATGTAACATAAATTTGTAGTGGGACCTGTAAGTACAGTTTTGTAACTGTTTCCAGCTTTGTTCAGCTGCATATGAATAGGAGTGAAAACAGGAAATGATGAGAGTCATACAAGGCTGAGGCTTGGCAGATGGGATAAAGGTAAAAAGGACTCAAGAGAAGAGGACAATATAGAGTTGAATTGGTTTACTAAGAGGTCAAGGTGGTGATGGGAAGAGAGTGTGGTCAGTGTAGTGGCAATGGCCTGGGAAAGAATTGAGGGGTGGAAGGCCTGGAGATCATGGTGAAGATGAAGAACAGGGTTAGGGATTGCAATACAGAGGGAGAGATGGAATGACAAAAGATTATGATAAAAAATTTCAGAGTTCATGCATATGGAAGAACACTTACGGGTAACGGCAAGATCAAGATTATGACCATCTCCATCTGTAGATGAGTTGGGTGGAGGGGTAGGTCATGGGAAAGAAGTAAGTTGAGGAACTTGAAGGTAAGGATGTTTGAGGGAATATGGATATGTATGTTGAAGCCCTCTAGTATGAGGGCAGAAATTGAGGAGAAGAGAAAGTATGTGAGCTAGGCACTGAACTCATTGAGAAAGGAAAGAAAGTGTCCTGGAGGTGAGTAGACAACAGTAACACAATGCTGATTGATAAATTTGGATTGAATGAACCTCAGAAGAGGAAAGATTATTAAGTGATGGCGGTAAAGGAAGAGTCTGGAAGTGGCAATGAGGAGCAAGGAATATTCCAACTTTTTTTTTTTGGCAAGACAATCAGAGTTAAGTGACTTGCCCAGGGTCACACAGCTAGTAAGTGTCAAATGTCTGAGATCGGATTTGAACTCGGGTCCTCCTGACTGGTGCTCTATCCTACTGTGCCACCTAGCTGTCACTATTCCAACTTCTTTACCACCACCAGTGAGTTAGGGGTATGAGTGAAAGTGTAAACAGTATTGGAATAGTCCCTGCTTTTAAGGAGTTCACAATCTAATGGGGGAGACAACACACATAGAAATGCCCATTGGTCCTTGGGGTGTAGTTGCAAAATAGATGGTAATACCTTTGCTTAACATAATTTCTACTGATAAAATCCTATCAGTTTCAGATGCTGAAACATTTGACAGTGATTTGGGCTGAAAGAACCTTGTTTTCTGCATAGTTAGTAACTGTGGCGATAACACCTGAATGAGTGGTTTCCAGGCTGCATATTCATAGTTGTTGCTTCCTAGGATTGTGGCTGAGGGCAGTGGGCTGGAAGCAATGCTCTTCCCAATGTTACTGCGTTCAGGGATGGGGGCTGTTTTCACCAGGGTCTGAGGAGAGATGGTGGTCAAGGTGGTAATGGTGGTGGTTTGACTTGACAGGTATAAGCTGCTCCCTCTTTCTCCCCCAGGTTGCTTTGCTGCTTTAGCTATTCTGGCTTGCCTTCCCTGTGGGTGACAATTGGTTGACAATTGGTGGGGATAGATAGCTCCTTCTCCATAGGAGTTGCTCCCCTGGATGATGGCCACAGGGCTAGGCTGAAAGCAGGAGAATGGAGAAAAAGGTTTGAACAATGACAGAAATTCAGAGTCACTGGAATGGGGAGAGTAGCATGTTAATCATTCAGGAATGAATTCATGTGGGTTATCATGGTCCATACAGGTTTTTCCTCAGGGGTAGAGTTGTTCCAAAGCCATAGGCAGAGATATATTACTGGAAATAGGGGGTGGCCGTGGCCCACAGTTGCAAGGCAAGCAGTGTACAGTTGAAAGAGGCCAGAGTCAGTACTGGGAATCAAATGGAATGGATGCCTTCAGGGAGGCTATGAGGTTCCCTTCCTTCTTAGGCAGGCAAGGCAACTGATGAGGAGTTGTAGGAGGCCAGAGTTGGTGCTGGGAGTGGGATGGAATGGCTGGGCTTGGGGAGATTAGGATGCTCCCTTCCTTCTAGGGCAGATGAAGGCAAGGCAAAATCTTGCCTTCCTGGGAATATAGTTAGGAGGTGAGGATGCATCGCTGAGTAGAGCCTATAAGGTGTGGATAGGAGTCAGGACAGCTGAATTTTTATCAAAGCTTATGTACTCTATATTCTGACTATATGTATATTCTGACCACTGTAGTGTAAGTCACTTCATCTCTCAGGTCCTAGGTTCTCAAATTTGTAAAAATGGGCATAGTGATTACTTACCTCCCAGGTTTATTAAACTATGCGATTTTGTCAGCATAGGAAATTCCTGCTGTGGGTATTTTCCTCATTAAATCATATAAAGCCAGTCTGTTACTTAGAAGGAAAGTCTTGGGGGTTGCCTGAGCCACATGGAATTGAAGAGATACCAGTGTGGCACAGTGGGAAAAGAGCTAGATTTAGATTTCAAGCTCATGATGTTAAATCCCAGCCCTGCTACTTCCTAACTGTGTGATCATGAGCAAATCATGCAATCTCTCTTGTTTTTCTAATTTGTAAAATGAAGGGGTTTTATTCAATGACTCCTAAAATCTTCTCCAGCTCCTATGATGCCACAATATTATGACTTAGATTGAGAATTTAGTTCTGCAAGTTACTACCCATCTGACCTATAATCCCAAGTGATCCTGAATAATTTGAACCCAGGGCTCCCTGCTTCTAAGACTAGCATGCTCCAGTATATGAAATATAAATAGAAGGAAATTTAAAGTACTATACAAAGGGATTATTGTTTTAACTAGATCATCTTGAGACTGTTCTAGGATTATCCCAGGGGAATTCTTTATAGAACAATTCTGACTGGATTGTCCAGAGAAAGTGACCTTCCATGGAATGAGGTATCAGAACATGTGATGTCAGTTCTCTATGCTATAGAACTCTTTATAACCTCAAATTCAGCAGGGCTCAGAGGAAACTCCAGAATTTCCTCTCCAGACCATCTGTTGGTAGAACTGTGAAGTGGTCTAATCATTCTAGAGAATAACTTGGAACTATGCCCAAAGGACTGCAAAACTCCATTTACCCTGTGACCCAGCAATACTTTTACTAGGTCTATATCTAAAAGAGATTAAAGAAAAAGTGAAAGGACCCATATGTATATTTATAGCAGTTCTTGTGGTGGCAAAGAATTGGAAATTGAGGGCATGCCCATCAATAGGGGAATGACTGAACAAGTTGTGGTATATAATTGTGATGAAATACTATTGTGTTGTAAGAAATGATGAAAGGGATAGTTTCAGAAAAGCCTGGGAAGACGTATATGACTTGATGCAAAGTGAAATGAGCAGAACCATTCCTTACTGTGTACACAGTAAGAACAATATTGTAATAAGAATAAAATGTGAAGCACTTAGCTACTCTGATCAATAAAATGATCCATGAGAATACTAAGGGACTCATGATGAAAAATGCTATTGGCTTCCAGAGAGAGAACTGATGAATTCTGCGTGTAGATTGGATTATATTTTTCGCTTTGTTTTTCTTCTTTTCTTAACATAGCTAACAAGAAAATGTTTTGCATGACTTCACATTTATAATGGTTATTGTATTGCTTGTCTTCTCAATGGGTGGGGGAGGAATTTAAGGGAAGGAGAGAAATTTGTAACAAAATAAAAAAAGAAAGTAATTGACAGATAAAAGAGTGAATCCCCTGTGGTATAGAGGCAAGATAGCTATGGACTCAGGGTATAACTAATTCTGGACATCAAATATTGGGCAAGAAAATGGATTATACAAGGAGATAAAGAGGAAGAGGGAAAATGCAGAGGTGTGACTTACTATGGCATGTGTTCTTTTTGCATGTGCCTCCCTGCTATTGTATTCTGTGCCTGCTTTTCTTACAGATGCCATCTGTATTTGTGGGACAGTTCACTCTGGGTTTTGAGGGAAAGGAATGTTTTATGACTGCTGTTTTTACTATACCTTATTAGTAAATATCTTTGCTAAGAGCTTAAAAAAGTATGACAAAGGGATCCCTGGGGGTCTACCACAAAACTATTTTAATAGCAATAATAATAGGGTACATTTATATGTAGCCTTAATGTTTTCATTGCACTTTACAAACATCTAATTTTATCTTTACAATTACTCTGAGAGGTAGGTATTATTATCTTCATTTTAGAGATGAGAAAACAGAGACAGAGAGAAATTAAGCAACTTGCTCATGGTCACACAGCTAGTAAATTCTTAGGCTGGATTTGAACTTAGGTCTTCCTAACTTCGGGCCCAGTACTCCATCTATTGTTCTACCTAATTGCCTCTATTTTCATAGTAATACTAAGACATTTAAATTTCTAATACAATAAATACCAATAGATTTAACCCATAGAAATTAAAGCACTTTGGGAGCATTCTCAATAATTTTTCAGAGTGTTAGGGGATCCTGACACCAAAAAGTTTAAGAACTAATGATGTTAATGGAATAATAGTCACTTAATCTTTCAGGAAAACCTCTGAAGAATCATTATCCTAAAACCACTCAATCCCTCTTTGGCCACTCCTCTCAAAAGTTCTCTACCTGCTTGGTTACTGGGTCTGATATCATAAAAGACATTGTTTGTTTGATTAACACCCCATCCTTTAAAAGATTGGGAGAAGGCCATATCTTTAGGAGACATGAGGCATTTTTCATTCTAAGTCTGGTTACCACTCTCAATTCATTTTCTGGGCTCTTAGCTTTCATTTTTGACTTTTTAACCACTTTTCTGAAACAAAGTAGTCCATCAGACAGTCAACAAGCATTTTTTAAGTACCTATTCCATGCAAGGCATTGTGCTAAGCCCTGGGGATGCAAAGAGAGGTAAAAGACAGTCTTTGCTCTCAAGAAGTTCACTGTCTAATGGGGGAAGCAACATTTGAACAACTACATACAAACAAGATATAGACAAGATAAATTGGAGATAATCTCAGTGGGGACACACTAGGAGACTGGAGAAGGCTTCTAAGATATAGCCTAAGAGAAGGCATGAGGGAAAGAATTTAGCAGAGGACATTGTTTCCTGAGAAATTTGGTTAAGTACTAATAAAGTTTGCTTCTTCAGGTCAATCTGGAAAGGAATTTAAACAGGAAAATATGTATTTATTAATATTTTCAGTTGAACTGAAAAAGGTTTTTTTTTTAACATACTTCTACTTTAATATACTTCTGCCTGTTTAGTAAATGCAAGTCTATTTCTTGAATAAACATAGAAGTTAGCCTTTACAAATAGATCCCATTCCTGTCAATGGCTCAGATAGACAAGCTAGGGGTGGGGTGGGGAATGGAGGAGAGGGCTGTCCTTGCACAAGATCTACCCAAACCATGAAATTGCCAATGTACAAAGCCAGTGCCAGAGTGTGTCAAAAGCTCAGGCAACTGCCCAGTATAACTATATACAATTACTGCATCTGTGAAGCAATTGAAAATAAATGTAAGAAACAATGAAAATGTTTACTAATGCTCTTGATCAGGATGGAACAGCTAATTTATTTTGGAAGAGGCAGAGAGTAGACATATAAAATCTTTGGAGTTAATTTTATGTATAGCAACCAGTGGGTAAGGTTATGGACCCAGGGGAGTTCTGCCTACACAGTGGTCCCACATTTATGTATCTACCTTTCCTCACACGTGAGTTTGTGTAACTCCCTGTAATTTTTTCCATGGTATTTGGATTCTAGGTGTTTTGCCCTGCAAACTTGCCTTTCTCTAAAATCCCACTGGGGCAGTTACAGGGCACAGTACATAGAGCACTGGGCTTGGAAATTGTAAGACTCATCTTTGTGAATTCAAATCTGGCCTCAGACACTTACTAGCTGTGTGACCCTGGTCAAGTCATTTAACCTTGTTTGCATCAGTTTCCTCGTCTGTAAAATGAGCTGGAGAAGGAAATGGCAAACCGCTTCAGTGTCTGTGCCAAGAAAACCTCAAATGGGATCATGGCAAGTTGGACATGACTGAAACATGATTGAGCAACAACAAAATCCTGTAATACTTACCATCTATAGTAATCAGTCAGCCCTTAGTACAGATCACCTGGTGTATTAGATATATTCTATTTATATTAGTCTTTCCTCCCTAATAATATAATAAACTCTATTAAGGCAAGGACTGTCTTACACACACACACACACACACACACACACACACACACGCGTGAATGATACACAGAGAGATATATTTGGTATCTCTCACAGTTCCTAACTCATAGTAAGCGCTCAATAAATACTTGATTTTCTGAACTCAAGCAAGCATCAAAAGGTCCAACCAGAGAAATGGATGATCCAGTTGTATGCTCCTGTACAGATCCCAGACCTATGACAGGGAGGTCAGCAGAGATTCTTCTCCCAGCTGGCGATGATGCTCAGTCCAGATGCACAAGCCTCTAGGAGAGCAAGGAGCCAGCTGTTCCTAAAATCCTTTAGGAGCCCTGCTAGAGGAGGAGCAGTGTATTTCAGCATTGCGTGCTCCTCACCAGAGGTGCTTTACCAGGACAGGCTCTGCTTTCTCACCCCTGTCTCCTGGGAGAAAGAAAACCATCAAGGAAGTGAGGAAGCTGCTTTCTCTCTGCCTTGGTAGATGATTGATGATGCGATTAAGTTGTAATTTGCAACTCTGGTTGAGTTATGAACTTTCATAACTTTGTAATAATCTTTCCTTCTGTAGTTTCTCCCAGCTGAGGATTGTCGATCACTTTGTGAAATTCCCTGGATTGGCATTCAAGATGGGTTACAAACATGGCTCTAACTTCCTGTCCTTCTTTAACTGATTGAGAGAGAGAGAGAGAGAGAGAGAGAGAGAGAGAGAGAGAGAGAGAGAGAGAGACAGAGAGAGAGAGAGAGAGACAGAGAGAGAGAGAAAAACAGCATCTCTCTATGTCATCTAGGTAAAAAGCTCAGTGGATATTCATTGGCCAGATCCCACTTACCAATTGACTCTGACCAGCTCTGTTTCTAACTGGGGCCAATTCACCCCTCCTTAGGCAGCCAAGAGGCCCTTTGCTTCTGGGTACTCACTATATATGGGACAAACTTCATGTGGACACCTGATCAACATAGCCCGTGGCAACTCACAGCTCCTGAGCTCTAGAGATCTACCAGCTTCAGCCTCTCTATTAATTGGGAATTACAGATGTATACCACCACACCTTGAAGTTTCCCTACTTGAAACATTTGCTCCCACCAGACTGGTCTCCCTCCCACCTCCTCAACCAACATACCTTCGGCATCTTTGCTTCAGTACCTTTCTTTGCTCAGGCTGTTTCTCTTGCTTGGAATACCCTCCAAATTCTCCTAGTTGAAATCGTACCAGTCCTTCAGGACTCAGAGCAAATCTCACTTTCTATTAAGCTTGAATTGTCCACCCCAGCCCATGATGATCCCTCACTCTACTAAACTCCTATAGAAGGTATTCCATATTATTCAATTCACTTTAATACAACAAAAATATATTAAGCATTTACTATGTACAGGGCACTAGGTTAGGTACTGGGTAAGATACATTTTGATATACATCGTTGCTGCCCTCATGACACTTACCATTAGATAAATATTACATGTAATACATGTTAAGTGCATTATATGAGTTTGTAGAATTTAGAATTGAAAGGTAACTTACAGATCCTGTCATCCTGCTGACTCCCTCATTGTCCAAATGAGGGAATAAAGACACAGAAGATTAAAGTGACATACTTCAAGTCACAGAGCTAGGGAAAAAGGAGCAAAGTCAGAATTTGAATCTTAATTGTCTGATTCAGAAACTAGTGTTCTTTTTTTATTATATTTACATATATTTATTATGTTGTCTTTATATGTGTATTTATTGTCTTTATATATTTATTGTATTGTCTTTCTACTGGTAAGTGCTTTAAGTGATAAGTAAACACTATGTAAGCTGAGTTTTATGATGATGATGATGATGATGATGACCATGATGATAATGATGATGCAAACAGTGTTGGGTGATATTTGAGGGGGAAAACTCTACTTGTATTGTTAGATTTCTTGTTACTGTGTTCATCTCCCAGAAAAGCCTGTTAGCCCCTTGAAGACAGGACTTATACTCTTCTTTATCCCCCACAATGTCAAGAACAAAGTTGAGTATGCACTAGGCATTTAATAAATGCTTTTTGGTTGATTGATGACTAAAGATAAAGACTACAGAAGCTTGTAGTTCAGCTAGATCCCAATACTAGCCTTGTTGCATGAACTACACCACCATATATTCTGGGCTAAAATGAAATGAGAAATTTTCCTTATCAATATTCAAATTTCCATAAATAAAGTCAAGAATAGAGAGGCAAAGGGTAGGATCAGGCTCAATCTAGAATCTGCTCTGAGGCTTCTTGGATCCTGATATTTATCCCCATAGATCACAGATGACAATTCATCTGTGTAGAGGTGGTAAAGAATTGCCCGAAACTCAGAGAGGTGAAATGATTTGTCCATGGAGTTAGTGTCAGAGGTGTGATGTAAGACCAGATATCTTAGGCTCAAGGTGCAGGACTCTATTCAGTATTCTTTTCATGTCTATATAGTTGAGGAGAATAATTTAACACATTGGATTCATGCCCTTATTACATTAATAAACAGAACGTGGACAATTTTCCAACCTTTCACATCTATGTTGTCTGCCCCACTTCCCCTAATCCCAAATCCCAACTTCTCTTGTCTGAATGGAAATCTTCTTTCTTTTCAGTGGCCTCTCCATCTTTTAATCATCATTAGCAACATTACAGACCATGTCATGCTGGTATTCACTGAATTTTAGACATGAAGTTTTCCTCCAGGGGTGGAGAATCGCTGTGGTTTTCCCTGCTTTGAATAGTGAACTTGAAGTATTTTGATACTCCTCTTCTCATTTCAGCCTCCATTGCTTCTGTCGCTTCAGGTCCTGGACATATCAACAGATGGGATAGAAAGTTGAATAGGCTCACAGTTGAGTCCTCTCTTATATTGGCATAGTGCTCTTAAGTTTCCCGATTTCTCCTTCATCCCTAATATCATTTGTTCTTCACTACATGCTTATTATGTAGGCAGAACATCCACCATCATCCTCATTTTGCAGGTGATGAAATTAAGATCTACTGAAGGGAAATCATTTTCCCAAGTCATGGTTTCCCAATCACCAATTGTCCCAAGATCACTGGGAGAGTTAGTTGTTGAGTTGAATGTTAACTCTGGGTCTTCTCACTCCAGATCCCAAGATCTTTCTATACCAGGGTTGGGGAACCCGCAGCCTTGCACATGGCCCTCTAGTTCCTCAAGTGCGGCTCTTTGGCTGAATCTAAACTTCACAGAACAAATCCCCTTAATAAAGGCCACTTGTGGCCTCAAGACTGCAGGTTTCCCCCTCCTGGTCTAGATGCTCTCACATATCCTTTTCAGCTGTGCTTAGTTGTTATGTACCTCACTCCCTTTCATTTCATCCCTTTCTTAGTCAGGTATGTGGTGGCTAGTGGTTTCTCTTAGAAGAAACAAGCATGTGGACCCTTGCTCACTTCAGCAGGATGTTGCCAGGTAGGCAAGGCTATGTTCTTGCTCAGCTACTCTGAGTCAACTGAATTATTAGACATTTCCAGCTTCCCTTTCGGTGGATTTTTGTTTAATTAGAAAATAGATGATTTTTGGATGACATGATGGTGTTAGGCTGGCTGGCTTCAGGTTTTCTGTACTTCATGATGACACCCTTCTATTAAGGGAATTTGTTCTGTGAAGTATGGATCCAGTCAAAGGGCTTCACTTGCGTACCTAGAGGGACACTGTGGCTTCGAGGCCACAGGTTCCACACCGCTCATCTAGCTAGACCAAACACCTCATTTCATAGGTGAAGTAATGTCGGCTTTTAAAGCTTCACTTCTCCCTTTCAGAGCTTTAGTTTTGTCATCTTTAACACTAGAGTCATGAATTAGAAGACCTTTAGATTCGATTAATAAGAATTCCCTTCTGTTATTCATCAGACAAATTAATTATTAATTATTTATCTTTTTTGACCATTAGGAAGTGAAATTTTTCTTCCATCTGCTCTATGTGTATGTGTAGGTGGGGTATTGTTGTTCTTGGTGGCTTTTCTACCGCTCTTCCCCATTATTTTATGATTATAAATGATTTGTCTGAGATCACATTACCACTTAGCAGCTGAGCCAGAGGAAGAACCTGTGTCCTCTGACTCCAAATCTAAAGTTCTTTCCGTTTCTTGGAAAAAAAGAATGTAACCTTCAAAGCATGGCTTATATTCATGTCAACAATTAACTACTACATACGGATGCAGTCAATTAAGTTAGGTTAAGTGTGGAACAGATTGGCCAGAACCTCCCTCTGTTTGTACCTCAAACAAATTGCTTGTTTTATTATTTACTAGAGATTCCTGCTTTCATTTTAGGCCTTTATTGACCAGTAGTTAATGAATTTGTTATTAGACCTGCTGTGTGAGTATGCCTGTCTACTGTGGGTATTAATGATGAATGGGAATTAGGGATTAGAATGGCCTCATTTACACAGTGACATTTGACTCCCTTGGGATCTTATGTGTACTTGACCTTGAAGTAAGTTATAGTCATAAATAACAGGACTGGAAGAAAACTGAGAGATCATCTAGTATAGGGGTTCTTGACTTTCTTTGTGTCATGTACCCTCTACAAGGTTGGTAAAACCTATGTACTCCATCTCAGAATAATTTCTTTAGATGCATAATATAAAATACATAGGATTATAAGGAAAACTAATGATATTGAAGTTCCAGATTCACAGACCCCAGGATGAGAACCTGGAGCATATACTACTCCCTTCTTATTTTATAGATGAGGAAACTGAGACTCTACACAGGTGAAGGGACTTGCCTAAGATTACATAGTAATTGGAAGAATTCATTTATCTTAAGTCTAAATTTTGTTGTTGTTCAGTTGTTCAGACTCTCTGTGACCCATGTGGGGTTTTCTTGGCAAAGATGCTGGAATGGTTTGTCATTTCGCCTCTCCAGCTTATTTTACAGATGAAGAAACTAAGGCAAACAGGATTAAGTGACTTGCCAAGAGTCACATTGCTAGTAAGTGTCTGAGGCTAGATTTGAACTCAGGTCCTTCTGACTCCAGGGCTGGCACTTCATCCGCTGTGCCATCTAGCTACCCCAAATCTAAGTTTAGGGAGTCTTTATACCATGCTCTGCCACCTGCCCATGATGTAAGTATCTGGTACAAGTGGTACTGTTGGTGGAGAATCACTCCTCCACTGTGACATGACTTCACAGGCCGAAATATCCCCTAAATTGCTAGGCTAAATACTCACCCAATGCTACCTCTCTGTAGTTGCAACAGAGTTCAAGTCAGCCAACAACATCACCTTCTAGTATTTGGATGGAGCCCCAAAATATTGCCACTGACAAATAATTCATAGCTAGAATTTGACCCTTAGCCAACTTGTAGCTATAAGCAAAGACTTTGTATCATCTATGTCAGATACTGTGCTAAACAATGAATTTCGAAGATATACATAAAACAGTCTGCTAGTGATGTGCTTACACTCTACTAAGAGAGATAATATGTACATATATAAGTATATATAGATGACATATGTGCAGAACAAATGTAAGGTAAATAGAAGGTTGTTAGGGAGGGCACTAGCAGTTGGGTGCATCAGGAAAGGTCTTATATAGAGGGTAGTTCCTGAGTTGTGAAGTTAGGGCTTCTATGAGGTGAAGGCAGGGAGGGAGTATATTCTTGGTATGGGGAATGGCCAATACAAAGGCATGGAGATGGGAGATACAGTGCTGCATGTGACCTACTCTAGAGATTTGGTTGGATTGTAGAGTGTAGGAAGTGGCGTAATCTAAAGATAGGGTGGACTCAGGTTTTGAATAGTTTTAAAAGTCAAGCAGAAAAGTTTGCATCTTATGCTAGAGATGATAAGCGGCCACCAGAGCATACTGACTCCAGGAAATGACTTGGGTCAGACATGCTTTGTAGCAAAACCATCTTGGTAAAAATAAACTAGGGAAGGTCACATCACACATTTCATAGTGTCATTTTCTTCATTTGTAAAATGGTATATTGTGAGGAAGACATTTCATAGAGTCAAACTATTACTAAGAGATGATGAACTCAGGCAACTCAATATGCCATAAAGAAGTGGGTGGTAACACTTTTTATTTCTTGAATCCCTTTCAACAACAACCACAAAATGTGTTGTGAACCTCCAAGATATTTTAATACTCTACTCATAATAGTCTTTTAGATTTGGTCATTAAGTACCTACAATAACTATAGTGATAACTTTTGCCCAAAGAAGCTCTGAAGTAAAACTTACATTGTTATTTATTCTACCTATAATTATGAAAACTCTAAGTATGAAATTATAATACTCTAATTATGAAAATAATTATAAATATTTTATGTGGGACATTCTCTAAGAAGTAAAAGAAATAATCCAGCAAGACTCCAGGTACTTACTATTATCTCTAAGGTTTCATATTATATTTTTTGTTTTAAAATTTTGTTGAACATAAATAACATCTTAATGAACAAAGTTACAACTTGGGTGATGTTTAACATAATCATATATAAACTTAATTTTGATGTTGGACTATTTTAGTTCAACAAAGGTTTGCAATATTTGGCTCAACATTCAATAAATACAGTCTTAAACCTAGTTCTTCATCAAGTTTATTTCTGTATTTTGACTGAAGAATAGATTGAAAATCTCACTCACACAAATATGTGGTAAAAATTGGTAGGAGAATTTTACAAGTTCTCTTCTTGAAAGATAGAAAGTCATTGTTTATTTTTAGCTACCTAGACAATTGACAAAAATGAATAGCTAGTTACAGTACAAAACATTTCCTTTCCTAATAGCTAATGATAAGTTCTATATTAAATGAGATATGTACTTAAGTTTCATTTATGTATATTGCTTCATTTTAAAGCTTATACGTAAACTAGTCTTTGTAAGGAAAGAGGTTTCTTTAGAAGTGACCTTTTTCTCTTCCAAAATCGGTACACTCTCACAGAAACGCTATTGAACAAGTAACCAGTGTTGTCAACCAGTTCATTTGAAAATCTGCTAGATAGAAGAAGAGTAATATAAATGGAATATAAGATTAAATCAGAAAAGAGCTTTAATATTGCAGTGAGAGGCAATATGAAGTTTGTTTCTGTAGGATATTTGTGATGGTCCATGATGGTATCAGGATGGCTTATAATGCACATATCCAGCAATTGTGGTTCTTATCTAGCCTGACATTTGTGCTGCAAGAATGCAAATGTTCATAACAGCTTGATCACATGATAATATAGCTGATGAGATATAATTTTAGGGCAATGGTTTAGAAAGAGGGAGCTACTCTAGTGTAGTCTATAGAACACAAATGAAAGTGCATACGTGTCTGATTATCTCTTGAGAATTGGTTTGTGCTCAAATGTCAAATCTTTGTGGTTTGGAAACAATTTGAAGAGAGGCTGAGGAGCTACAAGAATATCTTGCACTTGGTAGGGGTCAGGATTTGCTTTAACAAAGACCAAAATTGTTTTGCATATGATCATGACATTTTGAATCACTGCAGAAATAAACCTATAATGTTTTAAATATGCACATGCTTGTTGTCACAGAGAAAAGTATATTTGTAACATGACTGGGCAAATTTTTTCCAGCTAAGGTGCCATTAAACACACACACATATGCATATATGTGTGTACATATACACATATATACATTTATGCATATATACACAACTATATTTATCTATAATGTGTGTATATATGTATACACATACACACACACACACACACACACACACACACACACACACACACCACACACACACACACACACACACACCCCTTGGACCATCATCAGTCAATGTTCTACAGGAAAGAGCACTGAATTGGTGCTGCCAAGACCTGGACTCTATCGTGCTTCTCATTCTCTAATAGACTCTGTGACTTTGGAAATCATTGAAATTTTCTGGGCCTCAGGTTCCAAATCTATAAAAAGGGGTAAAAGGAGTGAAGGGGAAATAACTTAAAGGCTTATGGTAACCAATAGGTGTGGCAGCTAGTGAATGTGAAATCTAGATTTTTCATGAAACTTTGACTAAGATTGTCCTTCCAGGAAAGTCCTCAGAGAACTTGTGCTGAGCTTTAAAGGAAGCTAAGGATTTTAAGAGGTAGGTAAAGAAGGAGTGCATTCTAGGTATGGGGGAAAGTCTGTGCAAATGCCCACAGATGGGAGGTGGAATTTTATGTGTGAGAAATAACAAGTAAACTAATTGCCTGGGATATCAAGTTGGTGAAAGGAAATATTATATAATAAGCCTGGATGGGTTGGTTGGAGCCAGCTTATGAAAAGTTTTAAATGCCAAAGGAGTAAACATTTTATAGCACAGTTCTTGATAAGGCAGAACATATTCTCTCCTTAGCAATTTATTGTATTGTTCCTGGAGACTCTCCTGGTTCTTGGAGAGGGGTGGAGGGGAAAAGAAGAAGAAGGGATAAAGTCAGGAGCCCCAGCAATAAATAATTATTGATGCACCTCCTCTGGAAAGCTCTTCTGAATTGACTTTGTTCTCCAGCACCATAATAATTTCTTTATTCTGCATCTTGTCAGTATTCACATATTCAATAGGCAGTAGATTATTATGTATTTGTTGACATATTGCTTTGTGTTTTTTCTCAGGTCATCTTGTGGGGCTATACACACACAATCCTATTTTTTTGTATAATGAACATACATACATACGTGTATGTGCATACAATATTATACAGAAAAATAAGCCAGTCTCCATCCCTAAGAAGTTAAACTCCTTATTTTTAAATGTAATATTTATTAATAGCTCACTTTTATATAACATCTTTATAATTAACATCTGTATATCCATTATCTGATTTAAGCTTTGTGAGATGTTGCTGAGGTAAAAATGATGAATGTTCTTATCTCCATTTTCCAGATGAGAAAAGTGAGTCACAGAGAAATAAAGTAACATGCCCAAGGTTCACACACCTAGTATAGTGGCAGGACCAGGAATAGAATTCCAATTTTCTGACTCCTGGTCCAGTGCTCTTTGCACTATACCGCACTGCCTTGATATCCCCCTGGATGAGATTTTAGAAGTTCTCAAAACTTCTCATGAGCTGATGTCAACCTCTCTTAAAGGAGGCAGTTTAATGTCTGTTTTCATATCTGGAAGGGAGATGTGTGAACCGAGGGTTGGTCAAAGATAGGGTTGAATAACTCCTTAACACCAACTCCCACTCTAAGCAGAGGACTCAACCAACCAAGGTGAAAAGACTGAGAACCTGGTAAATCTTCATGTAAATAAAAGTGCTATTTTTCATACAGCTTATTTATAGTGGTTTCCATGTGCTACATTTTTTGGGAAATATATGTTCTTGTCACCAAACTTCAGAGGAAGTAAATGAGTTTGAACCACACGAGTAGGTTTAAATGCCAGCCTGAAATTTAGTAAACTGCTTTGTGCTCTCTTCTTCTTCTTCATTAAAACTGTGCCATTTTTCTCTGTCTTTTGAGGTAGTTTACCATAAGGTTGGGGAGAGAGGGAGAGAAGGAAGGTGGGAGGGTGGGAAGGAAAAGTAAAAAGAGAGAGAGAGAGAGAGAGAGAGAGAGAGAGAGAGAGAGAGAGAGAGAGAGAGAGAGAGAGAGAGAGAGAGAGAGAGAGAGAGAAATAATATTGAATGCAGGATGATGGGACTTTCTTATCTGGCCATCTGTAAGCACAGTCTTCAGGTAGAGAGGTATATAAAAACTAAATAACTTGAGCCACTTCCCCCCCCGCCTTTTTAGGCAACTGGGGTTAAGTGACTTGCCTAGGGTCACACAGCTAGTAAGTATCAAGTGTTTGGTCTGAGGCTGAATTAGAACTCAGGTCCTCCTGACTTCAGGGCTAGTGCTCTATCTACTGCACTACCTAGCTGCCCCCCCCCCCATAAGCCATTTCTTTAGCCATTCTTTTTTGGTCCTATAATGCAGAGATTCATACCCTATTTGGAGTTACAGCTCCCACTCCTGGTTGGCTTGATTTCATTAGATTTTTTTCTGGAAATTCTTGGTTTAGTGGAAAGAGCACTGATCTAGCAGTGGGACACAGGGACTTATGGCCCCTTTGGTTGGTTAAGTGACACTGGCCTCCTTTCTCTTCCTTGTATAAGATACTCTATCTCCCAACTCCACAGATTTTCACTGGATGTCCTCCATCTCCAGAATTTAGTCCCTCTTCATTTCCATTTGCTGGATTCCTTCAAGTCCTGGCTAAAATCTCCATTTTCTACAGGAAGCCTTCTTGATCTCCCTTACTGCCTGTTTAACCATCTATCAATTGGGAAATGACTTGTATTCTTATAAATTTGTGAAGTCAACTCTTCTGCATGCATCTGCTACATATTTAAGCATGAATATTAAGAATTAATCCATAATATTGTTATGGGAGAAATATCTTCTCTTTAAGTTCATGTAGTAGGTAACTGCTGACAAATTTATATTTACCACAATATAGAAATTATAGAGGTAAAAACCTAGGTTTTATTATTATGCCCAAGCATAGATTAAGCCCTCAGAGAAAACCTGAACCCTGATTAGGACTTTCACAAATCCTCTTATAGGCAAAATTATGTCACAGTGACGAGAAATAATTCTTTTACATATTGCAATCTTGTACATTCCTCTTAGGCCATTAACAGGTAAAGATAGATCCATAATCCTGTACTTCTTTCAATGTTATGAAAGTTGAGCAAATTTAGTTAAACACAGTCATAATCTCAAACATCCTTAAAGGAAACAAACCTCACCAAACAAATTCTATAGGTAAATTAAGTCAGGTTACAGATTAAATCACATTTAAAGAGTTCTAAAAATAGGCTGATTGAGGAGGAGGATTTACACGTTGTCAAGGAGTCAGGAACAATTGAGATTCTTCTGTTGGCTTCTTAGCTAAAAATGTTTAGGACTCTAAGTAAATTTTGTCATCCCATGGTACAGGTTTTGGTCATGTAAAGCTAATATTAACTAAAATTTGCAGGAGAAATGACCTTAGTCCCAAATAACGAAAAGGAAATAAAATTACCATATTAATATGAAGCCAAATAATATTATTCCCTTCAATCAAATTGATGCTCAAAACCACTCTGTGAAGCTAATCTTCCTAATATATTTTTATATTATTCCTTTACTCAAAAACCTTCAGTAGCTGCCTATTACTAATGGCATAAAATTTAAGCTCTTAATCCTGGCAATTCAAGACCCTCTGCCACTTGGCTTTACTTTGCCTGTTTCATCTTATCTATTCTTCTTATTCTCTCTCACGTATTGTTCTCTGTGCCCTATTCTTGGCTTGCTCTATCTCCTTTCCATTTATTTCTTCCATCATGTCCTTCATTAGATTCTTCTCTCCATGTCTGATAATTGGTGTCTTTCCCTCACCTCTAGGTATGCTTAGATGATACCTCCTCAACAAAGCATTTCTCAGCTCTCCTGGAAGAAAATGACCTTTTCCTCTTCAAATCACTGCACTTTGACCATTTTACATAGGAAGAAACTGAGACCCAAGGAGGTTAAGTGACTTGTCTAGAGGTATATAGGTAGTAAGTATCAAGGGTACTCACACAGTGAGTATCTGAGGCAAGATCTGAACTCAGGTTCCCCAAACTCTAACTTCACTTCTCTATCCACTATACCACCTAGCTGCTTTAATTAAGTTAAATTCCAGTTTGAACTGGTTCACTAGATGTTTGTGGATTTGTTTTGAAAATAATGTGGTTTACATTCTGGACAGCAATTTGGAACCAGGCATAAAGAGCAATCAAACTGTGCATACCTTTGATCCAGCAATGCCACTACTAGATTTGTATCCCAAAGAGATCATAAAAAAGGGAAAAAGACCTATGTGCATAAAATATTTATAGCAGCTCTTTTTTTGTGGTGGCTAAGAATCAGAAATAAAGAGGATGCCAATCAATTGAGGAATCTCTGAACAAGTTGTGGTGTTATCATTGTGATGGAATACTGCTGTGCTATAAGAAATGATGCATAGGATGCTTTCAGAAAAACCTGGAAAGACTTACATGAACTGATACAAAATGAAGTGAGTGGAACCAGGAGCACATTGTACACAGTAACAGCAACACTATGCAATGAAAACTGTGAGTGACTTAGCTATTCTCAGCAATACAATGATCCAAGACAATCCCAAAGGACTCATGATGAAACATGCTATTAGCCTCCAGAGAAAGAACTGATAGTCTGAATACAAACTGAAGCATACTATTTTCTTCCTTCCTTCCTTTCTTTTCTTTGTTATGTGATATGAAAGGAGGACCAGGTGAAAATGTTCATCATTGAGTGGAGGGCAAGAGGTTGGATATCACACTGGAGGCGAGTGCAATATGAAATATTGCAGATGGTGAGAGGGGAGGCCCCACTTCATAACTCTTCTTCCTTCCAAAGGCTGGATAGTAAGTATCAGTACACAGTAATAGGTACTGTGCTAGGTAGATTGGGTGTGTGTATAAATGCAAAAGTAAAATAGTCCTTACTCAAATGGGCTAAGCAATGTCACCTGCAACTAAGTGAGGCACTTCACGGGAGAGTGCAAAATGAAGAGACGTGGGTCAGTGAAGAGTGAGCCATTTAGTAATCTGAGGGTCCAGTTTAAATAGTAAAAGCTAACAATCACTCTCGAAGCATTACCATGAGTCTTACGTGACTAACCCCAGCCCTAATGTGCTACTTTAATTATACACACCTGCTTGTTATCAAGGTTCAAGGATTGTTCAGAGTGTTCTAACACCTCCCAGGCATGGGAGATTGGTGAGCCAAACATTCTGAGTAAGTGAGCCCTTAAGGGTAGGAAAAGGAACAAGTCAAGCTCTGACCTAAATTCCTTATCCCCTATTACACTCCTCAGCTCTGGCCCTCAACAAGGCAACTCATATCTCTGGGGACTGGAGGGTTAGGGAAGGGTGTTTTAGCCTTGACTGACACAAGGATGGTGAGTACATCCATAAAGAGCTAGTGTCATGACATTTCATGAGCAATGGTGGCCTTATTCATTTTTTTCCTTCCTTCCTTTTCTCCTTGCTTCCTTTCTTCCTTCCCTCCCTCTCTTCCCTCCTTCTCCCTTCCTTTCTTCTTTCTTTCTTCCTTCCTTTCTTTCTCTCTCTCCCTGTCCCTCTCCCTCTCTCTTTCCCTCTCTCTTTCTTTCTTCCTTTCACAAGAGATAGAAGGGGAAGTGGAAATATGGGCTGGAATGGATGCATGGGATATGAAGAATGGTCTGGGGACCTGCTAGATATAGTGGATAGTGAGTTTGAACTTACTAAAGGGATCAACTTACCTAGGGAGAGGAACTTAGACATAGTGTCATGGATAAGGATAGGAGATAAGAACTAGACCTGTGATTTCATTGGTATAGAGAACTACTGGAAGAGGAAACGTCTTCCACAAATGTAGGTTAGCACTTTCTTTTCAAATCACAGTCTTAGAGAGCTGCCTAGAACACTGAAAAATTAAGTGAGCTGCCCACAGTCACACAGTCAGTGTGCATTAGAAGCGGTACTTGAACTTAGGTTTTGTCAACTTTGAGGTCAACTCTTTATTTACTATGACACTTTGCCTTTCTGTTATATAGAGACATATGTGATGTGTATGTGTGTATGTAAAGTTAAAATCTCATGTATAGAAAACACATATAACAATCTACATAATAATATATATCACATGTGGTATACACATATACATATATGTACTATCCATGTATACACATATATCTATTTATTTATCTATATTTATCCATGTAACAAGGTGCTTGCTTTATATACATATATATATATACATATATATATACATATATATATACATATATATATACATATATATATACATATATACATATATATACATACATATATGTATACATACATACATACATACATATATACATACATACATACATATATACATATATATCTATATCTATATCTATATATATATCTATATATCTATATATCTATATATATAGATATATATATATATATGAAATAGAATAATTCCACTATACCATTGCACATGGTTGGTAAGACAACCATTACTGAGAAACAGAGAAAATGAGGCATGGGAAGTGACCTGACTCAACAACCTGGTGAACGAGAAGCAAAGCCACAGGAAGAGAGAAAACAAAGTCCAGGCTGGTGCTGTTGGATTCAGCACATGATTGGAAGCAAATAGCCCTTTAGTCACCAGATAGGGAGCAATCATCCTGTAGCTCTGAGCAGCCAGGTTTCTGAGCCACTTGGTATTTAATAAGCAATGTGATGACAAATAAAATAACTATTAATAAAGGTACTTCACCGAATTGATTTTAGACTCATTATACTTTTCTTTACCTTATTTCACACTCCATTTAGAATGCTCTCTCTTTTCCCCCCCTTTAATGGCACAGGCAAACCTGGCCCCTGATAAAGTGTAGTGGTATAGATTTAAAGCAGTGTCTGTCTTAAGTGAAAAGAAGCCATTGTCTTAGGGAGAGGTTTTCAGGCAATCTGGGGCATAAATCTGCCCTCTGTGGTGGTCTAATTGATTCAGCTAGTCAGCTGGTAGCTGGAATACAGCAACTCGAGCAACAGGCCCTAAGGGATGAGGTTTCAAGAACTTTTATATGGTTAAACCTTGGTGGAGATTGAATGCAGCTTGAGTGGGAAGGATGAGGCCATGCAGGAAGTCCTTGGCTGAAAGAACAAGAAAATGGAGACATGGCCCAAGGCAGGGCTGACCCAGGAAGATGCTGTAAAATGGGACAAGTGATCTTTACCACACCTCCTCCTTAAACCTCCCTTTCTGGGCCCCTTTCCTCCTTCTTTGGTTCAACCTCCTCTACTCCTACCTCTGAGATCCTCTTCCTCATTCCTCCATACAAACTTTCTAAACCTGTTTTCAGAGCCAAGAGTCAGAAGGATGTGTCCTGGGAGTCCATACCTGCATGAAAACTATGAGGAAGGTTTTGTGAATCCCCATAAACTTAGCATTGACATCTACCTTAATCCTCTTAAGCTAGGAGGTTGAGAACTCTGTTTAACATTAAACCCAGTCAGGACTGAGGGAAGAAAAAACACTGGCTTAGTTTTATGGCTCTAGCAGGGTCGACCAATTGATGGGTAGAATCCAGCTATTGCGGGACAAGGACTGCAAATTTGCTCCCTTTTATCCTATAATTCCTTTTGTGTTTTTTTCCCCTTGGTTTTCCTAAGAAAGATCCTTTTAAAATTCCATTAATATTCCATTCATTAACTGCCATTTATGTGCTTTGGGGACAGAAAGAACAAAATTAAACTGTCCCTTCCTCTGAGGAGTTTACATTTTAGTAGGAGACAAGATTATAATCTTGGACTGAACTATAATGAAAGGGGATTTGTTTTCTTCTAGGCCAGGAGAGGCAGGATGGTTTGAATGCCCTAGGAACCTGGAGCAGAGATAGCAAAGATGGTTTACAGGACCGGTTGCCTGGATGAAGGTGGTAGAGAGATAGAAAATGAAAATAGGATCATTATATTTTAGAATGTTAGAGCAGGAAGGGACCAAGAGATCCCTCCTAATTTACCCTCCCCCACCTTTTTTATAGGGAAAGCTATAGTAGGTGCTTAGTAAATATTTGTTGGATTTAATTAATGACATAAAATGCAAATGGAAAGGGAACCAGGTGACTTGAATTCATAATGAAACATACGCCCAAAGAAAATAATAATAGTTAACATTTTCATAGTGCTTTAACGTTTGCAAAGCATTTTACCAATATTATCTCATTTTATCCTTACATCAACTTTGCAAAGTAGGTGCTATTATCTTCATTTTACAAATGAGGAAACTGAGGCTCTGTGTAATGAGTGACCAAAGCTGGATTTAAAATCAGTTCTTCTTGACTCCAAGTCAGATGCTTTATTCACTGTGTCACCTAGCTGCCTAGAGAAAATAATGACTTGGCAAAATCAATCAATCAGTAAACATTTAGTAAGCACCTACCACATGCCAGGCACTGTGCTAAGTGCTGGTGATACAAAAAGAGGCAAAAGACAGTCCTTGCTCTCAAGTAGTTTGCAGTCTAATGAAGGAGACAACATGAAAGCAAACAAACAGGAGATAACAGAGGGAAGGCACTAGAATTAAGAGGATTTGGGGAAGGCTTCCTGTAGAAGGTGGATTTTAGTTGAGATTTAAAGGAGGTCAGTAGTTGGAACAAAGGAGGTAGAGTATTCCAGGTAGGGAGGAGAGCCAGAGGAAATGACTGGAATTGAGACATGAAGTATCTTGTTTGTGGAATGACCAGGAGGCCAGAGTCACTGGAAGATTAGGTGTCAGGGAGTAAAACATAAGAAGAATGGAAAGGTAGGAGGGAGGTTAGGTTATAAAGGGCTTTGAATGCTAAACTGAGCATTTGTTTCTGCTCCTGAAGGTAAAAAGCCACTAGAGTTTATAGAGTAGGGAGTGACAGGATTGGATCTGTGCCTTAGGAAAATCACTTTAGTGGCTGATGAATTGGCAGGATGGATTGGAAAGGGGATAGACCAGAGAGGCAGACAGACCCATCTGCAGTCTATTATAGTAGTCCAGGAGTGAGGTGATGAAAATCTGCAATAGAGTAATGGTAGCATCAGAGGAGAGAAAGGGACATATTGGAGAGATGTTGCAAAGGTGAAACCAACAGGCCTTGGCACAGGTTAGATATGGGGGGTGGGGAGTGAAGGATAGTGAGGAATACAGGATGACTCCTAGGTTGTGAGTTTGAGGGACAGGGAATATGGTATTGCCCTCTGCAATAATAGGGAAGGTTTAGGGAGAGCGTAAGGAGAAAGATAATGAGTTTCATTTCTGGATATATTGAGTTTAAGATGCGAATTGGATAACCAGTTTGAGATGTCTGAAAGGCAGTTGGAGCTGAGAGACTGGAAATCAGCAGAGAGTTTGGGACAGGATAGGTAGGTCAGCATACTTTTTGTTTTTGTTGTTGTTCAGTCATATCCAACTCTTTGTGACCCCATTCTGGTATTCTTGGCAAAGATACTGGAATGATTTTCCATTTCCTTCTTCAGCTCATTTTACAGATGAGGAAACTGAAGCAAACAAGGTTAAATGACTTGCCCAGGGTCTCACAGTTAGTAACCATCTGAGGCTGAATTTGAACTTCTGGAGTTAGTCTCCCTGACTCCTTTATCCACTTTACCATCTCTAGCTGCCATAGAGATTATAATTAAATCTAGGGGAGCTAATGAGATCACCAAGTGAAGTAGTATAGATCAGTACTTCTTAAACTTTCAGTCCTGAGCCCAAATGGGGTCGTGAAAAATTTGGCAATGGTAAAAGCTTTTTGAACATGCAAGGACCAAAAATTAATTAAAAATCAAACACATAATAGATCTGATGTGTTTCTGGCAGTGCTTGCCTAAGTTGTATAGCACAACTTCACTGCAGCCTTGTTTCTGAACACAAAGCATGCGCATTTTGCACTGCGTGTGCCCTCGGGCCATACAATGCCAGTGAATGCTGCTGAAACTCAAAAAGGGGTTCTAAGAAGAAAAAATTTAAGAAGCACTAGTACAGAGGGAGAAAAAAAGAGGTCCCAGAACAGAAACATGAAAGACACCTGTGGTTAGAGGGCACGATCTGGAGGAGAACCCAGCAAAGGGGACAGAGAAGGAATGGTCAGATAGGTAGGAGGAGAACCAGGTGAGAGTGGCGATCTGAAAATCTAGAGAGAAGAGAGTATTAAGGAGGAGAGAGTGATCCATAGTGTCAGAGACTGTAGAGAGGTCAAGGAGAATAAGATGACCTACTAAGTAGCTGAGCAGGGAACTTGATCTCTAAATCTAATGCTGTTTCCATTACATTGTGTTGTTTCTGGTAGGGAGCTTTCATTGCTGATTACTTTCTACCTGTAACATCCCCTTAATTTCCCCTTTCTGATCCTTATTTCTGGGGTGCCTTTCCTCTTCCACTCCACTTACTGACTCCCCTGTTTCTTTTAAATCCTAAGATCTCATCTTTTGCTGGAAACTTTCTCCGATCCTCTTAATTCTAGCCCCTTCCCTCTGTTAATTATTTTCTATTTATCTCATATGTAGCTTGCTTTGTTTGCATTTTGTCTCCCTCTTTAGATTGTAAGCTCCTTGAAGGCAGGGACTATCTTTTGCCTGTTTTTGTACCCTCAGTTTTTTGCATAGTGCCTGGACTGTGTAGGTGATTAATAAATGTTTATTGATTGAGCTAAAAAAAAAGAATATTTATTAAACTCCTATGATGTGTCAGGCGCTGTATTAAATGCTTTACAAATATTATTTCATTTGATCCTGACAATAATCCTGGAAGATAGGTGTTATTATCCTCATTTTACAGGTGAAGAAACTGAGGTAGACAGAGGTTAAGTGACCTGCTCAGGATCACACAAATAGCAAGTGTCTGAGGCCCAATATTTTACCCATGGTGCCACCCAGCTGCCTCTAAGAAAATCCTTTTTAGTATGTGCAGTGTTAGGCAATAGAAAGTAGAGCATAGCTTAATGTTCTAGTTCTAGCTTTGCCACTAACTAGGTATGTGACCTTGTATGAATCAACTGCCATCCCTGAGAATAAAAAATGGTGGGATAAGACGGGATGCTTGCCAATGTTCTTTTCAGCTCCAAATTCTGTGTGGCTATACATTAAGGCATGAGTCCTTAATTTGGGGCCCATCAATGCTAAAGAGCATTGTGGATAGATTTCAGGCAGTCCAGGAACTTGGATAGAGAAAAAAAATGGTTTCTTTATTTTTACTAACTTTTAGTTTTCTTTGTAATTCTATGCATTTTAGAAAATGCTTTTAGAAACACAATTTTGAGAAGAGGTCCATAGGCTTCCCCAGATTATTGAAATGCTCATTACACAAAATAGGTTAGGGAGCCCTACACTAAGACCTGGAAGAAATTAGGCTAGGCCAATAAGACAGTTAGCCTTGGGCTAGAGTTTTAATGAACTCTGTCTCTGCTAGTCTCCATACCCCCTTTCCATGTCTTTCTTTTTCATTCATTCCCTGCCTTAGGTTCTCATTACTGTCCCTTCACAGTGCAGTACCGCCTCTTGAAAAGCTTGAGAGTTCTCATCCCTTCTTATTTAATACTTCACCTTTGGGTAGAACTTCATTCTTATGAAGGGGACAAAGGACTCATTTGAGTCTCATAGGTTTTCTTATTTCAAGAAGTGTTGAACACATTTTCTAGGTACAATTCTTCTAAAACCAACAAGCAAACATAAAAGAAGAAAGAAAAAGAAATTCCACAGATACCCCAAATTCTCCATAAATCACAGCTTAATTCTCAAAAAAAAGATGAAATCAATCAATAAGTATTTAACAAATATCAAGACAGCTGGGTGGTGGCGTGAATAGAGTGTTGGGCCTGGAGTCAGGAAGGCTGGAGTTCAAATCCAGTCTCAGACACGTGGGAGCAATGTGATCTTGAGCAAGTCACTGAATCTCTGTTTGTCTCAGTTCCCTCATCTGTAAGATGGAGACAACAATAGCACCTTCCTTCTAGGGTTGTTGTGAGGATTAAATCAGAAAATAATTGTAAAGAACTTACCATACATAGTGCGTGGTACATAGTGAGAACTATATCAATGTTAGCTATTATTATCTAGAACTATCTGCATAGATGGGACAGTTGAAGCTGTGGAGAGAGATGGAGTTATTAAGGAACAACCCATAGAGGGGTGTGATAGACTTGAGAGGACCTTGGAGGTAGGGATAAAGGATGCCTAATTTTCAGGGGCAGGTGGAAGAAGAGGAGCCTGCAAGGGGAGTGGAGAGAGAGAGAGAGGCAGACAGACAGATAGAGACAGAGACACACAGAGAGATAGAGACACAGAGACAGAGACAGTGAGAGGCAGAGACAGAGAGAAGAACAAGAGGAAGAGGAAGAGGCTGCAGCAGCAGCAAAAGTATAATGTCAGGGAGGAATGCATTTTGTAAACCTTAAAGTATAGAAATGTGAGCTATTATTATGGAAGCTAAAGTGGTGGTGGGGGGGGAGGGGAGAATGTATCAATGAGGAAGAGTTGATTCTAGTAAGAAATGCTGAAGAGAGGTAGAGGAATATGAGGCCCAGTGGGAGGCTATTAAACTTAGCTAATTTTTGCTGATTTGAAACTTACATTAATTTCTTTGCTTCCTGAAACTTGGAATAATTATGTCCCTCGGGCTCACCCCAATCGAATTACCCAAAAACATTCTACCACATACATGCTTTTTTTAGGCAGCTGTTCTCATCCTTTTAGCTAGTGGATCCTAACCGTAAATCATCCTTCGAAAGAATCTTCCCATTGCTCTTTTCCACTCCCTCCCCCCTCCCAGCTATGCAGGTTCTTTTCTCTTCTCTCTTCCTTCCCTTTTTTTCTCTTATAGTTTTCTATTCCCATTGGGAGGCTGACATGTGCTAGTGATCAGGATCATCACTGGGAATGAAATGAAATTTCTTCTGGGGAAAAATGGATGGATGCAAATCCTGATTTCTATAAACCTGAAGGCAGCATAGGACAACAGAGAGAATTCTGTCTTTGGAGTCGGAGAAACTTGGTTCAAATCCTACCTCTGCTCTTTACTAGCTCTGTGACCTTGGGCAAGTCAGCTAACCTTCTGGGCCTTAGTTTCTTCTCCCTTATGAAATGGGCCACTCAGGTCCCTTCCAGGTCTAAACCTATGAATCTAAATTAAAGGAGAGGCTGGCTGAAGGACCTGGGTTTCTGGGGAATACTGGGGTCCAAGAGGCTGCTGCAAAAGCAGGTTGTTGGATGTCAAGAGATAAATTTCAAGCCATGAAGCAGATCTATAGAGGAGTAGGTGGTATAGAACCAAGAATGGTGAAATTATTGTTGGCCTGATGCAATCTGTTTCCCCAACATTTTTGCCTTTATATGTATTATATATATGTATATATGTGTATATATATGTATATATATGTATATGTGTATATATATATGAAAAACATATATATTTCTCACCCCTGGCCCTATCCTATTTTGACAAGCCTGATATGTAGAGACCTAGACACTAGGTAAATTCTAACATTCTCAGGGAAAACATGGATGGGGCCACAAACCCCTCAAAATGCAAGATTATTAATAAAGTCTCCAAGATTGAACCCAGGCCATGTAAACCCAAATTTTTAGTTTCTAGGCCACATTATACTGCTAATGGGTCTTTCTACCTCCACTTTCCTAACCCTCTTATCTGTCAGTCAGTCAGGCAGTCAAGAACCTGCTATGTGCCAAAAGACAGTCTGTTCTTAAGGAGTTCATGGTCTAATGGGGGAAACAACATGCAAACAACCATATAAAACAAGATATTTATAGGATGAATTAGTGATAATCAACTTAGGGAAGGCACTTAGAGAAGACCAGGAAAAGTTTCCCAGTGGGAAAAAGGTGGGTCTTCAGTTAAAGTTTGAAGGAGGCCAGGGAAGCAAGGAGAGAGAGAGATGAGGAGGGAGAGCAATCCAACCATGGGGAACAGTCAGTGAAAATGTAGGGAGATGGAGCGTCTTGTTCACAGGACAGCAGGGAGGTACGTGTCACTGAGTCATAGAATATGTGGAGGGGAGTAAGGAATAACAATACAGGAAAAGTAGGTGTGGGCCAGGCTTTGAAAGGTTATGAATACCAAACAGTAGTTTATATTTGATCTAGGAGGTGATAGGGAGCCACTATAGTTTATTGAATAGAGGAGTGTGATGACACGGCCAGACCTGTGATTTAAGAAGCCTAATTTATAGCTGGGTGGGGACTGAGTGGGGTGGAGAGTGACTTTGGACTGGAATACCAATCAGTCCACTATTGCAGCAGTGCAGGCATGAGGTGATGAGGCCTACACCATGGTTGCAGCAGAGTCAGAGGAAAGAAGGGATTGTGTATGAAAGCTAAGTATATTTTCCTTATGCGTAGATATGATCATGTCATACCCCTGCTAAAAATCCTTCAGTCACTTCTTACTTGCCATCTGAGTAAAGCTCAAACTCCCTTGCTACCTATATTTCTAGTATTAGTTCAATGTATTGCTCACCAAATACTCTGGACTTTGCAATTAAGTAGGAGTATTCTTTCTTCCCTGCCCTGAGTTTTTCACCACTGTGTACCTTTGTTTACAATATTTCCCATATGTGGAATATCTTCCTCAGCCCCTGAGATCTGGTTCAATTTCTACCCATCCTTTGGAGTCCAATTCAAGGGCTACATCTTCAGGGAAGTCTTCACTGATCCCTTCAATGGGCAATTACCTTTTCCAGCTACTGATCTCATCCCTCTTATACAACATAATGAATTATTTTGTGTTATAGTTATTCATCTATGTGAATAGAATATAAACTCTATAAGAGAAGGGACCCCAACTTACTTCAATTTTCTATCTGCACTTGTTGTTTGTCCTTGTATGGCTTAAAGAAATGACTTTTCCTTCTACTCTTTCCTGTTTTTCTTTTGTATTATCATTATATTTTACATGTGAGGCTATTATCATAATATTTTTATGTGGAAAATATTTTTTCAAGATTTTTCATTTCATTTAATGATTTCATTTTCTTATTTGATTTTATATTTATAATTTCAATTTATGATCAATATAATTTTTGCATGTTCTTAATCTAGCTTGTCTTTTATTGCTCTAAAAGGTCTGATTACATTGAAAATAGAGCTGTATTAACAGTTTTTATGTCAATCTTAAAATGCAAATGAAAATGCTAAAACAAATTGTAAATAATAGAACAAGCCCGTTTTCCATTTTTAAAATGTTGGCACATATTTTAAAATGTTTTTGAGTATAATTCCCTAGGTTTTTTTTTAAACATTAAGCATTACCAGGAACAGATCTCCAGATGCCCAGGACACCCACAGCCCTTGAATTCTTTATTTTATCTTCCTTTCCTATCTTATTTTGGATTCCTATGAGCCTGCTGACAATTCTCTCCTACTTCCTCTGATTGAAAAAGGTTATCTGTTGAAGTTTTAAAATTGTTCTACGTGGTTGGTAGAATTATTTTGATTTTGCTGTTGCAAACTATTCTACATACTTTTTTGTATTTCTTTGTTTCTGTTGAGGCCCTATGACCTCAAGCACAGGAATATTTGAGAAAACAGGAGAAGGCTTAGAAGGGTTTTTTTTTTTTTTGGTGAGGCTAATGTGGTAAGTGATTTGCTCAGGGTCACACAGCTAGTGTGAAGCGTCTGAGGCTAGATTTGAATTCAGGTCCTCCTGATTTCAGGATTGGAGCACTGTCCACCTAACTACCCCCATATGCTGTCTACCTTAACCAGGTGATGATAAACTGTTTTTACATGGTTTATTTGTGCTACTTCTCCTGGAATTCACAGTTGTGCTTTTTACCTGCTTTTTGAAACTATAGTACTGTTTTTAAATTTTTTTTTTTTTTTGCTGAGGCAATTGGGGTTAAGTGATTTGCCCAGAGTCACACAGCTAGTGAGTGTTATGTGTCTGGGGCCGGATTTAAACTTAGGTCCTCCTGACTCCAGGGCCAGTGTTCTGTCCACTGTGCCACCTAGTTGCCCTAGAAGGCATTTATTTATTTATTTTCTTTCTTTCTTTCCTTCTTTCCTTCTTTCCTTCTTTCCCTCTTTCCCTCTTTCTCTCTTTCTTTCTTTCTTCAGTTGGGGTTAAGTGACTTGCCCAGGGTAGGGTCACACGGCTAGTAAGTGTCAAGTATTTGGTCTGAGGCTGCATTTGAACTCAGGTCCTCCTGACTTCAGGGTTGGTGCTCTATCCCCTGTGCCACGCAGCTGCGCCACCTAGAAGGTATTTTCAAGGATGAAGTTGTTGCTGACTTTGGCTCGCAGCATAGTTAGTGCTTAGTCCTATTGGTGTATGCAATGACTTAAGAGTTTGTCAGATTTCAGCTCATTATAGACTCCGCCCTCCTCAGGACACATATGACACGGGGTAACGCAAAGTGAGACAATGCTGGGAAAGCCATTGAGGTAATTACATTCCTAGCTCTGCTCTTCCCCCCAGAGGGACGCCCAGGCTGGCTTGCTCAACCTCTTGTCAACGCTGTCGGCACTGTAGTGTGAAGGAAAGGGAATAAGTGTCTATGCACTAGGTGCCAAGCACTATGCCAAGTTCTTTTGATCCTCAAAATAACCCGATGAAGGAGGTGCTATTATTACCCTCACTTTTATTAAGGAACCTGAGATAGACTGAGGTGTCTTGCCAAGGGTCACATAGCTGGTCTGAAGGTGGATCTCCAGTCTTCCTGATGTCAGGCCCAGCACCCCCTAGTGGTCTTAATTTAGAAGAACCAGCCCCAAACCTTGCAGTTCCACTATTATAAACAGTCACAGGAAGCCTCAGAAGCTGGTATCCTTAGGGTTATTGACTATACCTGTTTCTTTCCTTCCCCATTGATCAAATTCCTTGCCTTCCTGATTGTGGTAGCAGTTTGTTCCTTGGTAGAGGGAAATAAATCTGAGTATCTAGTTAGTTAAATAATTTGGAACCAGAAAGCTCCCTGATTTTCTGAGAGTGATGTTGGATTTTCAGGTTATGCTTATTTCTCTTGGACATGGATATTAGAGTTAATAGCAAAGTATAAAAGATGTATAAATGCAGATTTTTGGCTTAATGATCAGACAGTCTAAATTGGAATTGGCTGCTTCGAGATGTAGTGTGTTCCCCTTCAGTTCTTCAAGTGAAGGTTGGATGACTAGGCAACTTCTGATGGCTGTGCAAGCCTGAAGCCAGTGATTCTGTAATAGACCAATAATGTTGGACCAAAGGTGAGTAAATTCTCAAATTCAGATCATATATATATATATATATATATATATATATATATATATATATATATATATATATTTTTTTTTTTTTTTTTTTGTGAGGCAATTGGGGTTAAGTGATTTGCCCAGAGTCACACAGCTAGTGAGTGTTATATGTATGAGGTCACATTTGAACTCAGGTCTTCCTGACACCAGAGCCAGTGGTCTATCCACTGCACCATCTAGCTGCCCCCAGATCATATGTGTGTGAAAGAGAAGATACCATTCTTATCTAAAGGCCTAAGGGAAGTGGATGAAGTGATATGTCACTTTTCCTAAAAGGAAATCAACCTGGCTAGTCAAGGTCTGGTGAATCTTAAGAACAGGATAGTTTAGGAAATTCAAGGCTGCTTAGTCTAAAATTAAATAGGTTTATTTCTAACTGGCATTTTCTAAAATCTGAACTGTGATTTCAATGGTATGTGTACATGGGGGTGTGGGGAAGGTTTTGTGCAGTGGAAAATCTTTCCACCAGTGTAGCCTAGCAATTCTTTTGTAATTTGTGGTCTTAGTTGCCTGGGGGCAATGAAAGGTTGAGTGATTTGCCTGTGGTCACACAACCATGATCAGAATTGCTACTTGAACCCAGATCTTCCTGATCTCTGAACCAGCCTTATTTTCATTATGATATGCTGCCTTTCTTTACCTTACCTTGTATTATTCCTAAATTATATATTCTCTTTCCCCTTATGAACAAACCATAGAAAATATCCTATTTATAGTCTAGGGGGTACAAAGACACTAATGTAAAAAGGTGACTAGAGGTAGAAAGTAACGTAGAAAGTGGGTGCCAGAAAGTGGCTCCATAAGTAGTGGCAGAGGCAGAAGAGTCAAGGAGGCAGGGGATTTGGGTTTGAGACTGGCAACTCAGAGGGCAATGCTGGCTTAGGAATTCAGAAAGGTAAAATGACTCAGTGAGTGGGGTTTTGGGGTTCAATAACCAGGGACATTTAATAAGAAGAACAAGATGAAAGTGTCTAGGTAAACCCCCCAAAATGAACAGCTTCAAAATGTCTCTTGCCCTGGGAAACTGACTAGGGAGCAATGAAGCAGGGTTGGGTCTTAGCATCTTTTAACGCCCAACTCCCACCCCACTCCCAATAGACACACACAGGATCCTATTTATATCTAGGGCAGTGTTGTCCCATGGAAAATGTGTGATGAAAGTAAAGTCACATGAGTTTCCACCTCTCTTTCTATAATTCCCTTCCTCATTCAGGTGGTCCACCTCTACCTCTCTCCCACTTAATGATTCAATAACCTAAAGCTCCCAACCATGGTGTTACATTTGTCTGTCCTCTCTGCCCCCCCCATATGCTGTGTCCTCCACTTACTCCTTACTCCAATTCCCTGCCTCATATTTGCATCACAACTCTTGTTTTTTCAGTTTGTTTGATCTCAGTTAAGAGGAGAGCAGTCTGATTAAGCTCAATTCTATTGCCTTTTAAGTTTTACCTTCAGGAAGTAAAATGTTTGCATGGGCTTAGGAGTTTCACTGAAAAACAAAATGTTTGTAATATCCTTGGATCAATGCAATGAAAGTCAGCAAAAACATAGTAGCACTGATACCTCCTCCAGGCACCCCCAGAAGTGCCCAATGACTCTCCATCCTCCTGTTGCCACTGCAGGTTTTTTCCTTCCTTGATTATGAAATGTCCAAAACAAGTCAGTGAACAAGGTTTACACTCTTTCTCCTGGGATCCTGTTTCTGAGTAGAGGCAATTTTCCCCCCCAGAGAGTACAGGCATGTGTTCCCTTTTTTAATTTGGTCCCCTGTGGCTCAGACCCTCAGCCTGCTGTTTCTGTCAATGGGATGCTTAGTAGATTGGCTGGCGGCTTACAATTTCCTTGCTTTAGCCACATTAATGGCATTGAGACCCCCTGTTCCTGGACTATTCCTAGATCATTGGGGAATGCTTTGGAAGATAGGAAAATTGTGTTTTGGCTATTGCTGTGTCAGGCATCTGCAGGCTTACATTGCCTGGAGTTGAATGGTTTACTTGAAAAAATATCATTTGTGATCCCTCCTAGGAGTTCTTAAATTGAATATTGGAGTAAAAAGATTCACCCTGTTTCTCTCTTTTTAAAAGTGATAAATATAGGTTCAGAAGTAAGGGGAATCCAGGAATCTTACCTATTTATTTTATTCAAGTCAAGTCAACAAGCATTTATTAAAGGTCTACTATGTTCCATGCATTGTGCTAAGCAGTGAGGATAGAAAAGAAAGGCAAAAGACAATCTCTGGCCTCAGGGAGGTCATAGTCTAATGGATCAGACAATATGAAAACAATTATGTACAAACAAGCCATATATGGGATAAATCGGAGATAATCAACCAAGGGAAGACATTAGCATTAAGGGAGATTAGAAAGGTTTTTTGTAGAAGATGGGATTTTGTAGAAGAGGTAAATATTAGGAGGGAGAAAATTCCAGGCATTGGGGATTGCTAGTGAAAATGCCCAGAACAGGGAGATGGAGTGTCTTGTTGGGGGGAACAGCAAGGAGACTATAGAGTATGTGGATATGGATCACAGAGCATGTAGGGGTAAGAATACTTTAAAGATAGGAGGGGGCCAGGTTATAAAGTGTTTTGATTGTCAGAGAATTTTATATTTGATCTTAGAGGTATTATGAGACCACTGAAGTTTAATGAATGGTGGGGAGGGTGACATGATCATACATATGGTTCATGAAGATCTATTTGAGAGCTGGGTGGAGGATTGGCTGAATTAGGGAGAGACCTGAGGCAGGAAGACCAACCAGCAGGCTACTTCAATGGTTTAGGTATGAGGTGATGAGTAGTAGGTGATTACCAAAAATTTATTAAGTACCTACTATGTATTAGGAATTGTGGTGGGGACTGAGGATAGAAAGAAAAAAATGAAAATGTACTTGCCCCTGAGGAGCTTGCAGTCTAATCAGGAGAAAAAATTATATGCACACACTTACAAGTGTGTGAATGTGTATCTGTGTATATATGTTTGTATGCATGTATATATGAATTTATATGTGTATATACACATGTATATGTAAATATGCATGTAGTTATGAATAATAATGTATATAGGATTTTATATACATGTATGAAAGTAAATTATGTACACACATGTGTATATATGTATATATGAATTTGTGTCTATATGCATGCAAATACAGACATGCCTATAGATATACATAGGTATATAAAATAGATTCAAAGTGGGTTTTTTTTGGGGGGGGTGCTAGTAGTTGGGGAGATCAGGAAAGGTGGTTTTAGAGATATATTGCAAAATAGTTCCTTGACTGGCAAGGGTTGTAATCTTCATCTTTGAAGACAGCTTTGTCTTCACTATATCCTAGGCAAAGAGTTATAGAGGAGAGAGTGCTGTGCTTAGAGTCAGGAAGACCATTTAAATTCTGCTTTGAGCACTAGTTGTATGACTCTGGGGACATCTCTCAGGCTTAGTTTCTTCATCTGTAAGTGGGGATAATAACAGCATCTACCTCAGGATTGTTGTGAGGAGCAAATGAGATAATAAAGAAAGTGCTTCACAAATCTTAAACTGCTATATAAATGTTATATTATGCCATACAAATAAATGCCATATCATCATTCTCTTTCTCCAGTCTGTCCTAGACTGTTTCTCAGAAGCAAACTCCCTATGCTTTTTATCTGTTGAGAAGTAGAGATTGGGTTTATGGTCAAAGGTCTGAGACCCAAGATATCCCTACCCTTCCCTCAGGTTGCCTGCATGATTCCTCCAACCAAGAATTCTATATTTGGCAGAATATAGACAAAATATTTTCAAGGAAGCCAGCATGGTTTTCTTTGATATCAACCTCAAACTATAGGGATATATCCAAAATATTAAAATCAATTAATGTGTATTTATTGAGTACCTGCTAACAGTTCCCTGGGCAGCTAGGTGGTACAATGGATAGAGTGCCAGGCCTGAAGTCAGGAAGATATCTTCCTGAGTTCAAATCTGGCTTCAGGCACTTACTAGCTGTGTGACCTTGAGCAAGTCACTTAACTCTGCCTCAGTTTTCTCATCTGCAAAATGAGCTGGAGAAGGAAGTAGCAAACCACTTTAGTATCTTCGCCAAGAAAACTCCAAATGGGATCACAAAGAGTTGGACATGACTGAAACGACTGAATAACAACAACAAAACACCTTACATCCTTACACATATTCACATTCCTGCCTTTTTTTTATAAGTTGTTTTTTTGTTAGGTTGTTTTTTAGTGGCTAGCCAGCTAGAATAGGGATCAGCTCCATTTTCCTAACCAAGCCTTTTGTGATTGTTTTCAATAATGTATAACATGTAAACCCCTTCCCTCACTGATTGATATGCAGTCATTTCTCTTGGATTTTTTTTCTATTTGATTATTCCACATATTTAAGCAATATAGGGCCGCAGTTTTTGTAAAACTGAGGGCAATGTAGAGGTACATGGTATGCTTGAGCATGTTACAAAGTATTACACAGGAAGAGTTGTATAAAGAAGAGGTGTCAAACATATGACCTGAAGCACTCCTGAGTCTGGTAGGAACCAGCTTAAAATGTAACTGGGAAATATTTAACAAAGTAATTGAAATATAATAGAACATAGATAATGTTAATAAGTAATTTTCTAAGTCTTACGCAGCCCACAGGGATTTTTATGTATGGCTGAATGGTCCCAATTCTTTTTGAGTTTGATATCACTGCTATAAAGGATATTATGAAAGAAATGTATAACCTGAAAGATGGGACTGGTCATGTAAAAGGGTGAGAGATTACCAATGCACAGCTTATAGGTTCCAGTAGGCCCCATGCATTGTCGAGAGAATTCAAGGAGAGCCTCTAAAATGTTGGGTGGAACCTCTGTGGTGGTTTTATGGTAAGAAATGTCAAGAGTCATATAGGATGGTTAGGTGTGGATGGGTTGAAAATTGCAACATTGGAAGAAATACATACATTGATGAAATAACAAATCTACTGAGTATTAGACTACAAATGACTAAAAAGTGAAATAAGGGGGTAATATTTTTAAAAGTCTTGTTATAAGCTATCATTGATCAATGCATGTATGTAGATACTTTTTAACTTTCAGCCTGTACTATCTTTTGGGGGAATGAACTAAAATTTAAAAATGCCCATTAGATGACTAATGTGGAAATATGTTTTGTATGGACGTTAATGTATAACCTCTATTAAATTACTTGCCTTCTCATTGAGAGTAAGGGGGAAGAAAGGAGTGAGAGAGAGAGAGAGAGAGAGAGAGAGAGAGAGAGAGAGAGAGAGAGAGAAGGTTAGGAGCTCAAAAATTTTAAAAATGAATGTTAAAATTGTTTTTATACATAATTGAAAAAAATAAAATATTTGGAAAAAAATAACTGTTAGGCTATTTTTGTTCCACTCACAAGCATGGACTGCCAGCAGCTATATATCAGTTCCATTCCATCCTGAGCCACCCTGTCCTATAACATCTCAAATCCTTCCATCTGCATTTCTTGAGTGGTTACCATGTATACCAGAGTAGGGAGACAAAGGAAATATAAATCATATTCCCTGGTTTGAAAGAGTTTATAGACTAGTTGGGAGATGTAGAATGATTAGCAAACCATACAAAACAATATGTGATATAAGCAAAGCCTTAATCATTCAGTTCATATTTTCAGTACTGTAGGAGCTCAAAGGAGAGGGAAAGCAATGTTGATTGTACTTGGATGTGAAGGAAAATGATTCCGGCAGTCCAAAAAATTTTTATACTAAAGAAAAAAAATCCTTTCACAAATGTACCTATGAGAAAAATGCCAAATAGGAAGTGTCTTCATTGTGTCTAGAAGAGGGTTGGGGGCAGAAGGAGGAATAAAAAAAGAGGAGCAGTAGGAAGAAAAAAACCCCCGATAATCTGATTTTCTAGGGAAAACAGAATTTCTCTCAGCAAATTGTACAATATGCTCTGGAGCTTTAAACTCTACTAGAGCAGCTCTTGGAGGGCCTCAGATGCATCTTTATTAATAACATCAGGCTGCTTTCCCCAGGCTGGCCAAGGCAGGCAGGGCTGTGTGGGATAGGAGGCAGCCTGAAGTCATGCCGTTCTGTGCTTGGCTCATCAATAATTAACTGGGACCTATTGCTATACTCTCTCTCTAAAGCTCCAAAGGCTTCTTTGCCATTTGGGAATGATTTTAAAAAGCAGATAAGTCCAATCCCAGAGTTTCTTGTTTGCTCTGCATAGTGAAAGAGATCTCTTGTCACTGCTTCTCATGTTGCAGCAGTGAAGGATGACTTCTGGCCCTGATAGGAGTCAGCTACAACTTGTATCAAAGAGGCAGGATGTACATGAAACAAATCTGTATGACTTTTCATTCTTTTGGCAGAAGATGTCAAAATTCCACAATTACAGATTGGAGAAACCCCAAAGGAAGAACAAGATCTTACTCAGAGAAGTGACTAATATCTAAATTATTAATCATCACATCTTTACTGAGTCACTACTGTGGACACAGCTCTGTGCAAGGCCCTATGTGACAGAAGAGAAGTCTAAAACACAGTTCTTTGTTGTCGAGGGACTTACAATCCTGTCAGGAAATATATGCCACACACACACACACACACACACACACACACACACACACACACACACACACAATCTACAGTGGTATAATGAAAAGAGGAGGGTTGAAACAAGCATTTTTTTAAGCACTTTCTATGTGCTAGGCATTGCACTAAGCTCTGGTGATACCAAAAATAAGTAAAAATAAAGGCATTAATTATCTGTAAAAGGCTCACGTTCTAATGGGGGAAGAGAACACACAAAAGGGAGCTGAAAAGCAGGGGAATGGGGGAAATAAAAGAACAGGGACATGGTTTTGAAGTCCAAAAATTTAGGAATAGGGATGGTAGAGTTTTGTGGAAGGATGTTCTATGGTGAACAAGCCAAAGGAGCAGTAGGATGTTTCAGGAGGAGACAGCAGTTCTGGCATAGTTTTGAAGTTCACAAAGTCAGGACAGAAATGAAGGCGGGCTGGCCTGGGATCCTTCTCAAAATAGAGTCTCCAGGAGAAAATCACTAATGAGAGAAGAGGGGCAGGTCCTGAAGAGGGTTATTTCATGGGGAGCTGGTTTCTGGATGGCAGAATATTCCAGGGTTAGGAGGCCCCAGGCACTGAGGGAAATTTCAGAATAAGACATCAGTACAGTTATGATTTTGAAATTCAAGAGGTAAGAAATAGGGATGGAAGGGGAGGCAAGGCAATGCTTTTTAGTTTTCAAAATCACTTTTTAAACATTTTAAATTTATTTATTTTAGTTTTCAACATTCACTTCCACAAGATTTTGAGTTTCAAATTTTCTCCCCATCTTGACCCTCCCCCACCCCAAGATGGCATGCATTCTGAATACCCATTCTTCTAATCTGCCCTCCCTTCTATCTCTCCCCCCTTCTCTTATCCCCTTCCTGTTCAATTTTCCTATAGGGCCGGATAGATTTCTATACCCCATGTCCTGGATATCTTATTTTCCAACTGCATGTGAAAACAATTTTTAAAACTTTTGTTTTTAAAACTTTGGGTTCCAAATTTCAAAAGCGCTTTTACAGACATTCTTTAATTTGCTCTTCACAATGATCCTGTATGGTAAGGTAGGATTATTCACGCAGTCTCCCTTTTATAGACAAAGAAACTGAGGCTTAGAAGCAGTAAGCAACTTGCAGCAAGCAATCTTCAGGTCATATAACTAAATGGTAGACTGGGGCTCAAACTCTGTTCTTTTGTCCCTGTGAATGGAATTCTGTAAATAACAATTTGATCCAATGCAACAAATGATTTTTGAACAACTATTGTATACTCCGTGCTGTTCTAGTTGTTGTAGGAAGCAGAATGGAAAAAGACACAATCTCTGTTCTCAAAATGCCTACAATTTCCTTGGGGAGACAAGACTGCATACAGGAAACAGTTAAGCAGCAGTACAAGAAAGCCTATGATTAAGTGCCAAGATGATTGGTAGACAACGGAACAAGAGCAGTCAGTATATAATTCAGTGCTAGATTGTGTGGTGAGACTGTAATTGCTATAGTAGGTCACAGAAGGGGGAGATCATCATCATTATAATCATCATCAGCAGTTCAATCATTAGTAACTGCTGTAAACCTGGCACTGTCCTAGGTACTGGACAAACTCCCTTTGTGGAATACACTCAGTGTCTGACCTCTAAGGCAGACAATAGTGATTTGGACAGAGGCAGCCAAGGCAGAGAAATCCATAAGCTAGAGATGCATTAAGTGTTTACACAAAGCATAAACAAAGGACAAAGTGCACTGAGGAGCCTGGAGAATAAAAGAGAGTCACCACCAGTCTTTCTGTTTGTTAAGGAAAGCTTCCCAGAAGAGGTGGACTACCTCACCAGAAAAGCCAAAATAAAAACAAACAAAAAACAAAAAACCTCGATAATTTTAACCAATTATTTTTCCTTTGGAGAACTCAAAAGGTGATGAAGGAAAAAAAAAGATATCCTCTAATATTCAAAACCCAAAATTAATCTATTGTCATGAAATTTCAAGAGTAGAATTTGAAGGAAATTTAGGTATTTAGTTCAATCCTCTCATTTAACAGTGGAGGAAACTGATGTCACAGTCTTTTTCATAATCAGGGCTCAGTTGATGATGGAATTGGGTATATTGAAGATAGCTAAGATCCTGGGGCATAGAGGAAAGTTGGGGAAGATACCAGAAACAGGTGGCAAGAACATAGTTTTAGAGATAGAAGGAATCTTAGAGGATACCCTTATCTTAATTTGAGAGATGAGCAACTGAGGCCTCTAGAAGTCAAGTGACTGTCCCTTAATCATATGAGTAGTAGTTAGCAGAACCAGGATTTGAACTTGAGTCCTCTGACTCAAGTTTATCACTCTTTTCACTGAACCACACCATTTCCTGGAATTTATACAAGTAGGAAAGGAGGCAGTCAGTAGTCACAGAAGGCAATAGATTGGTGTTCCAGTAAGAAAATAGAACATGATATGGTGGGGTATGTCAGAAAGCAGGTGGTTGAAATTGAAGAGGTCTGCAGATGTCAGGGAACCAGGTATGGGCATTAAAGTTCAGAGACAATTCCAGTTTCTAGAGAGGACTGGATAGGGGAAAACAAGGTAGGGCTATTATGAGAGGAACTAAAGTATCAGAAATCAAAACTGTGGATTCATCACTGGAAATGGGATATCAGGAAGTGGGTGATAAAACAAAAAGGCAAGAGTGTCCCTACTGGAAGCAGGGTAAAGAATCTGAGTGAGATAAGAAGAAAATTGACATTGCATTTGGATTCAGGTGACCTGGATCTAAATCTCCTATATAGATCACTGTGTGAACTTGGGCAAGTTATCTTATCAAACTGGACCTCAATTTCCTTATCTATGGAATAAGAGGATTGGACTCAGTGAATGTAGTGCTAGATCCTATGAGCCTGTGTTAATCAGGGGGACTGCTAAGCTAGGATTTCTTAAATCTTTCTTGACCAAAGAACTAATTGGTCAAAGAGCCCAGAGAGGGGCTAAGCTTGCGCATGTGGGCTAAATGGGTCCAGGTAAAAGATGAAAAGATTGAAGTTCAAGTAAAGCAAATCTTTAGACCTATCCAGTCAAGTCTTACTTGATAGGGGCTATTGAGGGCAACAGTTAGTCCTTACACCAGTGTAGCAGGCATATACTTTTTGTCCTGGGATAATGCAACAATCAAATATGACAGGTTCAGACTATATACCTTTGATTTAGTACTTTTATGATATTGGGCAAGTCATTTAGTCTCTGTAGACTCTCTAGGCTGCATGTCACTCATTTATGTAATGAGGAGATTGGACTTGATGACCTCTCAGATCCCTTTTAGTTCTAGACTGAAAGTTCCTAACCCAGGGTCCATGAACCTTTTTTTAAAAATCTGATTACTGTATTTCAGTATAATTAGTTTCCTTTTAAGCCTCATTTATTTTATTTTATACATTAACAAACATTATTCTGAGAAGGTATTCATCGGTTTTGCCAGACTGCCAAAGAGTTCTACGACACACAAAAGGGTCAAGGATCCTTGCTATAGACTTATGATCCTATGATATTCTGTGTTAAGTTTTCCCCAGTACTTGACTTGTACAAGGATTTCCTGAGAAATAAGATAACAATAAATCTCCTAGTCAGGTCATGAGGCTACTACTGGTGTCTTTTAATCCAAGTCTCCTGAGGGGTATAAGCTTCTCAGTGCCAGAGAAATATGAGTCACTTGGGACATGAGAGGCATGTTCCACTAGTGATCTCCCCTTCATTCTGGCTATCCAGGACCTATTATACCCCTGAGAGCAGAAATAGATCTCCCTTAGAGACCTTGCTAAGAAGGCTGCTGATCAGGGTTTCTTCCACCATCTCCGAGGGAACTGCTGAATGCCTGAATTGCCCTTTGTATCCTTGTAATAAATTTTTGCATCTACTAACCATAAGGGGTTTGTGTGTCTTCCTTCCAGAGAACCCTTGAACTCATTAATGTTTGTACAACTGATCTGAGGGCTATTATAGGGACAAAGTTTGCTAAGTATTTCAGAGATTTAAAACTCCAGGGCCATAGTGGCCTTCAATTGCTCTGCAGTAATCCCATTCTGGGAAACAAAGACAAAAAAAAATAGAAACTCCCAGCCTTCAACCTTTTTGAGGTAAGAAACTATAAGTCATGCAACAAGTCTTTGCTAAGGCCTTCCTATATGTCCAACCCTGGTCTAGGTGTTATTTAGGGGAATATATAGTCTCTGCTTTCAAATGGTTTACATTTCTTGAGTACTCTTCAGTGAATTTTTTGTGATCCTGTTTGCACCATCACTTTGAGAGGCAAACCTCTTACTTGTAACTTGCAAAGAGATAAACCAGTATAACATGTCTTTAAAAAATTGAAGTGTTAAAATAGATATGTATTGATATCTTTTGTTTTTAGATTGCCTAAATTTATTTTTAATAGTGTGTTTTTAAATTAATGAGCTTAAAAAACCTCTCTCTCAATATTCTTCATTGAACAATTAAGAAAAGATGCAAACTACAGCAAAACTAAGCCCCTACATTAGCCATACCTAAAAATCAATCTCTCTTCCTGCATCTTAGGCTCATCACCTCTCTGTCAGGATACAAATGGTATATTTCTTCACTGTTTTCGATTCATGGCTTGTCATTGGGTTGATCAGAGTTCTGAAGTTGTTATAAGTTGTTTTTTCTCTGTAATGTTAATATATAAGTTGTTCTCCTACTTCTGCTCATTTCACTCTGCATCAGTTCATAAAAGTATTTCAGTTTCCTCTGAAATTAATTGTTCATTTCATCATTTCTTATGGCATAATAATGCATTCATATGCCATAATATCTTTAGCTATTTCCCAGTAGGATGACACCCCTTTAATTTCCAGCTTTTGGTTACCAAAGGAAGAGTTGCTATAAATAGTTTTGTACACATAGATCATTCCTCCCCCCCACCTTTTGAAATATTTCTTTGCGGTATAGACATAGTAGTAGTAGAGCTGGCTCACAGGTTATGCAAAATTTAGTAACTTTCTGGATATGGTTTCAAATCAGCCTATGTCTTAGGAATTACAGATTCTAAATGAGTGGTGTCTAAATAAATGCAGTTTGATGAGATCACCTAGCACCTTCTTAGGGTTGGTTTTGTAAGAGGAAAAGTACATGGATACTAATTTATGGATTATAAGTTGAAGGATACTGGTTTATGACTCTGAAGTAACTCAGTTATTTCTTATCTGCTATGGTGGCTTACATTCAATTAGATTCACTTGAATATTGAATTATTTAACACTTACTACTTGTCTAGCCTCCACCCAAATTTTTCTAATGTCTTATCCTAACACAAAAGTGACTTGAGTACTCAAATTGTAGAGACATTGAGCTCTCAAACAAGAAAGAGATTACTGGATAGCAAAAGCTTCATGGAGATGATAGGAATCTTCAAGATGACATGGAGCTGAGAGGTAGCAACATTCCTGGATATCTGTCTTTTGGATATAGGGTGAAGGTAAAATGTGAAATAGGTAACTACAAGTTTATTTTCTGTAGAAGTAGCGTAGATATTCCTTGGGAAGCCCAGTGATCCAAGAGGCTTATGGGAAGACAGTGCCAGAGTTTGGTAACAGTCTTGGATTTACTCTAAGAGAAAGTCTAGGGTAGCATGTCCACTGAGAAACATATGACTTTCTTCACATCACTAATTGCTTAAATATTGGTAAGCCACAACATTGGTCCCAGTGCTTACGATAGGATGATAGAGCCATAGACTGACAGGGCTGCAAGGGAACTTAGAAACCAACTCGTTTTGTTTTATAGATTGAGAAACTGAAGCTCAGGTTAAGCAACTTGTCCAAGGGGAAACAGCTACTTGGTAACTACCCAGAAATACAACCCGAGTCTTGACTCCTACTCCTTTGTTCTTTCTACTAGACTAATTCAGTCATGGCATTCTTGTGGATAAGACTGAAAATTCAGCAAAGATTACTACATTCCAGGCACCATGCTGGGCACTGTGGAAACCCAAAGAAAAATGAAAGTGTCCCTGAGCTCAATAAGCTCACATTTTATTAGGCTGAAACAAATATATACATAGAAAATGAAATACAAAATGCATAAGAAGTAATTGCTGGAGGGTGGTAGCAGTAGTGTTGGTGGTGTTAAATCAGAATAGACTTCCTGTAGGAGGTGGCATTTGAGTTGAATCTCAAAGGAAGGTAGAGATTCTTTGAGGTACAGGGAAGGGAGGTATGCATTCAGGCAGTTGTGACAGCCTGTGCAAAGTAAACAAGATGGAATAAGAAAACAAGTCAATTTTGGCTGGAATGTTAACTATGTGAAGGAGAGTAATCACATACATTAAGCCTGGAAAGGCAGAAGGGATCTAGATTGTTATGGCTCCTTTAAAAGTCAGATGAGATCTTGTTTTCTCCCTAGAAGTAAGGGGGAACCACTGAAGGTTCCTGAGTGGTGGCCTCATGGTCCGATTATGCTTTAGGCCACACATTCTCCACCTCTGCTTTAGGGATATCGATTTGGCAGCTATATAAAAGAGAAACTGGGGCAGGGAGGCCAGTTAGGAAGCTTATTTGCTAACCACTGAGCCAGAGTGGGGACAGACAAGGAATCCACCAGTGACTCAGTAATACATAAAATATAATGTATTTGAGTAGCTGTTGTGTGACTAGTGCTGTGCCAGGTGTTCTGAGAAATACAGAAGTATGAAAACATCATTTGTGGCCTAAACAAACCTGGACGAGGGAATAAAACAGCATATGATGAGGTATTCAATTGCGCACTGTCTTGAGAAGTCTTTCATCCTTCCGATAGATTTTCCTGGCTTTGAGCCTCCTGGACCACTGAGCAATTAATTAGAGCGTAGGTAGTCATTTGATATGGAGATGTTACCTGCTAAGAGAACTGTCACCTGCCAGAAGCTGTCCTCTTCCCTGTAGCCTAGTACACCAAGTCCAAACTCCCCTGCCTGGAATTCAATAAGAATAAAGATGATTAAGCCCCTTGTATTAAGCTATTTCTTTGTGCTTGGAATTATTTCTAGAAAAATGGGAACACCAAAGGGACAGCAGCCCTGCCACAAGACCCTCTTAGAAACCAAGAGAACAGACTATGTAGGAGCATGCAGGGCGTTACTGCATATGGCCCGACCACAGCTAGAATTGAGGCCCTAGCCCAAAGCATTTTTAACATGCCACTTTCAGAAATTCATATCTGGGAGAAGAGGGATCCTCCCCCATTATAAAGCCAGTCACCTTGGGATAGATAAGATATTAAGCTGTAGAAGCTAGGATTGACACTTTCAATAGGGGTGGTGGCAGCAGTTATTTATTGGTAAGGAATGAGCTCTTTTCCGATGTGAGAACTGCTCCATGCATACATACAATAAGTAGATTTTGAAGGGGGAAGGGTAGAGCATGGATGAGAGTTTTGGTAATATTTAGTAAAAAGGTGCTTGGCTGGTAGGGTCTGGGCTGGCAGGGGGCAGTTTGTGGCTTTGTGTCCAAGAGTTTTGTCTGTTGAAAGGGGAATTGGAAATCAGTGGAAGACAATTCCACAGTTTTGTTATTAGTAATAATAATAACAATAACAATGATAACTTATTTATATGGTGATTTAAGATTTGCAAAACATTAAATATAAACACATATTTATAAATGCTTATATATATACATATACACATATTTGTATACATACACATATACATATGTGTATATGTATGTGCACATGTATGCATACATACATATATATATATATATATATATTATATACATGGATATAAAATTGTTTGATCCTCATGGCCCAATTAAGTAGTTCTTATTATTTCCATTTTTAGTTGAGGACAATGAGGTTCAGATTGGTTAAGGTATTTGCCCAGGATCATATAGCTAGTAAGTGGTTGAGGAAGGATTCAAACTCAGGTTTTTTTTTTTTAACTGCAAAACAGATTGGTGACTTTGGAGAGAACGATATCAGTTGAGATATGAGGTTGCATAGTGCAAACCATATTGCACAGGGTTTAGGAGAGAGTGAAAGGAGAAGACATGAAGGCAGGGTCCAAATGACTCTTTAGAGAAGATTGACTGAGATACAGCTACACAGGTAACTAAGGGAGATGGTAGGGTCTAGTGAATTATTTTTTTGGGGGATAGGGAGAACTGGCAGTATTTGCAGGTAGCAGGGAATTGGTAGAGAGGGAGATACTGAAGATTAGAGAGAGAATGGAGATGATAATAGTGGGGACAATCCTCTGGACAAAGACAGGAAGGGATAGGATCAAGAGTCAGTGTAAAAGTGTTGACTTTGTTGAAGAGAAGAATCACAGTGTATCAGAGCCTGGAGTAAAGGAGGAAATAGTGAGGAATGAATTCAAGGTGGGAGGAAGAAGAAGGGGCTCATGATAAATGATTTCAATTTTCCTCGTGAGGATGGGAAGGGGACAAGCATTTATTAAGCACCTACTATGTGCTAAGTGCTTTACAAATATCTAATTTGAGACTTACAGCAATCTGGGGAGGAAGGTGTTTTTGTTGTCCCCATTTTATAATTCGAGGATACTGAAGCAGACACACTTCTTGACTCTAGGCCCAGTGTTGTATGCTGAAGTGAGGTCCTCAGCTGAGGGGTTGGAGAGGTACTATGGGAGGTTTGAGAAGAGAAGAGAAGTTGGAACAGTAGCTGTGGGGAGTGAGATGATAGAGAATAAATTAGAGAGAATTAAAGGATTGTTTTGTTGTAGGGAGAGCCCAGTTGAAACTAGATAATATGGATTGTGGTCACTTTGAATTTAATACAATACTGATAGGAGTTTGTGAACAGCTAAGTAAATGAATGAATTTTCATTTAATATGTGTCAGGCTCACTGGTTAACAGGTCTTGAAGGAAGTGAGGGAAGGAAAAAGCCATAGCAGAATGTCTATATTCTCTTGAGACAGGTGAGCTGGCATGCTCTATGATTCCTCATGCTCTCTAATGATGGGGTCCATTAGTGCTGTTGTTCAGAGCTGCTTAGTAAGCACAAGCTGTTCCCAAGGTTGGGGGATGGTAGCAGGGAAGAGAGAAAGAGTAGCAGAGACACCAGTAAAAGTGTTTAATATTTACTATCACCAACCTTTAGGAAACATCATTCACATAAACAAACACAGGCTTCATTAATATATCAATCTATAAGCAATCAATCAAATGCTAGGACCTGGTTGAAAACATAAGACTGTGGATAGGGGATGGGGAGAAGGAGAGCAGGACAGAGAGCATTAGCATTAAGCCAGTTCATACAAACGTTCAAGAGTATATGATTAGGGGCAGCAAGATGGAGCAGTGGATGGAGTACTGGCCCTGGAATCAGAAAGACCTGAGTTCAAATCTGGCCTCAGACACTTGACACTTACTAGCTATGTGACCCTGGCTAAGTCACTTTACCTCATTGGCTCACCAAAAATATAGTATATGATTAGCACCATAGAGTTAATAAAAGGATGCCAAGTGCCAGGCAGACTCCTTCCAATATGAGTGTGATTATAACATGAACCAGCAGGTTGAGCAGGTGATATTTATATAGTGCTTTACAGTTTCTAAAGTGTCCTTCCACAACAACCTTGGGAGGTTTACAGATTAAGAATTAATATTTTGCTTGAGATAATAAGATCATAGATTTAAGACTTGTATGTATCTTAGACAGGAATATGCTACAGACAGCTCCAATTGGCTTTGAAAGTCAACTGTTAAATTTTCAGTGCGAGCATTCACACCTCAGCAATCAGCAATCACTACAAACCAGGATTTGATTTATTCTTTTGTTGATTGTCTAGACTTAAGAAAGTATTTAAAATGCAGCTTATTAACTTAAATTAACTTATAAATATATGTACACACATTTTCCTCCAACCTTGTTGTTAGATATTTGCTATCACATTACTTGAGCTCATCAGGAGCTTAATAATAGTAATAATAGTTATAATAATAGAAACTAGTAGTTACATAGCATCTACTATACGCCAGGTACTATGCCAAGTGCTTTATAAATATTATCTCATTTGTTCTTCACAACAACCCTGCTCTGATTGTTCCCATTTTACAGTTGAGAAAACTGAGACAATTAGAGGTGTAATGAATGAAGAGACTGAGAGACATAATTTCTGGGTAATTAATAATCAATTTATTAATTATGGCTAGCAAATAATCAATAAAATGAGGTCAGTGCCACTCTCAGAAGCTAAAACCAAACCATGGGGGCCACTGAAGTTTATTGAGTGGAAGTTGAAGTGACATGATAAGAACTTTACTTTTGGAAGACCACTTTAGCAGCTGAGAGGAAGATATGGGGAGAAACTTGAGGCAAGAAGACCAACCAGCAGGCTATAGTGATAAGTGCAGGCATGAGGTGATGAAGGTCTGCACCAGGATGATGTCAGTGTCAAAGAGAAGGGTTTACACAAGAGATTTTATAAAGGTAGACGTTGATAAGACATGGCAATAAATTGGATGCGGAGAATGGCAATATAGGATGACACGTTGGTGGAGATTTTGAGTGATGGGGAAGACAGCAGTGTCCTTGACAGTAGAAGAAAATTTCAGAAGTGGAGGTTTTGGATGGAAGGGTCTATAGAACATCCAATTCAATTTATGCAAAAGGCAATTGATGATACAATACTGGTGGTAAGGAGGGAGTTTAGAGCTATACAAAAATGATGTGAATCATCTTCATAGAGATAATAATTGAATCTGAGATAATGGTTGAATCTGTGGGAGCTGATTAGATCAACAAACGAAGTAGTATAGAGGCTGAAGGAAACAGAGAAAAGGGCTCAGAACAGAACCTTGAGGGGCACCTGCAGTTAGTGAATGTGACCTGGATGAAGATCCAGTAGAAACTGAGAAGCGGTCAGACAGCTGGAAAAAGAAACAAGAATAGAATAGTTTAATGGAAACTTAGAGATAAGAGAGAATCAAGGAAAAGAGGGTGAACGACAATGTCAGGGAGGTCAAGAAAGATGAGGACTGAGAAAAGGCCACTAGATTTTATAATTAAGAGATCACAGGTAATTTTGGAGAAAGCAGTTTTAGTTGAATGATGAAGTTAGAAGCTAGACAGTAGAGAGTAAAGAGGATAAGAGGAATAGAAGTGGAGACAGCAGTTATAGATGGTCTTTTCAAGGAATTTAACTCAAAAGGTAGGCAAAATATAGAATGGTAGCCAGTGGGAATGAATAGATCAAGTGAGGTTTCTTTCTGAAGAGACCTCGGCATATTTGTAGGCAGTAAGGAAACAGCCCATAGACATGGAGAGATTGAAGACAAGTGAGTGGGGAAGATAGGCAACTGCTGGTGAAGATAGGATGAAATAAGGTCATTTGTGCATGCCTTGCCAAAAAGGTAGTGCATGTCTTCATGTGAGACAGGAGGGAAGAAGGAGATAGTGGTCAAAGGCATTTGGGTAATGTGACATGAGTAGGAGGAAAGAAGAGAGAATGCTCAGTGAATGGCTTCATTTTCTTTTAGTAAAATATGATTTAAGGTTATCAGCTGAGAGGGTAGGACACTGGGAAACCATTAGAGTTTTGAGGAAGGATGAAAACATCTGGAAAAGCCATTGTGGTGTGTGGGAGTGTAAATCAAATAAAGTGATATAAAAGGATTGTCTTGTCACAGTGAGGGCCCAGTTGAGATTATGTAATTTAAATTTGTAGAGGACCCATTCTACATGGTTATATGATTTTCTCCAGCTTCATTAAGCAGCACATGAATAGTAGTAAAGGCAGGGGATAGTAGGAACAATCTAATGCTGAGGCTTGGCAAAGCAAAATGGGTAATAGCATAAGAAGGCAAGGGACATGAGAAAAGAGGATAGTACAGAGTTGAATTGGTTCACCACGGGGCCAGGATAGGGAAAGGAGAAGAGTCTAGCCAGTACAGCAGGCATGATGGCCTGGGAAGGAACTGGGGGATGGCAGAGGTGAGGGAATGGAGGTTAGGATGAGGATGAAGAATAGGGTTTGGAGAGACTGCAAGACAGAGAGAGAGGTAGAATGAGAGATTAAGATTAGGTCAGGGAATTTCAGAGTTCAAGAACATGGAAGTGTTGCATTGTGGATGATGGTAAGACAAAAGGTATGGCCACTTCTGTGTGTCTGTGTGAGGTGGGCTGGAGGAATAAGTCATGTGAAGTGAATAAATTAAGGAATTGGAGATGGGGAAGATAAGCATTTAAATAATGCCTACTATGTGCCAGGCATTGTGCTAAGCACTTTACAGATACCATCTCATTTGATCCTTGCAGCAACCCTGGGAGATAGATGCTGTTATGATTCTCATTTTACAATCAAGACATAGAGGTTAATTGACTTACCCAAGGTCACACATCTATTAATTGTCTGAGGCTGCATTTGAACTCAAGTCTTCCTGACTCTAAGCCCATTTGATCCATTGTGCCACTTAGTTGCCAATGAGTCATAGAGGAAAGACTGTGAGCCACAAGAAAATCCATTGTTGCAGATACCTTTGGTTTAAGAAGATACAAAATTTGTTGGTGACCTTGGAATAGAGATGGAAGTATACTATTCTTTTTTTTTAAATATAAATTTATTTATTTTTAGTTTTCAACATTCCCTTCTACAAGTTTTTGAGTTCCAAATTTTCACCCCATCTCACCCCTCCCCCCACCCCAAGATGGCATGCATTCTGAATATCCCTTCCCCTGGTCTCTCCTCTCTTCTATCTCTCCCCACTTCTCTTATCCCCTTCCCCTTCTATTTTCCTGTAGGGCAGGATAGACTTCTGTACCCCATTTCCTGTATTTCTTATTTCCCAGTAGCATGTGAAAACATTTTTTTAAACATGTTTTTAAAACTTTAGTTTTCAAATTTTCTCTCTTCCTTCCTCCCCACCCACCCTCATTGAAAAGGCAAGCAACTCAATATAGGTTGTACATGTGCAGTTATGCAAAACACTTCCATAGTAGACATGTTGTGAAAAACTAACTCTATTTCCCTTAATCCTATCCTGCCCTCCCATTTATTCTATTCTTTCTTTTGACCCTGTCCCTCCTCAGAAGTATTTACTTCTGATTACCCCTTTCCCAATCTGCCCTCCTCTCTATCATCCCCTGCTCTCTTGTCCCCTTCTCCCCCTATTTTCCTGTAGGGTAAGACAGATTTCCATACCCAATTGAATGTGTATGTTATTCCCTCCTTAAGCCAAATCCTATGAGAATAAGATTCACTCATTCCCTCTCACCTTCCCCTGTTTCCCCTCCACTGTAAGAGACTTTTCTTTTCTGTTTTTTTTTGTGAGATAATTTACCCCATTCTACCTCTCCCTTTCTTCTTCTTCTCTGAGTATAATCCTCTCTCATCCCTTAATTTTATTCTCCAGATATGACCCCTTAATCTTCAACTCACCCTGTGCCCTCTATCTCTCTATCTATCTATCTATCTACTATACTATCTACTATCTATCTATCATACATATAATTTTTTCCTCCAACTACCCTAATACTGACAAAGGTCTCATGAGTTATAAATATCATCTTTCCATGCAGGAATGTAAACAGTTCAATCTTAATAAGTCTCTTATGATTTCTCTTTCCTGTTTACCTCTTCATGTTCCACTTGAGTCCTGTATTTGAAAGTCAAATTTTCTATTCAGCTCTGGTCTTTTCATCAGAATGCTTGAAAGTCCTCTATTTCACTGAATGACCATTTTTTCCCCTGAAGGATTATACTCAGTTTTGCTGGGTAGGTGATTCTTGGTTGTAATCCTATCTCCTTTGCCCTCGGAATATTATATTCCATGCCCTGCGGTCTTTTAATGTAGAAGCTGCTAAATCTTGTATTATCCTGATTGTGTTTCCACAGTACTTGAATTGTTTCCTTCTGGCAGCTTGTAATATTTTCTCCTTGACCTGGGAACTCTGGAATTTGGCTATAATATTCCTAGGAGTTTTCCTTTGGGGATCTCTTTCAGGAGGAGATCTGTGGATTCTTTCAATTTCTATTTTGCCCTCTGGTTCTAATATATCAGGGCAGTTTTCCTTGATAATTTCTTGAAAGATGATGTCTAGGCTCTTTTTTTGATCATGGCTTTCAGATAGTCCAATAATTTTTAAATTCTCTCTCCTGGATCTATTTTCCAGGTCAGTTGTTTTTCCAATGAGATATTTCACATTGTTTTCTAATTTTTCATTCTTTTGGATTTGTTTTACAGTGTCTTGATTTCTCATAAAGTCACTAGCTTCCAATTGCTCTATTCTAATTTTTAAGGAAGTATTTTCTTCAGTAATCTTTTGGACTTCCTTTTCCATTTGGCCAATTTTTCTTTTTAGGGCATTTTTCTCCTCATTGGCTTTTTGGACCTCTTTTGCCATTTGGGTTAGGCTTTTTTAAGGTGTTATTTTCTTCAGTATTTTTTTGGGTCTCCTTTAGCAAGCTGTTGACTTGTTTTTCATGATTTTCTTGCATCACTCTCATTTCTCTTCCCAGTTTTTCCTCTACTTCCCTTACTTGCTTCTCAAAATCCCTTTTGAGCTCTTCCAAGGCCTGGGACTGATTCACATCTTTCTTGGAGGCTTTGGAGGTAGGAGCTTTGACTTTGTTGTCTTCTTCTGGTTGTATATTTTGATCTTCTTTTTCACCAAAGTAAGATAATATAGTCTGACTCTTTTTGTGCTGCTTGCTCATGATCCAGCCAATTACTTGAGTTTTAAACTCTTTGTTAAGGTAAGAGTCTGCTTCCAATGTGAGAGAATGTACTGTCCCAAGCTTCAGGGGTTTGTGTAGCTGTTTTCAGAGATACTTGTAGGGACCTGTAAATTTTCAGTTCTTCCAAGGTGGTATGATAAGGGGTGAGGTGTTTACTCCTTTCCTGGCCTGTGACCACAAGTACTCCTTTCTGTCCTGTAACTGTGAGGAGGGGTTCCTCTTCACAGCCAGTACAAGCTCCACCACACCAGCTCTCCTCCTCACCCCAGCCTAGAACTGTCACCCAGATCCACACACAGGCAAAGCAAGAGATTCCTGCCTCAGCACTCGCAAAGAGATCCCTGCAATCCCTCTCTGATCAACCACTGGATTCCCCCTCAGTCTGTGGGCTGGAAGCTAGGGAAGCAGCTGCTCCCCTCAGGGCCATGTTGGGGAATGGAACTGGGACCCTGCCTTCCTCTCTCAGCACCACTGAAACAGACTTTTCCCACTGACCTTCTAGGTTGTCTTTGGCATTAGTGGAGTGAGGAGTCTGGAAACCTCCACAGCTGCGCGCGATTCAGTCCTCTGAGGCCTGCTCTAGGTTTGCTGTGTCCTGCGCCAAGCTGTGCTTTTCTGTGCTCCCAGCCCAGCGCGATACACCTTTCTGATGGATCGTCCAGGTTGTCTTGGGCTGGAAATTTGTTCCACTCTGTCTTTTTGTGGGTTCTGCTGCTTCAGAATTTGTTTAGAGCCATTTTTTATGAGTATTTGGAGGGGTTTGGGGGAGAGCTCAAGCAAGTTACTGCTGTCACTCCACTATCTTGGCTCCACCTCCTGGAAGCATACTATTCTTAATACAGTTTTTTTGTCTTCCTTTTTGCAAAAGTTATGTCATAATGCAGGGTTTCTGTCATAGTGTAACCTCTAATTGATTAAAGAAAAGTACTGAGCAACTACTGCATATCCAAGCCTAGGTTAGACACTATAGAGAATAAAAAGAAGTATAAGATATATTCCCTGGCTTCCAGGAGGGGTAAATGGTTAAACTGGAACATAGGAGGAATATTTTCCCATGCGATGTGCATTTAAAAAGCTTTCAGATGCGTTGAGATTGAAGCATTTGGAATGGAATGACCATCTTGAGCCAGAATGTACTAGTGTTTGAGTTCCAGATTTTCATGGAGGAACATGATGGGGGTAGAAGACACATATCTCTATGGGGGAGGGACATAATGCTAATGCTAATGCTGGACATTCTTGACACAGAGAGGATCATGATGGGCTAAGATGATGGAGAAATGTAATTAGATAAACATACTCAGGAAGTTTGAGTACCATCCAGTCTGAGACTGAAAATTTTTCCTTGTGTTATTTATGAATGTATATATTATTTTTCCTCTTGTAAATGTGTCCTAGGATACTTAGTCTCATGATCTGGAGTATGTGGTTATTGAAGGTAAGAAGGGGAAAATTGAGTGGATACATGACTTGGGCATATAGTTATGGTGGCAATGACCAAAGAAAGGGGGGAAATAATTGGGGATAAAGTATGGCAGATTTCTTAAGCCAGGGAGCCAAGATTTTTAAATACCAAGGAGGCCAGGGGTCCTGAATGAACAACATCCATACTTTAGTAGATATTTCTGTGGGTTGCTGTGGTAAAAAAGAAATTCATCATCCAAAAGCTAAATTTCTGGTGATGAGCTCTTGTTCTTGATAATACTTTCAGGATCTTCTAGGATCTAGGCAGAAATCAAGAGTGCCTCGAAAACTGAACTCCACTAACTAAGATCATAGATATAGAGCTGAAAGTGACCTTAAGTCCAACACCATCATTTTATAGATGAGGAAGCAGAAGCATTCACAGAAGTTAAATAACTTTCCCAAGGTGACTTAGATAGTAAATGTCTGAGGTAGGATTTGTACTCATATCTTTTGGCCTCTAAGTTGAGTACCTTATTCACTGTACCATGCTGCCTCTCTTAATTAAGGCCGTATCTCTGCTAAGACAAAGTTCTTAATCTTTTTGTGTCATGGACCTTTGCAGTCTGGTGAAGTTTATGGACCCTTTCTCAAAATTATGCTTTTAAATGCACACAGTATATCGGATTACAAAGGAAACCAGCTGTATTGAAATACAGATATTAAAATATTGAAAAAAACAGACAAATAAGTTCATTCACTGCAGACTAAGAATCCTTGTTCCAGAGAGAGGGAAAGGGAGAGAGAGAGAGAGAAAGAGAGAGGGAGGGAGAGAGAGAGAGAGAGAGAGAGAGAGAGAGAGAGAGAGAGAGAGAGAGAGAGAGAGAGAGAGAGAGAGGAGAGAGGGGGAGAGAGAGGGAGAGAGAGAGAGCTATTTAAAGAGAAAATCAGGTGTATGGACCATAGGGAAAATCTTAGCTCAGTAACCATCATATAAACCCAGTTTAAGTTAAGAGCTATTAAGCACATTGTCTACCAAGGGAAATTCCTAGCTCAATACTAACATACAAATATGAAAAAAAAATGACTTCTATATGCTAAAGATAACTTCCAGTTAGAAGGTAGCCTGGTGATGGACTGTGATATTGGCAACATTCTATGAATTTTGTTCCTCTGGCTCTTGGACAAGAGACACACAGTTTGTTACTGGATCATACTGGAAGCCTTTTGCACTTGGTAATCCCTGCCAGACCTTGGTTTCCATTGCCATGGCATTCTGGAGCCAGGGCTTGCCTCTGCACCAAAATGAGGCACCAGAATAGAATTTTAGAGAACATAGGTTCAAATCTTGTCTTTGATATTTATTAACTGTATGACATTGATAATGTTATTTAAACTTTTTGGACTTCAGTCTCCTCATCTTTAAAATGTGCAGGTTCAATGGACTACATTGTCTTTCAAGTGGGTGTTCTTAACTTGGTGTCCGTGACGGTTTTTCTTTTTTCTTTTTAATATTGGTTTTTTAAAAAAGTGTGGTCCTTGGCCCATACTTTGAGAACCACTACTTTAGACAAATCTTAATAGCTGTCCCCATTGTTGTCAGCTTTATTTGCCTGGAATACTAGAATATCTTTTCCATCAGTGACTAAAAGGACTTTAGATAACATTTGGAAAGTAATATTTAACAGGCTATAAACTTATCCACAAAATACCCCCCCAAATTTCTGCTTTATGATTTTTATAGAGAATGTGCTAGAATAAGAAGCAATGACTCTTCACATCCCTCTTCCATTCTCCACTCTACACCCTGCCTACCCCTAACTCTTGCATCTTTTCTATCTCTATTAGGTTGAGGATAGTGGGTCATCAGTGCCATCCATCTATTATGACAGTGTGGCAAAAAGGTAGTTTCTGGGCTCTAGGTGAGATCATCTGTCTCCTGGGCCATGCCAGGTTGAAATGATAATTCACTGTAAATGCCTCTTCCTACTGCAAGGCAGATAACAGATGATCCAGTCTTCCCATTTTGAGGCCAAAGTGTTGCTTCTCTTCTATCTCTCTCCTCTCCCAAATTGTTCAGAAAACCCTCAATTGCCTAAAACAGCTAGACACAGTGAGGGGTCTTAAGAAATTGCTCAGAATAGCAATAATTTTCAAAGTGCAGTTTTAGAAGTAGGACAATCTTCTTGGTACTAGAATTCTTGCTTTGTCTCTTCCTTTCAATATAGACCTATCCTTTCCTTGCTTTCCTTCTCGATGAATACACACATAGAGAGAAAAACAGAGGAAAAAGAAGGGAAAGATAGGCACATGTACACATACCTAGAGAGAGAAAAGGAGCTGGAGAGAGAGATGGAGTTAGAAAGAACAATATAAACTAGGCAAATATATAAAGAGAAAGAGGGAATGAAAGACATTGGAAGGAGTTAAAGACAGGTGGGGGAAAAGAGTAAAGAGAGAGATGACAATGAAAGGGACAGGTGGAGGAAGTAGACAAAGGGATAATATAGAAAGACAGTAAAAAGGGGAAAGCAGAAAGAGGCAACAACAGGGAGATAACCAAAGAATCACAAAATGCTAGCAGCTAAGTTTCCTTTCCAGTCTAATCAGTGTGCTGGCAGATGCCCTTGAGTGGAAACAAATAAACCCTAAGTGTTCTGGTGGCCAGGTGCTCATTGTGGGAGAATAGCAGGTGGGGAGGCTGATTAACGATAAAAATACAGAGAATAGGGGAAGGATAGAAAGAAAGTGGGAAAAAAGATGGAACATGCACAATTTCATTTAACATCAGAAAATAAGTTTGAAAAAAAAGGCAAAAACAACAACAAACAAAACTGGAAGTGAAATGCTTCTTCATTACCCCCAAGGGATTATGTGATGGACTGTAACATCTAAAAACTAAGCCTCTCTCCTCTTTAGTGTTACCCATTATCCTTCCTCTATTGAACTCAGTAAAGCTACCTCTGAACCACACATGAGAGTGGAGCATTTGGCTAGATTTTTCTTTCCTTCTTCTAACTTATACTGATCCTTTCCTTTTTTCAAGGTAAGTGTTTTGGCAGGTGGTGATTGTAGGAGTACTGGAAAGGTCTTGGTAAAAATAGCTCTCCTGACCTGTCCTTTTACCAGAATTGGAGTCGTCTCTTTAGGTAAAGGAATTATCTCCTGCAAAAGTGCAAATGCATCATGGGAAGGTAGTTAATTGAGTTATTCCCAGACATGAACACATCAGTGTGAATGAGTTTATTAAATTTTTTCCCCCCCTAACAAGATAACTGGCATAATACCTTGAGCATATTAGGTGCTTAATTAGTATTTGTAGGATTAAGAAAGAATTCTTGATTTGGAGTCAGAAGCTTGGATTCAAATTTCAGCTCTCCTATTTACTACCTTATAACTTTGGAAAAGTCAATTTATCTCTACTGAAGCAAAGCTCAGAATCTGACACTTTAAAAAGCTGTTAACAGAAGCCAGAGAGGAAAAGAGGGAGAAAGCTAAAGGAATTCTGAAAAGCAAAGGAACAACCTGTTGCTGCAGGTCTTGGTGTTGCCCTGTAGACAAGACAATCCAAGGGCAGAATTTGTTTTGTTGGGAGACTTCCCCCCAAACCAAGGACACAAACTGTTAACCAGAATAAGCTTTAGAACCAACGACTAAGATTTCAAGAAAATCCAGGAGAGAATTTACTGGGTACAAAGAGATAGTTTAACAGCCAGAAACTGACCCTAATCTCACAATATCACAGATTTAGAGCTTGAAGAGACTGTCTAATCTCATGCCATCTTCTCCTTGAGTTAATAAATGAAAATCACTGTACTGGGGATCAACTTGTCCAGCCCTTTCATTTCATAAATGAGGAAAGTGGGAGGGGAGACAGAGAGAGATGGGGGGAGGTGGGAAGGAGAGAGAGAGAGTCAGAGAGAGAGAGAGAGAGAGAGAGAGAGAGAGAGAGAGAGAGAGAGAGAGAGAGGAGAAGATGAAGAAAAAGAAGAAGAAGAAGAGAAGAAGAAGAAGAAGAAGAAGAAGAAGAAGAAGAAGAAGAAGAAGAAGAAGAAGAGGAGGAGGAGGAGAGGGAAGGAGGGAGGGAGGGAGAGAGAGAAGTGACTTCTTAAAGTTAATTAGCCATTTAATTAGTGACTGTCTTAGTGATGCTAGTGTATATATGACAACACTCAATTTCCCTCTATACCCTGATGGATTTGGAGTCAGAGGACCAGGTTTCTAATCCAAGCTGTATTTGGATGACCTTGGAGAAGGCATTTCCCCTCTCTGGGGCAAAGTTTCCTCATCTGAATAAAGATGAAGCTTCAGGAGCCTAGCTCTAAGATCCTTTCCAGCTCTAGGGCCAATGACCTGCAGCACCCACGGGCCCCAGACTTTAGCCACTTCCTTCCTACATGCCTCTTCAATTCTCTCTCTCCCCACCCCAGTAAAATCAGGATTAAGAGCTTCACTATTGCCTCACAACCCCAGCTCCCACTAGACATCTTCATTCCTTCCCCCTTGCCTCAAATAACCCCAGTATCACAATAGCCATTCTCTTCTGGTGGGCCTGAAGTCAGGAAGACCTGAGTTCAAACTCAGCCTCAGAAACTTACTAGCTGTGTGATCCTGGGCAAGTCACTTGACTGCTGTCTGCCTCAGTTTCTTCATCTGTAAAATGGGGAAAATAACAGCATCTACCTTTCAGGGTTGTTGTTTTGATCAAATGAGATGACATAAAACACTTAGCACAGTGCCTGGAACATAGTGGTGCTCTATAAATGCTTATTCTCATCCTTTCCCCTGTTGATTGATAGATGGATGATCTCTATAAGTTGTCCATGTAACTACATGTCATAGACTGGACAATAGCCATTTTTCATTCATTTGGTTACTCTTGTGTAGATGGTTATACTAAACTCTTCTGACTGGTGATGAATCTCACTCAGGAGACTGCAATGCCATGAGGCTCAAAGAATATAATACAATGTCACCCACAGACAAGAGAAATCTAGAGCAGAGGTTCTTATCTTTTGTTTTTTTTTTGGTGTTGTGGATCCCTTTGGCAATTTGGTGAAGCCCATGGATCCTTTCTCAGAATGATTTTAAATGCATGAATTATCAAACATAGGATTACAAAGGAAACTAAAGATTAGTGACAATAAAGATCTAATTTTTTCCCATCCAAGTTCATGGACCCCCTGAAATCTTCTACAGATCTTGGGTTAAGAATTCTTGATTTAGAGGACCCCAGAAAATCTCTTTTCAACTTGGAACCTGTGCTGGATTCCTTCCGTGATAGTAGAGATGATCTTTGTATTCTTTGACAGGCATATGAATTGACAGTTTCACCTGATTCAGTCATCAGAGCATCATCCAACAAAGTTATATCTATTATGCCTTTCAAGGAATCTTACAAAATTTCAATAAATGTCTGTGATATACTTCATTAGGAGGGAACTTGTAAAGTGCCATTTTGTTCTACTGGATCAATTTAAAAAATAATAAAACAATAAACAAAGTGGGCCTTCATTTTTCAGGTAATTGTGAGATGGTATAGATTTACTGTACTAGAGATTGTCAATTATGAAAGTGTTGCAATTAAATTCCTAGGGACAAAGTTCTGTGTAGGAAAGATTAATTTATTAATTAGGTTAGCCAATCATCAGTAAATTGAGGCCAGTGGTTTTTCTCGTGACCAAAAATAAAAATGGAGTTTCTGGGCCACATTAAATCTGGTGTCTTCCTTCTGACAGAGACCTCTCCTGACAAGCAACAACTCTGATTGGTGAAATTTAATGAGGAGGTGGGCTAAGAGTTCTCAACTCTTATTGAAGGGAAGGAATCAAAGCTGAGACCATGGCCTCATCATGAGATTGAGCAGCCTCCAGCAATTTGGGCAAGGGAAGCCATCCAGATTGGGATGTCTCTGGGTATACTTCTCTTTTGTAGACCATGTTACCCCAAACTTTAATGAAGGGAGCAAGGACGTACAAGTAGCATTGACTAACTCAGGTTAGCTTCTATTTACAGGGTAAACAAAAAGGCCCAGCTCAGGCCTTGGGAGAGACAGGAATGTAATGATATTCCTTAGCTACAATGGGCCAGGAGGGTTTTCTTTGCAAGCTAATATAAGAGATGGCCTTTTGAACAGTGGAGGGAATATTAAAAATTAATGTTAATAATCAAATAATACAGCATTAAAATTAATTTTTCTCCAAAGCCTTCCTGTTCACTAATACTCTCATCAAGGATGTCCTTAATGCATGTGTGTATCAAACTCATTAAAAAGGAGAATGATTTATATAGTAACAAGCAATATTGTAAAGACAAATAACTTTGAGAGACTTAAAAACTAATTTCCTTAAATAACCAAACATGATTCCAGAAGATTGATAATGAAGCATGTTACCCAGCTCCTAACAGAGTGGCAATGGACTCAAAGTGTAGAATGAGGCATGCATATTCGGGCATGGATAATATGGAAATTTGTTTTGATTGACTATGTATATTTGTTAGGTAAGTTTTTCTTTCTTTTTCATTTAAAAGAATGGTGGTGGGAAGGAAAGAAAAAGAAATGTTAATTGAAAAATAAAATAAAAATAAAATGGAAAAAATTGTATAGTTGTAAAAGCAGGCATATAGTTCAGTAATTGTTGATATTCTTCTAATTATTTTTCTTTGGTATTAATAAGGTTGACATTTTTTCTAACCTTTGATATCTTCTCCAGTTTCAGATAATTTATGAATTGATCCCACAATACTGTCATAATTGTATCATGTTTAGCATGAGACTTGTTTATAATCCTTCACATAATTCTATTCTTAGGTCTCATCAAAGTTGTGTTCATGAGTACCATGCTAAAGCAAATTCTGACAGGTCCTACAGAGGCATAATATCTTTGAGTATAAATAAGCCTACTGATGGACCAAGAGTCCCTCATCAACATGAAAAGTTTTTTGATTACCTGGGCTTATGAAAAACATTGATTATGAGGTAGAGTTCTGATCTCTGATGATGGCAGAATACCTACTCCAATAAAATAACACATACTTAGTTATAGTGTAGTAATTGCAAATGATATTAATTCAAGATTACAATGGCTGCAGTAACATTATGCGGGTATAGCTGAATGTTATGTTAGAGGGTATACATGTTTAGGGTAGCAGGGATTCAGAGAGAAGAGAGCTCCATGTAACGAGATCAGAGTAATCACAGGAGGTATCATGGAGGAAGTTGGGGCTTAAGCTGAATCTTGAAGGGCCTGAATCTTAGATAGGTCCAAAGAGTATTTGAGGGATGGGGTAAGAAAAGCACAGCATAAGCCAAAGCAGGGAATAAGCATGTTATTAGTGCATTAGAGTCCAGAGTCTGGCCTGGCTGAAGCAAAGAGGCTAGGAGAAAGAAGAACAGAAGGTAAATTTGGATGAGCAAGTTAAAGGTCATGGAGAGGTTTGAAAACTAGGCTGAATTTGTACTTGATGTAGATGATGTCTGAAGTACAATTTTGCTTCACATTGATTCTGGTACTGGCAAGTCATTTAAACTCCTTGGGCCTCAGTTTCCTCATCTGTAAAAGGGGGATAATAATAGGATCTACCTCATGAGGTTGTTGTGAGGATCAGATAATATGAAGTACGTAAACTTCTTTGTAGCCCTTCAAGCATTAGATTAAAAAGTTGCTGTAATTATTAGATGAATCGGCACAATTCTCTGGTCTGTCTTCCCCTACTCTCTTCCCAGTCAGGCCACTATAAAAATATTCAAGTTATCTTTTGTCCTCCTCCCTACTCACCATGCTCTATACTAACATAAAAATAAATTATTTTTTCCTTGGATATTATTACCATATGAAAGTTTTCCATCATTGCCAATTTTCCACCTAATTTTCTTGTTAGCATTTACAATTTAAGAAAGTCATGAATTAAAGTATGCAGGGTCTTTGATTCTTTGAACATGGTACGTCATTTCTTTTCTGTGCATTCATTCTCTCCTTGCCTCTATTCTCCTTTTACTTTCTCCTTTTCATAGGCAAGTCTTGGAGAGCTATACCCTGTACTTGACCTTCCTCCATGGATTTGTCCTCTGCACTGAATCCTAAGGCTAAATAAGCCCAAGAAAATGAATCACTGTTTTATTTTTCCATTTGGCCAGGGCCTCAACAAAGTCTAGATTGAAAAATATCAAGCATCTGTCTGGACCCTGGACCTGTGATATGCTTGAATTTATGACTATAAGGTTGTATGTTGAATGACCTTTTTTCATACCCTCAACCTACCCACACCATGTTACTTCCCCTCACCCTTGAAAAGCAGATTTCTTTTAAAGGATGGAGGAAGCATTTGAAGTTCAGGGAACACAAATCGAATTTAAGGGATAAGGGAGGGGGGACCCAAGTGATATGTCATTGAGCTTCTACATCTTAGAAATATGTATCATTGGGTATACCCTTCACTTCTCTAGCTGTGGTTCCCTTTTGGACAGATATGGGAGAGGGTAATAGCAGAAGATAGTAGGTACATTCTTAGAATTTGCATATAATTTTACCATTTGAGTCTTTACTGAGAAAAGTAAAGTTCCCTGTGGAAAAAGAATTGATAATAATAGAATGCTCATACTGTGAAAGACGCTATAGCAAATAAATGCAGGCTAAAGATCAGAGACACAGTCTCTTCTTCCCAGGTGGAAAAATTCTTGAGTGATTTTCATAGTTTATTCATGGTGAATTCTCAAACTGGCTTCCCTCTCTCATATTTAAGCTGGGAGCATCTGCCTATTACCAAGATGTGGGTAAAATGGCCACCAAGCTGGGGCTTTGAGGGAATGGGGTTGCCTGAAGCACTAGGTGGCAGCAACTTGTAATATAATGAAATGCCATTCATTTGAAATGATTAAGGGCAGGATAGATAAGTCATTGACAAAGTCTGATACCAGAATATTGGTCCTGGACATCCGTGGCTTATACGTCAGTTAGGATATGTGGGCTGGTTTTCAGTAGTCTGCTTCCATGAGCCCCTCCATGGTGCTTGTGAGAGCTATTGTTGGAATGATCTGCTTATAAATCTGGCTGTAACTGCAGGATCATCTTCCCTGGCTCCATGTGACTCATGACAATCAGGAGTCAATAACAGTTAGCAGTCAGCATGGTTAGTGCATCCTGGCTCTTCAGAAGGCAAGGGGTCAGGACCTTGGCTTATTCATTGCTGAAAGGTTGTTGACTCCTAGTACCTCTGAAGTAAATGATAGAAACCATTAACACTAGGTTTTAACTATGATGATTCTGAAGTTGAAATTTCTTAGAAAAAAAAATATAATATAAAACCTTAGGAAAGAGAGAGCAGATGGAATCAGCAGGAAATAAACATAACAGAAAGAAGGACAATGGAAACCACTCGTTAATGGTTAATGGTAATGACCCCTTCCGTTTGCCTAGCATGCTATATTTCACTATATTTTTCAATGCCTAGTAACATTGCGCTTACATTGCCACTGCCTTGTGATGTGGCCCTGAGCAACTTCTTTATTTTTTGATTTATTGATCAAGTGGGATTTAAACTGGAAATGGGGGGGGGTGGTAGAGTGAGAAAACTGCCAATAAATACAATAAGAAAGATGTCACAGACTAGCAAGTACATTATAGGAGGAAGAATGTCAGCATAGAAGACCAGTGATTCATAGGAAAAAATATTCATGGGGAGGAGGAATGATAGCTGTGACCTGAGATGACTATACCCAATGAGCAGAGATGGATAATAAACCAAAGCAATATAATACACTGGAAAGAGCAGGCTTTTGGGAATAAGGGGATCTGGGGTGCAAATCCTACTTCTGATACTTCTTACCTATAGAACCTTGGGCAAGTCATTTAACACTACATGGGCCTCAGTTCTTTCATCTGTAAAATGAAGATATCATAAATGACCTTGAAGTTTCTTTTCAGTTCTAGAGCTCTGATCAAAATATGCTGAGAGACTTCATCTTAACCTACAAAGATAAGCTTAGCCTTGTAAGCATCATAGGGACTTGGTGGAATGGGACTTCTTACTGGAATATGGCTAGGGAAGGGTGTCATATTATTTAAAAGGAAGAGATTAGGTGAAAGGGATTATGGAGTGACATTGTATCTCAAGAGAATATCTATCTATCTATCTATCTATCTCTATACCCATTTCTATATATCTGTCCCTCAAATCATATCACATATGTGGTTACTTATTCCAAATTTGCATATGCTACTTCCTTTGTAATCATTTATTTCCTAAATTTCCAATGGGTACCCAAACGCATCAAGGTAAGGTGGATTATTGAGGCAGGGTAATTTCAGGTCCATAGTGGGTATATTGCTAGGAGAGACTCAGTCTCTTCTTCCAAGGTAGAACAATTCTTGAATGATATTCATAGCTTACTCATGAGAAGTTCTCAAATAGACTTCCCTATGTTAGGTTTAAACTGTAAGCATCTGCCCATTGCCAAGACTTAGGTAAAATGGCCATAGCTGGGGCTGGGAAGGAGTGGGGTTGCTTGAAGCACTAGGTGGCAGCAGCTTGTAATATAATGAAATGCCATCCATTTGGAATGGTTGAGGGAAGGACAGACAAAGTCACTGGGAAGTCTGACACCAGAATAGTTAAAAAGAGATTTGGAATTACCTTTTAATAAGCAAAGTACTATAAGTTAATGGCTCACAAAGAATTGTCAATTTAAAGGGCTAAGGCACCTCTTTTAGGACAAAGGTAAGATTAATTTGTAATTAGCATATTTAGAATTAGCAAAATTTATCCTTCTAAAATGCTTTAACACTGTTCTCTTGAGGGGCTTCCTTTATCTCAGCACTTGCTGGCTGTGCGCTTGATCCTGGCTGCTCAGTTTTCCTTTTTAGCTATTTCAGTCATGGCTCTCTGCGTTTTTCCTTCTAGCTCATCACTGGTCATAGTCCTGGCTAGGAAGGTAACATCTCTGTAGGTCTGAAGGCTCTAGATCAATTCTTAATGTGTGTGTGTGTGTGTGTGTGTGTGTGTGTGTTTGCGTGTGTGCATGCGTGTATGCGTGCATGTGTGTGCATGTGTTATCTCCCTTTGGCAGTCTGGTGAATCTATGGACTTTTTCTCAGAACAATGTTTTTAAATGGCTAACATAAAATACATAAGATTACAAAGGAAATCAATTATATTGGCATCCACATATCAAAATATATATATTTTTAAAAGTTCATAGACTCTAAGTCACGAACCTCTATTCTAGGAGACAGCCAGTATACTGTAAACAAAAGGAATGAGTATTCTAGAAATGACTCATTGACTTCAAAGGCTCCTGTTATGGCTTCATTAATGGTTGTATATATATGTGAAAGGGGATGGAGAGGGAGAGAACAGGCTTTAAAGGCATTCAAAGCAAACTGTAAATTAGATGAAGTCTATTTTTGATGTTTCCAAATGCCTCAGCACCTCTCCTCCTTGCATGGCTGTCCCGAATAGTACTAGAATTGGAGTAAGATGACTTGTGTTTTTCAACCCTGACTCTGATAGCGTTGGCCCTGGACTCAACTTCCTCTTCTGATACTTTTTTATGGTAATTATTTATTTTATTTTATTTTTAAAAATTAATTTATTTTGATTTATCAACAATCACTTCCATAAGCTTTTGGGTTTTAAATTTTTCTCCTGTTCCCTCCCCACCTTCCTTCCCAAGACAAAGCGCAATCTGATAAAGGCTATACATATACATTCCTATTAAATATGTTTTCACAATAGTGATGTTGTTAGTAAGAATTAGAACCAATAGGAGGAACCACCAGAAAGAGGAAACAAAACATAACAGAAGAAAAAATAGCAAATACTATGCTTTGATCTGCATTCAAACTCCATAGTTCTTTCTTTGGATGTGAATAACATTTTCCCTCATGAGGCCTTTGAAGATGTCTTAGATCCTTGCATTGCTGAGAAGGGTTAAGTCTATCAATATTATTCATTGCACAACATGGCTGTTACTGTGTACAATATTCTCCTGGTTCTGCTCACTACACTCAGCATCAGACCATACAAGTCTTTCCAGGTTTGAAGTCTGCCTGTTCACCATTTCTTACAGCACAATAGTATTTCATTATGTTCATATACCACAACTTGTTCAGCCATTCCCCAATTGATGGGCATCCTCTCAATTTCCAATTCTTTGCCACCACAAAAAGAGCTGTTATGAATATTTTTGTACATGTGGGTCCTTTTCCCATTTGTATGATCTCTTTGGGATACAGCCCTAGAAGTGCTATTGCTGGGTCAAAGGCTATGCACATTTTTATAGCCGTTTGGGCATAGTTCCAAATTGTTCTTCAAAATGGTTGGATCATTTTACAACTTCACCAACAATGCATTAGTGTTCCAATTTTCCCATATCTTCTCCAACATTTATCATTTTCCTGTTTTGTTATGTTGGCCAATCTGATAGGTGTGATGTGGTTCCTTAGAGTTGTTTTAATTTGCATTTCTCTAATCAATTGTGATTTAGAGCATTTTTTCATGTGACTGTAGATGGCTTTGATTTCTTCATTTGAGAACTGCCTGTTCATATCCTTTGACCATTTATCAATTGGGGAATGCTGATACTTTTTTTAAACCTATATAACCTTGGGCAAAGTTATTTAACCACTTGGATCCTTAGTTCCTTGATTTATTAATAAGGGATAATGGTACCAGAACTACAATGGTAAACTGCCTCTACAGATGGGCTAAACCAAACTGAGGGTAATTGACAGGCCTCAAACCTGTCGGTGAGTTTGGGGGGATGTCTATCTCAAACATGTGAAGACTTTCCTTGGTGGGATAGGCAGATGAGAACAATTTGTTCCAATGGCCATGAAGGTGGCTGAAGCAGACTCTGTGTAGAGCTTAGGACTTGGTCAGACACTTAAGATGCCAAGGTCATCCACTACATCTTGGGCCATTGCCAGCCCTCTTGGCTTTTGTCCTGCCATTGAACTTCAATGGCTCTGGAAGAGAGAGTAAGGTTGATGACTTTGCACAATTCAAGCCAAGTCAAGACTTCATCCCATTATGTCACTAGTCCACTTTGAAAAATGAAAGACAAACAACAACTTTATAGGGTTGTTGTGAGAAAATCACTTTGTAAACAGTGAAGTACTATATTATTACAAATTATTATTATATAAATGTCAGTACTTATTATCCCCACCAGACAGCATATAGGAAATGGGTGTGCTGAACAAATTCATGGTATCAATGACTTTGTGGGAGAAAGGAGTTGTTACCTGACATTACCTAGGTGGAAAGTATGGACAGTATAGGCAGGAAAGAAGGCAGTCAGTTAAGAGCCAAAAATCTACAGAAATGAGAAAATGAGGCAAGAGATAGATTACAAGTTAGCCAAAGAAAAAGAAATTTCAGAAACCAGAGAGCATAAATCATGAAATTTAGAGATGGAAGGAATTTCAGGGACCAACCACCCTCATTATATAGTTGCGGAAAGCTAAGGCCCAGAGATGCTAAGTGGTTTGACTAAGGTGACAAAGGTAATTCTTAGCAGAGTCAGGATTAAAACCGAGATGTTCTGGCTGCAGACCCAGTGTTGTTTCCATGACTATACCATGCAGCAAGATAAAGCAGGGACTGGTTATGCAGACAAATAAGTGAAGACTTAAAGGCACTCAAGAACTCTTTAGAAGTCTCAGCAACAGGGAGAGGAGTAGTCAGAAACTCAGGCAAGCAGTTCAGAGAGTAAAGGGTCAGGAACCTAGTGAAACTTAGCCAAAATAGAAGGGTAGCAATACACATGCAGGCAAGTTTCTGGCCCATCTTTCATTACAAGCCCCTTGGCTATGGACATGACTAATTACCCCAGAGTGTGCAAGTGGAACAAGGGAGCCTGCTTAGGGAGATTCTCAGGAGGTTAGCCTGGCTACTGGAATTCAAAAGCACAGATAAAGTAGGCCCCTAGAGACATCATAGAATCTATTCTCCTAATACCTTAACGTGGATAGAGCTGCTGTCTTTGAACGCAGAAGACAAACTCTCATCCTGGCCACCACCTCTTACAATTATATTTACAGAGGATTTGTCCCTCCTCTCCCTTACCTTCCATCCTTTGCATATTTAATGTTATCATTATTCAAGCTAGAGTCCAAACTCTTCCACCTTCAATTACAGCTTAGTCAGGCTGATTTCCTCTAAAGACACCTTTAGCACATCCATGGGGCTGTGAAAACATCATTTTGCTAGGGAGTCATTAAAATGTTTTGTCTTTCAGCTGGCGGCTTTAGGTGTGAAAAAAAAAAACAACAAAAAAAACAGCCACCCACTAAAACAAGACACGAATGGTTGCAGATGGCTGCTCAGAAGCACTTGTCAAAATCCAGAGTCAGAGCCGTTTATGTTCCTGCAAAACATCACCCCTATCAGCAGCAAAACTGTCTGGGTAAAGAAAGGACAATTATTCCCCTGAAAACATACTGCTGTTTTTCCACATGACTCCCATTTGCTCCCTGACACCACTGGTTGGGGAATGCTGAGTGATAACAAGTATTGAGTGGTTCAATCCTTGTCTTATGAGAATAGAAGAGATTTGGGGTGAAGATTCATTTTCAGAATGAGCCCTTGAGCAATCCAGAAGCCCAGGAAAGAGGTCTTGGCATATTATGCCTTAAAGAAGAAAGGAATGGATTGAAAACTATAGAATAGACATTCTCTTGGTCTATATGAATGTGTTGAAGTTTTCCCCAATAGAATGTAAGTTCCTTGAGGGCAGGGACTATTTTATTTTTGTCTTTGTAGTCTCAGTGCCTGAGACACAGTAGGTACTTAATAAATCATAGATCCATAAGAATCACAGAATTTGAGAGATGAAAGGGACCTCAGCAGCCATCTGGTCTAATTCATACATGAAAGTCAGTCAATAAACAGTTAAGAGTCTACTAGGAGCTTGGCTGGGGGCTGCAAAGGAAAAGTCCCTGCCCTCAAGAAATGTGTTGTCTAATAGGAGAGACAGCATGTAAACAACTAATTACAAACTAGCTATGGTAAGAATAAATGTGAAGTAAGCAATAGAGAGAAGGTATTAGAATTAAGGAGGGTCAGGAGAAGAATAAAATGTGGAATTCCAGCTGGGATTTGAAGTAAGCCAGGGAAGTCAGTAGAAGAGGATAAGGAAGAAGTAGATCCCAAGTCTGGGTGACAAGGATTCCCAGTATAAATGTTTTTTGATTGTTTGATTAGGCCTCAGACCCTAGGGTACCACAGGCAAAGCAAAATCTTTCCTTGGTGCCTTGGATCCATATAGGCCACATGACAAAATTTAGTACTTATACTGTTCAGTTGTGTCTGACTTTTCATGATCCCATTTTGGAGTTTTCTTGGCAGGATACTGGAGTGGTTTGCCATTTCCTTCTCCAGCTCATTTTACAGATGAGGAAACTGAGGCAAATAGGGTTAAGTGACTTGCCCAGAGTCATACTGCTAGTAAATGTCTGAGGCCAGATTTGAACTTGAGACGATGAGTCTTCCTGACTCCAGGCCCAGCGCTCTATCCACTGTACCACCTATCTGTACTTAATCATATTAAACAATATAATCCTTGGTAAGGATTACAAATGCTTTAGGATTTGGGAGAAGGGAGAGATTGATGTAGGCTAGAATAGCTATAAAAAGATAATAGGATTTTTGAGTTGGAAGCAATCATAATAATCAAATAATCCAGGTTTTTTTAAAAATTTGGGTCCTATGAACTTCTTTTAAAATATTTTGATAAATGTATTTTGGTATAATTGGTTTCCTCTGTAATTCTATATGTTTTATTTTGTGCATTTAAAATATTATCTGAGTAGGGATCTTTAGGCTTCATCAGATTGATGAAGAAGGTCCATGTCACACACGCAAAATCTCTTATTTTCTGGAAAAGGAAGCTGAATGTCAGAGCTTACAAGTGTCAGAGCTTACCATTAGGATTTGAGTTGTTCTTGAATTTGAATAAGTGGAGAAGAAGAATTTGGGCATGATAGGAGGAAGGCAGATATCTGTATTCCCATTTGCCTTGCTCAATACCTGGGAAATAGTAAGTATTTCATAAAAGCTTATTAACTGATTTATTTATGTAATCCATTGTAACTTGGGCAAAGGAGACCCCAAACAGTAGGAATGGAAATGGGAGTGGTGAGGGTGGTCCAGCATCACTCATGTTGGTCATTATTTAAGAAAAATCCATGCTAAACGGACTTACTAGGGTTCTCTGCCCACACAGCAGGAACTGGGAAATATCTGCCACTTCTGGAGCCCACATTTTAAGTTCAGTTTGATGCCTGATAGCATTATTTCTATTATAAATTTGTCCTACTCTAAATGCACCAGAAGAACTCGCTATTTAAAGGAACTCTGCAGTAAATCCCTTTGTAAAGAGAAGAAACCTTTTGCAAAATGAATAATTCACCTTCCTCTGACCTCTAATATCTGTTGTATAATTCTTTATTTTCATTTGCCAGATTTTCTTCAACCTAGTATGCTACAGGTGCCAGGGACAATAGTTCCATAAGTGGTATATCCTTACTGATTAATTAATTAATTCAATTCAACCGAGAATTGAAGAACGGGTAATCTCTGTGTGCAGATATTACTTTGACATCTGTAAGTGTCCTGTGTCTGCAGCTAGGTGGAGCAATGGATAGAGTGCCAGGCCTGGAGTAATAGGACTCATCTTCCTGAGTTCAAATCTGGCCTCAGACGTTTATTAGCTAGGTGACCTTGGGCAAGTCATGTAACCCTGTTTGCCTCAATTTCCTCATCTGTAAAATGAGCCGGAGAAGGAAATGGCAAAGCATTGCAGTATCTTTGCCAGGAAAACCCCAAATGGAGTCATGAGGAATCAAATGTAACTGAAATGACTGACAAAAAAAGTATCCTGTAGCAAAGGTGCTCAGGGACACCAAAATCTTGTTAGAAAAAAAATCCAAGATTTAGTAGTAAGATGACTGGTCTGGAGTTAGGGGACCTGGGTTTTAGTGCTGGCAGCTACTAAATTGTTGAATGAATTTGGGCAAGGTACCTCATCTTTTGGCCATTGATTTAGCTTTTTAAAAATGAGGAATTGTACCAGCTGATCTCTATATCTATTTCCTTCCCTCCAGCTCTAAAATTCTGTGGCTTGATGGTATGAAATCAGATTTTGAACTACAAGTGATCTCACTGACCCCTCTGAAGCTTGTTATTTTAGGACCTTACCAGTGCAACTGAGTGTAGGTGCTAGGTTTGCTTCTCCAAAATACATTACTCCAATCTGGGCTGTTAGGGAAGTGAAGGATGCCAGTATGGGTCTAACTCCCAAATCCATGCCTTTCCTCATTATGCTTGCTGTGAAACCTGAAGTTCTCATTATTAGGACTATTGCTTTGGGTTAGGACATTACCTTTAGATTCTCTTAATTTAATGCAGCTATGATACTTGGGAAGAGTAACACATTAACTCAATAGCAACCAGCAATATTTTAATGTGGATTAATTGATCTGATCCTTCTGTCATCTAGTAAAGTGTCAGAAGGAACATATGACTGGTAAGATTTCAAGAGGGGGTTAAGGGAACAGAAGGAAAAGACATTAGGGTGATTACTGAGGACAGGCCAAGATGGGGCTCCAGGGTCAGGGTCCCTGGGTAGTGGAGGGGAAACATGAAGTCATCGTGCCCCAGGACAGAGCTATATAAAATTGTGGAGGAACCAAACCCCTATTTTTTAAAAAATAATTAATTAATTTTTAGTTTTCGACATTAACTTCCACAAGATTTTGAGTTTTAAATTTTTTCCTCTTCCCTCTCCTCCCCACCCCAAGATGGCATGCAATCTCACATAGGCTCTACTTATGCATTCATGTTAAGTATATTTTCACATTAGTCATGATGTAAATAACAATTAGAACTAATAGGAGGAACCATGAGAATGAAGCAATAAAACAAAACAACAAAGAAAAAGGAGAGCAAATAGCATGCTTCCACCTGCATTCAGACTCCATAGTTTTTTTCTCTGGATGTAGATAACATTTTCTATCATGAGTCTTTTGGAATTATCTTAGATCCTTGCATTGCTGAGAAAGAGCCAAGCCTATCTGTCTATTTCTTCCTGTATCTCCCTTAACTTCTCCTTTAAGAATATGGATGCTAGGCCACTTGGGGTGTGTGTGTGTGTGTGTGTGTGTGTGTTTGTGTGTGTGTGTGTGTGTGTGTGTATGTTTAGTAATGATATTAATTCATTGTCTATGGTATTTTTAGCAGGATATAGTTTCCTTCCTTATCTCTTTTAATTAGATCTCTTTTTGCTTTTGCTTTGTCTGAGGTCAGGATTGCAAAACCTGATTTTTAATAGCTAAAAATTTCTATAATGCTTTCAGGTTTACAAAAATGCTTGTTGTGTAGTATCTTATTTAAACAACCCTGGGAGGTAAGGGTTATTGTTTACTATCTTAGAAATGAGGAAAGTGAGAGACATAAATATAGTGACTTGCCCATAAGTCACATAGCTGTTAAATGACAGAAGCAGAATTTGGATTCTAGTTTTTCTAACCTAAAAATAACAACTCTATACACTACACTATCTAGACATGTTTGGTCTCCATTCATTAGTGACTTTCTCTACTCTTCTTCCCTGCCAGCACTTAGACTGTAAATCCTTAATTCACTTTTAATATTATATATTATAATTTTCTTTTTAAGCCTTATTTTCCTCTATCATACTGAAAGCTTCATGAAGACTGGGACTACGTCTTGAGTTTTCTATCTCCCCTGCTCTAACTACAGTGCTTTGTACACAGTAGGAATATAATTATGTTTGTGGAATTGCAATGAAGTTAGAAGGTAGAGATGGCTATAATATAGTTCGTTTTGTGAGATGTATTTAGCCATTTGGTCTGAAGGTAAAATCACTGCAAAAGGAGATCCCCAAATCCATTAAATTCACTGAATATTTTGAATGGAATGTAATTTTCTCTCATCTCCAATCAGAGATTAAAAAGAGTCTTGAGTTATTCCTAAAGTTATTGCTAATTTGATTACTCAATTATATGTCACCTGGTGTGTATGTTTATGGCAATATTATTGTTTTAGAGGAAGCCAAGGGAGATAGGCAATTGTATTTGGAGCTCACTCTTGCTTTTCAAGAAGATTAACAAGTAGAGGCACAAAAAATGTGTTGCTGCTCAGATCAAGAGTAGGGAATCCTTGTGCAGAGCTGCTCAGTATCAAAGAGGATTGTAGACAAAGAAAATAATTACTGGCACCAGATTGATGCCTATGACCACAGGATGAGGTAATGCCTGGTCTGAGCGACACATTCTACATATTAGTTTGTTACCCTCTATCAAGTGGTAGGTAGCATTCTTTGACACTGATGATCAAGAATTGTGGTCCAGACAAGAAAGGTCACGTCATGAACAAATTAGAAGAACCTGGAAGGAATTACCTTTTAGATCTATAGATAGGGGAAGATTTCATGGGATAGAGAGGATCACACAAAATTAAATGGACAATTTTCATTCCACAAAATAAAAAAAAAAGTTTAGAAGCAAATCCAATGCGGCTAAGAGTAGAGGTAGGGGCATGCTGAAGCCAGCTTATCAGTTTTATGGAGCTGATTGTTAAATGTTCAATGTAAACATTTACATCTCATAAATTGGCAAATGCTATAAATCAAGGCTTAATTTATTGTTTTGTTGATTGTCTAGTCTTAAAAAAGTGATGAAGAAAATGTTAAAAATGCAATTTAAACTTAAAAGTATGTCTCACATACATTCCCCCCCTTCCCCCAAGAGCTAGTTAAATATTTACCAGCACAGCCCTGATTAAAAGGGAAATAGTTAGCTGGGGGAAAAAATCTTTTCAGCAAATTTCTCTGATAAAGGTTTCATTTTTAAGATGTTTAAGGAATACTTATCCAAAAGAGAATTACCCTTTGAGGCAATGTAGTACAATGGGAAGAGCAGCAGACTTCGAGTCAAGAGGTATGGGTTTGAGTTCCAACTCAACTTTGGGCAATAAACAAACAAACAAATAATAACTAATGTCTGTATAGCACTTTACATTTGCAAAGAGCTTTGGGGGGGAAGAAAATAAACATTGTATAGCACCTACTGTGTGACAGACCCTGAGCTAAGTGCTTTATAAATATATCCTTTGATTCTCACAATTCTGTGAAATAGGTGCCATTATTATTTTTATTTTATAAGTGAGGTAACTGAGACAAAGCAGCTAAGTGACTTGCCCATGGTCATACAACTAGTAAATATTTGCCTGGGAAAGAAGTTTAACTCAGGTCTTCCTAACTCCAGGTCTAGCACACTGGCCACTTTGCTACCTTGCTGCCTATAAGAAGTCAAATTATTTAATATTTCCATCCCTTCTTCATCTGCAGAACAAGGACGATACTTATAAGGAAAAGGCTTCATGGAATGCGACTAACTGAACTATTAGTGTTATCTGAGACAATTTAATTCAACAGGTATTTATAAACAACAAAAATCGTCTTCTGATATCTTACTGTGGTATGGAGGTTATCCTTTATTCTTGGGAGTTGTACCAAGTGAATGTAAGTTCTGGAAGAGTCTACTGTGCTGATGGAAAAAGTTCAAGCATGGTCCCAGAAACACACCAGTGTGTATGATGTTTGAGAACCAGCCTAGCTAAGTGTGTAGAAGCTTATCACCAGTAGGCTGACCTCTAGAGAATGAACTATTTGCTCATGGTGGCCCACTAAGTGAAGAAAAACAAAAAAAAATGCCATTTTGTAGCCTACTTCTGCTTCTTTGGTAACAGTAGCAGAGTAGTGGGAAGAGGGGTAGAGTGTTTTAGGAATCACATGTATATTTTTTAGATTATCTATAAATATCAGTTTGGCAGTTGGTACTCTACCTATGAGGTACTTGTGAAAGGACCAGTCAGTCAACATACTACTGGAAAAACTGATTTATACTATGCCAATATCAACATTCTTGTTTTATGTGAAAGTAGAAGATATAAGAAAGTTGTCGCTAAATAGAAGGGTGGCTCATAGGCTCTCCTTCGAAAGACAAATGCAAGGGGTAGTAGAGTTTGTTCCATCATGAGTCTGAAGATTACCAGAAACATAATTTCATGGGACATTTGGTTATCTTACCCAGCAGCATTCATGATAATCTTAAGCAAAAAACAACAACAACAACAGAAAAAAACTGAAAATAATTGCAGCTTGTACAAAGTTTTAGAAAGTACTCTACAAAACACTGCAAATTAAATCAACGATATTTGAAAACTCAATGACTTTAATGTAAAAGTGGGCATAGAGAGGATAATGAAAATATCATCCATGATTTTTAAAATCATCTCCTTCATCATTTCTTACAGTACAATAGTATTCCATTGTATTAATATACCATAACTTCTTCATTCATCCTTTATTGATGGGTATCCCCTCAGTTTCCAATTTTATGCCACCATTAAAAGAGCTTCTATAAAATATATATGTTTTTCACATATAAATCATTTTCCTCTTTCATTGATCTCTTTGAGATAGAGATCTTGCAACAGTACTGTTGGGTCAAAGGGTATGAACAATTTAATAGCTTTTTTGGCATAGTTCCAAATTGCTTTCCAGAATGGTTGGACTGGTTCACAGCTCCTCCAACAGAGCATTAGTATATTTTTTTCCTCACATCCCAGCAGCCATTTTCATTTTCCTTTTTTTGTCATTTCAGCCAATCTGATGGGTGTGAGGTGATATCTCAGAGTTGTTTTCATTAGCATTTCTCTAATTATTACTGATCTACAGCATTTTTTTTTCATATAGCACTTTGAAAACTCAGGCATACCTTTAATTGATGATCCTTTGATTATGATCAATAAAGGAATTTGTCACTGTAATTGAAGATGTCTGGTGCAGATCCAAATGGAAGAATGAATGACTTTTAAGAATGAAATTCTTCAGATTATGCTGTTTATGGACGACATTTTGGTGATTGGATTAAGCCCTAGAATACCACAATGTTTTGCACAAGAGATTCACAACCTCCCAAGAGTCTGACCGAATAATCCATGTAGGCAAAACCAGGTGGATAAAGCTAGGTGGTGCAGTACAGAGAGCACTAGAGTCAGGAAGAACTGACTTTTTTATGATTCTTTGCTTAATGTTATAATTTTATAAAATACCAAAGTCAAATTATTTATTCCTTTGAGGGGTCCAGGCCATTTTTCTTTCTGAACATTGAACACCATAGTCGGAACACAAGAAGATTTAGAAAAGAAGATTTTAAAGATTAAGATTAATTTAAGATTAAAAAAGAAGATTTTAAAACCAGTTACATACTGGTTTCTTTTCAGGGCAACTATTTACCAATAACAAAAGGGTAAGGACTTTAAACTAGCAAGAACTCTGTCAGTTGGAATCTACCTCCTCTCCTTTCTTCTACTTTCTTATTCTCTTTATTTCTCTCTCTTCTTCTCTTCTTTTCTTTCTCTCCTCCCCTTCCTATCTCTTTCTCTTTTTTCTCCTCTTTTTCTCTCTTCTCTTTTCTCTCTTATCTCCTTTCTTCCTCCCCTCTCTCTTTTTCTTTTCTTCTCTTTAGCTTTCTTTCTTTCTCCTCTTCTCCCTCTTTCAAATCCAATCTTACACACTTACAGTCTCTGTGATCCTTGGTAACTCACTTAACCTTTATCTGCCTTGGTTTCTTCATTTGTAAAATGAAGGTAATAATAGCATGCTAACTGCCAGGTTGGTTGTGAGGATAAAATGAGACAATATTTATGATCTGTTTTGAAAACCTTGAAATGCTATATAAAACAAGCTTATTGCATAGACCAGTGATGGCAAACTCAAATAGAAACAAAGGCCACTAATTCATTTATAAGGATCCCCATGGACCACATAATGACTTAATTTTGAAATATGATATTATCTGTGTTTTATTTAATTTTTACTTTGTTAAAATATTTATCAGTTATATTTTAATCTGATTTGGAACATACTTAGGAGTATTGTGATCTATGGACTTTGTGTTTGGCGCCTCTGCTCCAGACAATGACATACATTTGGAATGATGGTAAATTTTGAGTTCATCTATCAATGTATATATCTTGGCTAGATACTTGAGGTGGACAAAGAGATAGGCCCAGAATTAAGTAAGAGGAAAATAATGGGTGGATTGAATTCGAGGAATTGCACAAGACTTTCGGTGACCCTAAATTTCTCCATGAAAAGAGAAACCAAAGAAATGTTGCAACATCAGTATTTTTCCAGTGATGGCATATATTGTGAATGAGATCTCCAAGAAAGGCAGAATTGAGGAGAGAGTAGCATTTTAGTAGACATCTATTTTTTAAACAGGGTATAAGGGGGATAATGAGATAGTGTGTTAAGGATGCTAGATTTGGTGGCTGAGAATCTGGGTATGAATCCCACCTCTCTATACTATGTTACCTTGGGCACCCTTTCTTCAAGCACTGTCAGTTGGTGAAAGTAGGAGGAGAAATTCTCTTCCTCAGAGTTAAATGTGGAAGGGACCTAAGAGATCATCTATTACAACCATTTCATATTACAGAAGAAAGGAGAAGGAGACAGAAATAATTGCTGCTTATTAGTAGGCTAGAAGGAACCACTATTTATGAACAAGGTAAGGGAGTTTGGTTAATTTTTTTTTTAACTTGCATCAGTCAGCAGGTATTATTAAGTGCTTACTGTGTCCAAAGAACTATGCTAAGTGCTGAGGCTACAAAGAAAGGCAAAAATGTGATTCCTACTCTCAAGGAGCTCACATTCTAATGGGGGAGACAACATACAATCTACTACATACATACAAGATATACACAGAGTAAATGGGAGGTGATCTCAGAGGGAGAGGCAGCTAGGTGGCACAGTGGATAGAGTTGCCAGGGCTGGAGTCAGGAAGACTTATCTTTCTAAGTTCAAATCTGGCCTTAGACACTATACTGTGTGACCCTGGGCAAGTCACTTAACCATATTTGTCTTAGTTTCCTTATCAGTAAAATGAGCATGAGAATGAAATGGCAAAGGACTCCAGTATCTTTGCCATGAAAATCCCAAATAAGGTCACAGAGAGTCAGACATGATTGAAATGACTGAACAACAAAAGCTGGGTGATACTGGGCAGGTCACTTACCATCTCTCAGACTTAATTTTCTCATCTGTAAAATGAGTCAAATGAGCTAATATTTGTACAGCATCTTGCAAACTTTAAGGTGCTATATGAATGCCAGATATTATTATTATTATTATAGAATAAGGAATCTAGGGACTCGAGCACAGAAGATAGAGTTGAAGTGTAGATAGAAATGTAGAGTTCAACTGAATTGGTAAGTCAAGAGATCAAGATGAGAAAGTAGGAGAGTGTAGCCAATGTAGGTTAACAACTTGGGAAATAACTGTGGGGCAAAGGAATTGGAGGTCATGGTGAGGACAAAAAACAAGATTAGAAGGTTGGAAGGCGGAGAAAAAAATTCAATATTAAAAAAATTGTTTTGCTCAGAGAAAGGAATTTAGGAGTTCCTGAACATGAAAGTAGAAGACTTGTGGGTAAAGGCAAGATTAAAGCATGACCAGTTTAGCTGGTGTATAGTTGAGGTAGTCGGGGGCCATCACCAGTCACCTTGACTTGTATCTTGCCACTGGACTCCGATAACTTTGGAGGAGAGAGTGAGGCTGATGACTTAGCACAGCCCTGCCTCACTTAAATCCAATTCACTTGCAAGTTAAGACATCACTCTCCTGATTTCACTGGTCTTCCAGACTGAAAGATAAACAACAACAAGCTGAGGTAGGTAAAGTAGTAGATTATGAGAATTAAGTATATTGAGGAACTGGAAAGTTGGGTTTTTGTTGGAGTATTGAGATATATCTATATCTATATCTATATCTATATCTATATCTATATCTATATCTATATCTATATCTATATCTATATCTATATCTATATCTATATCCATATCTATATCTCTATATATCTATATCTATATCTATATCTATATCTATATCTATATCTATATCTATATCTATATCTATATCTATATCTATATCTATATCTATATATATCGAAGTCTCCTAATATGAAGGTGAATGTTGGAGTGGAAAGACTGTGAGCCACTTAATGAGGAAAAGGAGAATGTTCTGAATGTAGATAGATAGCTGCTAGGATCTGGGATTGGGTGATAAATTTGAATAGTATGATTCTCAAAGAACAGAGGTTGTTGAATTATGGTGGTAGAAAGAGTCTATAGGTAGAGCAAGAAGTAGTCTGACGTTTCTACCATGACCAGTGAATTGAGGGTATGAGTGACAGTGCAGCTTAGTTCTAAAAAAATGTGACTAGGAATGAAGTATCTTCAGTAAAAGCCATAAGATAGAGAGAGGGAGGAAGGGAAAAATAAGGTTCAGAATGAAAGCAAATTTGTTCATTATGGAGTAGGCATTCCTGAGAGTACAGTAAGAGTGGGAAGATCTGGTGTGAGGCACTTGGGGAATGGTGTGAAGGGGATGTGAGTGAGGGAGAGGGCAGTTGGGAATGGGGAACAGGGTTTGTGTTTCAGTGATTAGAGATTCAGACTCACTGGGATGGAAAGAATACGAGAGGGTGGAAGTAAACAAACCATTGAGAAATGCATAGTATTAGTGGCCAGAGAGAAGTCTTTTGAGGGAAGCAGGTGATAAGACCGTAAAAACTCGCCTCTCAGGAGGGCAAGTGATGATGTAACCTACTAGGCCCAGGACACCTACTTCCTAGTAGTCAGGAGCCAGAGAAGAGGTAGCCTGGGAGGCAGGAACAGGCGGGTCAGGTACTGGAACGGCCTTCAGAACACTGAGGAAGTCTGCACTAAAGAGATCAGAGGCAAGTAGCTTGGAACAGGGTTGATACAGGGGTTCCTGGAAAGGTCCTAGAGTGAAAAGGCTAGTGGCAGGTGGTCAGGATCTGCTAGGGGGTGAGGGGTGGGGAATAATTGAGGTGCTTTGTGCTGAGTTTTTATAGGCATAAATAAATATGTCGTTCACATGCCTTGACAACTGTATATTTAAATATTTCACAGCTGGTGCTGCATATCCATGCTTGAGCCCTAGCCCAAATTAAGTATTAATTAAGAGTATTATTTATGGAAAAAAGTCCTTTCCTAAAGGAAATCATAGGTTTAAGATGATGGTAGCATTTTCCTGTGGAGATATAGCTCTGTATGCCTACTCTGGGAATGAGAAGGGGAATCAGAATATTCATCTGATATTACTAATTTCATCAAGAGATGAAGCCATGATAGCTTTTGGTGATTGTCACTTCCTTTTCTAGATGATAATTAAAACATCTAGAAATACATTTTAAGTGATTTGGTCTAGAATTTTGCCAGAAAACTAAGTTAAGCTGGCTAGTCAATAGTTTTCAGACTCTCTCTCTGTCTCTCTCTCTCTCTGTCTCTCTCTCTGTCTGTCTGTCTGTCTGTCTCTCTCTTTCTCTCTCTCTCTCTCCCTCTCTCTTTCTCTCTCCACCTCTCCACACACACACACACACACACACACAAACACACACACATCATACACACACATTTACCCTTCCCCAATTCTGCATTTCCTCCCCCTTACCTAATTTTCCATGATCTTTTAAAAACCACTGCCAGGGGATCCCACCTATCTTTTCTCTGAACCCCTTGAAATTTTCTTACCTCCATTTTAAGGAGCATATCAGACTATTCTTGTTATTTATTTTTCACAGATTCCAACTGAGTGGGTACTTTCCTCCAAGGTTCCCATAATTTCCGCTTTTGTAAAGAGGTACCTGTGTTGGTGAGAAACATATTTAGAATAGAATTATCTACGTTGGTGTCTCCAATTTTTGAATGATGAAATTATCATCAAAGTGAATTAAGAAATTATTTTTTGCTTGGCTTAAAGGTGGAGAAATTTCCAGCATACACTTTGATAACTGAAGTTTCCACTTTCTGCTGTACTGTACCTCAGTTTCAGGTTTGACATGTGCTTCCTGAATTCCTCATCTATTTCCTCTTTGAACGTGACAGTAAATAGTTGGGAAGTTATTCTGTAGGCAAGAAGAAGCCAATGTAGACATTTGATCAGAGGAAGTTCTGAAGTTTTTGAGATGTGATTTGAGTACTATTTTAAAAAGATTTGTATGTCAGAGCCATGTGGGATTGGAGGAGGAAGAGACTGGAGGCAGACACACAATTGGATGATTTCAGACTCCCCTCTCTGAAAACAAAATAGTCAAAAAATATTTGTTGATTGAATCCATCTTTGCCGAATGTTTGTATTTTCTAAATGACTTTCTAGGGTCCCAGCTTTTGCTACACTTATCATTCAAGCTCGAATGTATTTTTCATGATATGTCCATAGTTTGTTTACAGGTGATTTCTTGATCCTCAAGTTTTCAGTTGCCATTTCTTGCTTTGTGAGTATTATAGTTTCTAAATCCTTAACAATCCATAATATATCTCCCAGTTTCTTACTGTAGATAATCAAGGGTGAAACCTCTTTTGTTCTTTATGATGTTTGCTGGTAAACTTTAATCTTCCAAGGCTTGACAAATGATTTGATCTTTAAAGGGGCCTTGGAAAAAAGACACATAACAAATATTTAATTCAAGCTGGGGCTCAAGCATGAATATGTGCTGTACTAGCTGTGAAATATTTAAATGTCCAGTTGTCAAGGCACTCACCCATTTGAATGACATATTTACTCATGCCTATAAAAACTCAACCCAAAACACTTCAAATCGCTTGTTTATTTGAGCACAGAAGATTGAAGACAGTTGATCAAAACCCATCTTCCTTTCAGAATTGTCCCTAAAGATGTGTGAAAGAGATACTATCAAGCTGTCATCTTATATAGTCTGGCTGTTTAGAGTGAAGCTGTGAATGATGGATTTGGAAGCTTTGCATTAGGAGGGAAATCACAGTTATATTCCAACATCCTGACCAATTTAATTCAGATAATTTTGGCTTGTACTTTGTCCTATCTTGTTCCTAATTATTAGTCTCTTTTGATATTACAAGCTGCCTATTATAGAAGTTGTGCAGTATTTTTGGTATTTATGAAATGCCCTTTTTAATATGCTATTTTTATGTTCATTCATTCATTCTTTCAATTCATTTGTGAATGTATGAACTCAACAGGTCGTTACTGAACATCTAGAGTGCCAAGCTCTGTGCTAGATGCTATGGGTAATGGAGACAAAGTAGTTATAGTCCCTGTCATTAAAATACTAACAGACTAGCTGGCAATACTATCTTGCATTAGTATAGTGCATGATAACTTTGCGATGTTCTCTCACTTCAACGATCTTATTTGACTTTTACCATAATCCTTTAAATTAAGTGGATTTGGATCTGTATTAGATGAAGAAATCAAGACCTAAAGGGCCTAAGTGACTTGACCAAGGTCATAACTCATTAGCAACATTCTCAGAATTAGAACTCAGGTCATCTCACTCTTACCTGAACATACAATGCACTTGCTTTATTGCAATAAAAGATTCTTGCTATCAAGGGAAGGGGCTTGACAGGGAGCTGGTTATATAGTGATTACAGGCCACGAGATCATAGAATCTCAGAAGCCACCTTATATCATATTCTTGTATATATTCTTGAGTAGGTGATACCTTTTCCAAAGGCTATGCAGCCTGACTGAAGACCTCCAGATCCCAGTGGAGCTACCTCCTGAGGCAGTCCATTCTAATTCCCAGTCTTTTTACATGTCGCTCTCCACCACATGCTTTGTGGTCCAGCCACACTGGCCCACTTGCCATTCTTTACACTTGATGCTCCATATCTCCTCTGTGTGCCTTTGTACTGACTGACACTAGACATTACACTGACACTGTGATGCTCTCCCCCTTCTCCTCTACCTTTTAGAAGTTCTGGTTTCCTCTAAGTCTTAGTTCTAAGGGCACCCTCCACCTGCTAATTCCTTCCCCTCTAAGGTTCCTATTTGTACACCTGTTACCTCAGCAATTAGAATGTAAGCTCCTTGAGGGCAGGCTCCTTGGTTTTTTTTCTTTGTATCTCCCAGTGTTTGGCATATAGTTAATAAGAAATGTTTATTATTTGATTGGTCAATCATTAGGTCATTTTCTTTTATAAAAAACTTAAATTTGCCTCTCTTCAATTTTCATTTGTTGCTCCTATTTTTGTTCTCTGGGACACAAAGGGACGAATCTAATCCCTCTTCACATGGAAGCATTTTGCATAGTTGAAGATGGGTATTGTATCCTAAGTCTTCTGTTTTCCAGGCTACATATCTTTAGTTGCTTCAACTGATGTTCATTATATTCTTTACTTCTCTACACTTTTATCTTAGCTACATGTGATAGCAGCATGGTCTTGAATGTTATCATAAATTGATAATTCTTTTTTGGATGCACTCTAGTGCAGTGGCATAAAGCCCAAACGGAAATGGAGCTCACTAGACCATACATAAAGATCTCTACTGGCCCCATATTGGTTACAAAACCTTATATTAATATTATCTATGTTCTATTGTATTTTTGTTTATTTTGTTAAATATGTCTCAATTATATTTTAATTTGGTTTGGGCCACACCAAGAAATGTTAATGGGCTGCATTGAGCCTATGAACTGTGTGTTTGACATCTCTGTTCTAATGTATCAGTGTCTTTACTAAAATGTGATCAGGGTAGTCATCATCTTCATTCTGACCTGAGGCCTCTCTTAATGCAGCCTAAGGTGGTCATAAAGTTCACTAAGGCTTCCAGATCTTTTTTCATACAAATTCTGTGTTGTGTTTGTAAAGTTTATTTTTTTAAAATCACCTAACTGTACTGTCATCTAGATCTTATCTCTTTATCTTGTCCACAAAGACACTTTGAAAGACTTTGCTGAAACCCAGGTGTACAGTGTCTACGGTCGTCAAATGACCTGCCAGTCTAGGAACTCAGCCAGAAAAGGAAATAAGGTTGACATGACTTGTTCCTGATGAAGCCAAATTGTGGGCTTTTAGTGATTGCCTTTTGCCTTTCTAAATATTAATAAACCATGTCTTTTAAAATATGTTCTAGAAGTTTGCCAGAAATAGTCAAGCTTGCTGACCTCTAGTCAGCAGAGTCCATTTTATTTCCTTGGAAAAAAAATGGCATCATTCCCAATCAATTAAAAATCAATATACATTTATTAAACAACTGCTATAGCCAGGCACTGTGCTATGTGCTACGGATATAGAGACAAAAGCAAAACAGTCTCTGACTATAAAGAACTATATTTGAATGGGGAGACAACATGAAGGTATATAAAACATACACAAAATGAGATACCAGATAACTTTGGGGAGGAGAAAGTAGTAGCAGATTGGATGACCAGAAAGACCTCATGTGGGATATGGCATTGGAGCTGAGTCTTGAAGAAACCCAGAAATTCCAAGAGGTATAGATGAGGAGACAATGAATTCCAGGTATGGGACACAGCTAGTACAAAGCTCAAAAGCAAGAGATGGAATTTCACATACAAAGACCAAGAAAAGACAAGTTTGGGTGGAAAGTAAAGTGCATGGAGGGGAATAATCTATAATAAAGCTGAGAAGGTACAGAGATCTCCATGATCTTTCAAAAAACAGTGAAAACTGTTCTGTAATTTTGCTTGATAATTCTTTCAGTACCTGAGGATATAGTTCATTTGGAGTTCGGAAGTTGAAATAATTGAGGGTAACTGGATACTTTCTTCTTACTTCATCTTGGGTTTCAACTCCCTCTTAATCATTCTGTTTTATTCTTTCCAATCAAAAGATTATTCTTCTTGGAAGAGAAAATAGAACTGAAATAAGATTCAAGGAGTTCCACCTTCTTGCTATGTATGTCTGTGATCACCATGTTTTCTACCCTGAACAGTAGTTTGATATCTTTTTTTTATCCATCTCAATTCTAACACATCTAAAAGATCAGCAACAAATTCTTCTTTCTGTCATAGTCACCTATTCTATATATTCATGATTATATCATTACTGTTTCTGCCTTGATCCTCATTCAGAGGCCTAGAGAGAATGACTTGCTCCAAATATTCAATAAATATTTTAAAAAAGATTTGTTATTGATGTTGTTTGCTTTTACATCAACTAGATTTCCCCTGGTATCCCACTTACTTCTCAGCCCAGAGAGCTATCCCTAATAGCAAAGAAGTTTTTTTTTAAAGAAAAAGGAAGAAGAGAAAAAAAATCCAGCAAAATGAATCAATATGTTGGAAAAATGTGACACATTACATAGGCTGTTCCAGAACCATGGATCTCCCCTTACCTTCCATCTCTGCAAAGGAGCTGGGAGACGGATCTTCTCATCTTATTTGGGACCAAGCTTCTTCTTCATAGTTTTTCAACATTCATTTTGATTGTTTTGAGTTTGTTGTTCTTTACATTTACTTTTTTGTAGTCGTGTATTTTGTTTTTCTGGCTCTGCTTACTTTATATTGTATCAATTCATGTACATTTTTTCATGCTTCTCTATGTTCATGCTTCTCTATTGTTCCTTAAAGTAGAGTAATTTTCCATTATATTCACATATCACAATTTGTTTAGGCATCCTCTGGTTGATGTATATCTACTTCATTATTTCCAGTACTTAGTTACTACTACAAAAAGTTCTGCTATAAATATTTTGGTATATATTAGACCTTTATTTTTGTTAACAATCTCCTTGGGGTATATAACTAGCAATGTAATATCTTGGTCAAATGGTATGGACATTACTCTATCTGTCTTTCTATAGCCTCTTCAACACTGATCATTCCCTCTCTTTTGTCATCTTTGTCAATTTCCTGCATGTGAGGTAAAACTTCACGTTTGTTTTGATTTGCATTTTTCTTAGTAGTAGTAATTCAGAGTATTCTTTTACATGGTTGCTAATAGTTTGCCATTCTTCTTTTGAGAACTATTGTTCATATCCTTTTACACTTGTTTATTGGGAATGGCTTTTGGTCTTTTTCTTGGGTGCTTTTCCCTTCCTGAAAGTCTCTCTTTTCTATACACCTACAGACAGGGTTGTTGTAAAGATCAAATGTGGTAACATTTGTGGAGCCCTTAACACAGTACCTGGCACATAGTAGACACTATATAAATACTATTATTATTATTTTCATTTTATAGTATATCCTCTAACTCTACATTTTCACATGAATCCTCACGACTTATGTTTCTCATCCCTCTTGTCAAGTGGAAAAGGGAACTCATAGAATTATGTTCACATTTGTATAGCATATTAAGGTTTGAAAAGCACTTTATATTATCTCATTTGATTCTCACAATAACCCTGTGAACTAGCTGTACCATTGTACATATATAGAAACTGAGGCTGAAAGAGGTTAAATGACTTTCCAAAGGTCACTAAATTAATAAGCGAAGAAGGATTTGCACTCAGGTATTTCTGACTCCAAGTTCCAGTTCTCTGTTCACTATACCGCCTGGCTCCTACAGTCTTAAGACTCAAGGGAACACAGTGAACATCTATTCTAACCTCTTCATGAAATAGGAATCTTGTCTATAACATGCTGCTCTGTCTCTGTCTCTCTTTTTTTCTCTCCACATACACACAACACACATACATATATGTGTATATATGCATATATGTATGCATATGTGCATATGTATTTACGTATATACTCTTTTATAATATACACAGACACAAATTATGTAGCTACATACATATGCATACTCTTAGATAGTCCAATAATTTTTAAATTATCTCTCCTGGATTTATTTTCCAGTTCGATTGTTTTTCCAATGAGATATTTCACATTGTTTTCTATTTTTTCATAATTTTGGTTTGTTTTACAGTGTCTTGATTTCTCATAAAGTCACTAGTTTCCAATTGCTCCATTCTAATTTTAAAGGAAGTATTTTCTTCATTAAGCTTTTGAACTTCCTTTTCCATTTGGCCAGTTTTGCTTTTTAAGGCAATCTTCTCTTCATTGGCTTTGGGGGCCTCTTTTTCCTTTTGGGTTAGGCTATTTTTTAAAGGTGTTATTTATTTCATTATTTTTTTGGGTCTCCTTTAGCAAGCTGGTGACTTGTTTTTCATGATTTTCTTGTATTACTTTCATTTCTCTTCCCAGTTTTTCCTTTACTTCTCTTACTTGCTTCTCAAAATTCTTTTTGCGCTCTTCCGTGGCCTGGGACTGATTCATATTTTTTTTGGAGGCTTTGGATGTAGGAGATTTGATTTTGTTGTCTTCTTCTGGTTGTATGTTTTGATCTTTTTTGTCACCAAAGAAAGATTTTATGGTCTGACTTTTTTTTGTGAAGTTTGCTCATGATCCCAGCCAATTACTTGAGTTATAAACTCTTTGTTAAGGTAGGGGTCTGCTTCCAATGTGGAGAATGTACTGTCCCAAGATTTGGGGGGTTTTGTGCAGCTATTTTCAGAGATACTTCTAGATACTATAAATTTTCAGTTCTTCCAAGGTGGTATGATAAGGGGTGAGGTGTTTACTCCTCTGAACTGCGCCAAACTGCGTTTCTCTCCCAGACAGGCAAAATAGACCTTTCCAGTCAACCATCCAGGTTGTCCTGGGCTGGAAATTTGTTTCACTCTGTCTTTCTGTGGGTTCTGCTGCTTTAGAATTGGTTTAGAGCCATTTTTTTTTGCAGGTATTTGGAGGAGTTTGGGGGAGAGCTCAAGCAAGTCACTGCTTTTACTCTGCCATCTTCTGTATGTATATTCTTTGCCACAGAGGAATAATCCCAAACACTACCACAAGACACTAGACACCTGGGGAAAGGATAAATAGACACACTTCCCCTATTTCCCTATGGTTTAGCAGTACACTAGTGAAGAAATATGACAGCCCCACTTCTGAAAAGCTCCTCTTTGGGAAACATAGATGACAAAACAGACTGCGTTGTCACTCCCTAGTTCACTTGGATCTTACTCTCACTTTATGAATAATAAAGTCAACCCAAGACAAAAATATGTTAACCTTATTAAATATGTTGGCTCTGGCAATAGCCCTTCTTCCTTTGTAAATATCCCTAGGAAAGTCACATCTACCCATGTCTTGCAATGGGAACTTAGCTACATGGGATACCACCAACTTAATAGTAATGCCTTCCTTTGCTTCATTGTTCAATCAGCTGAGTTCTTAACCTCATCACAATTGTTGGCCAAGTTTTTAACCCTCAAATGTAGGCATGCAAACTCCAATTAACCACTGTCAGCTTTGGGGAACTCACTCACTCACAAACAAATGGATCTCTTCACAAGAGCATTAATTATTAAAAAGCTTTTTTAAAACATTAGATAGAAATTTCATCCTTTAAACTTCTACCCATTGATCTTCATGCTGCCCTCTGGGGACAAGTGAAATAAGTCTAATCCTCCTCAACATGACAGCTCTTGAAGGATTTGGAGACACTGATCATGTTAGTCTTTTTCTTTCCCCTATCTGGTGTTGACAGTCTGAGTCTGACACATCTGGGTGGTGGAGGGCCATAGGGTTTATGAATCCAATAAAGGTGAAATTTCAATAAGATTGTATAGTTTTGCATTAAAAAGGATATCTTTTGCTTTTTGATCACCTTCCTTTCCTCCTATACCTCTCCCTCCTTCTCCCAGAGACACATTCCTCATAACAAAAAATATGACTAAAAAAAAAAGAACAACAAAATTAGCCAACATACCAATGAAGTTCAATATTATAAAATCTCTCTCTTCCTTTAATACACAGCTCAAGTATCATTCTATATGTGAAGTCATTCCTGATTTCAACAGCTAGTGTTCTCCCTCTCAAACTATATTATATTTAACTGCTTCATATTTATTCTGTGTGTATCTATATCTATCTATGTCTCATGTTGGGTATATATGTATACACACATATATGTATATATACCCAATATGTATGTGTGTGTATCTATATCTATATACATACATATATGTGTGTGTGTTTGTGTGTATACACATATGTCTCCTTGTCTCCCCTGATGATATCGAAGTTCCTTGTAATAGTGATTGTTTCATTTATTTTGTCTGTATCCCCAGAACCCTAACACAGTGCCTAGTGCACAGTAGATGAATAACAAATACTTGCTGGCTTGATTCCACACCCATGATACCCCCACCTCAGCAAAGAAGGGAGGTGAGAACATTTTCATGTATCTTCTCTGGGACTAAGATTGGTCATTACAATTTCAGAGCATTCAGTTTTAGTTTTTGTTATTCTTTCCATTTGCATTTTTATAGTCACTGTGTATATTGTCTTCCTGGTACTGCTTACTTGAATTTGCATAGTTTCATGTTTTTCCATGCTTCTCTGTATCCTTCATACTCATTTCTTACAGTGCAGTAAAATACCATTACAGTCATGTACCACAATTTGTTTAGCCTTTCCCCACTCAATAAGTGTTTATTTTATTCCTACAATATTTTTGCTACTACAAAAATCAAATGCAGCTATATTTAAGATTGCATTTCATGAAGGATAAATATTTAGATGAGCATGTATATAGACTAGTACCTACAATGAAAACACTATAAAATTAACTATTTTCAAACTATAGCTTCCTGATTGATATATATTAATCAAGCTGATAAAATGTCTTTGAGAGATATTCCATAGGAGTCAGGGCAGACCTGAATTCAAATCTGGCCTCAGACTTACTAGATGTGTGATCCTGGGCTTAACCCTATTTGCCTCAGTTTCCTCATCTGTAAAATGAGCTAAAGAAGGAAACGGCAGTCCATTCCAGTATCTTTGCCAAGAAAACCCCAAAAGGGGTCATGAAAAGTTGGAAATGACTGAGAAATGCCCAAAGGACATCAACCTAACAACTGAAAACTCTCCTCCTTCTTCACGTCAATCAGGAAATGATCAGAGGGTTGATAACAAAATCCAGTGAACTTTGCTCTTCATTTTACACTCTATACCTCATGAATACTCAGACCATTGACTACTTTATTAAGCATCATTATCAGCAGCATTCTAGGAACAAGGAGAAACACAAGAAAAGCTATCTTCTCTTTTCTAAATAGTCTAGTTGAATGGGTGAGAAATATATATATATGAAAAGCAAAAAGATAGTAGAAGACAATATCAAGTTAAGTGAGAAGAATAGTCACATAGAAAGGCTAGTGGATTTTGAGATAGAAGATCTGAGTTCAAATCCTAGTGTTACCACTTACTATTATCCATGTGACCCTGAGCAAGTTGCCTAAAGTCTCAAGATCCAAATTTCCTCACCTATAAAATGGGAGGAGGGAATTGGATATGAAGACCTCTTACATTTCTTCCAGCTTTAATTCCTACTTAGAGAAGGCCCATTATGAGATATTAGTGTAGTGGTCCAGAAATAGTATTGGGGGACTATTAATTCACCCCAGCCCTTTTCTCTTCATCTGAAGCAATGTTAACACATAGAGTCTTACAATCTTAGAGCCAGAAGGACATTAGAAGTTAGTTAGTCCAGATCCCTAATTTTACATATGACAGAACATCCTCAGAGGTAAAGCAGCTTGTTCAAGGTCATGCTAATCAGTGACAGAGCTAGAGTGGTGGGACTCAGGGGTCCTAATTCCCATGATCAGTTCCTTTGTCCTTGTTCATCTTCACTCTTCCCCAGGAACTATCAAATTATTTTAGACTGTGGCAGTGTTTCTTTTTATGAGAATTTTTCTTTTCTGTTGAGTTCCTCCTCAGACTCAGTTTGGAAAATCCCCAGAGAGACTCATTTTGAGGACAGCTGAACTAATCATGAATATTCTGCTGAGTCAGCTTGAGAGCAATCACTCACTCTGTGGAGCTCCTCTCTCTCACCCCTCCTCAACTCCCCCAGTCCCTGGCCTACACACAATTAGGCAGTCAATACCCCAGAGAGGAAATGCAGTGACATACCCGTTTCTCTCTCTCTCTCTCTCTTTTTTTTTTTTTAGGAATGAAAGCCTAATTTGCCTGTGTCAATTCCAGATTGATTTTTGATAGGTCCTATTGGCCTTGTTGTATTGGCTCAGTGTATTTATACCTGTCTATCCTTTGCTCAGCCTTTTATTTGGGGAAGCTTAGCTTTATTTTTAGTGGTTACCAAGAGCCCAAAAGCAAATGCTCTCCCTTCATCTGGATAACAGATAATAGACATTCCCATATGTCCATTCAGCCAATAAGCTTTCCTTAAACACTGTGTGCCAGGCACCGTGCTAAACTCCGGAGATACAAAGAAAGGCTAAAACCTAGCCTCTGCCCCTAACAAGCCCAATTCTAATGGGGAAGACAATATTAAAAAACAAGGTATGCACAAGATCTGTACAGTGTAAATGGAAGATAATATCAGGGGGAACGTGCTAAGATTGGGGGTAGAGGGGGAGAAAGACCTCTTGAAGTCAGTGGGATTTGAGTAGTCTTGAAGGAAGCCAGGGAATCAAGGAAACAGAAGTGGGGTAGAGAGAGCATTTGAGGCAAGAGGCACAGCCAGTAAAAAGGCAAGGACGTGAGATATGGAGTGCTGTATGAGAGGGACAAATCCTGGCAGAGTGCGGGGAAGTAAAGTATGAAGACAGAAAATTAGGAAGGGCTTTGAAAGCCAAATCAGAGGATTTTATAATTGATCTTGGAGGTAATAGGGAGAAAGAGGAATTGACCAGAGGTGGTGAAGAGGAGGTCAGGGGTGGTGTATGTGTGTGACATAATCAAGTTTAGGCTTTAGCAAGATCACTTCAGAAGCTGAGTGTAAGAATGAATGGAGTGGAGAGAAATATGAGGTAGGGAAACCAGTTAGAAGGCTATTATAAGAATACAGTGGTGGGGGGGAACTATGGCAGTGCAGCAGTTCTGTGAGTGGAGAGGAAGGGATATAGAAGAGATGTGGAAGTAGAAAAGACAAAACTTGGCAACAGCATTGGTCATGTGGAGTGAGTAGAAGGGAGGAGTTGAGAATGATGCTGAGGTTGCTAATCTGAGTGACTGGGACCATGGTGGTTCCTTCAATAGTTATAGGGATGTTCAGAAGTGGGGAAGGGTTTTGTCCTCTTTCAGAAGGACAGCAACATTGAGGAAGGCAAATTAAAAACCCCCCCAGAACAAAAGCTCTGTTCCCCACCTCCATCTGCAATCTCTAGCACAGGCCATGCACAAAGAAATCTAATAACAGTATCAAATCTAATAATCATATCAAACCAAAGAGGATCAAAACCAACCAATGCCTGATCACATTGGAATGAAAGTAGAGTTGAAGAGACAAGGTCTGAGGCAGGCAGATTCAAAGGGAGAGGGGAGAAAACCATTACTTCAAAGTTAGGCATTTTTGAAAATTTTGAAAATAGTCTTGAAAACTGGAGGGATTTATTATTTGCCTTTTCTCCCAGAGGAATGATCAGGAGTCCAGCAGAATAGTAATTCTTTTTGTGGCACATAAATATTAGATTATTTCCTTACGTAAGATTCCCCTCTGGAGCTGAAGCATGGTATCATTAAGGTGTAAACCAGTGGGAAGTGAATGGGGGACACCAAGTTTGCATGCAGTGTCCTCAACTCCTGAACCTAAAGTTGAATATGAATTGTGCTGACTAAACCAGATGGCAAATGTATTAGAAACCATGGAAAAGCACATGTGTTCTAAAGGAGACTGGAGGTCAAGAGAGCTGGGAACCTTGCCATTGCTTAGCTGCATGACCTTGGGTAAGTCTAGGACTCAGTTTCTTCATCTATAAATGAGGTAATACCAGTTTCTTATTTTATAAATGAGGAAACAGAGGCAGAAGAGGCAAAATGACTTATATAAGAGGACACAGCTTGTTAGTAGCAGAATTGGGACTATAACCTGTATTTGGGTTGTAAGTCCAATTCCTTTTCCGTTATATCAAAGCCTTTATTACTGCACTCACTGAGTTTCTGTGAAGGTCAATTTGTTGTTGTTGTTCAGTTGTTTTCAGCTGTGTTCAAATCTTCAAGACTCCATTTGGGGTTTTCTTGGCAAGGATAATTGAATGGTTTGCCATTCTCTTCTCTAGTTCATTTTACAGATGAGGAAACTGAGACAAATAGGGTAAGTGATTTGCTAAGGATCACACAGCTAGTGTCTGTGGTTGGATTTTAACTCTGGTCTTCCTGACTGTAGACCCAGTGCTCAAAGGAGGTCTCAAATGTGCTCCTAGTTCTGCTCTCTGGAGTCATGCAGAATAAATCTAATAATCCCTCCTCTGCATGACAATCTTTCAGATGCTTGAAGACAGTTATTTCAAGCTTACTCAATAGAATATTCAAACACCATAGAATGTTTAAGCTAGAAGAGATCTTAGAGAAGATCTAGTGATAGATTCTTTGAGGTGGGAGGAAAATTAGGGACCACTTTGTCCAACTTTTAGAGTAAACCCTTCTACAACATCCCCAAGTGGTCATTTGACCTTCACTTGAAGACCTCTAATGATGGAGAACCTCCCACTTCCCAAAGCAGTCCACTTCCAGACAAGTCTAACTGTTAGGACCCTCCTTCTTGCATCAAGCATAAACCTCCCTTTGGGCAACTTCCATCCACTGCTCTCTCTTCTGCCCACCAGGGGGAGCAGAGCAAATCTAATCCCTTATCCACATGGTGACCCTTCAAATACTTGAAGACAACTATCATGCCCCCATCTTCTCCCCACAAGGCTTCTCTTTGATAGACTAAATATCCCAGATTCTTCAACTGATTTTTCTATGGCACAGTATTGGGCTCTCTCACCAGTCCTAGTTTTTTTTTTTCATTTTACAGATGAGGAAACTGAGGCTGAGAGAGGTGAATTGATCGACCTGAGGAGATACAGCTAGATCATGACTCATTTGACACTTTAATGTCTTTGGATTCTAAGTCTAATTCCTTTTCCATTATATCACAATGCCTTCATTACCTCCCTCATGGGGTTGCTTGTGAGTCACTGCGGTCATAAGTATGAAAGTGCTTTGACAAAAAATGAATGTAAATAGGATGAGACTAGACTTTCAATTTTAGTAGTGTAGGGAACTCTCAGGTGAGGAAACTTCTTCTGCCAATGCAAATTAGTACCTTCTCTGCCACTCAGAGTCTTAGGGCAGTCTTTCTCAAAAAAAATTTTTTTTTGAACTCAGTACCTCTTTACACTATTAAAAACTATTAAGGATGCTGAAAGAGCTTTTGTTTTTGTGGGTTCTATCTATTGATATTTACCATATTAGAAATTTAAATGTCAGTAGTATTATAAAAATTTTTTTTGGCATCCCCCTAGGTTCCTCTGAGAGATGTTGGGTACCTGGGGGATCCCTAGGCCAGACTTGGCCAACCACTACCTTAGGGACTTGCCTGGGACACCAAGAGGTTAAGTGACTTGTTAAGATCCAGCCAGCCAGTTTGTACCAGTTGGGACTTGAATACAGGTCTTCACTCTGAGGCCAGCTTTCTATCTATAACAACACATTGTGTTACTTCTCTTCCATGTAAATAAAGGGCATTCACATTTTTATCCCACTGTGTCCAAGGTCACCTACAGGTCTCCCTTTATTTCCTTTCTGTGAGTTAGTTCAAGTTTGGAAGGGAAAAAATGCTTCTAGTGGCATTTTTCCAGCTCTCCTACTTAGTATATTGATGGTGCTGTCAGAAGTCACTGCAGTTTGTTGGCAGCTATACCTCCTCCCCCATAATCACTTCCATTTCCTCAGGGACAAAGTGAGGAGTCCCCTCCAGTGTAAACAGCTTTAGACCATTGTGCTAACATAGGAGAACTCCCTAAGCTCTCATGACATGAAGCATGTTTTGCCAATGCAAGGAGATTGCTATGAAATTATTTTTACAGACAAGGAGACAAGACAGTTCAAGAGCAGATGCAGCTGATTCCAGGGGAGAAATATTCATATTAAAAAGTGGATATTTCAAGTCATTTGGGATTGAGTCAATACAGGAAAATTGGCAAGTCAATTGACTTCTTTGACTATTGCCTTGAGTCTTCCCTTTCTGCTCCATTATTCTTTCTCCCTGGTCTTCATTCATTATTTTCTTCAGGAACACAGGGTCTCTTTTTTCTTTGAACATTTCCACACCATGCTTTTTCCACTCTGTCTCTCATTCCCATCTCTTCTTCATGAGAACCTTGGACTCCACTTCTGGAGACATCCTGGGTTCTGATAAGTGAGTTTTCCCCTTATCTTGTCTAGACCTTGGTTTCTGTGCCACTTCCTGGCACGCTGCACACCATGCCACCATGTGCCCCTTCTCTCTTTTTCCTCTTCCCTTTATGTTGCCTTTCCCCATTGGAATGCAAACTACTTGAAGGCAGACACTGTCTTACTTATATTTATGTTCCCAGAACCTCACATAGTGCCTGGCTTAATAAATGTTTCCTTCCTTCCTTCCTTCCTTCCTTCCTTCCTTCCTTCCTTCCTTCCTTCCTTCCTTCCTTCCTTCCTTCCTTCCTTCCTTCCTTCCTTCGTCTCTCTCCCTCTCCATTTCCTGCCCCTCTCCCCCTTTCCTCTGTACAGGAGTGTACTAGAGTCAACTTGAATCATTTCTCTTAAGCTGATTGTTAACTTTTTATTGTGAACATTTACACTTTGGAAATCATTAAATGACATATCAAGACTTAGGTCAAAGTGGATGGGATAATGACAGAGTAGAGCTTCTATGAGGCACAGTGGAAGGAGAAGGCAAAGGAGAATAGTAGAACTGGGAATGGGAAAGGATGAAATAGAAGAGAAAGTTTTTTTCTCCTCAGGAGAAAAACTCTGGATTTATGGGAAAGATGCAATAATTGGCTAGGATAGGATTGGAATATTTGGTGAATTAGAGCTAGAGATGAAAAAGTAATAGTAGTGGGAGTTCAGAAGATCTTGAGATGAAGGAGGCCAGTGGTAACTGTGCCCAATTAGGAATGTAGGTAAATGGGGCCTCTAATATTGGGCATTGGTCAGTAGGGCTTCTTTTTAGTAGTGAGTCTCTACTTTCCTAAGATAAAATCCTACCCTCAAAGAGCTTAGTGTCACTTTGGCAAAGCCAACAATTACATACATATATGCAGTAGTTATATAAACCAAGGCAGGTTATAATCAATCAATTAATCAACAAGCATTTATTAAATACTACTATGTCCCAAACATTGTGCTAAATACTAGGAATACAAATAAAAAGAATGGATCAATTCCTGCTCTCAAGAAGCCTGTGTTCTAATGGGAGTGACAAATTCACATATAAGTATATGAAGAATAAATATAACGAGAATAAATATAAATAAATGCAAAGTTCTGTGGGAAGGATGGCTGTAGCAGAAGGGGGAATCAATAAAGGTTTCACATAGAAGGTGGTGTTTGAGTTGCATTTTAAAGAAAGGGAGGGATTCTATTAGGTGGGGTAAAGAGGGAGTGAATTCCAGGCATCACGGACAGCCAGTATAAAGGCAGTACAAAGATGGGACATAGAGGAATGTGTGTGTGTGTGTGTGTGAGAGAGAGAGAGAGAGAGAGGGAGAGAGAGAGAGAGAGAGAGAGAGAGAGAGAGAGAGAGAGAGGGAGAGAGAGAGAGAGAGAGAGAGAGACAGAAAGACAGACAGAGACAGAGATGGAGAGAGACAGAGGGGCAGGCATACAGGTAAACAGGCTGACAGACAGGGACAAAGAGATGGGGAGAGACAGAAAGAAGGCTAAGCAAGTTTGGTTGAATTGAAGAGTTGGTATGGGACAATAAGGTACAATAAGGCTGAAAAAATAGGTTGGAGGCAGTTTGCGAAAGGTTTTAAAAGCTCACAGAGAAGATATTTGATTTTAGAATGGGGGCTCAACCTTTTTTGTGTCATGGACTCCTTTCTCAGTCAAGAAAGTCTGTAGACCCCTTCTCACAAGGTTTGTTGCCTTTCATGAATAATTAAAGAAAATGCTGAATTTCATTTAGAGGTTAGTGAAAATAAAGATGCACTTTTTTTTTTTTACTATCCAAGTTCACATAACATCTAAAACCTATCAACAGACCCCCTTGGGAGTCTGTGGAGCCTATATTAAGAACTTTTGTCCTAGAGGCAATAGAACATATTGTAATGTATGTAATAGAGGTAACTAGAATGTATTGAGCAGGGCAGGAACATAGTCAGGTCTGTGCTTAATGAAGATCACTTTGGCAGTTATAGAACACTGGATAGATTAAAAATAGATTTAAGGCAGAGAGATCAGTCAGGAAGCTATTGCAATAATCTAAGTGAGGTGATAAGGACCTGACCTAAGTGGTGGTTACATGAGAGGAGAGAAGGGGCCAGATGTAAGATCTATTGTGGAGATAGAAAGAATAAGATTTGGCAAATGATTGGGCATGTGGGGCAAGGGAAGATGAGGAATCAAGGATAACATTGAGGTCCTGTAAGATTAGAGGAAATGTTGCCTTTGATACCAAGAAGGAAGTATGGAAGAGAGATGAGTTTTGGCAGAAAGATGCTAAGTTCTGTTTTGGACATGTTAAGTTTGAGATGGCTCTGGAACATCTAGTTTCAAATGTCCAACAGATTTGGTGGTGTGGGACTGAAGCTGAAGGGAGAGACTGGAGCTAGATAAGCAGATCTAGGCTTTATCTGCATAAAGATGATAACTAAACCCATAGGGAGCAATGAGGTTAGTAAGAGAGAGAGGGTGTGTGGAGAGAGAAGGAAAGAGGGCTCAGGACAGAGTCATGGGAAACCCTAAGATTTAAAGGCTATGATGTGGAAGGTAAACCAACAAAGGAGAATGAGAAGAAGCAGATAGGTAGGAGAAGCAGGAAAGAGTAGTATTATGTAAACTCTGGAGACTAGAAATATTTTCACTGGCTATTTAAAATGAAAAGGATGCATTCTTTTGTATGAACTGTGAAATTCAATGGAAAGTTGAACTTACTACTTCTATTCCCTCGTTTAAGTCCACTAACCATAAGAATAATGTGACAGATGAAATATATCTTGAATTTTTTTTTTGAGAAAAGGACTTCATTTTTAATGTCTGAATGTTACAAGCCAGATAAAATGCTTTATTAAAATACATTGTCTGTGACTGAATGGTGTCCACTTGAGTTCAAAACCAAATGGAAGAGAGAAATCCATATTGATGGGCCCCAGGCCTCACAGGTCAGGCAAAGAACATTTTAAAAAGTTCTTGAGCAGGGGTCAAGGGGGAGGGGTGGCTTCATTTGGCAATAAAGAAGTGATTTATCCAGTATGCACACAGGAGATCATATCCAATTAGATGCTTGACCAGTTTTGGAGTACTCTGTCAGTGGCTGGTCCTCTGGGCCCTCTAACAGCAGATTTCTTCCCCTCAGGCTATGATCTCTTCTCATATCCTCAGTCCTAACATCCAGAGCATGCTCTGCTCTTTCAGTACTTATTCCCCACTGGGCAAGGTTCACAGGGCACAAGAAAAGTAGTGTTGTAATTTCTTCCATATTCCTTCATGTATCAAAATTAAATTATATGGTGTAAACTTTTAGTATTACAAGAGTTCAGGCAAAGGCTTCCTGGAGGAGATGGGCTCTCACTATTATGATCATAAGCATCCTTATCTTATTATTAATCAAAAAAGCAAGATCTATTATGTACAAAGTTCTTAAGGTTGGGGCTACAAACGTGGTCTCTCTTTTTCAGTGGCTTATATATGAGAATAGGAGCCAGGAGTCATACGTTCTAAGAGTTCATGCCCTGGCTGTGTGATCTGGAACAAATTTCTTTCCCTTTCTGGAACTCGGTTTCCCTACTTATATAATGAAAGATTTGGATTGTCTAACTGAGTTTCCTTACAATTCTAAGAATCCAAACCTCATAGTTGAGGAGGGATAAGATTTAGATAATCAGAGGAATACCAGTGTTTCAGGAAGGAGGAATGGTGGGCAATGGTGTAGATGTGAGGATGACTAGATGACTATGGGGTGTGTGTGTGTGTGTGTGTGTGTGCATGCATAGACACATTTTTACATCTTAATAGTCTAAGCTATGAATTTTATAAGGGGATGGAAGCTTCTCAGGTTGGAGAGGCATTTTAAGGCTAAGTTCTAAGATTGTTCACTGAACCTGTGTCTTACTCGTTGTTGGATACAGACTTTTAGAGAAAGGCCCTGGAATGGGAACATGGGAATGGGGGTGGGGAGTGTCCTGCTTGGGGTTCTTGTTGATCAATGTAGTAAGAAAATGAAAGGTTCACCCTGCACTTTTCTCAGAGTTAGCTGTGCATACAAAATACTGCAGGGTGGCCAATAAGAAGAAGCCGGGAGTCAGAAGGATTGGGTTTTGGTGCTAACTCTCCCTTTGACTTAAGCCACTGTCTCTCCCTGGTGTCCCCTCTTTTCTCATCTGCCAAATGGGGTCAGCCCCATATAAATCTACTCTCTAGGAAAGTGTCTAAGCCATTTTGAAGAGAAAAACATTTTCAGTGGCTCTTTAAAATAGAAAGGAAGCATTGTTTTGATGGATTTTGAAATGTAAACATGAATAGAACTGGAGAGCAGACCTCCCTGCTTCTTTTCCCTTGTCTATGTCGACTAACTATAGGAACAGCATGAAAGATGAAATGCACCATGAATTTTTTTTAATAAAAAGACTTCATTCTTTATAAGTCTGAGTGTTATAAACCAGGTAAAATGCTTTATTAAAATACATTGTCTATGTCAGAGTGGTGTCCACTTGAGTTAAAAACCAAGGGAAGGAGAGAAATCTATATTGATGGGCTCCAAGACTCAGGCCTCTCAGGTCAGGCAAAGAGTATTTTAAAAAATCCTCTGGGGGGCCTTCACTTGGCAGCAAAGAAGTGATTTATCCAGCAAGCACTCAGGAGGCCATATCCCATTAGATGCTTGACCAGCTTTGGAGTACTCTGACAGTGGCTGGTCCTCTGGGCCCTCTAACAGCAGACTTTTTTCTCTCAGGCTGTGATCACTTCTCACACTCCCAGTCCTAACATCCAGGCCATGCTTTGCTCTCTGTATCTATTCCCCAATTGGGAAAGGCTCACTGGGCACAGAAGTAGAATTACAGCTTTCTCTACATTCTGGTTCCTGTCTGTCTTTTCAGTCTTATTTTGTTGTGCTTCATTCATATATTCTAAGTTATAGCCAGATGGGAATACTAGCTCATTCCTGAACTTGTTCTGTCTTCTCTCACCCTCGCACTTTTATAAAGACCATTCCTATTTCCAATTTTCCATATCTGGAATGTCCTCCCTCCCTTATCTTTGCCTCCTAAGACCAGGAAATGAAGGTTTTGTCCCAAAGTGCTGACCCTGTAGGGAGGGAATCTTCCCTTGTATGATGGTCTTCCAACCTATCATCTCTATAGCACATTGTCTTTTACTGGTCTATTTCCCATATCATGACCATCCTTGATCCCTTGCCTTGTCCAAGATAACATCACTTAGTATCATCACCATGGCATCTTTTCCCCTACCATTTTTCTTTCCCACTTGCTGCCTTCCTTCCTTGCCTTTGTCCATGGAGTTAAAGACTTTTGGTCATACCAATAAGGGAATGGTAGTTGAGCCACCTCCTAGTATGATTGTACCGAGGACAAACTGTCTTCTGTGTTGTGATACCTTCTCACTCCCCACCCCCTCCCCTGTATCTGAATTTGCCTAGGGCATAAGAAATCCTGGTTATGGCTCTGTCTATCATTCCTTAAATCCTTATTTCACATTTTCTGGATTTCTCCTTCAAGTCAGCTTCTACCTTAATAGATAGACAAACAGACAGGGAGAAAGAGGAGGAGAGAGAGGGAGAAAGACAGAGACAATGACAGACAGACAGAGAGACAGAGACAGAGATGAAGACAGACATAGAGACAGAGATAGAGAGAATTTGCTAAGGCCTGTGCTAAGCACTAGGATACAAATACAAACATATAAGACAGGATTCTGGGTTGGGGGAGGAAGAAATGTTTAAATCTCCATCATTAATACTTTCTTCAATCTAAACAAACAACAAAACAATAAATCAAACCCTGATTTGTAGCAATTGTTGATTTGTGAGAGGTAAATACATTGAAAATTTTACGACTGGGGCTCTCTCAGCTGGTCAGAGCTGGCTCTGGCACACCCCTGAATTATCTATACATCCATGGATACGTATCCAAGTCCTATTCCTTGCAAAATTGTATTAGTTTGACTTCCATTTGCCATCTCTCTTTTCTGAACCTCTTTTTATTCCTTTCAAAACTGCTTCCCATCCCTGTCACTAATCCCAAACTTTTCCCCTCCATTCTCTTCCCTTCATGAGGTACCTAAATATAAATCTCTATAGTCAGGGAGGGAAATGTTTGCTTGACTAATTCCTTCCATTTCTTCCAAGGGAGCAAAGGAAAAAAAAAAGATGAGGGTGGAGAAGAGGGGAAATTAAAGGGGAAAAAAGGGAGAAGTTGATACTTAAGTCAAAACTATAGCATTCTAATGGCAGAATGTCAGGTACCCTTGACAGGACTGGATTAGATATTTAGAGAGAAGGTCATTTTCTCAATGTTTCTTCACCTCATTCAACTTAGAAGGCTGGTTACAGTGCCTTCAAAGGAAATATGGTGTAATGGAAAGCACTTTAGATCTGGTGTCAGGAGACCTGGGTTTTTCCCCCTTTCACTTACTAGCTGTGTGAGCTTGGGAAAGTCTCTTTACTTTTCTGAACCTCACTCTCCTTATCTGTAAAAGGGGGATAATAATACTTGCCATATCTATCTCACAGGTGATCCAGAAGGTCTGAATGTTTCTTGAGAGTAAGGAATAGAGATAACATGTTCTAAATTGGATATTTGGGTAATTTGTGCTGAAAATCTTACTATCCAGAACTCCTCCTCCTCCTCCTCCTCCTCCTCCTCCTCTTCCTATTAGGCAATGAGGTTAAGTGACTTGCTCAGGGTCATACAGCTAGTAAGTGTTATGTGTCTGAGGCCAGATTTGAACTCAGATCCTCCTGAGTCCAGGGCTGGTGCTTTATTCACTGTGCCACCTAGCTGCCCCTATAACTTTTCTTCTTTAATGGAACAGGTCAAGACTATCTAGACATATACATCTGTAGAATGTAATTTGAAGAGGTCCAAGAAGTCTCTCTAGATGTGTCATTGAAGCTGAGATTCCATCATTACAGATACATTCCTTTAGATTCCTTTCTTTCCTTGAAAGTACATGCCTTTCTGGGAGGGATAATACAATAAGTAACATAAGAATACTTGGGATCTAAAGAAAGGGGACTGTTGGGATGAGGGTAAGAAAAGGCAGGGGAATAAAAGGGACAAGGTCACAAAAAGGCAAGGGACAGTAAGGAGAAATTTTGCCTAATAGAGGTTTGAGAACTGACCAGAATCCTGGGATTTGTGGTTCAGAGCAGATGGTAGTTAATTCTCAAACTCCAATTATGCCTATTGCAATTTAAAACAAAAAGTTGGCTCCACCCTGTTAATAATAGCTTATACTTTGTGGTTTACAAAATGCTCATTAAACATTATCTCATTTCATACTTACATCAGTCCTGTGAGGTACAGAGTTCATGGATTATTAGACCTATTTTATAGATGAGGAAACTGAGACTGAGAGAGGTAAAATGATCTGTACTGGGTCATAAAGCAGGCAAAAGGTAAACCAGGGCCTTCTGAATTCAAATGTAAGTGCTCTCTCCACTCTATCATACTACCTCACAAGAAAAAGAAAATGTAAATTTAGTGCAGAATTTTTTCACACTTCTTGAAGTAATCCAAATTTTATATATTAAATTTGTGTGTGTGTGTGTGTATAACTTTGATCACACAGTAATGTTGTTACTGTTCACTTTCTGGCATGGGCCCTCAATACACTTAAAAAATAATTTTATTGCTCTGGAATCAAGATGTTTGTAATATGGAAGCACAAGGGGAGAAAAATATTTTTGCTTATTATTTCAACTGTAATTCCTTTTGCAGAGCATTATCATAGTACCTTAGCACATTCTCCTATACAACTCTCAAGTACTTCTCTGAACCCCTCAAACATTTCCATGAGACCCTACCATGCTTCTACAGAACACTTAGCACACTTCTGTGGAATCCAGACACAATTCCAGGGGATCCCAGCATGCTTTCATAGAATTCCAGCACAATTCCCTGGAAGCTTAACAGACTTTTACAGAACTTTAATACTCTTACATGAAACCCTAGAATGCTTCTACAGAACCCTATTAGACTTCCAAAACACTTTATTAGCATTCTTTCATGGAACCCTAGAAAAAAATCCACGGAACCCTAATAGACTACTTTGTATCCTATGCATGCTTCTTTAGGGCCCCTACTGTGTATTAATGAAACCCTAACACAATATCATGGAATCCTAGAATGTTTTTATGGAATTCTAGCACATTTCTACAGAACCTTAATATATTTCTATGAAATCTTAACACCATTCCATGAAACCCTACCATGTTTCTGTGCAACCCTAGGGTTCAGTGAAATACGGTTTGAAAAAGGCTACTAGAGACTGGTATGGTAAAAGATTAAATTTAATTTTTGAAAATGGATTGTGATTTTGTTTTCTGAAGCAACATGAATTGCTCCTCTAATGTAATGATACATTTCAGCTGTTGCTTTTTTTTTGTCTTGAATATATTTCTACTTTGTTTTGATTGGACATATATCACTGTATGTCATCTCCTGAGATTAATTAGCACCTGCCTGAGTTACATTCAGTTTAGGTGGCTGAGTGACTCTAAACAGATGGTGGCTGAAAAATTAAAAATTATTGTGATTATTATAATTATGAATTTCTGAATGTCAGAAGTTTGTAAAATCCCATTGGCCACTGGGCTTTGAGACTCCTTATACAGGTTCACTGGGATGGTGTGCACTTTGAACTGCCTAACTGCTATTAATCCTCTGTCCTGAATTCTCTTTAGAAAAGGCATTTCCTATTGCATTAAAGTTTTTTTTAAAGTTGATTTATACATGTGGCTCTTGCTCCATAATTATGGTCTAGAATTAATTGAATACCTTGTAGCTTTTCATACTGTATATGCTAATGATTACCAGAAATTGATTCTCTTCTATATTTCTTTATTAACTTATCTTAAAGTGACATATTGTGAATAACAGCCTCACATACTGCTAGGCTCGGCAACTTTATAATTTGCAATTCAAGCTGTTTATTCTTTTCCATTTGTTTAGGTAATTTATTTTTCTAAAAAGAAAAAGGCCTGAATTATAGGAGCTAACTGCGAGTGTAGATTCTAAAGGGCTAGAGAGCCAGAGTGAATAAATAATCTCACAATGAGACAATCACGACCTTCCATCAGGGTGTTGGTGAGTCGTCATGCTAGTTTTATTTTATAGACCATATTGAATTAATTTAATTATAAAATATCAGTGTCCTGCCTGGTAATTAGCATTGCAAAAATTTCTCTAAGGTGTTCTCTCCCGTAAGAGGCACTGTGGCTCTGTGGAGTCACAGAGTAGGATAATAATAATAATAAAAATAATTCTCCTGGTGGTGATTTTATGTCTACATAGATTATTTTATTGGCTTTCCCAAGATCAGTGGATGGCTTTGGATGCTAAAAGACAATAGGTCAAAGAGGGGTTTTGCTATTCTGGCAGAGGTCAGAAGACAAAAAGAGAGAAGTACCTCAGTTCAGTAGAAGCGATGAGAGCTGATGTGTAGCCAGCAGATTCAGTGAATTGCTGAGCCTACACTAGAAAGAAAAACTGGATAGAACTAGAAGGACTTTTTGGAGATCTAAGGACAGATGGACTCGCCAGGGACATGGATGTCTAGACAGTGGTATTTAAGACAAAGCCTTTAAAAAATTAAAATGACATTTTTTAACATCACCTTCCAAATATATCACCTGTTCTTTCTTTACCCAGAAAGTCACCCCTTGTAACAATAAAAAAGAAAGAGAAAAGGACTTAAGGTATTTTTAAGGAAAATTTTTTTCCTAAGTTAGTTGGACTCCACAATATTGCAGTGGTTAGAGTTGTAGAACCAGAAGACTTGAGTTCAAATCCTGCTTCAGACTCTTTAGTAACTGCGTGACCCTGGGCAAGTCACTTAGCCTCTATTTCATTTTCCTCATCTAAAGATTAGAATCTACCTCCAGGGTTTTTGTGAGGATGAAATGAGATAATGTATATGACATGCTTTGCAAACCTTAAAGTGCTATATCAATCCTAGCCATTAACGTTCTATCTTACCATTGATCTTGTAAGTACCATTCTGGATAATTTATGGCCTGACCAGTCCTTGATCCTGGAACAAAGACATTTTTTATTTCCTTAAAAATAACTGTAATTGAGAGAGGATTTCAGATCAATTATCCCAAGGAGAAGCACAAGGTTTACAGGGGGTAGGAGCCAGGAGGATGACATTTTCAGGAACTCCACATCCTCTGGCAGTGAGAGATTACTGAGACACTACCAGTAGTCTGTCGGCTTTTACTGGGTACTCACACCTAGACTGGTGGTGAAGACCAGCTGAAAAGCTCTATAGGCTTAGTGACATAATTGCAGACTCCCCTTGGACACGGAATTCCTTCTCTGTTCATTTCCCTGAAGACTTCAGGCTGGGCTGGAGGCTGGAACTGTGTGACCCTACTCTGCTTTTGGTATCAGAACTATACAGTTACTGTTTGCTTCCGAATTTTGCTTCTTGATCTACTCAGCCTAGTGCCTGAGACCTCTTCTTACCCTGAAATGCCATCCCTAGGTGCCGGTTCCCCTCCTCATTCCATCTAGAATCTGTGACACAGACTTGTGGAGTGAGAGCTCTTAGCTGGCACCTGTTCTATAGCCATTACTGGTTTGGAGCTCCCCTGTGTGGGTCTGTGACCTTGGATTATTTTAATATACAACCTAAGTTCCCCCCACTTCTTCCTTCCTTTTTGTCTCCTGTCTTTTGTCTCTGTCTCTCTCCCTTCTTCCTATGCTTACATGGGTTGAAAATAGGACTTACTCTGATTTTCTCTTGAATTTCTCACTCAGAACTCAGTCTGCTGCATTTTCTAGATCTTTGCTGAGGACTTTTGTGGGGAAGCTGGACTATACTTCTTTCTGCCACTTCGCCAGGTTGAGTCCCCAAAGCATGATTGTTATTTCTTTCCTCTGTTCTAAGGCTTGGAGGGTTTAGGGATTAACTAAATGGTGTTTTAGAAGGAAGTTGGTTTGAAACATTTCCCCTACCCCAAAAATAGCTTGTGACATTGATTTAATATGGCTTAGAATGTTAACTGGACTTAACCACTTACCTTCTAAGGACTAATATTCTTTTGAGGAGTGGTTTATTCACCACTGGTTAGAAGTATTGAATCATTGGGTCACAGAATCACAGATTTAGAGCTGAAATGGACCTTATAATGATTTATTCCACCCTCTACCCTTCCATCATTTTACAAATGAGGATGCTAAGGCCCAGAGAGTTACAGAGATTTTCCCCAAGCCACACAACTAGTATGTGGCAGAGACAGAATTTGAATCCAAGTCCTCTGATTCCAAATCTAGTGCTCTTTCTATGATATGAGGTAAGACCTAAGCAAGGCCTTGAAGGAGATAAAATTTGGGCAGATGGAGATAGTGTATGGGAGAAGGTATTCCAGTCTTATGACTGTGAAAAGTAAAATAAAAAGATAATCTTGAGCAGGTCACTTCATGACTCTAGGTCTCAGCTTCTCTATCTGCAAATCAGGAAATTTATCTTCCATGATGAAAATTCTATGGTTCTGGATCTTGAATTTTACATTTTTTGGAGGATGATCCTTTCTTCTTTCTTTGATTGAGGTATGGTGGTGGGAAGGAGGATGGTTGTGGTGTCAAAACGTTCCTTGAGTCACAGCATTTCATTTCTCATGGGGGGGGGGTCATCCACATTGAACATTACATCTTCATAGGCATCCCAGTGTTTTGAGAACTGCACAGCTGTTGGATCACAGAATTAGATATTTTTACCCCCCTCACCCTCCATTTCACCCTTCCACAGCATCCCTGACAAGTGGTCATCCAGTTTCTGTCTCTGATAACGACACCCATGCAAGGGTGGGAACAACCATGGATGCTCCAATAAATCAGTCCTCAAAGGGAAGATGATTTGAGAGGTTGAAGACATGAATATAGGTTTGCTGCCCAGGGCGATTTCTCTAGAAAATACATACAACATCTTCAATCTACCAGGCAAATATAACAAATGGTTGGGACCAAAAGGATTTAGAAATACAGATTCCAAGATTGTGTTTCTAATTTCCTCCATTGCCTCCATTATTTACTTGGTTCACTGTCCCAGAAACACACAGGAAGTTCACCCAAAATTCTCAGCAAAATTTCTTTTGCTACAGTGTGGGCAAATATATTCTTATTGTAGCTAAGGAATTAGTTCAGCATTACATCTGCCTCATAGCCTTGTGAGCCACTTTTTATCTTAGATTCTTGGGTTCAACAATCTAATTAAAATCCAACAAGTATTTATTACGTGCTTACTATCTGCAAAGCAGGAAGCTAGGTGGTGAAGTGATGGATAGACTGCTTGTCCTGGAGTCAGGGAGACCTGAGCTCAAATTGGGCCTTAGATATTTACTAGCGGTGTGATCCTGGGCAAGTCACTTAACCCTGTTTGGCTCAGTTCCCTCATCTATAAAATGATCTAGAGAAGGAAATGGCAAACCACTCCAGTGTCTTTTGCAAGAAAATTCCAAATGGGGTCACAAAGAGTTGGATACAACTGAAAAAACTGAACAACAACAACAAACATGTAAAGCACAGTGCTAGTCAACAGAGATATGAAGAAAAAAATTAAATAGTCTCTGCTCCAGGGTGCTGACCTTCTTCTGTCAGATACAACATGCAAGCTGACAATAATCTCCTACATGACTATTTGAGGGGGAGGGAGGGAGCCCTAACAACTAGGAGAAATCAGTATAGAACTCCTTACGGAGGTGACACATGACCTGAACCTTGAAGGAAAGCAAGAATTCTAAGATGTAGAAGTGAGGGAGAGGGAGCCCATCAATCATAGGAGCCAGAAGTGGAATGCTGAGCTCCAAGAATAGTGAGTAAGACAGTTTGTCTGGATTAAAAAATAAATATCAGAAGGGGAACAAACTGAAGATGAGGGGATTAGAGTGGGATAGGGAGCTGAGTTTATTTATTTTTTGAAATGATGGTTGTCTTGTTTTTTTTTTTTCCTGGAGAAAAAGAGGTCCAATTCAGTAAGCAAACGAGACACCTATTTATCTCATCCTCTAACCTCTTCGTTGAACGAGCAAAAGAAGCACAGGCCTAAATTTCTCCATGGGATCCATATGGGGAATTAGGATTGTTTGTCTTTCTGAGAGCAAGTGAATCTAAACATTGATTCTGGGGTCCATCCAATCTGGAAGTTTCTTTTCCCTTGATCAATGCAGATTTTCCAGTTTACAAACAGACTCTTTTCAATATATCAACCAGTTTTTGTTAAGTAGCTATTGTGTACCTAGCTTTGTGAGAGACTCTGGAAGGTGTGATGGGCCAGAGACCCTCTTTTCAGGGAGCCTACATCTGTTCTGCTTAATGCAGAATGCCTGCTCCTTTTACTTTCTCTATTTTTCCTGGGAGAGGATGATTTCTAGCTCCCTATTCCATATGACAGTCAGTGAAAAGGCAATTATTAAGCATCAGCCCTCAAATCAGATTCAACTTTACACGTGCTTAATGATAAGGGCTTACCTCTCATGTTATATGAATTATCAGGTGAAAGGTCCCAAATGTAATGTATAAATGTAATAATAATTAGCTCATCTTGGGATATAAAATAATAGTGATGAGTATAAATGCTGAATAAGAGCACTGAAGGGTATACTTTATAGATGTCTTCACCTACTGGGAGGCTGCTGCTGAAAGGAGAGGTGAGCAGAGGAGTAGAATCCAAGTATACACTAATAAAATATTTCAGAAAGGCATTCCTTTTTTTTTTTTTAAGCCTTGGGCAGGCTGAGTTTTGTCCTGAAGTGGCTAACCTCTATAGTCTAGGGTAGGGATTCTTAACCTAGTATCCACAAACTTTTTTTTTTTAAAGTATTTTGATAACTGTATTTTAATAGAGTTGTCTTACTTTATAATCTTATATATTTTATTTTATTCATTTAAAATATTATTCTGACAGTAGAGGTCCACTGGATTCACCAAACTGGAATAATAATAATAATAATGATAGCTAACATTTATATAGCACTTTAATATTTGCAACACGTTTTACAAATATTGTCTCATTTTATCCTCACAACAATCCTCAGAGGTCGGCGCAATTATTATTTCTATTTTACAGATGAGGAAACAAGCAAACTAAAGCTGCAGTGACTTGCCCAGGGTTACCCAGCCCCAGCTAGTACATGTCTGAGGATGGATTTGAACTCAGTTCTTCCATGACACGAAAAAGGCTAAGAATTCTTGATCTAGGTAGGAGATCCTTTCTTTCTTTCTTTCTTTCTTTCTTTCTTTCTTTCTTTCTTTCTTTCTTTCTTTCTTTCTTTCTTTCTTTCTTTCTTTCTTTCTTTCTTTCTTTCTTTCTTTCTTTCTTTCTTTCTTTCTTTCTTTCTTTCTTTCTTTCTTTCTTTCTTTCTTTCTTTCTTTCTTTCTTTCTTTCGTCAATAGGGTTAAGTAACTTGCCCAGGGTCACACAGCTAGTAAGTGTTATGTGTCTGAGGCCAGATTTGAACTCAGGTCCTCCTGACTCCAAGGCCGGAGCTCTATCCACTGTGCCACCTAGCTGCCCCTGAGATTCTTTCTCTGACTCACTTCAGTTCAGAAATCTCTCCCTTTACTATTTGTTTCAGATAAAAGAGAATAGATAACACAGTAACAATGGCTAGAGGGGAAGTGAAAAAATGGATAGGCACTGTTCACAGGAAAGAATAGTGGTCACGCCTTTCCTGCTTTATAAGCAGGAGTGTTTCTGCCTGCTTAATTTCTTTCCCTGTCTTGTGAGAAGGAAGACAAAGAGAGCTAGTCATTGTCTCATTTATTGGGTCTTGCCCTTTCCAACTCAGAAGCAGGTGGGAAAGGACTGGAGTCTCACCAATCATCACTCAGTCTCTTCATATCCAGATGACCTCACAAACTACTTCAGAGGCTACTGCAAAGAGGGGAGAGTGAGGGCTGAGCAGTAGCTGCTACAATTTTGTAGAGCGAATCAGAGGAGCACAAGTGGTTGACTCTGGGCAGTCCTTGCATCACTATGGAGGACAAGCTTTGAACTCTTCACCTCTCAATTCAGCTTCTCTTCTTTTTCCCCAGTATTCTTCAGGAACGGTCCTATAATCCTAAGTACTGTGAAATCAGTGGCTGATGGTTTTGGATAAAAGATTACATGTGTAGTCTTAGAAGGGCTAATACAGTGATATGAGACCCTGGAAAAATTACTCTGCTCCAAATATTTTCCTCCCTTTCTCTGTGCCTAAAAATTTCACCATTAATGATTCATTCCTTCAGATCAATTAATCAAGAAAATATTTATTGAATGACTATTATAGTAATGGCTGACATTTACAAATCACTTTAAGGTTTGCAAAACACTTTTAGACATGTTATCTCATTTGATACAACTCTGTAAGATAGATATTACATACATTATCTCCATTTAATGTATTAGAAAACTGAGGCTCACATCCATCTTCATCTCACTTTTGGGATACTTACAATAGACAGCTGTGATGTAGTTTCAGCTGTGGCATGAAGGCTTTCCTACTGAAAATATGTCTCCCACAACAGCTTTTTGATTCTTGAAACTCCTTCCATAAAGGACAAAATTATTCTTCCTCCAAATATGCTTATGGTCACACAGCTATCAAATTTGAATACTTCTGAGACCAAGTTAGCATGTTCTCCAATAACTTTCCTCATGGTCCTGTACTAAATGATGTAAACATTGTTATCAGGCCTTATTATGACTCTAATGTTCTTTAATATATCCCTGGGATTGGTAACACCTTAAGTTTTCAACAGCTAAGTCCAGGGGTTTTTAAATTTTGGGGGGGGATTGAGTGTCAAAGGCCCATTCAGTTCTATGCTGAAGCCTATGGATCCCTTCTCAGAATCATGATTTTTAAATAGTTGAAGGTGGAGGCAGAGATGGAGCAGAGCTTGAAGCTGAACCCAAGACCCAGTGTTGCCTGAGACTTTCTTTGCTTTCCTTTTAATGGATCTACACCCTAGATCTGTTGAAAGTGCTGACTCCTCTTCCTCTTTTTCAGTGCTATCAGTCTCCCCTTCTCCCCCTACCAACATGCCACAAAGGACTTTGCTGAAAACTAATGGGGAAAAGTAAAATAGAAAAGCTTAACAGAGAAAAGAACTAACAAGTCACGGAGTATGGTAATGTGATCCCCATGTACAGTATCTCTAATTTAGCTCCAGTTAGCTCAAAGAATTTCCTAGCACCTTGGTCAGCTACCTAGAACCTAGGCCTAGATTTGCCACATAGCCAAGAGACCTGTTCTCTCTGGAGGGGAACTGCCAAATTGCCATCCTGCCTATGATTTAAATTCCACTCTTGGGTTTTAAAACTAGTGCCCTTTTATCACCTTCCATCCTGTTCTGTCTGCTTAATCCTCTCTCTCTGCATACTTCTGGCTCTTTGGCTAGACTGTAAATTGTGGTGTCAGTCTTTCACAAGTATCAAGGTAAGGAAGGACTGAGATGTGGAGGCAGAGCTAGAAAATGGAAGGTAAGGAACACTAAAGAAATACATTAATAAGCATTTTTAAAGCACCTACTATGTGCTGGGCATGGTGCTGGGCACAGGGGATACAAAGACAAAGAAAGAAATAATCTTCAATAGTTTCACAATTCTAGCAAGGTCTTGCTTTTCCATATTAATTGGCCACAGGAATGAAACCATTCATTTGAATGGTCTATGAGGCCTCTTCTTCCTCAGTTTCTCTTCCATCCTAAAGTCCAAATCCTGGTTAAATCTCCAAACTCTGTGGCTCCAATTCACAAGTTCATGTTCATAAAGTGTTTTTCTTTTAGGCTTCTTTTCTCTCTTTCCTTGTTATGGTCATAGTAGACAGAGGCATGATGGCAGGGGTGCCGTGAAGGTCTCCCTGCCAAAAATATGTTTTCCTTAGAAACTATTTGGTGCTTAAAACTACTTTAATAAAAAACAAAACCATTCCTTCTCATGCCCCTCCTCCCCCAACAGTGCGTGAGGATGTAGATACTCCTTGAATAAAAACCATACACTTCTGAAATGTGCTCTTGGGAAGAAATGACTGGTAGATGATCCTTTTCTGAAAGCAACTTTTGCTAGGGAAGGCAAAGAGGTAAGGTAAGGAAGGGAAAAGAGAGTAAGAAGGTTCTGGATCTGTGAAGGAGTGAGGAGGAAAGGCTACAGACTGGGAGGAAGGAGACAGTGTATTTGGGGGGCAGCAAAAGTAAGCTTTGCCCAAGGCCACATCTGTGCTTACCCCTGCCTCTTTCCCTACCCCTCAACTCAAACCCTCTTTCAAGGACTGCTCAGAGAGAATGGGGCTTATGAATATGGTCCTGTAGGTAGCTGTCACATTTCTTAGGCTGAGTTTTCTCTTACAGTGCAAGAAAGGGGAGAGAGACAGACAGACAGAGAGAGATAAGGAGAGAGGGAGAGACAGAGACAGAGAGAGACAGAGAGAGAAAGAAGGAGAAAGAGGAGGAGGGAGGAGGAGGAGGAGAAGGAAGGAAAGAAGGGAGGCAGGGAGGGAGAGAGGAAGAGAAAGCAATGAAAAGGTGAAAGCTCAAAAAAGATGTATCCTTTTTTTCTTCCTTTTTTCCTTTTTGAAGGGAAATCAACTGGCTAATAGGCAAAAGGGAGCAAGGGTGGGAGGAAACATTTCCAATGTTTACTCATTCTGAAAAATCAAGGTCCAAAGGTTAGTTCCTTAAATGCTTCAGTAGTTCCTTCCAGGCAAAGGCAAAGGGAAACATTCCACCTGAGTGGAGCCAGAGGGAAAACATTTGTCCAGCTCACTGGAAGCCTGGTAGGAGAGCACAGAGGGTAGGAAGAGTGAACAGGTCAAGAAGGAAGTTTTTGATTTTTCTTCCACCAAACAGGGTCCTAGAGTTGAAACTGCCCGTACAGTCCTATGAGAATCTCTCTTCTTTCATTCCCTTTCCTTCATCCCATTTCCTTCAAGGCCCACATCTCTGCCTTTTTTGGAGGGGGGGCAGAGAGGATCACCTTTGTGGAGATTCCAGGTCCTAAGCCATAAGACAACTATCTTTGGTTGTAACATGAATTTTGTCTGGGGCAGGTAACAGGGGTACTGCAGCATTTTGCCCTAATTCCTAGTATCCTATTCTCTTGAGAGGTGTAGAGTATCTCACCTAGCTCCAGAGCAGATGAAGACTTCACCAGGAGTTACAGTTCTGGCATCAGCTGTGCTGCTGGCAAATCATTTTCCATCAGTGACCTTGGAACGGAAGCTTAGATTTAGAGATGGAAGGTGTCTTAAGTATTCCTCCAGCCCCACACTGTCAATTTACAGATGAGAAAACTGAGGCTCGGCTATTTCCTCCCCTTTAAAATAAGACTAGGTCATCTCTGGGGCCCTTTCCACCTCTAATAGACCATGATTTCTGTGAACGGAGGACATGTGTCTGGTGTAAAGAGTAGTGGTACTAGTATCAGAGGACCTGGATTCAAATTCTGCTTTTTGTGCCAGTTATGGCCTTGATTGTTCTACTTAAACTCACTAGGGGTCAGTGAGCCATTTCAGCTGAAGTATCCTATGAGTGGTTTCCATCTTTCCCAAGAAATTGTGTTTGCAGAAAGGAAGGGGAAAGGGAATAAACATTTATATAATGCTTACTATGTACCAGGTGCTTTCTTACAAGTATTATTTCATTTGATCCTCACAACAACTCTGAGAGTTGGGTAGTATCATCCCTATTTTACAGTTGAGGAAACTGAGGCAAACAGAGGTTAAGTGACTTGCCCAGGGCCGCACATCTAGTAAATATCTGAGGCTGGATTTGAACTTAGGACTTCCTGATTGTAGGCCCAGCACTCTATTCCCTGTTCCACCTAACTGCCTCAAGTACCTGCTGTTGGGTAGCCAACACTGACTCGGGATCTCCTGACTTTTCAAACTCAGGAGGTAACTGCCTTGTCTATAATTGCTCTGTAATGTCTATGTCTCCAAGCTTCAAATCCTATGACCTGTGGGGGGTTTTTTTTGTGAGGCAATTAGGGTTAAGTGACTTGCCCAGGGTCACATAGCTAGTAAGTATCAATTGTCTGAGGCTGGATTTGAACTCAGGTCCTCCTGACTCCAAGGCTGGAGCTCAATCTGCTCTGCCACCTAGCAGCCCCCAATCCTATTACCTGTTAAATGGAGATAACAGAATTTAGAATTGGAAGAGTTCTTATCACCCCCTCCCCCCTCATTTTATAGATAAGGAAGGTCACATAGGTAGCAGAGCTTGACCTTGAAACCATGTCTTTTTGTTACAAATCCAACATTCTTTCCAGCAGACCTTCTAATATCTGCTATGCATATTCACAAAGTTTTTGTGAAGATACAACTCTGGATGAGTATAACATATTTAAAAAGAAGAAGACAGATAAAGGGGTGAGGGTTGGGTAGCGTTATGAATTATAAAGGTATGTGAGAAAATCCAGGAACTAGACTGAGGAAGTATGGTAGAGGACACTTGGGTGAGCATAACAAGGGATTTTTTCCTCAGAGTATACTACAGACCCCCTAGACAGAAAAAAGAAATAGATGATGAGTTATTACAAGCCTGGAACATTTACATATACTGTCAGAGCAACCTATAATGCCTTAATCTGCTGGCCAGGCAAGACATGTCTATGATTTCCTTGGTCATTTCAGGTGAAACATGTTCCTACTGGTGACTATCTTCTCTCAGAAGTGGTGTAATTGTCAGGTGTGGTAGTCCATGACTAAACCCAGATGTAGGGGAAGCTGAGAATGGTGTATTTCTTGAGCTTAGGAGTTCTGAGCTGCAGTGGGCTAAAGCCAACTGAGTGTCTGCACTAAGCTTGGATCCATTATGGTGAACTTTTGGGAGCTGGGGATCACCAGGTTGCCTAAGGAGGGACAAATCAGATGAAAGCTCCCATGCCAGTCAGTAGGAGGATTGGGCCCATGAGTGGCTGCCACATTTCTCACCTGGGAAAGATGAGAAGATCATCTTCTTAACAAAAGAAGATGAAGAAGTAATATAATAGTAGGAGCACCTCCTGCTAGGTAGCCAGCACTGACTCAAGATATCTTGACTTCTAAAATTCACAAGGTGGCTGCCAAGTAAATAAATATACATTTTTTTTTGGGATATTGTTTGGTAATCTATGCTCAGGGAAAAGAAAGAAACACAAAGCAGAAGTGGCAGGCAGAGACTTGGGTTCCAGTCTCAAGATCACTTAGACAACCACATATTCTTGCTGCCATGTGACTATAGATATATGACTTCTGGGAAGAGAAAGGGAGAGAAATCTTTTTCCACCTTTGTAGAAGTTAAAGGGAAAGCTGAAAGACTACCATGCAAAAACACTTAAAGAGGGGAAGAAAGAGAAGACTCCTTCCCTTTTATAGCCTACTGAGTGGATGGATCTTCCTGGCTTAGTTAACAGCTATCTCTGATGTTCTCTCCTCAGCCGCCAAGTCTCAGGGATAGCTTCATCATCCCAAAGTGCAAGTCTTTCAGTGCTGATTCAGAGAACATATCAATCCCCACATGCCCAGTGGCACATGGGAGATGCCCCCGAGCAACAATTCAGGGGAATTCTCCTGATCATCCTTGCTACATAAAATTACATACACAGAACATTGGGCAGGGCAGTGTAATAGATGATTAACACAAGAGCATAGCATGAATGTATAAAAATAGCACCAGGAAGGTTAAAACTCAAAATGAGTTGAAGCAAGTTAGGAAAGCTAAAAAGAACAAAATCTTATTTTTAAAAGAATAGTTTTTAACTTACGGAATTAAAAAAGCATTTCCAAAACATAGTACAATAAAAAAAAGATGATTGCACATGAAACTGCAAATATGCTATGCACATCTTGCTATTCCTTCCAAATAAACAACAAAATTAACATGTAAATTTCCTTTTTTTTTTTCTTCTCTCCCACTCCTCCATGTTGGAGGAGCCAACATGCAACAACACACACACACACACACATATATACATATATATGTGTAAAAATATTCTATACATACTTCTATTTAGCAGTTCTTTCTCTGGATCCAGATAGTGTCTTTCTTCATATGTCTTTTATAGTTAATTTGGGTATTTATAACAGTCAAAATAACTTATTCATTCAAAGTCATTCTTAAAACAGTGTTGCTATTATGATATACAATATTCTCTTGGTTCTGCTCATTTTGCTCTTCATTATTTCATACAAGTTTCTCCATGTTTTTCTAAAATCATTGAGTTCATAATTTCTTATACCACAGTAGTATCCAATCACAATCATATACCACAACTTGTTCTGACACAGTTTATAAGATAAAGGTCTCATATATAAAATATGTAAAGAACTTTGTCAAATCTATAAGAGTATAAGTCATTCCTTGATTGATAAATGGTCAAAGGATATGAACAGGCAGTTTTCCAATGAAGAAATCAATTTAAAGTCATATGAAAAATCATTATTGATTAGCAAAATACCAATTAAAACAACCTTGTGATATTATTTTACACCTACCAGATTGGCTAAAATGATAGAAGGGAAAAGTGACAAATGTTGGAGGGGATGTAGAAAAACTGGAACACTAATTCATTATTGGTGGAATTGCAGACTGATCCAGCCATGTTGGACAGCAATCTGGAATTATACCCAAAGAGTTATTAAGCTACCTATACCTTTTCATCCAGCAATAACCCTATTTGGTCTATTTCTGAAGATAATTAGGGAAAAAGGAAAGGAACCTATGTGTTCCAAAATGTCTTTTTGTGATGGCCAAATACTCTTTTTAAAAGTTCTAAAAGAGGAGGATCGAAGAGGGATAGATCACATCTTGGGATGGTTGGAACCATGATAACTGATGACTGAGAAAAGGCAGAACTCCTCAGTTATTATTTTGCTAAGGGGAATGCATGACAACTGGCAGAAGAAAAATGGCTGACAGAGATTCATTACCTAAGATTAGCGAAGAGCTAGTCAGAGGGCATCTTGAATTTAATTTAGCTGGCTCAGTTGAATTACATTGGGTATGGAATAAGTGGAACGCATTGGGCATGGAATTAGTCTAACGGAGGAGCCAACATGCAATAAGTATTTACACACAAGGTACAGATAGGACAAAATGGTGATACTCTCAGAGGAAGGGACTAGTATTGAGGGGGACTTGAAAAAGCTTCTTGTGGGAGGTGGAAGGAAGTAGAAGTTATTAGGTGGAAGTTATTCACCATGTAAGTAGAAGACAATTCTAGGGGGAAGGTCCTGCAGGGGAGAGGTGGTATGGGAAGCAAGGCTTCCCAAAGAAGGTGAAATTTGAGTTGTCTCAAAGGAAAACAGGGAAGCTAGGAGCAACTCAGGCATTGGGGATAGCCAGTGAAAAGTCATGGAGTTGGGGGCAGCTAGGTGGCACAGCAGATAGAGCTCCAGCCTTGGAGCCAGGAGGACCTGTGTTCAAATCCAAACTTGGACACCTGACACTTACTAGCTACGTGACCCTGGGCAAGTCACTTAACCCCTATTGCCTCACCAAAAAGAAAAAAAAAGTCATAGAGTTGATAAATAGAATATCGTGTATGAGGGACAGCATAGACCAGTGTAACTAGATTACAGGTTGTAGAGGAAGAATAAATGTAAGAAGCCTGGAAAGGTAGGGAGGAACCAGATTGTCAAGATCTAAATGCCAAAGATTTTTTATATGTGATCCTGGAGGTAATAGGGAGCCACTGGAGTTTATTGAGTAAGAGTGTGTCATGCTCAGACCTACATATTTGGAAATTAACTTTGTCAGCTGAGTGGAAAAAGGACGGAATAGAGAGAGACTTGAGGCAGGGAAACCAATGAAAAGGTTATTGTACCAATGAATCTACTGGCTAGAATCCATAGACCTCACGCTGCCTTCTACCTGGCAAGAGTCCTTTCCTGCCCCTCCCGATCTCTCATTTTATGTCCCATGGGGCTGATTGCTAATGAATTCCCATTTGGACACCAGTTGACGATGGTAGCATGCACTGTACACCTCCAGGTCTATAAAGTATGTCCTCACAACAACTCTGTGAAGTAGGAACTGCTGGTTTTGTTAGACAGAGTGTAAGCTCCTTGAAGACAGGGGCTGTTTCATTTTTTTTTTTTGTATCACCGACACACAGTTCAATATCTTGCACATAGCACATTCTTAATAAATGTTTATTGATTGATTGATTGACTGTTATTTCTACTTTATAAATGGGTTTAGAATCATAGGCCACAGAATATTAGTGTGGAAAGGGATCTTCTATTGCAAATTCTTCATTTTTCTGATGAAGAAACTGTTCCAGAGAGATCAAGTGATCCAAGATCACACAACTAAAAATACAGATCTCCTAAATTCTTTTCTGTTGTCTTTTCCACTCTTATTGTGTATCTGTCTTCCTAAATGTATTTGATTTTACAAGGAATCTTTGGGAAACAAAAGAAAGCCTTCAAGATGCATGTCAGTAACTAGCATGAACAACCAGAACTTTGCCTCAGTGAGTTGAATTTAAAGGGGACACTGAAACTTTCAGTCCTTCAGGAGCTACAAACAGCAGAATTTAGTAACCTTCTTCCTTCCACAGACTGCACCCTACAGTATCTGTAATCCCACTTCATGTCCCTGTGTCTGTCTGCTTCCTTCCCTCAAGAAAAAACTGATTTGAAATTGAGTTTTCTGATGTCTGCCCTGGCAGTGGTTTGGGCTGCCTTAGGTACAAATAGTGTTCTTTACTTCAGGCATCATGGTGAGCTGCTGGAGAAAATACTTTTTTGGATTTTTCAAATCAGATTCATGTAGATGACTGCCTATGTGCTTCCTTCTCCCTTTCCAGCCCCAACCCTCAGGAAAAGAGCCTTTACCATCGATGCATTCCCCATATACTTTAAGAAGTAATAAGCTAGATGAATCCCATGCAAATGGAGTCAGTAGTGCCAGCCGTGGGGATATTTCACTGCCTGCTATGGGCCCCTGATTCGATCTTACCAAGGGCAGGGATGGATGTCACCTGCTCCCTGTGAATTATGCCTTGGCCTCTTATTTTTTATAACATTCCTGGGCTGTAATTCTAGTCTTCGCTGATTTCCATTCCCAGCTTATCTCTTATGTTTTTTTTCCCCTTTTCCCCAGACTTCCTCTCAATGACAGTAATACCTCAAGGTCAGTGCTCTAATCTCAGAAAGAGACTAGGAAACTCACTCCTGCATCCTCATATCACCTTGTTCCTTTACTGGTGATAGGGCTTTGTGGCACCAGGATCTGAGGGACTTCAAATTTGGAACTATGATTGGTCTTATAGTAGAGACATCAGCACACGTGTGTGCGTGTGCATGTGTGCATGCATTTGTGTGTGTGTGTGTGTGTGTGTATGTGTGTGTGAAGCTATGAGGTTAGAGGAGGACCAGGGCCAAAGTTCTTCTTTCAGGAATCACAATTCTGATCTCCCACTTCTTAAGCCTCTCTCTCCCATGTAGCCCTCATCACTTACGAGAATATTTAGATAAAAGAAGAAGACTGTCCTGCACTCATATGTGAATATGATTTTGTCAGTGTGGAAAAGCAAGTCGACAACCCTGATTTAGAAGAAAAACCCCAGGGAGCTGCCTGAGGCATATAGGGGTTAAGTTACTTTCTCAGGGCCACACAGCTAGTTAAGTGTCAGAAACCAGGTTTGAACTAGCTCTTCCCAAAGTCAAGTCTAGTGACTCCTCCTACTACACCAGCCTGCCTTCTGGATAGTACTGTTTTTTGGAGTATTCTTTTATTCCATCTGATCCTTTTACAGCCTTATGTAGTAGGTAGGGAAAGGGATTACTATGTCAAAAGATCTTCTGTTTCAAGCTGGAAAGGACCTAAGAGATCATTTGATTCAACCCCCTTCTTGTTTAAAAAAAGAGGACTGAGACCCAGGGAGCTTAAATGACTTTCCCAAAGTCACCTGTGAGTAAATGTCAGAGCTAGGAGTGGAACTCAAGTCCCCCAACTCCCAATACATTTGCAGAAAGGGCCCAGGCCAGCTGTCCCTCATTCCTTGCAGGTTCTGTATCCGATGCTCAGGACTTTACCACCATGTCCCCCTCACTCTTTAGCTCCTTTCTGCATGTTATTTTCTCTTGATAGTTGTAGGAAGCTCCTTGGGGTCAGGGACTGGCTTTCTTTTTGCTTGTATTTGTAGCCCCAGTGCCTGGCACTTAGTAAGTGCTTAATAAATGCTTATCCACCTTTTTTTTTTAACCATACTATACAGAACTTCTAATTGGATCTCTTATGGGGAAATTTCCCTTTTCCCGAGGCTGAAAGGGACTTACCCAAGGTCACATAATCAGCAAAGATCAGAACCTGAGATTCAAATGCAGATCCTTTGATTTCAAATCTGGAGCTTTTTCCATTGCACTAGATGAAGAAGCAAAGGCCCAGAGAGATTAACTGTCTTGTGCATTATTGCACGGAGGGTTAGTAGTGAAACCAGGCCTGGATACCTGGGCATCTCTTGACTTGAAGTCTGGTGCTTGCTCTTCAGTTATAAGATTCTGCTATATAATAGTGGGTACTTATTCATCCACAATGACGTTTAGTAACTCCATCATTCTTTTCTATCTCCCTCTACTGTTGTGATAATTGTAATCTATACATTGTCTGATGTTACAGTTATGGTGATGGGATTCCAATATGGAGTGACATTGGCTAAGTGGTCCTAATGCCCATGAAGCGTATAGTCAAAGGCAGACAAGGTTGTAATTTTCCACAGTTCTGAACCTGTTTCAAGGTGTTAAAACTTGCAGTTTCTGATTGGATAAAGCTCCTGACCAACTGCAGCAGTCTGAGTTATTCCCCTCTTTCTGCCTCAGATAGTCAACTTAGACACTCAATTTCTGGTAAAAAACTCCCCCTCCCAGAGTGTCACCCCTGCCTGGTATTGATAAGGGACCCCAACAACTTCTCCATCACATCTGGGTCTGATTAGAGATGTTCCTGCCCATACGTGGCACTGATGAGCTATTCTCCACCACACCCATTTTAGGGTATGTAACTGCTATTTGAACTCCAACTTTGAGTATGTTCTTTCCCCAACATGTCTTGCTTGAGTTTCTTTCATCTATGGGGATGAACCTCTGTCTGTCTATACTGCCATGTAGTGTTTCAATGGTTTTTTTTGCCTGCCTGCTATAGTGCACGGTAATAAAATTCTTGTTTGTATCAGCTTCCTGAGTACCAATTTCCTATAAATTCACAAACCTAGATAGCAAAGTTTTAACCTGAGTTGTCTGGCCAAATAAAGCAATTATCCTTTCCCCTTCTCTTTCCCTTTCAAAATGTCACCATTCTGTATGCATAGATGTGGTCATTTCAATGGGCCAGGACAAGTTTGGCCCTTAGGAAAATTGCAATGAGGGTAGTTTTGTCTTTAAGGCCTTTCTGCCCACCTTCACAGGTTGATTTCTAGTAACCCAAACATCCTAGGTAACTCCTGTCTTTATTAAGGCATTACCTGCTGAAAACTGGTAAAGGTCCTACCTACTGAGCAAGGTCTTGTTACCAGATCATTAGGGAACTCTGGTATGAAGTAGTGGGAAAAGCCTTGGACTGAGGGTCAGAAGACCTGGGCCCATATTCCTGCTTTGCTCCTGACTACCTGGAGGCCCTTAGCCAAATCATTTCTTCTCTCTAGGCCTCAGTTTTGCCATCTGTAAAGTGAGAGCATTCAATTAGATGATCTCTAAGATTCCTTTCCAGGTTTAACATTCTGGGACCTGTAACATTCCTTGAGCTCTAAATTTGAAACCTCTAAACCTACTGACTGAAGTGTTTCCTACTAATAGATGCTTGATCCTTCCCTGGGGTATTTGTATTTTATGATGGAACTCAGGACTTTGGGAGGGAAAGGAGAAGGAATTCTAATGGTAGAATGACAAGTTGTAAGAGAACCTTTTCCTGATGGGGGGCTGGGTTATCACTCCTCAAATTCAGCCTTGTAGGTGCTCATCTCCTCTGCCTATGCATAATGCTGCCCTGGTTTGGTGCCTATACAGATAACAGAGAAAGCTTTTGTTTTTTCTCTTTCCTTCCCCAACTACTACATTAGTATTGATTTAGTGCGGCAAATCACATTTTATTGGGTGCGTTTAAACAGACCTGTGTTTTAAAACCAAGAGGGATGGGGACCATGCTGCTAATTGGAGCCAACTGCAGCCTTCCAATGCAGCTGAAGTGGCAGGATTCCCCCCCTCTCTCCCACCTGCCAGCCTGGTGGTTTAAGAGAGCATGAAGGACTAATTTCATGGCTGATAAAACTTTCTGTCCAAGAGGCTTCACAGACAAATGAGAGCTCAACTCCTTTTTTCCCCTCTTAAATTATATTATTTTCTCCTTTCATGAGGGATAGGCTTCTGGCCCTTTGTCACAACCTTTCCCAGTATGGGGCCTTCACAATGTGCTGAAGGAGATGGGGATTGTCCTCATCACTTAAGAGATGAGAAAATTAAGTCCTAGAGAGGTTAAGCAATTTGCCCAAGGTCACACAGCAAATTAGTGATTAGAATTCCTAGTCCAGTGTTCGTTCTTTCTTTCTTTCTTTCTTTCTTTCTTTCTTTCTTTCTTTCTTTCTTTCTTTCTTTCTTTCTTTCTTTCTTTCTCTCTCTCTCTCTCTCTCTCTCTCTCTTCCTTCCTTCCTTCCCTCCTTCCTCACAGAGACACAGAGCATTCATAACAAACAGAAGGACATGAAAAGTACTATTTCTCTGTGTTAAGAAGTTTATAGTAAGATTAAAATGAGAAGAGTGGGATAAAGTGAGTCCCAGAAGTCTTCTTGGGGGGACCAGTTTTGGCCAGTTGATAGAAGAGCCAGAAGTGATTCACTGAAAAGGAGAAGGGGTGATAAGATATGCCTCTATCTACCTCTGTCTTTTTGTTCAAGCTTTCTTTTCATCTTTCTCTTTCATCCCTTTATTTTCATTTGGAAATGCCTGTTCAGTTGGCCTATTCCATTCTTCAGATGAAGTCCCATTTCTTCTGTGAAGTCTTTCTGGAGTGCCCCAGCTCCTAGCCCCATTTATGTTCTCTGATTTCCCATATTACTTATAGTTTATACCACACAATTAAATATCTAGTAACAATCTAGCTGAATGAATGAATATATTTTGTTATACGTTGTTCTCCTTCAAAACATAATGAACAATCCAAAAAGCACTCTGCTGGATCCTGGGAGAAATAAAAAACTTAAATAAGATAAGGTCCTTGTCTTCATAATCTTACTGTCTAGTAGGATGGTTTATTAGTTTACTATCTAGTAATCATAATACAGAACACAGTGTGATAAGTGAATAAGAGAAGTATGACTGAGGTGTCATTTGAGGCTAGGAAAGATAATTTCTAACTGGAGACATCATGGAGATAGAATCAATAAGGTTTGGCAACTGATTAGATACAGAAGGTGAGGAAGAAGAAAGAAGAGTCAAAGATGACTTTAACATTGTAAGCTTGGTTGATTGGGAAGATGGTGGTGCCTTCAACAGAAATAGAAGAGTTTTGAGGAAGGATAGCTTTTGGGGAAAATTTAAAGATATATTATGAATTTGTTGAGTTTTGGATGTCAGAAGCATATTCAGATGGATGTGTCCAGCAGGCAGTTGGTAGAGCACTACTGAAGTTCACAAGAGAAATTATGGCCAGATGTGTAGATCTGGAATCATTCAAAAGTGATAGGGTAGTCATAAATATAGACCTGAAAGATACCCCAGTGACAACCTATTCCAGATCCCTCATTTTACGGATCAGTAAACTGAGGCTCAGAGAGGTTTAGTTACTTGCCCAAGGTCATATAAATAGTATGTGGTGGAGCCAGGATTTGAACTCAGGTCATGTAACTCTAAGTTCAGCACTCTTTCTGCTGCACCATGTTGCTTCCCATCTTTACTGAGATGGTAAATGAATTTTTGGAATGGAATGATATCACCAAGGGAAGGAGTATCTATAGAGAGTTAACAGAACAGAGCCCAGGACAGAGCACTGAGGGGCATTAATGCTAAGAGGGAGAGGAGATAGATTCAGCAAAGGAGACTGAGGAAATGCAGTCTGACAGGTAGGAAGATAATCAGAAGGAGGCAGTAGCATAGAAACCAAGGGAGGAGAGGCAATAGGGGAGGCTGACAATGCCAGAATCCATAAAAAGATCAAGTAAGATAAAGCCTGAGAAAAGGCCATTAGATCTAGTAATTAAGAAATCATCAGTAACCTTGAAGAGAAGAGTTTCAATGTAGTGGTGGACATAGGTATACAAAGAGTGAAAGCCAAGGATATCAGTATACTCCACCCACCCTCAATGAACTCTTATGATGGTGGGGTTAGAAGTCAGATTGAAAGAAGTGGGAGATGAGGAAGTTGTGGCAGTGAGGGTTAATAGAAAAAGGAGCTTGTTAATGAAAAGGAGGAGAGATATAGGACAATACTTGGAGAGGACAGCTGGGTCAAGTGAAGATTTTTTAAGCATACAGTAAATGTGAACATATTTGTAGGCAACAGAGAATGAACCAGTGGATAGAGATTGAAGATGAGAAAGAGGGAGAGTTTTTGTGTGGAAAGGAAAGGAAATTAAGAGCACAAGCAGAGGAGTTGGTCTTGGATAAGAAAAGATAGGTTAGTGCTTCTTCTTCAGAAATGGGAATCAAAGAACAAGAATAGAGAATGACATATGGAGGGTTTGAGATTTGACAAAGGGGAAAATATTTAATAAAAAATTTTTAATAAAAAAATATTTTGGTTGCTTCTTCAAAAGCATCGCTATCACTTACTGCTTAACCAAAAGCATTCTCCTCTCCATCGTTCAGACTCAGTCTTGTTACAAAGAGAAGGGGGAGCTCATAAAGGAAGGCATTTATCTTCTTAATAAAACAGGAGGCAAGGTCATCTGTTCAGAGCTATAGAGAGTTGGCTTAGGAGACTGGAGGAGGGAAGGTTGGAACAGGTGCTTCTATGGGTACATTAGGGACATTGGGGGTGTGCATTGTGCATATGTGTGTAAATGTGTGTGTAGATGTGTAGTTGAAATAGCACTGAGTTTTAAATAATATGCTTATTTCATTAAATATTTCTTAATTATATTTAAAGAGTTTTAACATTCATTTTTTAAAAATTGTGAGTTCCAAATTTTCTCACTCCCTCCTGCTCTACTTTTACCCCTTGACGAGGCAAGCAGTACGATATTGATCATGCATGTGAAGTTAGGCAAAACGTAGTTACATATCAGTAATGTTGCAAAAGAAAATACACTCAACAACCCCAAGAAAAATAAACAAAAAAGTATGCTTCAATTTGTATCCAGAATTCATCATTTTTTTTTCCTCTGGAGATGGATAACATTTTTCTTTCTTCTTTTTAATTTTATTTTTAGTTTTCAACATTAATTTCCATAAGATTTTGAGTTTTAGATTTCCTCCCCCTTTGCTCTCCTCCCCCCTCCCTAAGACAGTGGGCAATTTGATACAGGCTTTACTTGTACGTTCATATTAAACATATTTTCACATTATTCATATTGTAAAGAAGAGTTAGAACCGATGGGAGGAACTACAAGAAAGAAGAAACAAAACAAAACAACAAAAGAAAAGAAGAGCAAATAGTGTGCTTCCATCTGCATTCACATTCCATAGTTCTTTCTCTGGATGCAGATAGCATTTTCCATTGCGAGTCTTTTAGAGTCTTAGATCCTTGCATTGCTGAGAAGAGTTAAGTCTATCAAAGTCAGTCATTGCACAATGTGGCTGTTATTGTGTACGATGTTCTCCTGGTTCTGCTCATTTCACTCAGCATCAGTCCATACAAGTCTTTGCAGGTTTTCTGATGTTCACCTGCTCATCATTTCTTATAGCACAATAGTATTCCATTACATTCATATGCCACAACTTGTTCAGTCATTCCCCAGTTGATGGGCATACCCTCAATTTCCAATTCTTTGCCTCTACAAAAAGAGCTGCTGTAAATATTTTTGTACATGTGTGTTCTCCCCCCTGCCTTTTTTTTTTTATCTCTTTGCGATACAGACCTAGAAGTTGTATTACTGGGTCAAAGGATATGCACAACTTTATAGCCCTTTGGGCATAGTTCCAAATTGCTCATGGATAGCATTTTTCATCATGGGTTCTTTGGAATTGTCTTAATCAGAGTAGCTGTCTTTCACAGTTGATAATACGTGTAATATTGCTGTTTCTGTGTACAATGTTTTCCTGGTTCTGCTCATTTCAATTTGCATCAATCCATATAAGACTTCCCAGGTTTTACTGAAAACATCCAGCTAGTCATTTCTTATACCTCATTAGTATTCCATCACAATCATATAACATGCCTTGTTCAGCCATTCCCCAATTGAGGGACATTGCCTCAATCTCCAAGCCTTTGCTAACACAAAAACAGCTGCTATAAATATTTTTTGTACAAATAGGTCCCTTTTTCTTTGATCTCTTTGAGTAGTATTATTAAGTAGTAGTATTACTGGGTCAAAGGGTATGCAGAGTTTTATAACTCTTTGAGTACAGTTCCAAATTGTTTTCCAGAATGATTGGACTAGTTCACAACTGTACCAACAGTATATTAGTGTCCCTCTTCCCACACATCCCCTCCAGCATGTTATTTTCCTTTTCTATCATGTTAGTCAATCTGATAGGTATGAGGTGGTACGTCAGAATTGTTTTCATTTGCATTTCTTTAGTCAATGGTGATCTAGAGCATTTTTCACATGACTATTGATAGCTTTCATTTCTTCTTCTGAAAGCTGCCTGTTAATATCCTTTGACCACTTATCCGTTAGGAGTTATTTTTGTAAATTTGACTCAGTTCCCTATACATTTGGGAAATGAGGCCTTAATCAGAGAAACTTGCTATAAAATTTCCCCCCACTTTCCTGCTTTCCTTATAATCTTGGCTGCATTAGTTTTGTTTGTGCAAAATCTTTTTAATTTCATATAAACAAAATTGCATTTTACTTCCCATGATCCTCTTTATTGCTCATCCTTTGTTCTTGAAGAGGACCAATAACATCACAAGGATGATGTCTTGACTTGCTTGTGAACTGGATTTAAGTGAGGTAGAGCTGTACAAAGCCTTTCTCTCTCCCTCCAGAGTCATCAGAATCCAGTGGCAAGACAAAAGTCAAGATCCTTTCTATCTCTTGTTGGGTCATAAACTCTTCCCTTATCCATGTATCTGACATGTACATTTTCTCATGCTCCCCTAATTTACTTATATTATCCTTCTTTATGTCTAAATTATTTATCCATTTTGACTTTATTTTAGCACATGGTGTGAAATATTGGTCTATGCCTAGTTTTTTGCCAAACTTCTCTCTGGCTTTCCCAGCAATTTTTATCAAATGGTGACAATGGTGTCAAATGGTTCTTGCCCCCAAACCTTGAATCTTTGGGTTTATTAATCACTAGATTACAATGGTCATTTACTACTATGTATTGTGTACCTAATCTGTTCCACTGATCTGGCTCTATATTTCTTAGCTAGTACAAGATTGTTTTCATGATTTCACTTTGTAATACAGTTTGAAATCCAGCACTACTAGGCCACTTTCCTTCACATATTTTTCATTGATTCCCTTGATATTTTTGACCTTTTGTTCTTCTAAATTAATTTTGTTATTTTTCCTAGCTCTACAAAATAATTCTTCTGTAATTTGATTGGTACAACACTGAATAAATAAATTAACTTTGGTAGAATTGTCATTTTAATTATATTGGCTCAGTGTACCCATGAGCAATTAATATTTCTGCAATTGTTTAGATGTCTTTATTTGTGTGAAAAGTGTTTTGTAATTGTGTTCATATGGTTTTTGGGTTTGTCTTGGCAGGTAGAGCACTGAACTTTTAATGAAAAGACTGAATTGTAGTGCTAGCTCTACCAACTTACTTGCTTTGTGGACTTGGGCAATTTACAAAACCTCCTCAACTCTCAATTTTCATACCTCATTCCATCTAAGGTCATTAGCAAATAGTAGGATCAGGATTTCACCTCAGGAAGTCCAGAGCCCTTTTTATTACAGTATGTTTCATTGATAGGGGTTCCACCCTTTTACCTGTGGGTGCTAGAGTTCTATGTGCCACGCTCCAGGTGAGGGATTTAGGACAGGGTTGTCTTATTATCATAAGCCATTGGAATGCAAGGTCTTGTTTGGGGTTCCACTAGTCAATATGGACCATTGGGGATTGGCATCTTTATACTAAATGACCATCAGCTGGTGTGGTGTTTGATAAAGGCTTATAGCAGAGACGCCCACCTTTGCTTTGAATCTCTTGAATTGAAAATGGGCAGGAGTAGAAGAGAACAAAAAGCAAACAAACAAATATCATCAATGAGATTCAGTTTTGGCTAGTGGCTGAGACTGACTAAATTAGAATTTTAAATAGATTTTCAATAACAAAGGTGGAACCTAAAAAGAATATTTTTTGGGTGAACTTTTATTGTTTTAGGATTAATTTCTTTTGCCCAGGTCTTGGGCCCAACAAGACTGGATTGACTGTGCAGTGTTCACATGAACAGATAGCCTTTAATCATGGAGACCCCCGGGGAGAAGCTAAGTGTATGAAGAATTTTCTTTTAGGCTAGAGGTGGGGTGAGTATCTTATATGAACTGGCAGCAAGAAGGAAGAATAGTTCTTCAGATTTGATGAAGTTTTTATTACTGAGTGGGCTGTTGTTACTGAGTCACATGTAGTTGGTTTGGGGAAATCTAGATAATGGCATCTATATATCTGTGCAGAATGTTTGTTTATTGTTGAATGTTTGTTTATATTTAATAAAATGGTTTATTGTTGTAATAATATTATTTTTAGCTTCATTACTTCAGTCTCTCTAGATCATGAACTTATATTTGGTGTCAGCATGTAGCTGGCCTAGGACATTTTTATGCAGAAATTTACCTTAACACAACCTGCCACTCATTCCCTCCGTTCCTTTCATAATCTAGTTTTCTCATGGTTAGTTTCTTTCTTTTTGAAGTACAATATAACTCCTAACTTCCAGTTAATGGAGGGTTCCAGTTAGTCAAGATTTGACTCCTGGGCTGAGAAGGGTGTGATGTTGTTTCATTCATATTCACTCTTTCCACTTATAATTCCTAGTGCCCCTTGGAACCTGAGAAGCATTCTGTTTATGATTAAGAGACAAATATTAGCCTCTTTCTCAACTTCATATTCACATTGTAGTAATAATTGTCACACGCCAATGTAGCAGAAACACAGCGAGGACCATACCATGCTGAAGCAAATACATGATTATTTCTCTACTGTGCAGGTTAGAGGATAATTGCTCTTGGATCCACTCAGTGTAATTACTCCATAGGAATATGCAAATTGCTAGGTAGCGAAGTTACAGGTTAGCGTAACTAATTAATGGCATTGATATCCTGAAACACAAACCCTTAGAGCCAAAGCACTTTCTTCTAGGGGACTAAGCTGACCCCCAAGGATAAGGTAAACAAAAAGATGGGATCCTATGTCCAAGGATGTCTAACATAGCCTTCAAGTTTCTGCATGATGGAATAAAGAGTAACTTCAATTAGATTGAAGCCAAGAATAAGATAGTTGTTGGTACTGGGTGTCAGGAGAGTCAGACAGAGTGCCCAGTGACTTGTAGGAGAGTATTTGATCTTTTGTACTTCTCTGTGCCTCAGTTTCTCCATCTTTGAAATGGAGCTAATAATGACTATCTATGCCACAGGGCCAATGTGAAGATCATAAAGATGAGAAATCTTCAATTTAGAAAGACAAAGGCTAAAAGGGGACATGATGAACACTTGTAAAATCAGGAATCATGGAGAAGTTGCTCACCAGATTCCAACATGCTAGTACTATGAAGCATTCTTTGAAATCTGAACAAGATAGATTTTTGCAAATAAGAGAAAGTTCCTGTCTCTTTAGTTAAGTAGGTACCAAACCCAAATATCAAGAATAATAGCCTACATTTACATAACACTTTATAGTTTTTATATATATTGTATTTCACTAGAACTCATTCCCCATAAGAAGTGAGATAGGCAGGAAATATAAATGAATTCAAATATAATTACGAAAATTGATCATAGGATCACAGATTTAGCAATCCTGTCATTATTTAGATGAAGAAATTGAATACCCAAGAGGTTAAAAGACTTGCCTAGAATCACATAGTATTTGAGGTGGCATTCAAACCTAAGGATAGAGCTGGGCCAGAGGGACCTGACTCCAGGTCCATTGCTCTATTCTTGATATTTTTTTGCTTTTCATAATGAATTACAGAACTTTAAGCAGCTAGTAAAAGAAGCTTAAATATACCCAATATTTAAGACTGACACCACAGAAGACAACATACCTTTCCAAGACTTTGCTTGGGGGATTTCTTGGTAATACAGTTTGCTGGTTTGAAGAGGGTGTCTAGACCTTAGGTATGCCTCAGTCTGGCTCTTATTCCACACTTCGTAACTCCCTTCACAGTTACATAAATTTTAGGGTCAAAAGTTTGTTTCTAACTTGCAAACTAAGTCCCTCCATCTGATTAATAAACCCTTGTCCCTCTAACTGGGAATTCAGGAGCCCAAGTCAGATCCAGTGTGATGGTGGTTGGGAGTGATATGGGTAGAGTGAAACAAGAACATAGAGATCCCAGGATGCCCTGGTATACCAACATTGCTGCTGATCCTGGGCATCCACAGGCCAGGTGGCTTATGAGCAGAAAGTCCTGGCCAAGTACAAGAGTTGCGAGTACAAGAAAACTGAGAGCCAGTGACTTCTTGGCTAAAAATTAATTTGAATAAAACTAATTAAACAAAAGCCCTTCCATAGTTCATCATTTCCTATCAAGTTAAGCTTAATTCTTTTCTAATATTTCCTGATGTCATCAGACAGGGAAACACAAACCTGTTGTAATATACGAGGACAATTTATATGTCAACTTCCATATACACCTCTGAGAATGGAATAGGCCTATGAGTAAGGCCTTTTAGTACCTGTTAAATCATTTGGTCCTGGGTTCTGGTTGTGTTAGTTTGTTTTGGGTAACTGGGACCAAATAAAGATTTTCTCTCCAACTCAGTGTTTTCCAATTCCACTTATGTTTACATGGGATCATGAGGGAGAGGGGAGCCTGAAGGATGGGTAACCAGAGGAAATCCTTAAATCATACGATTTATGTTGGTGTTGTTCACCACTCATCCTAACTGAGGCTTGACCTTCAGTATCACCTCTTTACTCTGGCCCAGGTCTTTTCAGCAAATTGTTAAGAAGCAGGGAGATAGTCTACCAGACTAGGCACGTGCCCCAGGACAGCAAAGATAGAAAAAGAGGTCTCATCTAGACAAAAACTATAAATTTGATTTTTATAGTAGTGAAGAACTAGGTGGGCATCCTCTACATGTTGGCTCCTTTCCAGATCCTTTCTTTCCCTTCAAGAACCTGAAGAGAATCTGAAACAAAGTGTCTTCTCTCTTAAGACTGGAAGCTGAAGAGCTGAATCTGTCTTTCTCAAACTTTCATGAGCTCCAGATTCTCCATTCGTCATGCAGGCACTGGAGCGTTGAGTAATCTGAGGGCTTCTAGCCATGATTATACAAGGTAGGTTGTCTCCGTACTGCATATGCCCACTTTCGATGTACCTTTCAATTCTAAGAACTAGGTGGGATACTGCTGAACAAATCATGGTATATTCATTCGATGGAATATTATTTTTCATGAGAAACCATGAGTACAAAGAATTCTGAGCAGCTTGGGAAGATTTGTATGAATTTATGCTGTATGAAGTAAGCTGACCCAGAAGAATGTAATGACCGCAATAATGGAAAAGAAAATATTAAAAGACTTTGAAACTTTGATAAATGCAATATCCACTCATGACTTGAAAGGAACTAATGGTAAAACATGCTTTCCACTTCTGTGAACAGAGGTAGTAGACTATAGGTATAGAAATAGACAGTTTGTAAACAAGGTCAATGAGTTAGTAAGTGTATTTTACTTGAATGTTGTTATAAAGGAGGGTTCTATTGTCAGCGGAGTCTTGGAAAGTAACAGTGTAAAAAAAAGAAGAGTATCAATAGAACAAAAATAAAAGAAACCAAGAAGTTATCACAAAAAGTAACAAAGAGAAGCTGAAAATCTAGATAATCTATAGACTGGTTCATCTCTTCTCCAATCAGTGTCGGACAGATAATAGGCACTTAATCAGTAACAGCATATTATAAAATGAGTCAGTGATTGAAGTTCATCTTCAATGACACCTCTCTTCCTAACTCTTATTCCTTTGATACTAGTAAATCCAGGTTCTTTTCCCTTTCAATAAAACTTATTCTCAAGAAAGGATCTTAACCTCATTCACACTGAGGCATAACTGATTAATAATAGCTCTGTGTGATTCCCCTCCCAGGGAGATATTGGTAATATGATTAAAATCAAAGTCTTAATGAAAACTGTTCATTTAAAGTTCAAACATATATCTAGCACTTACCGCTGATAGCATACCTTGTTTGTTGTTTGTCCTTCATTCTCAAAAAGGACCAATGACATCAGGAGGGTGATGTCTTGACTTGTAAGTGAATTGGATTCAAGTGAGGCAGAGCTGTGCAAAGCCATGAGCCTCATTCTCTCCTCTAGGGTCTTTGGAGTCCAGTGGCAAGACATATGTCACGATGACTGGAGCCAGCCCCAGATGCAATGGGGAGACAACATATATTGTAGATCATGACTTGAAGCCCTCAGGACTCTACTTGTGGAGACATTACTCAATGCTCCAGTGCTTGCACGAGGAATGGAGAGTCTGGAGTTCATGAGAGTTTGAGAGAGAAGACGTATCTGGCTTCCAGTCTCAAGAAAGAAGACATTTGTTTCAGATTCTCTTCAGGTCCTTGAAAGGAAAGAAAGACTCTGGAAAGTCTCCCCTAGAGACTTAGGGGAATTTCTTGACTTTTTTCTCAGTTGAATTGAAGTACCTTGTTCCAAACGATAGAGCTCATTTACTGTGTCTGGTACATTCTCATTTTTGATTCTCTGATTTTTGTTTGCAATCAGTTTGGATGAGTTTTTTTTTTGCGTTCTTTATTTGTGTCTTCTAATTTATTTTTTTCTTGTGTGTGTACTTGTTAATTTGTGCTATTTAATTGGTGTGTGTGTGTGTGTGTGTGTGTGTGTAAATGGCATTTGGTGGAAAGGGAGTCAAGTATTGGATATATAGCTTGGGGAACTCCTTCCCTTTTAAAGGATAGGAATCAGGATCTCAGTTTGAACCCAGAAATTATTTCTTCTGGGCTAACAATATTTAAGGGGGGAGATGGAGTGGCCTGCCTCCTGCTTCCCCTCCTGGTGGGAATCAAAGTCTTCCTTAGAGAAGAGTGGGCTAAGGAGACCCTAGAGATATTTATTCATGCCTCCCTTTGAGCCACATCTAAATAGACCCATATTTAACCTGTGGGGCAACACATACACACACACACACACACACACACACACGCACACACGCGAGCGCGCACACACCACTACCACTACCATCACCATCACCACCACCACTCTTTGCACTTAGTCCTGTGGAATAGCAAGATCAAGAAGATGAAATTCCTGCCCTCAAGAAGTTTACTTTCTAGGAAGGATTCCCCAATCTGAAAGAATATCAGAATTTTAAGCTAATGCATCTACAAGTGGGAGAAGACTTATAGATATTATTTGTGGAGTGGACCTCTAAGCTCATCTCAGAGATCCCCCTCATTTTTCAGTTTAAGAAAATGAGGTCCAAAGACATGAAATGACTTACATGAGGCTACATGGGCTCTAAGTAGAACCAAATTTTAAACCGAAGACCTTAGACTCCAAATCTAATATTCTTCCAACGACCCGATGAGGGGCTTTCTAACCCCTTATGTCAAGTGTGTCATGTGATACAGACATCTACTCTGCCTATGCATAAACTAGCCCTGTCCCACCCTTAATGAATGCTTATGAAGTGGGCTATTTTTTTCCCCCTGTTACAGTAGTGTCACTTCTTTCCAGCAATGCTGAAGGCCCCTTTTTACATCCCCGGTCCTTAACTTTTTTCCTTGCAGTCTTTTTTATGAAATGCATACTCTCCATTTCAGAATTTTATTCTTAACCTTGAACAAAAAGGACGATGCTGATTTAAGCATGGGGAGCCCGTCAGTAGAGCAGAAGCATGAAAATGAGGATGGAAACAATTACAAATTAAAACACATCGCTTCTGTAGAGTCCACTGCTTCGCCTTTCATCATGATTAAAGCAGACTATCTACAGTAAGAAGATATTTATGTGAAGTTAGAGCAGGGCGTATTTCTTACTATTATCCAGTTTACACTGGTGCTCACTGAAGGGATATATATTTTCCCCATCTTTTCTATTAGGCAGCTTGCAATAGCTAATTTCAGAACCTTAAGAAATTGGGCCAATCCCCATGATCTTAGCACTATGCCACAATCTGAGCTATCATTCTTGCCTGAATTTTGAAAAGTCAAAGAACAAAAGCTAATGGGAAGATGAACTAGCTTTAATTGATGGTATTTGTTCATTGGGGAGCGATGGATCTAGTTTACAGGGAGCAGCCCATGAGCCTTGTGGCAGAATGATTTAGAGGATGTTATTTTAAGGACGTGTTCCTCGGTGGAATGAATTTTTATGTGTCACAATAATTTTTAATGCAGTTTACTTTCATTTCCATAGAGGATGACAGTTCAGAAGCAGAGGACTCTTTGAAAGAACACTACATTAATTGATCAGCTCACCCAATCAATAACCTACTGTGTGCAAAACACCAAGAAAAGGAGGTGATGGTACAGTCTCCAGCCTTCAGCAATTCAAGAATGACGTGAAAGAAGCTTCTCAAGTCACTACATCTTGCAAACATTATGAAAGAGATTAGGAAGGACCAAGAAATGCCAAGAGGAATAAAAAAAAAACTCTTCAAAACAATGATTGTTGAGCCTAGCACAGTTTGACTCCAGCCTATCTCTTTAGACTTATTTCACATTATTTACCTTCATCTCCTTTTGTTCTAGCTGGAATGGCTTCCTTTCTTTTCCTGGAATTCAGTGTCCTATTTCTTTCATCCATACAGACTGTTGCCAAAGTCTGAAATGCACCTCATCTTCACCTCTGCATCTCAGAATCTTATTTTCTTTGAGTCTCACCTCAAGGGCCAATTTGTCACAAAAAGTGTTTTCTGATTTCTCTACTTGTTGGTGTTCTCTCCTTCTAACCATCTCATATTTTATTTATCCATGCAGTGATAATATCCATCTAGTAAAATGTAAATTCCTGGCTGCTAGGTGTCACAGTGGATCAAGTGCCAGGCCTGAAATCATGAAGATTCATCTTCCAGAGTTCAAATCTGACCTCAGACACTTACTAGCTGGGTGACCCTGGACAAGTCACTTAACCTTATTTGCCTCAGTTTCCTCATCTATAATGAGCTGGAGAAGAAAATGACAAGCCACTGCAGCATCTTTGCTAAGAAAACCCCAAAAGTCAGGATGAGTCAGACATGATTGAAAAACAACTGAATAACAACAGCAACAGCAAAAATTTGAACTCCCACAAGGAGGGGGCTGTTTTTAATTTTTGTCTCTTAGAAGATCATGCACTCTGGAGAGACTCTTCCAGCCCCCTCGGCAAGTTTCATCGACAGAGGTTTGCTACTTGTCCTTTCAGAATCTACGGGTATCCCTGAGGGCTTATTTTTATTTCTAATGCCATAATTGACATGTCCCCACAGGTATGTTTTCCCCATTGATTGTCGATCAATATAAATTAGCCAGCCTTTACAAAGGAGTTTCTAGCCTTCTCTTAGTGCTGGGTGGGGAGGGAGGGAGATAGTTCAGAACTTATAACAAACGTAAATTAAATTAAGTAAAAAACAAACAAAAAGGAGTTTCTAGTAAGAAACAGTAGATACTAAACATCCCCTCAGAAGTCTGGGACACTAGTACATACAGAGTCTAAAGAAACTGTCTAAAGACTCAAATTCACAAGAAGGTCACTTCAAACTCCTGGATGCTGGAAATCCTATTCTCTCCTCCATGGGTCACTCATGAAGCTCCCCTTAGATTAGGGGAAGCTTTTCTGCTCCATTCTTGGTTGAGTCTTAAAGTTTCCTTTCTTCATCCTGTTTAGTGTGTTCCGGGCTACCAGTATAGAGCCTTCTGTCAGCTTTTACTGTTCAGGAGATGAAGTGGGGGTGTTGAAGAAAGGTCAGAATCCCCTGGCTCTCTCAAGTTAAGAAGGGGCTCCTCCAGCCATGTGGAAAAGGGGTGAGGTGGGGAGCCAGAGACCCAGGGGAGACCAGGGCTTCTTCCCACTCCACTAAGCAACTCTTTATCAAGGAAGGGCTGGAAATCTTCTGCCTGGAGTTACCAGCTGCTTGAATCTACAGGTTTCAATTTGGCTTTCTATTTATAGGCGGCCCACAGAGTGTCACAAGTTTCTTTAATTATCTAAACATACTTCCTGCATATCAACATACCAGTTTATCCAATAGCTTTCAAGGATATTGAAATTGATCAAGGACATTTTCTGTACTTAGTCTAAAGGGTATGATTGATTGATTTAGTCAAGAAGTATTCTCACTTGGCAAAAGTATCAGAGAGAGACATCCTGGCACTTTAAGAGGGATGAGGGTGATTTGACTGATTAACTCAATCACAACTTTTCTCCTGTCCAGCCCTCCACCCCCTTCTGCTTCACACTGTGATAGGTGTGGAGCTGGAAGGGACCTCAGAGCTCGTTTAGTCTAATCATCTCATTTTACAGATGAGGAAACAGACCTAGGAAGCAAGTGACTTGCCCAGGGTCTCAGTGTTGGTGTTTGGAATTCATCAGAAATGAAATTTGAACCCAAATCCTCTAACTACAAAGACAGTGCTCTTTTGTCTTTCTACTTCAAGAACCCAGCATAGTGTTTAAAACAAAGTAGGCTAGGGATAAGAACTAGACCAGTGTGTGTGTGTGTGTGTGTGTGTGTGTGTGTGTGTGTGTGTGTGTGTGTGTGTTTCAGTAGAGGGAACTCCCAGGTGAGTAAACTCCCTTTTCCAGTGCAGGTAAATTAGATTTTACCTTCTCTGAAACTGGTAGTCTTAGAGAATTGCCCAGAACTCTGAGAAGATGTTAAGTGACTTCAGCAGGGCTGCAAATTGTACTGCAACTATGAGTCAGAGGTGATGCTTTTAACCTTATCTTCCTGGCTTAGAGGCCAAATTTCTATTTGCTATGCCATGCTGCTTCTAATAGTCCTGCTGGCCCAGAGTAGGCACTTAATAAATGCATTATTTAGCCAAGTTTGATAAACTGTACTGGGCAGGGTATGTGCGTGCGTGCGTGTGTGTGTGTGTGTGTGTGTGTGTGTGTGTGTGTGAAATTTGGATTTAATTCAATTTTTAGGTGTTTTATTTTATGTTGGAAGTGTGCTGCTTGTTGCTGGTGGTAGTTGGGTGGAGAATGGATGACCATCTCTCAGGAGTTCAAATCCCCCCTTGGATACTAAACTAAATAAGTATGTGCCCATAGACAAATCACTTAAGCTCTGTCTACCATAGTTTCCTCAACTGTAAAATGGGGATAATAATAACACTTTTCATCCAGGGCTGTTGTGAGGATCAAATGGGATAATATTTGTAAAGCACTTAACACAGTGCCTTGTATGTAGTAGGCACTTAATAAATATTTGTTTCCTTCTCTTCTTCCATAAGGTTTGAATAGGAAAATGATAATCCAAGTACAATCTTCTAAAAATTGGATTAATTATATTGGTGTCTCACTATCATTTTGTCCTTTAGTTTCGTGTTCTGCTATTACTGTGTAGAAAATAATAATCATTAATATTTACCTAGCACTTTAAGGTTTGCAAAGTGTTTTATACACATTATCTATTAGATCTTCATGATACCTCTTTAAGGTGGGTGCTATAAATATCCCCATTTTATGGAGTTGAAAACTGAGGCTAAACGAGGTTAAGTGATCTGCCCATACTCACACCATGTCTAAGGCATGTAGGTGCTATTAATATTCCCATGTTACAGATGCAGAAACTAAGGCTGAAGATAAATGACTTGCCCAAGGTCACACAGTCAGTATCTATGCCAGGATTCAAACTTAGATCTTCCTGACTCCAAGTCCAGGGCTCTATCCACCCTCACAGGAATCTTAAGATTTTAGAGCTAGAAGGAATTTTAGAGACTATTAGGTCAATCCTCCCATAACAAATGAGGAAAGTGAAGGCTGGACAAGTGATCACCATGTCAGACAAATGACTTGCAAGTGCCGGAGCTGGAACTGAAGTCCATGTTCTCTGGCCCTCACTTCAATGCTTTGGTCCCGCTCCATCACGTCATCCTTCTTCACCAGATAAGTTATTTCAAGGGTTGCAATAAATGAACTCTGTGCCTAGTCTGATGCCCTGTGAATGGTTCTTACTTGGAATGACTTTAAATGTTATTCCACCAGGTATAAGCTGCATTGGGGGCTCTATTGAGTACGTTCAGGGTGCCATAAAAAGATGTGTCATGAATTACATTGATGGAGTTGACACCAAACCTTCAGTTCACAAACAAGCCCAGGGTATGTTGCAAGGGGAGACATAAACATGCTTTATTTGCAGTCAGCACATCCAATTCTATCTAGCATGGGGCTCTTGGCTCTTTGTCAATGCTTGTTGAATGACTTATTGTAGCAGCTATCAGTAGAAGGCAGCATTATATAGTGGGAAAGAGTGATGTAACTGGAATCAAAGGACTTGGAATTGAGTCACACTTATTAGCTGTGTGACCATTGCCAAGTCACTTCATGTCTTTGGTGAAGACAGAGAAGTGGCGCCACGTATAGAGTGGTGGGCCTGGAATCAGGAAGAAGACCCGAATTAAAATCCAGCCTCAGATACTTACTAGCTGTGTGACCCTGGGCCAGTCACTTAATATATCTGCCTCAGTTTCCTCATCTGTAAAATGGAGATTATAACAGCACCTACCTCCCAGGGTTATTGTGAGGATCAAATGGCATAATATTTGTATAATGTGTCAGGCACATAGTAGGTACCATCTACATGAACATTCTCTCTTCCGTTATCCTTAACAAATATTGTTGAGTTGAAGTGTCAAACTGATTCAGTGCTATAGGATTTTTCTTTTTCCTGCCCCATGATTTAGAAATGCAAGGATTCCAGGAGGCCATCTAATCCACCCTCCCCTTATTTTGCAGATGAGGAAACTGAGACCCAAATAGAATAAAGGACTTGCCCAAAATCACACAGGTAAATGGTCATACCCAAATAAAACCTTAGTCCTCTGAATACAAATCCAGTTCTCTTTCCACAATATATTGATGAATCTTAGTGATACATCCAATTTGTAAGAATCTTACTGTAGGAGGAGTAGGGAAATTTCCCAGACCTTTAGTAAGTAGTCTCTTAATTAGAATAAGTCACATTTTTATAGTACCTAGAGCTAGGAGGGATTTAAAAGATCAAGTGATCAGCCCCCTCCCCTTGCAGATGAGGTAGGTGAGGCTTAAAGAGGTAAAGAGATTTGCCAAGGGTCAGACATCTGGTCAGGAAGAGAGGTAGGATTTAAACCTAGCTTGGCAAACTCTTGGTCTAATGCCCCTTTTGCTACACTAAAATTCTTTGTGTACATTGGCACATTTAATCCTCATAAAACCTTGTGTGGTCTGTAGTGCCAATATTAGTCTGATTTCACAGATAGAACATACGATTTTGGGAAGGACCTGGGATGCCATCTTGCCTAACAACCTCATGTGACGTGAAAAAACAGACTCCAAAGAAGGAAATAAACATTTAGGTGACTATGAGGTGCCATTCACTATGCTAAGTGCTTCAAAAATATTATCAAAAATTTCCCCATTCTTCCTGTACTGGGATCCTTGCACATTGGATGTATCACTGAGATGCATCAATGTGCAGTGGAAAGAGCACTGGATTTGTACTCAGAGGACTAAGGTTTTATTTGGTTATGACCACTTAGCTGTGTGACCTTGGGCAAGTCAGTTATTCTTTTTAGGTCTCAGTTTCTTCATCTGCAAATAATGGAGGAGGTGGTGGATTAGATGACCTCTGGGGGGGTCCTTGCATTTCTGAAACATGGGACAGTAAAAGGACAAATCCTATAGCATTGAATCAGGTTGATACCTCAACTCAACAGATATTTATTAAGGAGAAGAGAAGGCAATAAGCATTTATATGGCACCTACTATATGCCAGGCATGATGCTAAGCACTTTACACAAATATTATCTCATTTGATCCTCACAACAACTCTAGGAGGCAGGTGCTTTTATTATCCCCGTTCTACAATTGAGGAAACTGAGGCAAAGAGTTTAAGGGACTTGCTCAGAGTTATTGAGCTATTAAGTGTCTGAGGCAATTTTTATTTCAGGTCTTCCTGACTCGAAGCCCAGCATTCTATCTATCCACCATGCTACTGTGTGTAGGGCATTGTACTTTTCATTAACTTGACATCTAGTCCACAGCCACAGAGTGAAGTTCAAAGGAACTTGTAATGCAATTATCAAGTAGAGGTGATGACCCAAGACTACTTTCAATAACTTGAATTACTTTAAGGCCCAAAGTCCTCTAAAGGTCCTCTAAGGCCATTGAGCTAGTATAATTCATCTGTTTCTGAAATCTGATCTATAAAATTTTCTTTTTAGTGCTAGTGAAAAGGCTAGGCCTGCTGAAGAAACTGAGAGGAATGAAGGAGGGAAATGGACTAGGGAGAGAGAGAGGGAATAGATGGTCTTAAGGAAAAGGGGGTGAAACTGAAGACATAGAAGAAAGTATTTTGGAAAGAGAATCAGTTTTCCCAGAATTCTTATAAGTATCAGTAAGGGACATTATACCTGGGAGTAATGGTATGCAAATAAAACCAGGGATAGTTCATCTAAAGTCGAATTTAATTACATGCACATGAGAACACTTCATAACTCTTTGATTAAGGACTGTGAACAATACCTTGTGGTGACATTTCTGTGAGTTGGAGTACAAGTTAGAGTAGAAAATTGAAGTCATTTTTACTGTGTGTGTGTGTGTGTGTGTGTGTGTGTGTGTGTGTAGGTAGATGAGATTGTATCATGCATGGGTATAACACCATAGAAGGGTAGGTGTGGGTGTGTCTCACTGGTCTCTGAAAGATAGCTTTTGCAAGATGATTAATAGGATGAGGTTTAGTATTCTTTTCTTATTTTCTTGCTTCTCTCTGATCATCATACCTTACATTTGAGATGTGCTTTTTTTGTTTGCAAAGCAGTGTCATATAATGTTATCCTATTTTTATCTGAAAAACAGAAGTACCATCCTAGAAGAGACCTGTGGTCCATCCCAACCCTGGATTCTAGGGTCAGAGAGGAATGGTTCCATAGAGTCATAGACTAGGAGTACAAATTGGAAGGGATCATAGATATGCTTCTAGCCCAACTCCCTCATTTTAAAAATGCAGCTGAATGCCAGAGTCAGTAGATGGTGGGAGGTAGCTTGGTTCAGAAAAGAAGGCATTGAGTCTGGAGTCAATGTGGGCTTACAGTCTACCTCTGATACTTACTACTTGTGTGATCTAAGGCAAGTCATTGAATCTTCCTGAAGCTTGGTTTCCTGATTTAAAATAAGGGGTTTGGATTAGATGGAATCTGAGGTATTTGCCTCTAGCTATAACACCCTATTATTTGCCAAAGGTCATAGTTGTCCTCATTTGTTAGTCTAGGAGTGTTCCTCAAACATTCTTTTATCCCATAATTTTGTTGTTGTTGTTAAGTGGTTTTTCAGTCATGTCTGACTCTCCATGACCCCATTTGGGGTTTTCTTGCCAAAGATACTGGAGTGGTTTGCCATTTCCTTCTCCAGCTCATTTTATAGACAAGGAACTGAAGCAAACAGGATTAAGTGACTTGCACAGGGTCACACAGCTTTTAAGTGTCTGACTCTGGATCTGAACTCAGGAAGATGAGTCTGCTGACTTCAGGGCCCAGCATTCTATCCACTTAGCTACTTAGCTATATCTTAACCCATAATGGATCTTCTATTATGAATTTGTCTCAATTCTTCTTGAAGTATTTGAATTTTCATCTACACCATTACCCTGCAAAGAATGTTGAATAGATATTATTCTATCTACTTTGCAAATAAGAAAATTTAGGTACAAAAAGGTTAACTGGTATTGTAGTAGAAAGAATACTGGACAAAGAACCAAGAGTCTGGGATTTTGGGCCCAACTTTGCTATTAATTACTCTGTGAGTTTGGGTAAATCATTTCATCTCTGCGGGCCTCTGTTCATTCATGTCTTAGATCAGACAACGGAACTTTAAGATCAATAACTTAGATTTATACAGGGTTTTCAGGCTTACAAAATAGTTTTTCCACAACAATTTGTTGTAATAAGTCATGCTCAGGGCCCATGGTGCTTCTGTGACAGGCCCACTGGCTACGCCCTTCCTATCATGCCTTTGTTCCTTTTTCTGACCTTGGGCCTACCAGACCCCATGAAGTCTTGTGAGGAAAAGCAAGATAATGACTCATACCACTTGGATGAGATGGAAATCATTAATTTGAATCCTTCTGGTGAGATGGAGCCACAGCATTCTAAGTTCCTTCAGACTTTATCATGTTCCCACTTTTCTAGATCCTTGGGCACTGTCATTTGATGAACCCATGGGCCCTGTCATCCACTCTACCCTGCATCCCTTAGGACTAGCAGGCCTTTCTCTCTGCCCTGCAGGTGAACCTTTTATATGTCTTGTCTTCCTCAATTTGGTTGTGAACTCTTAGAGAAGATAAACTGTCTTGATTGTTTTCTATATGTAGTCGCAATGGTTAGCACAGTTCTTGGCACATAGTAAGCACACAGTGAATAAATGTCTTTTCATTCCTTCACTTATTCATTCATTCCCACTTTACCAATGAGAAAATTGAGTATCATAGAGGCTAAGTGACTTGATCATAGAAACACAAGAAATGTCAGAGCCCATCTCTTGGCTTCTGAGACATTTTCCACCTCTAGATTTATAATCCCACAAGAATATGAGACTCTTGAGGACAGGAACAGTTTTGTTTCTGGGTTTTTTTTGTATTCTTAGTATGTAGTACAGTGCCTGACACATGATAGGTATTTAATAAATGTTTTTGAAAAACTCGAGCCCTATCCGTTGAGCCCATGATCTAGGCCCAGTGTTTTTTTGTTTTTTTGTTTTTTTTGTATAGCCCTGACATTCTAAGGTTTTATGAACTCATACAGTAAAGTCAGTGGCCAAGTCAGGAGCAGAATTCAGTTTGACCTGACCCTCTAGCCTTGTCTTTTTTTTCCCCCTTGCTTTGATGCTGCCTGCCTTCTGAGGGTCATAATCATATTTTCAGGAAGAGCTGAGGAGGCCAGAGCTAAAACCAATAGTGGCTAGAAGAACCAGTGACATGAATCCTAATGAATGTCATGTTTCTTAACTTTCGGTTAAATGATGCCAAGGTGTTTCAACATGTCCTTCCAAACCCACACACTGGAATTCAGAAAGGGAAACTAACCAGAAAATTGAAGTGACCAACTGTGTCTGCCTGACTGAGCTGCATAGCAAACATGCAGCAAAGACTGGGAATAAAAAAAAAAAGAGATTTCAGTTTTTCTCTCTAACCTTCTACTCATCCTCACTCTCCATTTGAGTCACACAAGTACCATCTATGACACTGAGATGGGGCTATTTCTTTAGCAGACTCTATTTTTATCTGGAGTGAGAGAGTCCCTTTAATTGGGCTATCTTGAAATCTACCAACCCCATCCAGATGAAGGGAGTTTGGGCAGTCAGTTGTGGGGACTTTGGGAGGGAAAAGAGGTCTTGCTGTTATCACTGGAGGTTTAATGTATGCCGTTTCACTCCTGCTGGATTAATGGGCCTGTGCTTTCTTTATGATTATCATCAAAACTAATTAACACAGCTCCTTGAAGCTCCCAGATGAAATGGGAATGGAGTAGGGCAGGGATGTGGGAAGAAGAGGTTAATTTTTAAAACCCTTTCTGCCAGCCACTGGGGAGTGAACAAAAGTGATGGCCTCAATTAACCCCAACAACTTTCTCCTTTCCCTTCATACTCTCAGCTACCTCTTATTTTTACCCCTTTATTCACGGATCTGCAAATCCCCCACTTCCCCATCTTACCCTAACCCTCTTCTAGGTACCTCTTCTAGGAAAGGACTTAGCCCATTGCACATCTTTCTATTCTGCAGGGGGTCCTCAGAATCAATGGCAGATTTTTTTTTCAGGGCAAGGCATTGTATTTAGTCACTAGGATACAAAGATAAGGGGCTTAAAATTCAGTTCAGAAAAATCAGGCATAAACTTATGCAAAGATAACTATATGGAAAGGAATATGCAATACTATTAAATGAACCTTTCAGTGATTAAATGAAGTATGAACTCAGAACGTGGAAATTCACCAGAGACAGAGAGACCAGAAGTTTTCCTGGAAGCAGTGGGACTTGAACAGGGTCTTAAAGAATACATAAAATTTAGCTAGTAGTCAGTACAAAACTGAAACTGACCTATCCTACTGCTTTTTTTTTTAAAAACCATATATATTTAATTCAATTCAACAAACATTTATTAAATATCTATTTATAACCAATTAGTCCAGATGTTAGAGCTGAGGGCTAATGAAGATAAGGTCATAAGTCAAAACCTTGTGTGGGCACAGACAATTTATGGCCAATCTCCTCCATAAAGTGTTCTTGGATCATTTAATCCAAGCTCTCTCCTCTCCCTGACCTCTTATGATGTTGAGTGTCTATGCATTTTGTGATTTGTCTATGTTCATTGGTATTGATTTTTTTTAAATTAACAAAAAAGCATTCTTTCCTCATCTCCTACTTCCTGCCCCATTGGAAAAAGAAAAGGAAAAAAAAACTTTGTAACAAATATTCATAATGAAGCAAAACAAATTCTTGCATTGATTACGTATTTTAAAAAATGAGTCCATCACCTTTCTGTCAGGATTTCATCACATGTCCCCTGGAATCATGATTAATCATTGGGTTGATTAGAGTTCTTAAATCTTTCAAAGTTGTTTGTTTTTACAATGTTATTGTACAAGTTTTTCTCCTGGTTCTGTCCATTTCACTCTTCATCTATTCATAGAAGTCTTCTCAGATTTCTCTAAAACCATCCTTTTCGTATTTCTATGGTCCAGTAATATTCCTCCACATTTATATTTTTAAAGCTATTCTCCAATTGATGGGTACCCTCTTGGCTTCCAGGTCTCTGTTACTATAAAAAGAGCTTCTATGAATATTTTGGTACATATAGGCCCTTTTCCTCATTTGGGTCTTTTATGTTAATCTTGTCTTCACTAATTTTTTGTAAGCTTAGGTAGTACAAGACACAGAGCTCACTGTCTTGCGATAAATACTCATAAAAGATAGTAAGTTATCTTCTCTCTGTTCTGTGGATGTATACTCCACACAATCTGGCTATCAACTGAGACTTAATCCCAGACAGAGGCTTATTTTTTGATGCCTTCCCAAGATGATTAGTTTTTCTGATAGAGTTTACAGCAATCCAAGAATTTTGACTATAGCTGAGACAGACCACTAGAGGTCTTACTATACACTTGTATCAACTGGAGAGGAACACTTTCCCAAGGGCATTAGATTTGGAAGGGAATTTAAAGATTAAATAGTCCAAGCCCTTTGCAAGTGAGAAAACTGAGGCCCAGAGAGGTAAAACAAGTTGGCTAAGGTCATACAGTTAAAGGATAGAGCTAGGACTAGACTTCAAGTCTTAAGATTAGAAATCCAGTGCTCTTTGTATTACACTATGCTAAATTGGGAGTGAGGTGGGGGTGGGGGAGGGGGATGGGAAGGAAGAGTAAGGAGCCATTATGAGTCATTCTGCTTAATAGTGAGAAGCAGTAAATCCTGGGTGGAGTGGTGGTGGTGGTGGTGGTGGTAGAGATATTTCATTAGCAGTTTTTCACTGAACAAGAACAGCAGGTCAGGACAGGACCAGGTTGAAAAGCAGAGGATATTTCTGGCACAGGAAAACTAGCTCTTTGATGCTTTTCTGAGCCTGCTCTCTTTCCTTGGCCATTGCTAGACTGAGTTGGGAGGGAAGAACATATATCTTAAGTTGGTGGGGTCATAGGCTTTAGAGTTGGCAGAGACCTTAGACGTAATGAAGTAGAAAGAATTCTAGACCTAGAGTCAGGAGACCTGGGTTCAAATTTCAGCTCATTTTACTGTCTCTGAGCTGTAATTTCCTCATCTGTAAAATAGGCATGATTTTTTTTTGGAGAAATTTTACATTTGAGAACACTGAGGCACAAAGAAGCAACACGACTCACTCAAGATCACATAAATGTTAAGTAACTTTATCTACCATTTGAATCCATGGGCTTTCTTGCTTTAGAAATTCTAATACCAAATACAAATCCAATGTTCCTTCTACTATTAATGTTGACTCTAAATGCACACTGAGTAGCTTAGTCACAACTCTACTCATTTGCATTAATACACATTGTGATAATGTACTTGTACAAATATCTACCCCGTGAAACACAGAAGCAGATTGGGCACACATTATTCTAGGTATGCTTTGAAAATTGTAGGCTCATGCGTCACTCTATACAGGATACTTTGTGACTTCATTGTAACATATAACATCACAAAATATATGCCTATGTGGAGATAGTAATTTTCTGGCTTGGAAATAATATAAATTCAATAAAAAAGTAATATTTAAAAACTACAACAAATTATATATGTATATATGCTTATACATACATACATATATATGTACCTATATATAAAGAGGAGAGACAGAGAAACAGAGAGAGAAGAGAAAAATAATATCTAAAAATTGTCTCTCCTTGCTTACCTCTATGTATTGCATCCAGGTGGCAACTATCTGCCTTGCCTCTCTCTAACTCCAGCTCTGTACAATGGGCATAAGTTAAATTCCATGTTTCTTGTTGAAAAAAATGGATCAGGGAGGATTGAAACAACTGCCCCAGAACTCCCATATGCCTCCTACGGGGATTTCTTCCTTCTCTGTCAAGTGGAGGGCCATAGGCCTCTGTCCTTGGTCCTAGTTCAATATTTTTAAAAAGCAGCAAAGGTATAGAAGGTGTATATTACATGCTTATTAAATATGAAAGTGTCAAAAAACTGGAAGAATAGTTAAAATGTTATCTGTCCTAATTGGAATCTAAAGAGAACTCCTTAGGCTAGACTGATCAGCCAAATCTAATCATATGAAAACTAACAGAAGAAAATGTGAAGTCTTTTTTTTTTAACCAACAGAAGTACAGAATGGGGGAGATGTTGCTAAGCAACAACAGTTCATTTGAAAAAGGTCCTAGGGGTTTTAGTGGATGACAAGTACAATGTGAAACAATAAGGTAAAGTGGCCCTCAAAAGAATTAAAACTACCACAGGCTGTATTAACAGAAGTGGAATGTCTAGGACTAGAAAATGACAACCCTTCTTAGATTCTCAGTGCCCTGTTCACACCACATTTGGAGTTTTCTGTCTAATTCTGGGCAACTCATTTTAGGATGGGCATTGTCAACATGAAGAATGCCTGGAGGGGTGGGGTCAGGATCATGAGGATACTTACTTAAAAACCCTGCTACACAAGGATCAGTTGAAATGTATGGGAAGCTTTAGCCTGAAGAAGAAAAGACTTAGGGGGAACAAGATAGCTGTCTTTAAATGTTTCAAGATTTGTCAGGCTGAAGAAGGATTGGATTTGTATTGTTTGATCCCAGAAGGCAAAACTAGAAAAATGGAAAGAAGTTGTGGAGAGGCAGATTTAAGCATGGGATGGAAGTAAAAACTGAAGTTTTGAGCTGTTCAAAAGTAGAACGAACTGCCCAAAGAGGCAGCTTTCATTGGTGGAGGTCTGTGGCCAGATGACTATGTTTTCATAATATCCTAGATTTCATGCTGGAGGCCATCTATTCCAACCCTCTCACTTCAAAAGAAGAGGAAGCTGAGGCTCAGGGAAGTTGAGTGACTTACCTAAGGTCACACATATAGTAAGGGGCAAAGCTAGAATTCAAACCTAGGTTAGTTATTCATTCAATAAGCATTTCTTGAGCATTACCACTTAATAGTGCATTACGTGCCTGGTGCTTTACTTGGTTTTGGGAATACAAAGAAAGACCAAAACAAGGTTCTGATGCTAATGGGTCAGACAATATACGAATAGTGTATACAAGATATAAATTGTCAATGGAAGGTAATGTCAGAAGTAAGGACACTAGCAGGTGGTAGAGGTGGGGAGGTAGGACAGATGCCTGCAGGTTGGAGTTGAGCTCAGTTTTGAAGGAAGGAGGCAGAGGTGAGAAAGGAACAAATTCCAAGGATGAGAAACTGCCAGTGAAAAGACACTGGGTTGGCAGATGGAGTGTCCTGAAGGAAAAACAAGAAAGTCAGTGTCCCAGGATTGTAAAGTTCACAGAAAGGAGTAAAATGTAAGAAAACTGGAAAGGTGAGAAGGTGTGAAAGACTTTATTCCATGTCCAATGCTTTTTTTAATTGTACCACAAAATCACTTTGGTAATAGAGTGGGCCTCTGAGACAGCCCACAGTCACAGGTTTTATAGGTAGGTAGGATTCTCAGGTTGGTTGATTCCCCATCTCTGGTACCACAGGCAGGGAGATGTTTGGTATTGGTCAAGGGGAAAAGGGGCTGCATTTGATAGGAAGTATACACATCAGTTATGGAACTGTGGAGAAAGGTGTGGATGGAGAAAGGAATGAGGAGAGTCCTTAGCAGTGTTACTCTGCTGCAGACAAGCTTTATGCATCTCAGGAAGGCTACTTGGTTCTATGTATTTTTGGATTGTGACAAACAAAAAAATGTCATTCATTGTAAAGCAGGTTAATGTTAGGAATTCTTGTTCAGGCATGGCTTGGACTAGATTACTTGAAAAGTCTCTTCTAATTGAGATTCTATTATCTGTGATACTCCAAGTCTTTAGCAGACCCCCCCTTAGGAAATCCAACTGCTTTTTCTTCCCTTTGACACCACTCCACCAGAGGTCAGCAAACTCTTCTCCTTCATTCAAATGAAATAGGTTGGGCATCAAAATCTATACCAGAGACTCAAAGAGGAAAAAAAATTAAAAGAAAAGAAAAGAAACCATAGAATTATTTTTTTAATTAATTAATTTTTAGTTCTCAACATTCACTTCCATAAGCTTTTGAGTTTTAAATTTTTCCTCCTGTCTCCCCACCACCCTCTCCAAGACAGCCTGCAATCTGATATAGGCTCTACGTACACATTCCTGTTAAACATATTTTCACATTAGTCATGTTGTAAAGAAGAATTAGAATCCATAGGAGGAACCACAAGAAAGAAGAAACAAAACAAAATGGAAGAAAAAAAAGAGCAAATAATATGCTTCGATCTGCATTCAAACTCCATAGTTCTTTCTCTGGACGTGGATAGCATTTTCCATCATGAGAATTTTAGAGATGTCTTAGATCCTTGCATTGCTGAGAAGAGCTAAGTCTATCAACGTTAGTCATCTCACAACATGGCTGTTACCATGTACAATGTTCTCCTGGCTCTGCTCATTTCACTCAGCATCAGTCCATACAAGTTTTTCCAGCTTTGTATAAAATCTGCTTGCTCATCATTTCTTCTAGCACAATAGTGCTATATTATGGGAAATAATGGGAGAGAAGGCTAGCAATGTGCTCATTGTTGAGGGTTCAGGGACAGCTCTCCTCTATAGCTTGGAACCTCTCATACAAAAGCACTCTCCTTTTTTTCATTCTAAGCTGCTTCACTCTCATTCTAAAAACAGCTAGCTGTTATTTCCTAGTAACTAATGTGCCTTATCTTATTTGATTCACACAACAACTCTGTGAAGTTGGTACTATTATTACCTCTATTTCATAGATGAGAAATAGGCTTAGAAAGGTTCAGTGACTTATCCAGGGTCAGTCCCAGTATCTGAGGTACAATTTGAACCCAGGTTTTCCCAATATTAAGTCCAGCACTCTATCCACCGCAGAACTGGCAGCTGCTTTTCCCCTTGCCCCTTCTCTTCTTATCCTACTAAGCTCCATGAGGTCAGAGGCTGTGTCTTACTAGGGTGTGCTAGAACTGTTTTACAAACAGCTCTCCTAAATTTTAAATTTAATCTGCATTATCAGTATTTTCTCATCACTTTCTTAAGCCTGAACAATCAACAAAACAATAAATTGAGCCCTAATTTGTTTGTATCATTTGGCTGATTTTGGAGGTGTAAACGCTCACATTGAAAATTTAAGTCAGTTCTCTCTAAGGAATAGGAGTTAACCCTAGAATCTAACATAATACTCTTCCCGCAGCTGGCATCTAACAAATATTTGTTGACGATACCAGTCATCATTTTTCCTGCATTACTGAAGAAAACATTGCTTTTTGAAACCTCAGTGGGACCATAGAGAAGTAACTCAGATAAATCAGGAGGGGAGAGACAGAGACATGGTTTTAATGATAATCAAGACCCCTGCCCCACCTCCTTCTTAGCTGTCCCACTCTGAAATCATTCTTATAATGAGGTCTCTTTTCTCTATTGTCCTGGAAAGCCATCCTGTCCTTTAATAGAAATGTATAGGAGATTTCCCACAGGCTTGTATTCCTACACATCTTTTCAATCACCATTCATTAAATCAGATTTAGTGGCTTGTGACACTGTGTCATTTTCTTCCCACTCCAACACTGGTTCAAAGGATTTAGAATTGGAAGTACTACACACATTTATTTAAAATTGCCTTCAGGAACCTGCTCCATATTAACTCTGGTGGGGAAGCATGCTATTTCCTGTTTACTTGTTTCCTGATATTTGCTTTGGGCTCAGTTTTCCTGGGTGACTTCATAATAACCAATGGAGCCTGGGGGGCACTGTTGGTCTTTTACTCTTAGCTAACCCCCTTCTCCTCCCTCCCCTCCCCACCGAAGCTTTCACTTCTTACTCTGTGCTGAGCTTTCCTAGATGGCTCTGTGTGGGGAAAATGGACAGCAAGTGGGTAGCAGGTATCAGAGTAGCATTTTTTGTCACTGTCTAGGGCCAAAATGCCAGGCTATCACCTCTAGTTGATCTGACAGCAAATTTTCATTAGAACGAGAGTCTAGAGGCTCAGATTCTAGTTTAAGCAATGCCAGACTAATGCCTGCTAACTATGGAATTTGCTGTGTAACCTTGTGTAAGTCATTTTCTTTCTTTAGCATTTATCTCCCAAAATAAGAGACTAGATTAAGTAACCTCTAAAGCCTATAGAAAGCCACTGGACCTGTGATTTTACTAGTATGGTGAACTCCCAGAATTCCCTAGGATCCTGCTAGTAGTATGCTTCTTAGGAATAGAGACTGGACATGGGATTTCATTAGAATAAGGACTTTCACCCTCCCTTACTTTCCTTTCCCAACTGCCTGTCGGCACCTTTTCTGGGAGATAGGATTTTAGGGAGTTGTGGAGAACAGCAAGAAATCCAGTGCCACACAGTCACCAGATGTCAAAGGCAGAATTAGAGCCAAGCTTTTTTGGCTTGGAGGCTAGCTCCTTCTACTAGCCCACACTCCTTTTCAAAGGGAAAGGTTAAAGACCACAGAAGGAAGGTGATAACAGTAGAAAGAGAACAGGATCTGGAGTCAGAGGACTTTGGTTCAAACTCTGTCTCTATCACTTATTACTTATATGACCTTAGCCAAGTAACTTCATATAAGGCCCATTCCATCTCCAATATTCTTTGCTTTGTGATCTATTTGGGATCACCAGGATCCAGGATGACCCTTGAAAACATTTTAAAGCAGGCAAAGTTTACCTTGGGGGGGTCTTTCTTACACCTTTGGGTCTTCCCACAGTGTGCCTGGTATATTCCTGCTGCGTCCCTTCTTGCTCAAGATTCCTCCCTTACTGTTGTAGGTCCCATACTCGTCTTTTTCTGTCTTCTACTAGCCGGCCCCAAAACTCGCCTGTTCCTTCCGTTCATGGTGCTGCCTTCTTCAACTAGCCAATCTGATGCATTAGCCCATCCTACAGTGTCATTGGGAGTGACTAGGTCATTTCTCACAAGTAACACATTTAAACCACACAATGAGCCTCAAAAGATTTACTCAGATTGTGGGTATTATGGTGGGGAGATTATTTTGGATGGAGGAAACTTTCAGTGCCCCTCGTCTCAATCCATCCAAGTGCTACCTGCTCTGCTTGTCCACAGGGCCAGCTTTGATCTGCGTGATCGAAACTATAATTCTTGACTTTCTTGCTCCATTTTTGTCACCAGGCAGACACACCCTTGATGTATCTTCTGAGTTATTGCAAGACTGCAAAAGGCTCCTTTTTCTGTCTTGAATTGATATTAATGTGGTCAAAGGGCAGGGAAGAGGTGGCCAGAGAGAAGATCATCTTGAATTTATGCCTTTTTTTCTCCCTGGAGGCACTCGAAACATTTCACCCACTAATATCACCTCATCTTCTTTTCCTAAAGTCATTTCACTGGGAGGGAAGCTAAAATTAAAAAGGGAAATAAGTAACCTGCTGCCTTATAGAGAATCAGTAAGAGGATTCAAGGGCCAATTAGTGAATCAAACAATTAATTCATTAATTGCTGGCTGCCTGGCATGTACAAGCTGCTATGTTATTTGTCATAACTAGCATTTGGTCAGGTTAGTGGCTGGGTCATACAGCTAGGGAATGGCTGGAAGTGGGACATCAGCAAGACCCACAAGGGTATGTCAAATTATCAGAAAATCTTAACAAACAAGAAGAGTATGTTTAGGTAGCAACAGAGCAAAGACTTCTTTCTGGAGGCCTAGCAATAAGCAACATGGATTTATTCTAGTCTCTGGCCTGGGAACTGAATATGTGACATGAGCTCTAGCAACAGGAGATGGAGAAAAGTTCCAATGTGAATTTGTGGGCACCCAGACTGGGATTCAGGGACAACAATAATAATAATTGTTGTTCAGTCATTTTTTCAGTGATGTTCAACTTGTCATCCTATTTGGGGTTTTGTTGGCAAAGATGCTGGAACGGTTAGCCATTTCTTTCTCCAGTCCATTTTATAGACGAGGAACTGAGGCAAACAGGGTTAAGTGACTTGCCCAGGTCACATAGCTAGAAAGTGTCTGAAGCCAGATTTAAACTCCAGAAGATGAGTCTTCCTGACCCCAGGCCCAGCATTCTATCCACTAACACCTAGCTGCCTAATAATAATGATGATGATAATGACAACAATAGTAGTTGGCATTTATAGAGTGCTCTAAAGTTTGTAAAGCACTTTACAAATATCTCATTTGATTCTAACAACAGCCTTGGGAGGTTGCTATTATCATCCTCATTTTACAGATGAGGAAACTGAGGTGGGCAAAAGTTACGTGATTAGTTCAGGTATACGAGGCCAGTTCTGAACTCAGGTCTTCTTTGTTCTAGGTCCAACACTTTATCCACAGTGTTATCTTACTTCCCAGAACAAGAAAGGCCTTGGAATGAAAGGCAAGATGCTAGTCCTAAGAACTGGGGTACCAGGCAGGGAACCAAGGCATAGAGAGATGAGACAGATATGTCACTGGAAATGGAATGCAAAGTGGAGGCTGGGTGGCAAGGTTATAGTCCTATACCTGGAAGGAACTATCAGGATCAGAGTAGGAGAAGCAGATAGAAATATAGTGCCAGAGACCTAGTAATCCAGCACTCTTTATGTTCTAGGGGCAAGCCTGATCCCTCAGTTGGAGGCAGGGTTGATAGAAACAGGGAGCAATTAAAGGAGCTCAGCTTCTAATAAGGGAGGGGGTAACAGTCACAGAGCTAAAGTATACTAAATATTAGGGACTGTGGGACTGTGGGGGTTATAAAAATATAGGAGTCCATGGCTTCAAGAAACTTGTAGTCTCTTTGGGAGATAATATGTAAACAAGTGAAAAGATAACTCATAATACTGAAACAAAGAGTTGGAAGGAACTTTAGGGAGTCATATGCAGTTCACCCCGAGCAAGAATAACTTCTACAAAATCTTGGACAAGTGGTTATTCATCCTCCACTTGAAGACTAGAAGTGACGGGGAAATCACTATCTCCAAAGGTGTTCCATTTCATTTTATAAGATGATAAGTGTGGGGTGAGTGGCAATGAGTGTTGTAGTCAGTCAGAAGAGGGAGATGACTTTTAGCTTGGATGGCTAAGGAAAGCTTCCTAGGGAAGATCAAACTGAAGCTGAGTCTGGAAGGGTCAGCATAACCGCTGACATTTATACAGTGTTTTAAGGCTTGCAAGGTACTTTCTATATTCCAATGAGGTAAGGATGGGTAGTATTTAGATTTAGTGGTGAGAAACACCTCCAAATACCTGGGGAAAAGTGGCCCTAGATTTAGTGGTGAAAGATAGCATTGCAAGATGAATAGAGTGCTGTGTTTCAAATTGGGGATCAGAGGCAGGGGCCTCAAGACTTACTAGATGGATGACCCTGAATAAGTCACAACCATTCATCACCAATTTCCTTATCTATATAAAAATGGGGAAATGGTGCTGAGAGAATAGCTGATGTGCCCTAGAGTAAGGTAGAGCTCAGATGCTTATTATGTATGTGACCTTACATGACTGTGTTTTTTTCTTCCTAAAAAAAAAAAATCTTTGGGGGAAGCTAGGTGGCACAGTGGATGGAATGCTTGACCTGGAGTCAGGAGGACCTGAGTTCAAATGTGGCCTCAGATATTTACCAGTTGTGTGACCCTAAGCAAGTCACTTAACCCTGTTTGCCTCAGTTTTCTCATCTGTAAAACAAGCTAGAGAAAGAAATGACAAATTCTTCCAGTATCTTTTCCAAGAAAACCCCAAATGGGGTCATGAAGAGTCAGACAAGGGGCAGCTAGGTGGTGCAGTGGATAGACCACTGGCCCTGGAATCGGGAGCACCTGACTTCAAATATGACCTCAGACACAAGATACTCACTAGCTCTGTGACCCTGGGCAAGTCACTTAACCTGGATTGCCTCACCAAAAAAAAAAAACCAAAAAGAAAAAAAGCCCAAAATAAATAAACAAATGAAGGGTCAGACATGACCAATCAACTAAACAACAACCATAACACATCTTTAAAAGTGCTTTGCAAATAAAATGCTATGTAAATATTAGCTATTATGAATACATATTCATATCCTACCTTGTATCGTCATCTTCATCATCATCCCACCTCGTATATCGTGTGCGTGTATAATTATCATTTCTCCCTGAAAGGCAGTAACTTCCATGAAAGCAAGCATTTATCTTACTCTTTTATTCATTCCCCATAGCTCTGGGTATACTGTCTTTTGTATAGTAGGTGGTCAATAAATATTTGTCAAATTGAATAGAAGTGGCTTGAAGAGAAGCACTGAGACAGGAGAATGCATGACCTACTTGGGAAACAATGAGCAGACCAGTCTGGTTGAAGTGGAGGGTTAGTGGAAAAGAGAAGCGGAGCAGAGGGAGATAAGGCAAGAAAGGAAAATAGGGGCCTGATTGTGCAATGTCAGGCAAAGCAACCTGAACCTGATCCTGTAGGTGATGGGAGTAGTGTCTGACAATCTAGTGCTCTACCCACAAGGCTGCTGGGCTTATCACAGACCTCTTCTCTTCCTTCTCATCCCCTGCTTCCTGGGCTTGAAAGGAATCCTGCTCTGAGACGCTCTGCTCATCTCCCTAGCAATCCATAAAACATGAGCTAGGGGTGATGGATGGAGGTGCTTGTCAGCTCACTACTGTGACAGCCTGATGGGAGGAACAGAATCAACAGAGGCAGATGCCAGTCAGAACCCCAAATGCTCTGAGACAGCTTCAGGGATCTGCTTGGATGGGGGCAGCTGAACTTCAACTCTAGGCAGGAGGAGATCAATACTGCCGAGACAGCATGGGAAGCAGAGCCTGCTTAGAAAGCAAACACAAGTCATCAATGCCACTGAGTGCCACTTCCCAACAAGCTTCCAGACTTTCTTTCTGGAAAGAAAGAAAGGCGCCGTAATTCATAGACTTTGGACTTAGAGAGAGGTGTGCTGGTAAATGTTTAACAACCAGTTCTTCCCCTCCCCATCCCCCCTAAAAGTGGGCATGTGATACATTTTAAAGTTTAATCTGCACAATATCTCCATTGCTTTCTAAAGTCCAGACAATAAACAAATGATAAATCAAGCCATGATTTGTGGTGTTTGCTGATTTCTGAGGTGTGAAATGCTCACACTGAAAATTTAATAATCATTTAGTGTTTGAGCTGGCTCCAGCATACCCAGATTCTCTTCATCACCTTCATTTTGTAGACGAGGAAACCTTAACTTAGAGAGTTATGCTTTGCTGAAGGTCATGTAGATAATAAATAGCTGAGCCTGATTTTGAATTCAAACTCTGTCCCTGTCCCTATCTTTCTGTGTGGCTTTGGGTGAGCTGCTTTCTCTCTCTGTTCCCATTTCCTTGTCTGTGAAATGAGGCTAAAAATGCCTACTTGTTCCTACCCACCTCATAGAGTTGTTGGACCACATTCTTCTGGACTTTATCCTGTTCCTCAGAAACTTCATTTTTCTATAATATCATGGCAACCCTGAAATTCACATCTTATCCATACCCCCTGTGTCAGGGGCTCTCCTGTCTAATTGGAGAGGATGGAGGGTCAAGAGCTGAGATCCATTTAGGGAGGGCTCTCAGACCAAACATCTCATCATTTTCTACTCTACTCTTCAGGCTTCATTATGCCCCCTCAAGATGGCTACCATTTCCCACTTTTAACTTCTTTTTATGTGTTGTCTTCCTCTATTAGATTGTGAGCACCTTGAGGGCAGGGACTGTTTTTTGTCTTTCTTTGTATCCTCAGTGCTTAGTACAGTTCTTGGCACGTAGTAAGGGATTTATAAATGCTCCTTGACTGACTAAAGTGAGATAATAGTGAAAAGACTGGAAAAATAAAAGTGTTATTTGTACAAATACAAGGTATCATGCAAGGTAAGAGAGAATCCTAATCTCTGCCTTTCTTGGATAATTCTAGAGATTCTGAAGAACTTGTAGAGCACCTAGTAAGGAGCTTGTGCTGAGGGGCTATGTGAGCTTTAGCCTTAATTCTTTAGCAAGGGGGATCATGATGGAAGGAGGAAGCACACAGAAACTGGAGGCAGGAAAGCTGGATTTCTGCCCTGCCTCTGTCACTAACTTCCTGAATGACCCTGGGAAAAGTCACTTAGCTCTTCCAGCCCTCACTTTTCCTTATCTGTAAAATGGAGGGGTTGGTCAGGATGACACCCCTCCTGTTTATGATTCTTAACAAATTGGCCCAGGAGAACTCTTCTCAGACTGCTGCTGATGTTCTAATAATTCTCCTATTGGATTTATATACAATCCATCCTAGAATTTTAGGTAGGATGCTTGTATGCAGCAAGATGGTACAGCAGATAGAGTACTGGAATTGGAGTCAGGAAGACCTCAATTCAAATCCAGCTTCAGACACTTAGTAGTTCTGCAACCATAAAGAAGTCATTCAACTTTCCTCAGTTTCCTCGTCTTTAACATGGGATAATAATAGCATCTATCTCACAGGGTTATTTAATGGTCAAGTGAGAAAATAGGAGTAAAATGCTTTGCAAACCTAAAGTGCAGTATAAATGTTACCTATAAGCTTGTGCCCATTCCCCAGATGAACAGGGCGAAACTCAGAGATTGAGCGCAGTTGTCATTCATGAGAAGTAGTGTGGGGGACTCTACTTCCAGCTTCTTCCCACCCAGGATATCTATGTTATAGCTTTCTCATAGTGTCAACTTCCCCACCTACTTTGTCCCTTAATTAAGATTCCTTTTTTGGGTTACACAAGAAAGATGGGCACATTGTCCCAGTAAAAATGCGTTTATTTTCCAGAGTGGAAATGGAGAACCTTGTTTAGGGGAATGAGGGATATTTCCTCTGGCCCTCTTCTATGAGCAAGTTAGCCTTTGACCCCAGCTCAGCCCATGAATCCCAAACTTCCTCTAACCCAATGGCCTTCTGCTGGCAATTCCTCCATCTTATGGCCTCCTCTTCTGATTCGTGAGTTCCTCCTTAGAACCTGCATTTGGAGTTCTCATAAAAATTATGCTCCTTTCTAACCTGACTCAGCTCCTGATTCTCTAGGCTATTTTTCCACCTGGAAACCCGTGGGAACACTTCCTCCCTTCATCCCTTTCAATTCCCTTTTAGGTGATGCCTTCCTGCCTTAGAATGTAAGCTTCTAGAGGGAAGGGATTTTTTTTTTGTTTGTATTTTTATTCTCAGCACTTAGCATAGTGCCTGGCAAATAGTGCTTAAGAAATATTCTCTCTCTCTCTCTCTCTCTCTCTCTCTCTCTCTCTCTCTCTCTCTCTCTCTCTCTCTCTCTCTCTCTGTTTATCAGATCAAGTAGCCATACTTTAGAGGACACTGAGAGCTTGGCCCTGAGAAAAGTAATCAGTTGAGGAAGGTTCTTTATAAGGATCTCAGTCTCCTCGGTATTAGGATATTAGAATAATCACTTCTATAGTCAACAGAGATTTATTAAGGGCTTACTATGTGTAAGACACTGTGTTAAGCTCTGGGTACACAAATAAAGACAGTCTTTGTTCTCAAGGAGCATACAATCTAATGAGGAAAGATGATAAGTGAAAGAAAGCTGAAAATCAGGGGGTGAGATGGGTGGGCCACTAGAGGATAACCAATAAATGGGCATGATGTTTGTGAAGTCAAAACCAACCAGAACAATGGATGGGAAATGAGGTGCTTACAGAGATGTGAAGGCTTGGGAACTTGGGAATAGTGTATCTGTTGTTTTGTTTTGTCCTTTCAGTCATGTCTGACTCTTCATGACGCCATTTGGGGTTTTCTTGGTAAAGATACTAGAATAATTTGCCATTTCCTTCTCCAGCTCATTTTATAGATGAGGAAATTGAGGCAAACAGGATTAAGTGACATGCCCAGGGTCACACAGCTAGTAAGTGTCTGAGGCCAGATTTGAACTCAGGAAGATGAGTCTTCCTAACTCTAGCACTCTATCCACTAACTCTGGCACTCTATCCACTTTGCCACCTAGCTAATTGGACATACACTTTAAAAAAGCCCAATAAAGTAGTGTATACTAAGTGACTCAATGTGGTATGGTGTCTAGGTTACCATAATTGGAGTCAGGAAAACCTGAGTTCAGATTCTTCTCGTACATTTGCTACCTATGTGACCCTGAGAAAATCACTTAACATGTTTTGACTTCATTTTCCATATCTATAAGGAGGCTTTGTATTAATGACCTCTAAGGTCTCTCCCAGCACTAAATCTATGATGTTATATATAGGCCCACCTTTTTACCTTCCTTCTTTCAGTTTGTTTAAATTCTCCAAATCATTCAAGGCCAAGTTTTAGCTTTTTCCAGATCCCCTTTTCCTTGAGGATCTTACTCTGAGATACTTTTTCTTACTTATAGTGACCTCTCTTCTCTTTTCCCTCCCCAAATTAAGACAGCCTGTAAAGTACATGTTAAGTCTTACCTCTTATTTGAAGCTTTCTCCAATCTCTGTAACCCACAGTGACCTCTCCCTGCTTTGAATTCTTATAGCAATTATGATCTGTACCTCTCACAACACGCATCCAGTACTGACTTGTGATAGCTCTTCTGTTATTCCATTGAAATAGCATGGATTTGGGGCAGCTAGGTGGTTCAGTGGATAGAGCACTGGCCCTGAAGGCAGGAGTACCTGAGTTCAAATCCAGCCTCAGACCAAACCCTTAACACTTACTAGCTGTGTGACTCTGGGCAAGTCACCTAACCCCAATTGCCTAAAAAAAGAAAAAGAAAAAAAAAAGAAATAGCATGGATTTAGCCAAGTCAGGTTGACAAACATTTATTAAGCATTTACTATGTGGTCCACATTGGGCTAAGGGTTGGGAATATAAATACAAAAGGAAAGAAAGACAGTTCTTCCCCTTAAGTCATTTCTATTCTAATATGGAAAGAAAACACATGAAAGGAACTGAAAAAAGGAGAGGAGGAGAATGAAGAAGAGGATAGGTTACCTAGGCAGTGCAGCCTGGAGGTGAATGGAAAAGTGGCTGGCCCAGGCTGGCTCCTTCTATGGAGGTTCTGGGATGAACCAGGCAGTCACAGGGAGAGGCTGCAGGGCAGAGGGTGCTCATAATATGAGAACTTTTAGGGTGTAGTGAACTTCCATGGTGAAGAAGTTTCTGTGGTGTAGTGCCTGGCACATAATAGGCACTTCATAAATGTTTAAGAATTGAATTGAAAAGTAAAGAAAGTCTGGAGAATCAAGATTGGAGCCTGGAGAGGAATGAAGAGCCTTTATCATGTAAAAGATGCCATTACACCAGGGGGGCGTTACAAGAAAAATGACATACACAATTCCTATTGGACTTGTAATATAGAGCTGGAAGGGACTTTAGAAATCATCTAGTCTAAGTGCCCCCTCTCTTTTTTTTTCCAAATGAGGAAATAGAGGCTCCAAAGGCTGAAGTGACCATGCTCGCCTGGTTAGTGAGTGTGGGAGGCAGACTATTAATCCAGCCTTGGCTGGCTCCAAGTCTATCAGTTCAGCCACAATGCCACACTGCTCTCATTGAGCTCCACCCCCCCCCCCCCAGCCCGGTATTATTGTTGAAACTTTCATCTGTGCTAGACTATAAGGTCTTATAGCTAGGTTGGGCAGCTGATAGAGTGACCAGCCTGGACTCAGGAAGACTCAACTTCCTGAGTTCAAATCTGGCCTCAGACACTTACTAGTTGTGTGACCTTGGGGAAGTCATTTAACCCTGTCTGCCTCAGTTTCCTCATCTGTAAAATGAGATAGAGAAGGGAAAGGCAAATCACTCCAGTATCTCTGCCAAGAAGACCCCAAATAGTGTCAGGAAGAGTCATCTATAAAATGAGTTGGAGAGGGAAATGGCAAACCACTTCAATATCTTGGACAAAAAAGAAAATGACTCCAATGGGATTACAGAATCAGACAAGACTAAAATGACCACAAAAACAGTCATCTCCTCAGCTAGACTTTAAGCACTTACAAGATTGGAACAATTTATTTTGCTTTTCTTAATCCCCCATAATATTTAGACTAGGTCCCTGAACATGATAAATAGTTCATCAATATTTATTTACTGACCTGTATTTGGTAGGAGGCAGGGTTGTATAGTGGAAAGAATGATGACATTGGAGGCAAAGGATTTGAGTTCAAGTTGTCCTTCCTAACTGTATAACCTTGGGTGAGTTATTTCTCTCTAAGTCCCAGTTTTGTTATTTGGAAAATGAGGAGGTTGAACTAAATAACCTTTAAGGTTCTTTCTAGTGCTAAATCTTATTCTCTAATCAATAAAATGACACACACATATATATAATATATTATATATATACATATATATATATATAATATGTGTGTAATATATATATTACATATATAAAATCATACTGACCTCATAAGGTTGTTATAAGGATTAAATATGATAGTATCCATCAGAAGTGTCTGGGGCCAAGTTATACAGTCCTCAACACTCCTGAGTTTGGCCCAAACCAGATTAAACTATAATTCGGAAATATTTAATAAAATAAATAAAAATACAACAGAACAAAGAGTTTGACACCACCAGTATAAACACTTTACTTGGTTGTTGCAGAAAGGTTCCAGGTTTTGAGTCTGAAAACCCGGATTTAAATCCCAGCTCTGTTTCTTACTAGCTGTGTGGCCTTTGGTAAATCTCTTTACCTCTCTGGGCCTCAGTTTCCTCTTATGTACAATGAGGGGATTGACCTTGAAGGTCTTTTCCATTTTGAAATCTTCTTCTAAGATTCCTTCTGGCTTCTGATCCTATATAAATGTGAGTTATTATAATTGGGGGAAAACCCATCCTGGAGAAAATTTCCCTCTATCCCTTTAAATACCACATACATACTCAGTAGATTTGTCATTGAAATGCTAAGGAGAGCAGTGAAAAAGAAATCTAGAGTCAGAGTTCCTGGTTTAGATTCTGGGTTTAGCTATTTACTATTCTTGTATTTTTAACAAATCACTTAATTTCTCTTGGCCTTCATTTTCTTGTCTATAAAATGAGGAGGCTGAAGTAGAAGACCTCTGAGGTATTTTCCTGCTCTAGATTTATGGACCTGTTTCTCAAGCTCAGCAAGATTCTGCTGTTTGGAAGCTGATCAGGTTGTCATTTTAGAATTGTATGCGAAATTTGGATGCTCAGGCCAGAGGAAATGATTTACACCCTGTTGTAGTAGAGATTTAGGGTACTTAAACAATAATAATGTAATTGTATGAGAAATGTGAACTCAGGACCAAGATTTTGCTGAGCAAATATCATGAAATCCACATCCATTTTGTTGGAGTCCATGATTTCTTCCTCCCCATTTTGGTACAAGGCTATAGGAGAAGTGGGGGCAGTAAAAAAGGAAGTGACTAAAGTGGGGGCAGTAAAAAAGGAAGTGGCTACAGGATTAGGGATTAGGGATACAGGGTTTAAGGAATATAGGATTAGGAGGCTTGAAGAAGGGTTCAAATGATACCTGCAATGCACAGATATAACCTCTTCTAAGCTTTTATCTGTCCTCCAAGATCCTGACAGTGGAAACATTTTTCTTTGCAAGACCATGACCTTAAAAAAAATCACATGCACGCACACACACACACACACACACACACACACACACACACACCCCATGATATCATTAGTAGCCTTTATAATCCTTTGTATTTTACCTTATACATTTAAAAACATCATTCTGAGGAGTCCATAAGATTTACAAAACTGACAAAGGGGTCCAGGCCTGCGTATAACAGTGGAGAATCCCTAATCTAGTGTATTTTCCCTGCTCTCCCTCTCTCTCATTGTAGTTCTCGTGAAACTCTTCTGCTACACTGAAGCTCCAGTGAACAGACCATAGTCAACATTTTCCTGGCTCCTCTTTTTCATCAAAGGAAATCATCTAAATGGATTATCTTTCAGGAATGTGCTCCCACCTATCACTACTTCATCCGTCTCTTCCTCTCTTCCTGTCATTAGCTATCATGTAACTTTTTGTACGAAAGGCAGTTTGGGATAGTACAATGAATTTTGTTTTTGGAGCCAAAAGATCAAGGTTTGAATTCTATTCCTCTGGGCCTCAGTTCCCTGTAAGTGCAAAGTGAAAGGGTTGAATTTGATGATTTCTAAGGCTTCTTTGAGCTTTACTTCCTTTGGACTGTGCTCTGTGTTTCAAAACCCTACTCAGCCATGGGTGACTCTGTCTAAGTTACTTGATTTGTTTAGGTTTCAGACTGAAAGGATTTAGAGCTGGTAGGGGTGTTCAGGATCATCTGGTTCAACTACTTCATCTTACAGTTGAAGAAACTGGGGCTGAGAAAGGTAAAGAGACTTGTTTAAGGTCAAATAAGCAGTAATTATCAGGGCTAGTCTTTGAACCTAGTTTCTTTGATTCCAAATCTAATGTTCTTGCCACAAAACCACATTCCCATCTTTGTTAAATGACTAGGAATTAAGAAGGGGGATTTGATAAGGTGATCTTCAAGGCCCCTTCAAGGTTTAAAACTTTTATAATAATTCACATGTATGCATATACATACATACATACATACATACATACATATATATATATTTTATATATATATATATATATATATATATATATATAGAGAGAGAGAGAGAGAGAGAGAGAGAGAGAGAGAGTGAGAGAGAGAGAGAGAGAGAGAGAGAGAGAGAGAGAGAGAGAGTGAGAGAGAGACATGGGTGCATACACACACACATACGTGTATGTTTTGATGTTCCAGAAAAGGCTGAAAGAAGAGGGAACAAGTTAAAACATTAACGCAATGTTCTTTCAGACTTTCTTGGCCAGGAAGTAGATGATGTCACCTGCTTTTCCTTTGTTATATCCTATGCTTTCATATTAGCAAAAACCTACCCTGTCTCCTGCTTCCCAAATCTTCTCCTTCCAAATTATCCTACCTACTTCTCCTGGGGGTGAGAGGAGTAGGCAGGTTTGGAAGTCATCAGAACGTGATATGATGCCTTGGTCCTGAGCAAAATAAAAGGAAAGCTCACCTATCAGAGCCCACAGTTCCAGAGGCAGAGCCCAGGCTCTGGTGGGAGGACAATGGGGAGGATGGCTGGAGTATAGTCAGCATGGTTTGGAAATGGAAGAGAAATAGATCATGTGACTAACATGATGGAGGGCCATTTTTTCTGATCCTCACAACTTCTTAAATCTCTCCAAAATAAGAATTTTATGTGATAGATAAAGCAATTTCAGCTGTCTTCCCTAAGATGCTAAGAATCCTAAAGAAAGCAACAACCAAATGAACCAATAGAAGAGAAAGCTAATCCACATAAGGCTTTTTCTGTCTCCCTAGAAGTCTCTTGGGGCAGAGTAAAAGTAAATTCCCTACTATGGGAGGAGGCAGCTTTGAAGTATAGCCCCTTGGGAAACTGCGATCAGAAGGGAAGGAGTTAGAAAGTGAGTAAAAGGAGAAAATACAGAAAAAAACTGCAATTACCAATTATCTCAGTTTAAAATGTTGAGAACAAGCAGATAAACCAACAGGTGAAATATTGGTAACAGAAGGGAATATAGCTTCTAGATCATCAAAATGGAAATGTCTGGGAAGTGTCCAAACTCTTCATTCAAGGTGCTTCACAATCTATCTCCTTTCACAGACCCTGGGCTATCACCAATCATTTTATGTCTTGCCACTGGACTCTGATGACTCTGGAGGACAGAGTGAGGCTGATGACTTTGTGCAGCTTTTCCTCACTTAAATCCACTTCACTTTCAAGTCGAGACATCACATTCATGATGTCATTGGTCTTGTTCAAGAATGAAGGATGGACAACAACAACCTTTCACAGAAACCTATACAACCTAGTCTAACTTCTATTAATGATAACTTCATTTTTTTTTTAGGCAATTGGGGTTAAGTGACTTGCCCAGGGTCACACAGCTAGTAAGTGTCAAGTGTTTGGTCTGAGGCCAGATTTGAACTCAGGTCCTCCTGACTTCAGGGACGGTGCTCTATCCACTGTGCCACCTAGCTGCCCCGATAACTTCATTTTTCAAAAGGTAGAGGATGCAATGAAAGAAAATTTCAACTCTGGATCATATTCTTACCAGCAAGGATAAAATTCTTACGAAAGTAGGAATGGTGGAACCTTAGGGAAAATGCCTGCTACGTATTAACATTCATGATAGAGAAGGAAAAGAAAGTCTGATATGCTTCATAGTTTTTGGGGAAGCAGATTTTAAGGGGAACAGAAAGAGAATAGGTAGGATTCTATGGACTAAAATTTAACAGGGGAAGTATACTTAAGAAGAATAAGAAATTTTCAAAAATGAAAATTTGAAGAATGTATAAAAATTAATTCTCATGAGGAGAAACAGGAGTTGTCTAAGGAGACTGATGTGAATTGCTAGGGAACTTGCTGACCAGTATAAGTTTTGAAAGACTTACAAACATGTAGGAAAAGGCAGGTAATAGACAACGAATACAAAAGTGTGCCATGGCCATACAACAATGGTGGGAAGAGCCTTAAAGCTCAAAATGAGTTGGGATTGGGCTGGCAAGAAAAGCTACAAAAACACTATTTTTTCCCTTTGAAGAAATAATCCACAGCCTAGGACCACTTAACATTGACCAGATTTGCTCTTAGTGGCCTTCCTAAAAAGTCGGATTCCCCTCGGTGAATTACTCTTACCCTGAGTTTACTCTGGAAAAATCATGAAGCATAGTGCATGCCTAGATCTCCCTAAACAAAGATAATAAAATTGCCAGTTTCCATAAAAATAATCAAAGTCAAGGTGGCATTGAGTGTAAGACAGCCTTTATTTTACCCCACAGAAAATGAAAAGGATGCACTAGAGTCCAAAAATAATCAACACAATTCTCTTCCCTTTCCTATGAGTCCCATCTTTTGCATTCCACAGAGACACTCTGAATTCTTGGACTTTCCCAGAAAGGAAATAGATTTTGGAGCTGCTAGGTAGGCTGCCTCCTTTCAAGTGGTTCTGCATTACCCAAAAAACTCAGTGTAATAGTGCAAGTTAAGCCAAGTCTTTTACCCCTATAAGTCATGACTTTATTGTCTTGCTGCAGCTAATGAGGTCTCATGGGTGACTCCTTTCTCTCCAAGAGGCACATTACATATTTGGGAAATTCCCTTTTTCTGGCTAGAAAGCCATATCTCCAAACTCTTAAACTTGAGGTTATATGCAAAATAATCTTCAAGGCTTGCACTACCCAAGGAATCTGCCTTCTGTGAAAGCTCTATTCTGTATTATGCTGCTTAGGCACCCCCCTTGCTCCCTCTGATTAAGAGGTAAGGGTTTAGTGATGTCATTATCCATTAACTCCCCCTCTCTGTCCACACAGCTTCAAAATGCTTCTCAAAGCTACTCTGTCACTTCCTGTCATCTTTTGGGCTGAGAAATTCTACTCTCTGGTGTCTTGCCTTCTGACCCATTTTCAGGAAGGGAAAAAGAAAGGCAAAAGACATCCAGGAATCCTCCTCTGGTCCTTTACAGCCAAACATATGTAGCAGCTCCCAAGTGCTTCTGCTGATAGGCAGCTGATAAGATTGCTAGAGGTGAGGGGAAGAAATTTCAGCTTTTTCCCAACTGTATAATAATACTGCTCAGTGTGGATACTAATAGCAGTTCTGAGAATGTCCTTGATGGAAGCTACTATTACCTTACAGTGTTTGTAGGGGGAGGAAGAGAGAGGCAAAATCTCTTGCAGAAGTTAGGGGGACAAAAGATAAAATCAAACCTTTTAAACTTTTGACATTCAAATTATGAGGGTATGAATGGCTATGCTTCAAAGGAAACTATTAGTTGAACATGTAACTGAAAAGGATTATAGTAAACCACACTTAATACAAATGTTTCTTCTATTTAGGCAAGGAAGTTCCCCAATGGGAAATGGACTTACAATTTCAGTAGACAATAAGGAATGATAACAATTGAATCAACTTTGGCTTGATCCATCGTTTTCTTCCACTTCTCTAGGTAGAAACTGAATCATGAAGTGTGCCACAACATTCAAAATAAAACACTGGCATGTGAAAAAGACTGCCCAAAATATTAAAAAAACCAAACCAAACCAACCCAACATACTTAATGCCCCTTAATGAGTTCAAGTAACCAGTCTGAGATAAACTACATCCTGGGTTGTAGAAAGAACTGTGATTGGTAAGCCGTTGTTAGTAATCCTTAAGTGATTGTGGAGAAGAGAAGCTGGGTAGGACAGGAAAAGGGCAAAGGCTATCTTAATTTTCAAGGAAAGGAATGGTCTTTAAGCTCTAAGCAAGTAAGCTTAACTTCAGTTCCTGAAAAAAGTCTAGAATGTAATGTTAAAAGGATGGTTAATGAATATTTTTTAAAAAATTAATCAACATTTTAACAAATCATGCTATGAACACAATATACATGCACACATATACATGAGCACACAAAACAGCATTGCTTCACCAAAGACATGTTATAGCAGATTTAGGTCATTTACTTTTATTTATTTATCTATTTATTTATTTATTCATTCATTCATTCATTCATTCATTCATTCATTCATTCATTCATTTATTTATTTATTTATTCATTCATTCATTCATTTATTTATTTATTTATTTATCTTTCTTAAGAAATAAAACAAGCATTTCCATAACAAAGTGGGATAGAAAAACAGAAGATTGCCTGAAATTGCAGATCTATTATATACAACTTGCTGTCGCCTTCAAATATGCAACAAAGTTGTCATGTGACTTTCTTTTTTTCCCTTTCCACCCCACCCCAAATTTTGAGATCGTTTGACAGAAATCTGTGTGTGTATGTGTGTGTGTGTGTGTATATATATATACACACATATATACACAAAAATCTGTGTTTGTATATATACAAACACATATACATATACACATATACATATGTATATATACACATATATACACATATGTACACACATATACTGTATATACGTGTACATATGCATACACATATATACATACATACACACACACACACATATATACATGTCAGTTCTTTTTCTGGATTCAAACCGCATCTTCTTTCATAGGATCTTTGTGGTTAATTTGGGTATTTATAGTTATCAGAATGACTTGGTTGCTCAAAGTTGTTCTTGAACCAATAGCGATGTTATTATATCCAGGGGTAGGGAACCTACAGCCTTGAGGCCACATGTGGCCCTCTAGGTCCTCAAGTGTGGCCCTTTGATGGAATCCAAACTTCACAGGGCTGCATTTGAGGACCTAGAGGGCCACATGTGGCCTTGAGACCTCAGGTTCCTTGTCCCTGCGCAATGTTCTTTTGGTTCTGCTCATTTTGTGGAGGTTTCTCCATGCTTTTCTAAAATCATTGAGCTTATCATTTCTTATAGCAGAGTAATATTTCATCATGAACATGTATCACAGATTTGTTTAACCATTCCCCAATTGACAGGCATTACTTCAATTTCCATTTCTTTGCCACCACAAAGAGAGTTGCTACAAATATTTTAGAACATTCAGTTTCTTTTCCATTTTTGCCTAATCATCTTGGGAAATAGACCTGATAGTGGTATCACTGTATCAAAGGGTATATAGACAGTTTAATAACTCTTTGGGCATAATTCCAAATCTCTTTTCAAAATGATTGGATCAGCTCACAGACCTACCAACAATGAATTAAGTTCCTAGTTTTCCACATCCCCTCCAACATTTGTCACCTTCCCCTTCTATCATTTTAGCCAGTCTGATAAGTGTAAAATGATATTTTTTTTAATAATTAATAGTTGGTTTAATTAATAGTATAATTAACAGTAGCTGGAAGGAGCCTGAGGGATCAATCTCTTTCTTCAAATTTTTATATTCACTCATCTGGGTAAATGTTGGAATGGAAGCTCCCTGAGGACAGGGGCTGTTTTCCAGTTTTGTCTTTGTGTCCCCATTGACCAGCACAGGGCACATAGTAAGCCCTTAATCCGTGTTCACAGAGTTGAACTGAACTGAACTGAGGTGTAGAGAAGAAAAGTGATTGGTCCGAGGTTGATCAGTGGCAGAGCTGGGACCGTACTTCCTCTAACCTTTTAAAAATGTTGCTGGAGTCTCATATTATTTAATTCTGGCCTTGCAAAACTTTCCATGAATCTCTGTCTTATCTCCATGGCACACTCAGAATCAGAATCATAGAGTCACAGAATTTTGGAGTCAGAAGGAGCTCAGTACCATCCAGTTCAGCCCATACTGGAAAGGAATCCCCACTAGAACTGACCTGATCTGATTAGTAGACAGTAGATTCTGCCTGAAGGCCTCCAAGGAGGGGAGCTCAGCGCCTCTTGAGGTGGCCCATTCCACCTCTGGACTAATTGTTCCACATCAAATCTACATTTGCTTCTTTGCAACTTCCGCCTGTTTCTCTGCCTTTTTTTTTTTTTGTTTTCAATATTCACTTCCACAATTGTTGAGTTCCAAATTTCTCCCCCCTCCCCCCACCCCAAGATGGCATGCATTCTGAATACCCCTTCCCCTGGTCTGCCTTCTCTTCTATTTCTCCCCCATCCTTTCTCTTATCCCATTCCCCTTCTATTTTCCTGTAGAGCAGGATAGACTTCCGTACCCCATTTCCTGTATTTCTGATTTCCCAGTTGCATGTGAAAACATTTTTTTTAAAACATGTGTTTTTAAAACTTTGAGTTCCAAATTTTCTCCCTTCCTCCCTCACCACCCACCCCCATTGAAAAGGCAAGCAACTCAATATAGGTTATACATGTGCAGTTATGCAAAACACGTCCATAGTAGACATGTTGTGAAAAACTAACTCCCATTTCCCTTAATCCTATCCTGCACTCCCATTTATTCTATTCTTTCTTTTGACCCTGTCCCTCCTCAGAAGTATTTGCTTCTGATTACCCTCTTTCCCAATCTGCCCTCCTCTCTATCACCCCCTGCTCTCTTGTCCCCTTCTCCCCTATTTTCCTGTAGGTAAGACAGATTTCCATACCCAATTGAATGTGTATGTTATTCTCTCCTTAAGCCAAATCCTATGAGAATAAGATTCCCTCATTCCCTCTCACCTTCCCCTGTTTCCCCTCCACTGTGAGAGATTTTCTTTTCTGTTTTTTTTGTGAGATAATTTACCCCATTCTGCCTTCTCCCTTTCTTCTCCGAGTATCATCCTCTCTCATCCCTTAATTTTATTCTCCAGATATGACCCCTTAATCTTCAACTCACCCTGTGCCCTCTATCTATCTAGATATACATACATACGATTTATTTCCTTCAACTACCCTAATACTGACAAAGGTCTCATGAGTTATAAATATCATCTTTCCATGCAGGAATGTAAACAGTTCAATCTTAATAAGTCTCTTATGATTTCTCTTTCCTGTTTACCTCTTCATGTTCCACTGGAGTCCTGTATTTGAAAGTCAAATTTTCTGTTTAGCTCTGGTCTTTTCATCAGGAATGCTTGAAAGTCCTCTATTTCACTGAATGACCTTTTTTCCCCTGAAGGATTATACTCAGTTTTGCTGGGTAGGTGATTCTTGGTTGTAATCCTATCTCCTTTGCCCTCTGGAATATTATATTCCATGCCCTGCGGTCCTTTAATGTAGAAGCTGCTAAATCTTGTGTTATCCTGATTGTGTTTCCACAGTACTTGAATTGTTTCCTTCTGGCAGCTTGTAATATTTTCTCCTTGACCTGGGAACTCTGGAATTTGGCTACAATATTCCTAGGAGTTTTCCTTTGGGGATCTCTTTCAGGAGGAGATTGGTGGATTCTTTCAATTTCTATTTTGCCCTCTGGTTCTACTATATCAGGGCAGTTTTCCTTGATAATTTCTTGAAAGATGATGTCTAGGCTCTTTTTTTGATCATGGCTTTCAGATAGTCCAATAATTTTTAAATTCTCTCTCCTGGATCTATTTTCCAGGTCAGTTGTTTTTCCAATGAGATATTTCACATTGTTTTCTAATTTTTCATTCTTTTGGATTTGTTCTACTGTGTCTTGATTTCTCATAAAGTCACTAGCTTCCAATTGCTCTATTCTAATTTTTAAGGAAGTATTTTCTTCAGTAATCTTTTGGACTTCCTTTTCCATTTGGCCAATTTTTCTTTTTAGGGCATTTTTCTCCTCATTGGCTTTTTGGACCTCTTTTGCCATTTGGGTTAGGCTGTTTTTTAAGGTGTTATTTTCTTCAGTATTTTTTTGGGTCTCCTTTAGCAAGCTGTTGACTTGTTTTTCGTGATTTTCTTGTATCACTCTCAGTTTTTCCTCTACTTCCCTTACTTGCTTCTCAAGATCCCTTTTGAGCTCTTCCAAGGCCTGGGACTGATTCATATTTTTCTTGGAGGCTTTGGATGTAGGAGCTTTGACTTTGTTGTCTTCTTCTGGTTGTATATTTTGATCTTCTTTTTCACCAAAGTAAGATAATATAGTCTGACTCTTTTTGTCCTGCTTGCTCATGATCCCGGCCAATTACCTGAGTTTTAAACTCCTTGTTAAGGTAAGAGTCTGCTTCCAATGTGGAGAGTGTACTGTCCCAAGCTTCAGGGGTTTGTGTAGCTGTTTTCAGAGATACTTGTAGGGACCTGTAAATTTTCAGTTCTTCCAAGGTGGTATGATAAGGGGCAAGGTGTTTACTCCTTTCCTGGCCTGTGACTACAAGTATTCCTTTCTGGAGGGGTTCCCCTCCACAGCCACTCCAAGCTCCACCAGGCCAGCGTTCTTCCTCACACCAGCACTGCTGCCCAGAACTGTGGCCCAGATCCACACACGGGCAAAGCAAGAGATTCCTGCCTTAGCACTGGCAAAGAGATCCCTGCAGTCCCTCTCTGATCAGCCACTGGATTCCCCCTCAGTCTGTGGGCTGGAAGCTCGGGAAGCAGCTGTTCCCCCACCCCCCACCCCTGGCCAGACTCTTGGGGAATTGAGCTGAGACCCTGCCTTCCTCTCTGACCACAGACAGAAACAGACTTTCCCCACTTACCTTCTAAGTTGTCTTTGGCATTGGTGGATTGAGGGGTCTGGAAATCTCCACAGCTGCCTATGATTCAGTCCTCTGAGGCCTGTTCCAGGTTTGCTGTGGCCTGCGCGCCCATTCTGCACTGTGCTGTGCTCTTGGCCCGGCATGATGCACCTTTCTGATCAATCATCCAGGTTGTCTTGGGCTGGAAATTTGTTTCACTCTGTCTTTTTGTGGGTTCTGCTGCTTCAGAATTTGTTTAGAGCTATTTTTTATGAGTATTTGGAGGGGTTTGGGGGAGAGCTCAAGCAAGTCACTGCTTTCACTCCGCCATCTTGGCTCTGCCTCCCGTAAAATGGTATTTCAAGGTTATTTTAATTTGCATTTCTCTGATCAATAATGATCTAGAGCATTTTCATATGACTGTAAATTGTTTTGATTTCTTCATTGCAAAACTGCCTGTTCATATCCTTTGACCACTTATCAATTGAGGAATAACATATTCTCATAGATTAGACAAAGTTCTTTATATATTTGAGATCTGAGACCTTCCTCTGAGGAACTATCTATAATACTTCTTTCCCTCAGTTTTCTGCTTTCCTTCTGATTTTGGCTACATTTGTTGAAAACCTTTTTTAATTTAATGTGATCAAAATTATCCATTTTACATCTCACCACACTATCTTTTGCTTGTTTATAAATGGTTTACCTATCCATAAGTCTGACAGGTAGTATGTTCCATGTTCCTCAAATTTTCTTGTAATATCTCCCTTTATATCTAGGTCATGCATCCATGTTGACCTTACCTTGGTAAATGGTGTAAGATATTGGTTGGTCTATGCCCAGTTTCTGCTAGACTGCTTTCTAGCTTTCCCGACAATTTTTTACCAAATAATGAATTCTTATCCCTAAAATTTAAGTCTTTACACTTGTTAAATACTGGGTTAGTATATGTGTTTGCTGCTGTAGATTGTGTGTCTACTCTGTTTCACTAATCTACCTTTCTAGAGTACCAGAGAATTTTGATAATTAGTGCTTTATAATATAGTTTAAAATCTGGTAGTGCTAATTCTCCTTCCTTTACATTTTTTTTCTAATAGTTCCTTTGATATTCTGGACATTTTGTTCTTCAAAATGAGTTTTGTTATTATTATTATTTTTATTATGTTGGTGATATATATCGGAATGCTGATGATTTATGTGGGTTTACCTGCTACTTTGCTGAAATTATTAAATGTTTCAATTAACTTTTTAGTTGAGTCTTTAGGATCATCCAAGTATATCATATCATATCATCTGCAAAAAAGGGATAGTTTTATTACTTCATTCCCTATTCTGATTCCTTCTATTTATTTTTCTTTCTTATTGCTATTGCTAAGATTTCTAATAATATTGGTGACAGTGGGCATCCTTATTTCACACCTGATCTTACTGGGAAGGCTTCAAGGTTATCCCATTACAAATAATGCTTGCTAACAGTTTTAGGTAAATACCTCTTATCAATTTAAGGAAATGTCCATTTATGCCTATACTTTCAAGTGTTTGTAATAGAAATGAGTGTTGTACTTTATCAAATGCTTTCTCTACACCTATTGATATAATCATATGGTTTTTGTTACTTTAATTATTGATATAGTCAATTATGTTAGTATATTTTTTGTATGTTAAACCACCCCTGTAATCCTGGTATATATCCTGCTTGGTCATAATGTATATTCTCTGTAATATATTCTTGTACTCTTTTAGCTAGTATTTTATTTAGGATTTTTGCATCCGTATTCATTAATGAAATTGGTCTATAATTTTCTTTCTCTGTTTTTACTTTTCCTGGTTTAGGTATCAGTAATATATTTGTTTCATAAAAGGAGTTTGGTAGGACCCCTTCTTTGCCTATTATTCCAAGTAATTTATTTAATATTGGAATTAATAAGCCTTTAAATGTTTGACAGAATTTACTTGTGAATCCATCCTATACTGGTTCTTTTTCCTTAGGAAGCTCATTTATGGCCTGTTCAATTTCTTTTTCTAGAATAGATCTATTTAGACATTCAATTTCCTCTTCTGCTAATCTAGGCAGTTTGTATATGTGTAAATATTCCTCCATTTCACTTAAGTTGTTAAATTTATTAGTATATAATTGGGCAAAATAACTCCTTATGATTGCTTTGATTTCATCTTTTTTAGTGGTATATTCACCCTTTTCATTTTTGATACTAGTAATTTAGTTTTCTTCTCTGTTTTTTTTAAATCATATTAACAAATGGTTTATCTATTTTATTGATTTTTTTCATAATGACAACACCTAGTTTTATGTATTAATTCATTGGTTTTCTAACACTCAATTTTATTAATTTTACCTTTAATTTTTAGGACTCCTAATTTAGTGTTTAATTGGGAATTTTTAATTTGTGGTTTTTCTAGCTTTTTAAAATTGCATACCTGGTTCATTGGTCTGCTCTTCTTCTTCTTCTTCTTCTTCTTCTTCTTCTTCTTCTTCTTCTTCTTCTTCTTCTTCTTCTTTTTTAATAGAGATAAGCACTTAGAGATATAAATTTTCCTCTGATTACTGCTTTTGCTGTATCCCGTAAGTTTTGGCATGCTTTTTCATTATTGTCATTTTTTAAATGAAATTACTGATTGTTTCTATTATTTGTTCTTTAACCACTGCATTCTTAAAAATTAGATTGTTTGATTCTTGATGAAAAGGCCAGAGCTAAATAGGCAATTTGACTTCCAAAAACAAGACTGAAGAGTGTGAACAGTTAAATTAATGTTGTTGGAAAACTAAGAACTATGTGATTCTTACCTCTCTAGTCTCTATTTCCATCATCACGACACCATCACTGAGGAAGCAGAGGGGGCTAGGCAGGATGAAGTACCATTTTATCATTTTGTCAGTTTCATGATTTTTTTTTGCCTAATCTACAATTATATGATTTATATTTAAACAATTAGGTTGTTTGGCCTCCAATTAATTTTTTCCTATGCTTCCATTGTCTCTTATTAAATATCATTTTTATTGCATTGTGGTCTTTTAAGGAAGTGTTTAATATTTCTGCTTTCTGCTTTTAGCTATAAAATTTTTGTGCCCTAATATATTATCAGTTTTTGTAAAGGTGCCATATACTGCTAAGAAAAAGGTGTATTCCTTTCTATTTCCATTCAATTATCTCCAGATATCTATTGTATCTAGCTTATCTAAAATTCTATTCACTTCCTTAACTTCTTTCTTATTTATTTTTTTATTAGATTTGTCTAGTTCTGAGAGAGGAAGCTTAAAGTTCCCCCCCCATTATAATACTTCTATCTATTTCTACCTGTAATTCACTTAACCTTTCTTTGAAAAGTTTGGAGTCTATGGTATTTGGTACGTAAAAGTTTAGTATTGATATTACTTCATTATCTCTGGTACCTTTTATCATAATGTAGATTCCCTGTTTATCTCTTTTAATTAAATCTATTTTGACTTTGACTTTGTCTGACATCATTATCGCTACCCTTGCTTTTTTTGTAGCAACTGAGGCATAACACATTCTACTCTAGCCCTTTATTTTAACTCTGTGTCTTTCACTCATTTTTAAATGTGTTTCTTGTAAGCAGCATATTGTTGGTTTCTAATTTTTAATCCATTCTGCTACGTGTTTCTGTTTTACGGGTGAATTCATCCCATTCTCATTCAAAGTTATAATTACTATTTGCATATTTCCCTCCATCCTATTTTTCCTCACTATTGTCCTCAGCTTTTGTTTTTATCCTATCCCTCCTCTAGTTTACCTCTGATCATTACCTCCCTATGTCACACCCTTTTAAAGAATCTCTCCCTTATCCTTTTCTCTAACCCTCCTTTTCCTTGTTCTACCCACTCCTCTAAGGGTCCTTCCCTTTTCTTCTCCCTACCTCCACCCTCCTAAATCTTAATCTACACACCCTTCTAAATCCCCTCCCCTTTTCCTGTTCCCTCACCATCTTATTTCTTTATAATTTTAGAAGACTTTTATACTCTTCTAGATGTATGTTTCAGTCCATCTTTAACCCAGATCTAATGAGAGTAGGGTTCTAATGCTACCAGCCCTCTACCCCAATTTGATTCCTCTGTATCAGTTCTTCCTCTTGCACCTCATTTGTATGATATAATTGCTCTTTTTGCTTTTTACTACTCAATTTTTCTTTTTTAGAATCACCATGTTATACTCAGCTCATCCTCAATCTTTCTTTCAAACTATCCAATTACTAATGACAGTCTTAAGAATATGTTTTACATTTCTGCGTATGAAAAGTAAACACTTTGCTATTATTGAATCCCTTGTAATTGGTCTTTGATATTTACCTCATATTTCTCCTAAATTTCATATGGCAAATTTTCTTTTAAGTTCTGGTCTTCTAGTGACAAAAACCTGAAAGTCTGTCAGTTCTTTGAATGTCCATTTTTTTTTCCATTAAGGATTATATTTAACTTTACAAGGTAAGTTATTTTTGGCTGCAAGCCCAGTTCTTTTGCTCTTTGATATATAGTATTCCTTCCCCAATTGATAAATGGTCAAAGGATATGAACAGGCAGTTCTCAGCTGAAGAAATTAAACCCATCTACAGTCATATGAAAAAATGCTCTAAATCACTACTGATTAGAGAAATGCAAATTAAAACAACTCTGAGGTACCACATCCCACCTATCAGATTGACTAACATGACAAAACAGGAAAATGATAAACATTGGAGATGTGGGAAAATTTGGAACACTAATGTGTTGTTGGTGTAATTGTGAACTAATCCAACCATTTTGGAGAGCAATTTGGAACTATGCCCAAAGGACTATAAAAATGTGCATACTCTTTGACCCAGCAATGCCCCTTCCAGGGCTATATCCCAAAGAGATCATAAAAATGGGAAAAGGACCAAGATGTGCAAAAATATTTATAGCAGCTCTTTCTGTGGTAGTAAAGAATTAGAAATTGAGGGGATGCCCATTATTGCGGAATGGCTGGACAAGTTGTAGTATATGAATGTAATGGAATGCTATTATGCTATAAGAAATGATGAGCAAGCAGACTTCAGAAAAACCTTTGTTGGACTGATGCAGAGTAAAGTGAGCATCTATAAGCATAAGAATGTTGTACACAGTAATAACCATGTTGTGCAATGCCTAACATTGATAGACTTAGCTCTTCTCAGCAATGCAAGGATCTAAGACATCTCCAGAAGTTTCATGATTGTAAGTGCTATCCACATCCAGAGAAAGAACTATGGAGTTGAAATGAAGATCGAAGCATACTATTTGCTCTTTTTTTTTCTTCTGTTTTGTTGTGTTTCTTCTTTCTTGTGGTTCCTCCTATTGGTTCTAATTTTTCTTTACAACATGACTAATATGAAAATATGTTTAATAGGAATGTATACATCGAGCCTGCATCAGATTACATACCATCTTGGACAGGGAGGCAGAGAGAGAGGGTGAGAAAATTTAAAACTCAAAAGCTCATGGAAGTGATTATTGAAAACTAAAAGTAAATTAATTATGTCCATTTAAAAATATGATATATAGTGTTCCAAGACCTGCAATCTTTTAGTGTAGCAGCTGCTAAGTCTTGTGTAATTTTAATTGTGGCATATTCTCTTTTCATTTTATTTATGCTCTTAAAGTTGTCATTTATTTTTACATCAAAATTTCCAAATACATTTCTCTCCCTTCTCCTTAGAAAGCTAGCTGTTCCTTGTAACACAGAATTAAAAAAAGGAGACATATGGGGAAGTAGTTGAAAACTAACCATGGTACTAATTGAGTCTGATGTTACATTCCATGTGTCATAGTCATAGTTCCCCATTTCTGTGAAGAAGGGAGGGAAAAACTCCTGTTTTTCAGGATTAAGCTTGAACTTTACCATTACATAGATTTCAATTTTATTGTTATTATTCTTTGTATTTACATTACTGCTGTCATGAATATTGTTTTCCTGGTCTTCCTTATTTCACTTTATGTAAGTTTATGTCTTCCCATGCTTTTCTCTACATTCTCATCTTTTCTCATAGTATAGTAATATCCCATTATATTCATGTACAATATCTTGTGTAGCCATTTGCCATAGATAAGCATTCATCTAGCTTGATTTCAATTCTATACTGCTATAAAAAGTGCTGCTATAAATATTTTGGTATAAATGGAACTTTTTTTCTTGTTTTAACCCCCTTGGAATATATATTTTGCGGGGGAATTTCTACTTAGCCATTTTCTCAGCATAATTTCAAGCTGCTTTCTAGAATGGTCCCAGCAATCAACAGCTCCATCAATCATCTATTAGTATGTCTATCTTTCCACAGTCCCTCTGACATTGATTCTTCTAATCTTTGCCTGTTTGTTGGGTGTGAAGAAAAACCCCAGCATTGATTTGCATTTCTCTTATTATTAGATATTTGAAGCAATCTTTAATGTATTTGCTTATAATTTGCAGTTCTTTTGAGAACTGTTCATATTCTTTGACATACTTTATTAAAGAATGACTCAGTCTTACATATTATCAGGCCAGTATTAGAGATATTTTATGCAAAGATTTTTTTCCCTTAATTAATAGCTTCTTTTTTTTTTTTTGGTGAGGCAATTGAGGTTAAGTGACTTGCCCAGGGTCACACAGCTAGTGAGTATTATATGTCTGAGGCCGGATTTGAACTCAGGTCCTCCTGACTCCAGAGTTAGTGCTCTATCCACTGTACCACCTAGCTGCCCTGATAACTTCCATTCTTACTACAGGTGCATTGATTTTGTTCATGTGAGTGCCAAATTTTAGGAAAAACATTGATAACCTTGAGAATATATAGAGGAAGGGTAAAAAGATGGTGAAGGGCCTCAAAATCATGCTACATGCTGAATAGTTAAAGGAACAGGAAATGTTTGGCCTGGAAAAGAGAGGATTCACTGGGTCATGAAAGCTGTCTTCAAGCATTTGAAGGGCTGTGATATAGAAAGATTAGATCTGTTCTTGGCCTTGTGGGGTACAACTGGGAACAATGGGGGAAAGTAGCAAATAGATATATTTAGGTTTGATGTAAGGAAAAGTTTCCTGGAATTACAAATATCCCAAAACATAATGGATTACTTTGAGAGATATTGGGTCTTCCTTCACTAAATATATATATATATATATATATATATATATATATATATACATATATATATATATGTTTGCTTTTTGGTGAGGCAATCAGGGTTAAGTGACTTGCCCAGGGTCACATAGCTAGTAAGTGTCAAGTGTCTGAGGCCAGATTTGAACTCAGGTCCTCCTGATTCCAAGGATGGAACTCTATCCACTGTGCCACTTAGCTGCCACCCCCCCCCCAAATGTTTGCAAGTGAAGGCTGTATGCCTATATGTCAGCTATATTTTAGACAGGATTTTTGTTCATGTACTTGTTGGAATAGATGGTCTTTGAGGTTCCTTCCTTCTTGGATTCTATGAGTTGTGTGACACTGGGCAAGTCAATTTCTATCTTAGAGTCTCACTTTCCCTAACCATAAAACGGAGATGATAAACCTACATTATAGGGTTGTTGTGAAAGAAGTGGTTTGTAAAGCTTAAACTTATTTAGTCCTTGGAGGACTTGTAATTTTGTTGGTGTGGTAACCTCCCACCAGTGCAGATTGCTGCCTTTCTATGATTTGATTGATAGTTTCTGAAAGTTGCTGTGGTTAAAGAACCCATCACTCTGCAGTCAACAGATGATGAGTCTCTCCAAACTGAGTGAGGCGGGTCCTGGGGAAACAGACTCATCATCATTCCATATTCAGAACCTTTCTACATGTTAGACCTTGGCATAACTTGTTTTCTTCTGATAGAGCTTTCCAAAAATAGAACTACCTCCATCCCTTGGATGTGTGTTTTGTCTAGGTATGTTTTTATCATCATAATCACGATGAAGATGATACTCATTTTTCTATTCTCATTTCCCCCCTAGAACTTTGTCTAGTTCTTTCTTCACATTAACTACATTCCCTCTCCTGCCATATTTTTGCTCTGTGTTTTATCCTTAGGCCAACACATGTAATTTCCAGCAGAGGCAGCTTGGTACAGGGAAAAGAGCTCTGGCTTTGGAGTCAGAAGCCCTAGGTTTGAATCCTGCTGCTAATTCTTTCTACCTATGTGACTTTGGGCAAATCCCTTAATCTTTCTGAGTCACATTTCCTTCATCTGCAAAGTGTGGAGTTTGGACTGGATCATTTCTGAGGTTTCTTTCAGCTCCAGATCAATGATCCCATGATCAAAGAGATCCTTTATAAAAAGGAAGAGAAAGCAAGAGGATGGCTTTGCCTTTGTTGACCTGTATTTGTCCTAACAGATACTACAATTACTTGTTCATGTCTCTCCATGCTACATTGCAAGGTCCTTGAAAGCAGTATCTCTGTCCTAACTATATTCATAACCCCAGTGCTTTGCCCAGGCTTATACATTGACAGAAATGAATAAATACTTGTTGAATTGCTAATAAACTCAGCAGGGAAGGATCAGGGAGCTAGCTGGCTGGGACAGGACCCTAGAAAGGCTGGAACTAGGGCATCTTGTTTAGGAGCTTCTTAGTACAATGAAATAATATTAATCACAATACTTTGCAAATGTGTGTCATTACATAATTATCTCATTTGATCCTCATAATAATTCTGTGACATAGAGAATGAAAGCATTAGTATTCCCATTTTACATGTGACAAAACTGAGTTTAAGTGATCTGTCATACAACTAGTAAGTGAGAAAGCTGGGATTTGAACCCAGGGAAGAAAGACTAGAAGAGAAGGTGGGGGGTAGAAAAGGCCAGGTCTTCCTCCCCTGAGCTAAGGAGCCAGAATTTAGCCTCTATGCTTTTAAAAATGCGAATCAGTTGGTTACCATGGACATGTCCTGAAATATAACAGGAAAATGGATTATGCCCATTATGGGAAAAATATAGGTGAAATGTATTTCTAATGAAAATATGGCCCCTCTCATTCCCATTACATATTGCAGTAAATGGTTTGATTTAAGATTTCAGAAGCAGTATTGGGGAGGACCTGGAAATATTTGAATTCTGTTTTGGGATGTGGCTCTGTGAAGAAGCAAGCAGTACAGGCTGTTTTTTAAAGCTAGATGGCATTGTGGCATCAGTGCTCCTTCTGTTAATATTTTTTTCACTTCTCTTTACTCCCCATCAGTGCTAAGCACCAGGGGAAAAGCACCAGGGGTAGGGTCTGACTAGTTGTCATTTCCATTGTCACAGTTCAGGGATTTTTGAAAAATCAGATGAAGTTCTGATTCTATATACTGACTTGTATTTTTCTCTCATTCTTTAATGTGTCTGAGCATCATCTTTCTGGTTAGGCTATGTGCTCCTTAAGGGAGAACAGGAAGGAATCTATTAGATCACTTAGTCTAATTCTTTCATTCTGTCAAGACCAAGAGAAGTTAAATCACTTGCTCAATGTCATAAAACTAAATATGCCCCTTCTTCCACTGTCCCTGTTTCTATTGGTGAAGACTATTCTGTAGTTAGTCCATTCACTCAAGCTTAAACCTACAAGCTTAAACCCTTCTTCTCTGCTCTATCCCATCTATATCCTATCAGGTGCCTTGTCCTATTGATTCTACTACTACAATATACTGGGGAGAATCATCATGGTATAATGGAAAAAAACCAATGAATTTGGAGTCAGAGGAATCAGGTTCAAACATTTCCTTTGCCGCTTATTACCTCTGTGACCTTGGACAAGTCATGTAACTTTGGTTGGCCTCAGTTTTCTCATCCATAAAATGAGGGAGGTGGATTAGGTGGCTGTTAGAGTCCCCTTCACCTCTAAATATGTGATGATATGAATATCTCTTGAATGAATGAAGAAAACATTTATTAAACGTGTACTGTATGCCAAGCATTGTACTAAGTGTTGGAGATAGAAATGAAAAAAGGATACAGTCCTTTTTCTCAAAGAGCTAACATTCTAATTGGAGGACACAACACAGATAAGAGAAGTCAGCTTTAGAGTGGATGCAAAGGCCCGGAATCCCTAAGGGTGCAACAGTAGGTCAGGTTGTGTGTTTGGAGCCTGGAGGGCACAGCTTTAGGGAAGATAGTAAGGCCTGGAGAACCTTAGGAGATAATGGCTGTTAGGTCAGATAGTAAAGCCTGGTAGACCTCCATCTCACTACAGGACTGTAGTTGGTGACTCTCACATCACTCAAGTAATGTGAGCAGATGTATCCTTTCCCCCCTCTCTAATCCCTTTTGATTGGGATTAAACTCTTAACATCTCTTGCCCAGACTATTCTAATAACTTCTCAATTAGTCTGCTGCCTCCAGTTTCCTTCCTTTCTAGTTGCATCTGTCCGCAGCTAGTAAAACGATTTCCCCCCTAGGGCATAGATCTAGTAAAACATTTTTCCCTCTAGGGCATAGATCTAGTCCTGTCAGCCCACTGTTTAAAAATCCACAATGACTCCCACTGCCTCTAGGAAAAAAACACTAACTAAACTGACCTTAAAGGCTGCCCCAGTTTGTCTACAACTTAACTTCCCATTCTTATTTCACATTATTTCCGTTCACATACCCTATTTGTTGTTGTTCAGTCATTTCAGTTGTGACTGACTTGTTGTGACTCCATTTTGGGGTTTTCTTGGCAAAGATACTGGAGTGGTTTGCCATTTCCTTCTCCAGCTCATTTTGCTGGAGATGAGGAAACTGAGGCAGACAGGGTTGTAACTTTCCCAGAGTCACAAAGCTAGTAAGTGTCTGGGGCTGAATTTGAACTCATAAAGATGAATCTTCTTGATTCTAAGCCCAGTGCTGTATCCACTTTACCATTTAGCCACCCCTCCCCCTCTACCCTACATTTCAGCCAAATTGACCTACCAAGTGGTCTTTGAACTTGACCTTGAATTCCCCATCATTATTTCACATTGACCATGGACTAACTATGTTTGGAGTGAGCTACGAAAGGTCACCTCCACCCTTTAACACTCTTCTTCCTTCAAGACAACTTTTCCTAATGCTTAAAACTGAAAATGTTTTGTGTCTCCCACTTTTCTTTCACCACATTGTCTGAATCTGTTTCTTATTTGTGTCACTCTCTACTAAACAGATTACATTTCAGAGAAGAAGAGGTTGCTGAGTGATGAATGAAGTATTAAACATGAGAAGCTTGGATTCAGACTGGAGCAGAAGTTTCCTCTTCTTAAGCTATAGTGGAAAGAAACAGCAGTGAACTATGTGAGAAGACTCATATTTGGAGGTCCAAAGAAGGGTATAAAACTGATTGGGTGTTGGGACACTCATAATGGATAATAGGGAGAAGATAAAACTGTTCAGCTCTTAATTTTGCTTTCATATTTTCCTCCTAGGAGAATGGTCTTTGATCTTGAAGTCCAAGATAGATATGAAAACAGTAGGAGGGTAGCTAGCTTCCTTGATGAGACCAAATCATTAGGCCTCAATGAATATCTCAAGTTCCAGGAAAAAATAAAAACAAAATCATGCTTATAAATGTGATTGCTGAGCAGCCATCAAATATCTTTAATGTATTATGGAAATTGGAAGAGGTACCTCAATATTTTATTCTTTTCTTTCCAGTCCAGGGAGGTTTGTGTTTTGCGGAGAAAACAGAAGGAAATGATAGGCCACTGAGTTTGTTTTAAATTCCTGGGGAAAATTCTAATTCTAGAAACTATTATTAAAGGAATGTTTATTAAATATTTAGAAAAGGAAGCAGTATTCATAAGGGTCAGAATGGCTTAATCAAGAACAGACTGTGTCAGAGTAACTTCATTTCCTTTTTTAATAGGTTCCCTAGACTGTTAGAATTGAGCACTTCTGTGGACATAGTTTATCTAGATTTTATGAAGCTATTTAGCAGTCTCTTATGCTGTGGTTGTGGAAAAGATGGAGAAATGTTGGGTAGATAATGCAATTTAGGTGGATTCAGCACTTTTTGAAAGGCAGTACAGGAAAATAGTCGTTAGTAGTTTAATGTTAGCTTTAAAAGAAGTATGTAATAGAGGGCCCCCAGTACACTTGGACTTGAGCTATTTATCATTTTCATTAATGACACAGTCAAGGCATAATTGGTATGTTCATTAAATTTTCAGGTGACACAAAGCTCTGAGGAATAACTAACACTTTAGATAACAGAGTCAGGATCCAAAAAAATCTTGGCAGGATTGACCAGACAGCTGACTCTAATAATTAACATAACTAATCAGATGAAAAACAAAATCAAATAGAACCACGTGATTATATCAATAGACTCAAAAAAGTCTTGGTCAAAAACATAATATTTATTTCTCCAAACCCCTCTAAAATAGGCAAAAAGGGTCTGTTCTTAAAAAAAAAGATAAACACATGCTAATCAAACCAAAAGTTGGCATTATTTACAATGGAGAAAAAGTAGGAGATTACCTATAAATATTGGAGTAAAGCACGGATGCTCTGTCTTTTTATGATTATTTCAAATACCTCTGAAAATGCTAGCAATAATAAGACAAGAGAAAGAAATAAAATATAAACATCAGCAAAGAACAGACAAAATTATATCTGCTTAGACATCATTAGGGTTTACTTAGAAAAACTCAGATAATCTTCAAAGAAATTAGCTTTAGTAAAAAACACCAAGATTTAAAATAAATTTTAAAAATTATCACCATTTCCATAAGCCATGGCAAAAATCATGAGGAAATAAGAGAGCAAGAAGTACTATTTAAAATATCCCAAAATGAATAAAAAATCTGGGAATCAATCTACCAAGAAACACTCGAGGCACACATAAATATTACTACAAAACTTTCTTTACAGAAATAAAAGAAGGCAAATATTTGGGGGAATATTCATTACTCATGGTTGGATCATAGAAACAATGAAGATGATGATACTAAAACCAAGGGTTTGTTTTAAATAGAGCTACAGAAATAATAACAAAATACATTTGGAAGAACAAAAGGTCTAGAATCTTAAGGTAAGTAATGAGGAAAAAGAAGGAATGAAAGGGGAGTGACTATTCCAGTTCATTCATTCAGTCATGTCTGACTCTGTGACCCCATTTGGTGTTTTCTTAGCAAAGATACTAGAATAATTTGTCATTTGGAGTGGTTTGTCATTTCCTTTTCCAGCTCATGTTACAGATGAGGAACTGAAACAGACAGGAGTAAGTGACTTGCCCAGGGTCACATAACTAGTAAGTGTCTCAGGCCAGATTTGAACTCAGGAAGATCAGTCTTCCTGACTCCAGACCTGGCACTCTATCCACTGTACCACCTAGCTACCCAACAGTTCCAGACCTGAAACTATACAATAAAGCAGGAATCCCAAAAATATTTTGGTATACCTTAAAAAAATAGAAAAGTATATTAGTGGAACAGACTAGCAAGGCAGAGAAAAACCCAAATTAATCAGACTCAGTAGTTTAACATGTGATAAATCAGAAAACAAAGTTCCTAGAAAAGGATTTCCTATTCAGCAAGAACTTCTGGGAAAAATGAAAAGCAGTTTGATAAAAAGTAAGTTTAGACTAGCATTTGCTACATGTAAGACAACAATGTCTAAATGTATATAGACTAAATACAAAAGGTCACAACATAAAAACCATTTGAAGAAAATATGATACTGGAATTTTCAAGGGTCTGATAATCTGTTGTTACATGGCTCTAGTCAGAATCTTTTCTCAAGATGGGAGAATGGTCTAAGGACCAATAGATAACATCTGCCAACATCTAGATAAACTCTATGATAAAGCTATCCTGATAAGGTGATGTATTTGGAACAAGTGAATCTCAAAGGTGCGGAGGTCACTGAAGGGATTGTGGATGGAATTCCTGAAAGTTGCAGCAAGGACCAAGAAGGCTTTCTACTGCCCATCCTAGGTCATTGTGTCAGGGGCATGAGGGAAAGTCTAAGGGTTGCTAAGGATATCATGTCTTCTGAAGAGGGCTAAGTTTCTATGAAACGAAGAGGTTATATATTAATGAAGTATACTTAAAAAACCAAACCAAAACATGAGGATTCTACAGGGCACAATGGAAAGGGAGGGTAGAGTTGGAGATGGATCCAGAATAGGATTGATATATTTGGGTATGAGGGGTCAGGGAATGATGGAAAGGAAAATATATATACATATATATATACACACACACACATACATCTATATCTATATCTGTATCTATCTACATCTATATATCTGGAAAGGGAATTTCAGCCTAAATAGCCTCTGACTCAAAATCACAAGGATTCATTCAATGAATGAAAAAAACAGTCTTTCAAAGAGTTCAGTTCTTGCTTCACAGCTGTCCTTTCCACTCCACTCTCTGCTCTTTTACCTTGTGACTTAAATTGATATTTTCATATTCTTTCATATCTGCTTCCTTCCCAGTTCAAAAATCTCTTTAATTCTTTTCACCTGCACCTTCATTCCCCCTTAGCCACAAAGACAAAAAAGTTTCATGGTTTCATTATCTTCTACAAGTGTTCCCACTGGGGAATAGTCAAAGTGAGACCTCGGAAAGACCTTAGATTAAAAAGGTCGCCCACTGCATCCTGGGCCATCTCCAGTTGTCCTCATTGATATTTGGCCACTGGACTCAGATGGTTTCAGAGGACAGAATGAAGCTGGTGACTTTTCACAGCCCTCCCTCACTTAAATCCAATTCCCTTGCAAGTCATGGCATCATCTCCCAAGTCATGGCATCATCTCCCAGACGACAAACCACAACCACAAGTATTCCACCTCTGTAATTTATAACTCTGAAATTCAATCTGAACATAAACTCCTACACTTCCAGCTCCCTCTGTTCCCAAGGCTTGTGGTCATCCAAGGGCTTATAATGTGACTCTCTCACTCAAACACAGTCTGGTGAAAAAAGAGGTTTAATTTGATTGGCTAGTGCTTTTTGGATGAACACTAAGCTCTGGGTCAGTAGACAGTCAAAAGTCCATCTCTTCACCACATAGCTAACAGACTCCAACCAGTTATAGAGTATCTGCATATGCCCAAGTCCTTTGGAGGGTGTGTAAGCAAAGCACATTTTACAAACTTATTTTGACTAGGCTTATTGACCGGTCTCCCCTCCCACCCCCACCCCCACCCCCAGCTCCTTACAATTGATAAATAATTTATTAAGCACTTAGTATGTACTAGGTGCTATGAAGAGCTGAGCATACAAATATAAGCAAGGAAGGTAATCCACACCTTTAAGAAGTTTATATTCTAATTGGGGAAGACAACACATGGGGTGGGGTGGAGCTAGAAAGGGGAGGGACCAGAGAGACTCATAGTGTGGAGATGGTAAGAAGTGTTGTGGAGACTTGATTCCAATCAAGGTGAAATCTCACTTGTCAAATCCAAGCAGCCCAAGAGTGGAGTCCAAGGTTATGGAAGAAGGGAAAAGGGAATGATGGCCAGAGATCAGGTGGCATGAAGTAGATATGGCCAGGAAGTGGTATGGAGCTACGCTATTTGATTAAATATCTTTTTTTTAATGCATATTTCTTCTGATTCACTGGTAAAAGTAAATACAGCAAAGGGGGTTTCTGAACTATGAATGTTGACTCACAGAGTGCCTGGTAACTGGGGTCACTTTTATAAGGATCAACATGGGAGGGAGGCTCCCAGATGTTATAGGGTAACTTTTCATTCCTCAATGAAAGGTCAGTGAGTGACCAAGGAAACTTGGGAGCATAGATAGAGCAGAATGATAAACATGCAACACGAACAGAAAGGGGGTAAAGGAAACAAGGTGCTAATAGAGTAAATTCTGAAATAGATGTGAAAATTGCTCAAAGATTTTGATTGCTCTGTTTTTTCTTTTTAGTTCATTTTTCATGGATGGTAATGATGGGGTGCTTGGGTGCTTACGTTTGGGTGCTTGTACTTGGACCCCAATTTCTCCCTAGCCTCAGAAACACTGTCTCTGACAATTTCTCCCCAGCCCAAGGACACCATGCCTAGCACTTACTCATGAGTGGGCCCCAGCAAGACCCTTATTTCTTTCCCTGGTGCAGTTACAAACAGCACCTGAAGGAATTATTAGTTTGAACTGGCTTTGCACTGGGTCATAAAGACATTCTTACCCACTGGACTATCTATACTACCACCCTACCTCATTATCTACATCCTGGGCTCCTCATTAACTGTATTCTAGACTTAAGACATATGTATACTCCCTATATCTATCTTGTCAAACAAGACATTGATTGGTGGCAGACTGGACAACTCTGAGTTACCCCTGATCGCTAGTTAATTTAGTGACATAGCAGGCCTAAAACCACACCTCTATGTGGCCCCCCCTTGTGGGCTTTTCCTAGTGAACTCTGCCTTCTTAGTAGGTACAAGAAGTGCATGTTCTTTTAAGAACTGACTACTCCTTAACCACTCCCTAATCCCACCCTGAATCACCTAGTTAGTATATGTGGCACATGTTTTATTGTATTTTATCCTATATAAACTGTAACTGTACTTCTCTAAGGTTGCAGGATCCTTAAGAATCCTTGCCCGCTGAAAAGCATAACAATAAACTTTTTGCCACCTTGGCTTAAGGAATGCTTGAGTCTGTGAATTCATTCCAGACGACCCATCATGTACTACAATCTTTGAGGGGTCATAACCTCTCAGACCGAAACAGTAAGGGTGGGGAGGGAAATGGGATTCCTTATGTAAAAGGCTCTTTGTCTTGAATATCATGCCGTTAAGGATTTAACTGATTTTTCCCATTTTAGAGAAGTCAGATTCATTAAATAAAGTACTTGCCGTGATCTCTCTTGAGTCTGGCCATAGATTTCAGAGAATGTGGAAGGTTTGGGGAAGTAAAAACAAAACAGCATTCAAGCCTTAATCAATTACAGTGACTCCTAGCAGCTACAAATATATTTAAAATCAGGATGTTTTTTCTTTGTTCAGTAGAAAATGGCCATTCTAAGTCCTGTAATCCTGAGGCCCATTTCTCCCTTAATTCATCTTTTCTCCAACAAAATGAAAGAATATAAAAAAGGCACAATTACTTGGGTCATTGGATATTAGGGTTACAATGCTAAGGGAACCAGCAGAGGAGATTGTCTTGAAGAAAGCTAATATTATAAATTGTTGCCTCCTGGATTCCTTCCATGTGGTAGAAGGATCACAGGGCAAGGAATGAAGTTCTGGTTCCTTCTCTGCTACATGCTACATGAGTGTATTATCTTGAGACTCTGGGAAAGTCACACCTTCTCTAGGCCTCAGTTTCCTTATTTCTTATATGAGAGGATTGGATTGAACAACCTCCATGGTTCCATCTGGCACTCTCTCTCTGAGGTTCCATCTAGTTCTATGGGTTTCTTTTCACACTGCTCATCCTAATGTCTTGACGCTGTTCAGCTGTGCTGTCTAGCCTTTCTTAAAAAAAAAGGCTTTGAGTGTTTGGCCCTTTCCTGGGGTACCTCCAGGCCAGGTTTTGATTAAATGTTTGTCCTCTGTGACAAATATCCTAGTGATCTCGAAAGAGCATTTGGGTCACTGATTTGATGAAGAAAGCCTGAGAAATTAATAACAACAATAATAACAACAGCAACAATAACAAAGTTGATACTAGGCAACGTTTATATAATGCTTATTGGCTTGCCAAACTCTTTATATGCCCATGGGGGAGATGGGGTAGGGAGGTGGTAATCAAAACAGAACAGTAAGCTTGAAACATGATTGATTTAGAGCAGTGTCCATGTTTGCAGAGAAATATAAATTCTCTTGATTGTCTGGTCAGACCAGAGGACACTAGGGGTCATGCTAACTGATTTTAATTATAATTAGTTAGCATGCCTTTAAGCCAATAAATATGAACACCAATAAATTCATAAACATCACTTAGAGAGCCTCACAGCTACTAAATTAAAATGATGGAAAGAAAGGCCATTCTGAATGCCACAAATATCCAAAGGCCAAAGTATTTAAATCTCAATATATTAATCTATCATTAGTAGTGCTCCCTCCCTTCACAAAGCCCTAGTGTTCTCTCATGTTGTTATGAATAAAGGTAATTTGATATATGTAAAATCAGTTGACCCATATCCAGAATCAACACAATCTGTCACCTCTAAGAAGCAGTACAAATGTGAGCTAAATAAATTGTCATTCATTGAGTTTCTCCTCCAGGCTCAGTTAAGACTGGCTGTTATGTAAAGATTTTTTAAGGAAAAATAAAACCGTAATGATCTCTTATATCGGCACAGTGCTATAGAGCTATACAGCTTTTATCTATACTACTCCATTGAATCCTCATGACAAGCCTATGAAGAAGTCAGGACAGGGATTATTATTCTCATTATGAAGAAGGGGAGACTGAGGCTTAGAGATGATATATCTGGTGATATGCTCAAAACAGCTTGAATTGGCTCTCATGCCAACTGTTAAATTTTCAGTGTGAGCATTTACATCTTGGAAATAGGCAAACACTGCAAATCAGGGCTTGGTTTATTGTTTTGTGTGTTTGTTTAGACTTAAGGAAGTGTTGATTATTTAGACTCAAGCAAGTCTAAGGAAGGCCTTAGACGCTTAGAGTCCAAGGAAAAGGTGTTAATGCAAATAAACTTTAAAAGTGTGTTGGATATGCATTTCCTTGGAGAACTGGTTGTTAAGCATTTATCAGCACACATTTGGATGTTCCTGATCTCAGGATTAGCCAACAGCCAAGCCAACTCGGATGATTTGGCTTCAAGTCCAAGCGTGTTTCATGACCTTTCCTTCTTCCTAAGATCTCTAAATAAAAGTTGGATATCCACTTACTGAATGGGTGGTAAAGGGGATTCTTGTTCAGGTTGGAACAGATGACCTTGGACATCATTGCATCCTCTGAGATTCTGTAAAGGTCACATGCTGCTTGTCACAGACTCCAAAGGCCAGAACTGCCCTCATTCTCTTCATTCCAATCTGTGTTCTCAATTCCTGCTTAACAACCTTCCCTGGCAGTAACCAGGCTTCAGGGGCTCAGCTAATTTATAAGAATTAGAGGTAGTGGGCTGATCTAATTTCCATTTTCTTTTTGTCATTCGAAGTCTACCTTGAACATCTTTAAGAAAAAAAAATTTAAAAATTATATACACATGTATATACATACAAAATAATTTAGTTTCATCTCTACTACATGTACCCCACTGGTTTCCTGTGAGTCTTTAGGCCCCTAAGCATGGGTGTGTTGGAGCCAGATCAAATCATCTTGACAGAGTTAAATATTGTGTGATTATTTAGATTGGCAAATATTGGCAAGAAAAAAAATTGGCAAAAATTAGAGCCTGATTTATTGCTTATTAGTCTTCTAGGTTCAGGAAAGCTATGGAGAAAACGTTAAAAATACAGATTAAACTTAAAATTATTTCATGCTTTCCTCTTTTCCTGGAAAGCTGGTTGTTAAACATTTATCAGCACACCCTTGCCCTCTGTTGCATGACAGTGCCCTCAGTTACTTTCTGTTACTCATCCATGGATCATAGCAATGTGTCATTTGGGAAGTATTCTCCTGAGTACATTTTTATCCTTCCTGTTTCAAAATCATGCAACGATCTTTATGTCTGCTTCAGTGCCTAGCATAATTCAGTGTGTACAGTAGATAGTGCAAGTTTACCAAATGAATGGTTAATGAAATGAATGATAAACCCTATATATCAATATTTCACTGTTTGGAAGTTCTTCCATGTCTCTTACATAAGTTCATTCTGCTGAAGACTAAATCTTTCTTCACCTTTGTTCTTCACTTTGCAGATTCACTTAGTGAAGCTGCACAACAAAAGGGCTTCAAGTGATAACCACTGGTTTTTACATTTGTCCACCTCATATTCATTGAAGCTCCTGGAAGTCCTCCCTGTTTGTTAGACCATGTATAGAGATGCACACTTTGAGTTATGTCTCCAGTAAAGGTGATGTTCTACATGGAGACATTCTCCAGGTCATCAAAATGAACCATCGTTCACTTTGCCTTATATGTGGTTTCTTCCATCATAGATAGATAGATAGATAGATAGATAAATAGATAGATAGATAGATAGATAGATAGATAGATAGATAGATAGATAGATCGATTGATCGATCGATCTCAGAGCTATAACTAGGATGGGGCATTCAGGGCTTTTTCACAGGGCACTGAAGTTTAGAAGGCAATTTTATTGGCTACACTTCAGCAGTCTAGAAACAACTGAGTTTATTACCTAGTTGGTAAGGATAATTAGTTAAAAGAGAAAGCTACCAAAATAATGGGCTTCTTCTACTCCCCTCCTTTCCGTCATGCCTGGCAGTTGGTCCAGCCATGTTCATCTTTACCCCAGCAATTTCCTTTTCAGCAGCAGCCCTATTGGGTCCCAGAGTCTCCATGTCCCTACCATGAGAACATGTAACTCAGGGTCGCTATCTTCCTTCCGTGGGGTCTTGTGTTTGTAGTCTTTCCTCTGAGAACACATCTTGTGTTGTTTGCTCCTGGTTTGTTTTTTGAAGCTTTCTCCAGTCCTCTAAATTGCCAATAATTATTCTGTAATATGTATCTTATTGTAGCATCGTCAGCATTTACTTCTCTTCCTTCTCTTTCCCCAGGCCCTGGATTTCATTTTTTCTGTCTCCTATTGTAATCTGAGTGGGTTTTTAATCTACCACTATTTAAAAAAAAATTGTCGATGTTATAGCAGAGTAGGTCTTCATTGTGCTTTTATTCCCCCTAATCTCTGTGCAATCTTTATCCCTTTGTACTCTGACACTTCCTCTTGGCAAGATTTCTTTTTCTTCACAGAGGCTGTGCCAGGCTGTGATACTTAATAAACCCTTTCTGATGATTTAGCAGTGGGTGAGTTGTCTTCTGGGTCTGCTGGGCCACTTTGTGGAGACATTAATAAGATCACTATGGTACCATTTAGTACATTACCATTACAGGGCTATGTCGCTGCATACTTGGGCAGTGGCACAAGTCAAGCTGAGGAAGTTTCCCAGGTTAACTCAGCTGGTTAGAGCACATGGAAATAATGAGGTTAAGGTCTGTGCTAATCTTATAGCAGGTGGAATAGCTATCTAGTTAATGGGATATCAGGGGATTCCCCCCCTCCCCTCCAAAATCCTCTCCAATTTCTGCCAAACCACCATTGAAGCTTAGTTTCCTCGGGTCTTTGTTTTAAGGTTTTTTTTTTCTGTCTTTGAGACATTGTTAAAAGGCAAATATCTTCAAGTAGCATCCCACCATAAATGTCTCTTATCTAAAAGATTGGGGAATTAGAACAAATAAAACACAGAACAGGCATAAGGGCAAAACAAATAAATTAAGAATAAATATACAATAGGCATGTAACTACTTTGTATATATTCGTATTTATTTGTTTATGTTTATTCTGTATATATTTTTCTATCTACAGATTGTCTCCGCATTACAATGAAAACTCCTTTGGGGCATCTAGGTGACACAGTGGATAGAGCACCAGCCCTGAAGTCAGGGGGACCTGAGCTCAAATCCAGCCTCAGACCAAACACTTGACACTTACTAGCTGTGTGATCCTGGGCAAGTCACTTAACCCCAATTGCCCAAAAAAAAAAAAAGAAAACTCCTTTTGACACATACTCAATATGCACTTGATGATTGACAGATTGACAAGGCACTATGGTTTGTGGAGAAGGGGATAATGTGGAGTCAGAAAACAATAGGATCATAGAAATTAGAACTTAAATATCATGTAGTCCAAGCAGCAGAGACCTTTATCAAACTCTGGTCCTTTAACTACAAATCTTCCAAAAGCAGTATTACCCTCAGTGTTTCTCTTTTCTACCATGAATTCTATAATGGGGTGGTACCTTGACCCCAACATTCCTGTTATTTCTACTTCAACAGCTAATTTCTCCTTTTTGTGTAGAACACTTTTTCTTGTCCATTCTTCCACCTTTAGAAGGTAAGTAATGATAATAAATATAATATTTATAAAACATTTGCTGTGTGTTAGGTACTATGCTAATCACATTACAAATGTTATCTCATTTGATCTTCACAACAACTCTGGGAGGTAGATGATGTTAGTATCCTCATTTTACAAATGAGGCACACAGAAGTTAAGTGACTTACCAAGGGTCACACAGCTAGTAAGTGAATGAAGCTGAATTCAAACTCAGTTCTTCCTAATTCTAGATCCAGCACTCTATTTACTGAGCCATCTAGAGGGATGAAATGATCATTAAAGAAATTTGTTGTTTTGCTTTTGGTAGAGAGATTCTATAGGTCTAGCAGATCACTATATAGTTGCTTTCACCAACACTTCCATTATGTATCCGTACCTGGTTTTTAATTTGTTTCTCAAACTCACAGAATTCCTACTTCTGCCCAGGTGGACTCTAGAGTACTCCTATGACAATAACACTTCTGTTTCTTTCTCAATTGATCTTCATATTTCCACCATATTTCCCAAGATGAATTCTTAGATTTCCTGATGTGAATATATCTATGTAATATACAATACTACTCTTTGTTTTCCCCACCTTGTCTAGTCTGTTTCTAAGGTAAAGGCTTTGATGTATTGTGTTCAATTGGGCTATTTACCACTGAGGCAGGATAGGGGACATTCAGACACAAATAGCTAGAAAGACTGTATATCATTAAGTGTAGACAAGGAACACCAAAGGAATTTTACTCACCTCCACTTTTATTCTTATCTAACTTACCCATTGTCATTGTATTCAAAGGTTCTTGGAATTTGCTTACTTTAGAATGGGTACACACATAAAGGACTGTAGCTCCCTTTATCCTTGTGGTTATTACTTGCACTGTGGTTATTAAGAGTCACTCTGAATCAGATTAGGCAAGGTGGATGTCCTGGTATTATCACCTGTGTTTTCAGATGTTATTTGTCTTTCAGGACTAAAACTGAGAGTGAGACTTATGTGGCAGTGAAGCACGTCATACAAGTACCATAGTATCGTGTGTGTGTGTGTGTGTGTGCGTGAGACACATACATAAAAACACACACAAAACAGATGGTTTATTTATATACTATTACCAGATTCTGTTATTAGGTCAAACTGAGTATCAAAAATTAAATTCCTTAAAATCCTGGGCTAGAATGAAAGACCCTTTCAGAGCCAGATTCCATCCATTTGTCCCATCTGATTAAGTTTAAGTGAGAACTATAAGGTCAAATTTGCCTCTGTATTAGGATTGCCAATTCACTCCATTTACTGCCCACTCTTTGTATGTAGGTGTCTTAGGGCATAGATCTCACTTCTGGCTGTCTTCTGGGATACTGTTTTTTTGTGAATCACTGGTTTTCCTTGCTGTCTGTCTTCTACTTTTATTCTATCTGCTATCCTTTATGGTGCTGAGCAGTTGTCTCTCTCCCTCTTTCTATTTAGTTTAAAGCCCTTGTGATTAGATGCATCAGATGATGCCCAGCCAAATGTGTCTTTACCATTCTTTAAGTTTACTCCATCCTTGAATCTTCTTTCTTATATTTTAAGTCATAATCTAAAAATCCAAGTCCTAGTTTCAGACACCATCTTTTTCAGTCCCATTTTTAAAATCCCGTTTTCCCTTTCAAATCAGCCATCTCCAGTCATTAGTGATGAAAACACCACCTGTGCCCCTAAGCCCTTTAGGTCTTTGCCCAGAACTACATAATTCTTGGCAGTGTTTGTTAGTTTTTTTCAATTATCTGATGAATCAACGGAAGTGGGTAGTGGTTTCCAGGTGTGTGAAGCTTCTAAGGACATTGTCATATGTTGTAGATATACCCTGTGAAGACAACAGACATTTCTGCTTATTTCAGGTCAACAAATAGCTGCCTCAGCAGGGAGTCACCAACTACCACTCATCTCCTTTTCCTGTGACCATTACCGAATAGCCTCTTCCCTGATAGCACCTGTGGATCCACATCATCAGTTCTTGGAGCACCAAAAACAGCTTTTCATAGACATGATCAGCTCTCCATTCCACAGGAAGTGTCTCATACCTATTATATAGCTCCAAATGGCCGGTTGTCATTTGTCATCCTTTATTTTCCTCTATCACATCTTTCTGCCTTTCAGTCTTCTGATATAAGTAAGCCTCTTTACATCTTTTTTCCTTCATTATATCTTCCTTGAAGAGTTTTATTTTCCCCCTTCTATTCCTTTAAATCCATTTTTCCTGGAAATCTGGAGAGAAGCAACATGTCCCAGTAGCCCATGGCTAGATTGTGAGAAAACTGTGTCATAAACCTTAAAATGCTGTACAAATATGTGCTTCTATTCTTATAATAGATTCAGGACATAAGAGACCAGAGTTTGAATCCTAACTCCATCACCTACTAGCTATGTTACCCTGGCCAAACCATTTAATTTCCTTGTACCTTGGTTACTTCATCTGTAAAATGGAAAGAATACATGATCTTCTTTTACAAGGTTGCTATAAAAACCAAACCGGCTAATAGACCTGAAAGTGCATTGAAAATTTTAAAGCACTCTTCCAGTATAAGGTAATATTGTTATTAGATGCACGAAGAAAGGAGTAGGCAACATGTGGGAGGATGGGCATAGGAGAGAAAAAGGATTATTATGAGTGTGGGAAAATTAGCATAGTGTAGTAGAAAGAACACAACCCCAGACTTGGAATCAGGTACAGTTGGGTTGAAATCCCTTCTCCAACACTTTCCTGCTGTGTTACCACAGGCAAGGCCTAGTCTTTTCAGAGCTTTAGCTTCATCATCCACAAAATAGGGGTTGATAATACCCATAACACCTAGGTGGTACAGGTGATAGAGTGCTCAGCCTGAAGTCAGATCTGGTCTCAGACACTTACTAGCTGTATGAGCCTGGGGAAGTCACTTAACCTCAGTTTCTTCAACTGTAAAATGAAGATAATAACATCAACTACTTCACAGAGTTGTCATAAGGATAAAATTTGATAATATTTGTAAAGTGCTTGGCACAATTCATTTCACAGAATAGCCACTATTTTAATGTTTATCCCCCACTCCCCCATAGGACCTGCTTCACAGTGTTGTGCATATCAAATGAAATATGATGACGTGCTCTACAAACATAAAGAGCCGGTGTTACTTTTAGCTCATTATTTCACAACTTTGATGGAAGTCATGTGTTAATTTTTTTTAAGGCTCAGATTTAGGAGGGGTCTTGAGCTGCATCTAGTTTAACTAATATTTGAACAGGATTACAAAAATCCCCAACTAGTAGCTACATAGATACTACATAGCTTTTGGTGGGAGCTCTTTAGTTAGGAGTGATCCCCTGGTCTCAGGGGAAGCCCATGCCTCTTTTTGGATAGCTCTAATTGTTAGGAAGCTTTTCCTTCCAGGAGCCCAAATCAGTCTCAAAACAACCTCTGCTGATTGTCTTTGATTCTTAGTTTTGCTTTTGGGAGACAAGCAGAATAAGTCTTTTCCTCACAATTGACTACCTGTGTTAGTTAGGTTTGGGATTTCAAGGAACATAGACAGGGAGTTTATTGAATAAATAGGGCTTATGAAAAGGTATGAAATCCACATAATCATACTAACACAAGGAGGATACCAGAGGGCAGTATTCATATTCATTCCTTTCTCTCTAGTTATCTTTGACATGCTAGTTAAGGTAGTCATTATGGCTCACTCAGACTATCATGATAGCCTTCTAATTGGTCTCCCTAACTCCAGTCTCTTGCCCCTACAATCTATTTTCCATAATCTGCCAAATTGATATTTCTAAAGTACAGATTTGACTATATCACTCCTCTACACAAAAACCTTAAAGAGCTTCCCATTTTTCTAAGATAAAATAGAACCTCTTCTTTCTGGTATTCAATACCAATTCTGGTATTCTCCTGGTATCTAATTTGTTTTTGTGATGGATTGACTGACAGTACATCACTTCTCCTCACATACATGCTGCATTCCAGACAAACTAGGTCAATTTGCTGTTCCCCATAAATGACATTCTATCTCCTGTCTCCAGGCCTTTGTTTAGGCTTCCCCTCATGCCTGGAATGCTCGCCCTTTTCACCTCCAACTTGTAGAATCCTTCAAAGCACAACTTATAGACTGGCCTCTCCTGATTTTCTGCCCCCCTTACTTTCCCCCTTCTCTGAAATGCCTCTGTATTGCTATCTATATTTTATATACTTGATTGTGACGATGTACTCATCCCTCTATTTCATCTTCCCAAGTTCAATTCAATTCAAAGAACATTTATTAAGTACCTACTATGTGCTAGGCACTTGCTAAGTGCTGAAGATAAAATTAAAAAAAGAGAAAGTCTTTGCACATGTGCCTTCAAGGAGCAATCTAATAGGGGAAGACAACACACAAAAATAAGCTGAAAAGGGGCTTAGGGGAAGATACCAGGGGGTACCTGCTTTGGGGGACTTGGGCATGTTGTTTTTTGGAACTGAAGCCAAGGAGAACTACTGATAGAAAATGGAGTTACCAGGAAGGTTGTGTTTTTGTTCAGTGACGTCTTCATGAAACCATTTGGGGTTTTCTTGGCAAAGATGATGGAACATTTACAGATGACAGAACTGAGACAACAGGGTTAAGTGACTTGTCTGGGGTCACACAAGTGGCCAGTTTTGAATTCAGAAAGAAGAGTCTTCCTGACTCCAGGCCCGGCACTCTATCCACTACGCCCATTTTGTGAGCCCTCTTTAAAGGAAAGCTTTGGGGAGAGTTTAGTGCTTCACCTTCTAGCCCTCCACTCAGAGGAAGAGACACCTGAGGGTGAATTGAGAAAGTGTTGAGTATTAAGGCTAGAGTCAGCTTTCATGGTGGTGAGATATCAGGGGATCAGCTTACCTTGGGGTGGGGAGGGGGATAATTTTGTTCTGTGTAGTAAAAGTCAAGCATAGCTGCTGATGGAAAATGGAGAGACAGAAGTGTAAGTTCATTAAGGGTAAGTTCTTTCTTATTTTTGACTTTTTATTGCTGAGTAGCTAATACAGTGATAGGCACATTTGAGGTTATCAGTAAATTCATGTTGAAGTGAATTGACATATGTACAAATGCCGGGTCCCCCATCTTTGTCTAACTCCAGGAAATGAAGCTTACCTGTACCTGCTCCCTGACCACTCGTTCCTTCCAGATGATAGCTGGCCCACAGCTCCTCAGGGTGGTGTGGTTTTATACTGAACCAAAGGAGCTGGAGTCTGTTACACATGCAGCAATCTAGGCTAGGTCACAGAAGGTTAAACCCAGAGAGAATGAGGTCAGGGACTGAAGTCATGGAGAGTCATCAGCAACACTTGGGCTCGTTGTCTGTTTTTCCACTCCAGACTTTGCTTCTGACTCTTCATGAATTTCACCACTATGACTCAAGTTACCTTGGAACTTCCCTCAACACCTGAAGCATTTTGACTCTGGAATATACCTCTGCCATGGAAGGTCTTCCCCTTTTTCCCATTGGTGAGTTTTCCTGGGGCTTCCATTTTGGGGATAGGCCGAAGGTAGCCATGCTTCATTCCCCTCCCAGACAGACTTTTGACTCCCCTGGACTTCTCCACTGTTCATGTGTGGATACTGTCCCCATCTTTCCCTCGATTTTTAGCCACCTTTTGTGTATTGTCTCCCCCACTACAGCATAAGCTCCTTGAGGGCAGAGACTCTCTTTTTGCTTTTACTCATATTCTCAGTACTTAGTTGCCTAGCCCATAGAAAGTGCTTAATGAATGCATGTTGCCTACTTGACTGCCTGTTTCTGCTATTTTTCCACCCTGTCTGAGTGAAAGGACTGATTTAATAGGCCTATATCACAGCCTTCAAATATTGCAAATAGTTGTGATATATTCCTTACGTCTTCACATTTCTACATTAAACACCCCTAATATCTTGAACTAATTCTCATATAACATGATCGCTAATCTCCTTACTACCTAGTCCTTTTTTTGTTATTCTCCCCAAATCAGCTTCTAAGAGGACTGTAGAATACCTTGAGGAAGTGTTGTCAGTGTTTTGTCATTTATAGGAGAGAGTAAATTCAGGTCCCTTATTTTCTAGAAAAGAAACCCTTAATTATATCTGCACCACAAAAATTTGAGGCAGTAGAATTTACTTACAGGATTAGGTCTCCTTTCCATAATCTTCTTTCCAGGTACCTACCAAATTTTTTAGTGACTTCACTCTAAATTCTGGAACAACCTACCCTGTCCTGCTGATGAGAAAAGTGCTTCTTTCTTCTAAATGAAACTCCCCTCAAAAAATTATCTTTTTTTTCAGTGCCTTGTTTTCAATAAGTTGTCATGAAGGAAAGTAGTAGATAACCTCATATTCAGTAATGGATGACTGATAGCTTAAAGAGTTCCTTCCATGCAAGGGCTTAGGAAAAGTGAATGCTAAATAGAAAAGAATAGAACACTAATGGCCTAATAGGAGACACTGTAATAATAATAGGTAGCATTTATATAGCACTACTATTGTGCTAAGCACTTTACAAATATTACCTCATTTTATCCTTATTAACAACTCTGGGAGATAGGAACATTATTAGCTTCATTTTACAGTTGAGTAAACTGAGGCAAATCGGATTAAGTGATTTGTCTAAGATTACACATCTAATAAATGCCCAAGGCTGAATTTGAATACAGGTTTTCCTAACTCCGCATCCATTAATCTACCCACCTCATCACCTTCCTGACTGTGATAATCAAGCAGGGAATTTATATGTATCTATATACAAAAATGTAGGTGCATATGTACACACACTTGATATGTGTATGTGTACACATATCTATATCTATCTATCTATACACATACACTATATGTGGGGGTAAGAGGAATATGAGTCCATTGACCTTGAAATCCTATGATGTTGTCAGGCTTCTACCTTGTATCTTTTTCTTCCTTCAGTCACTTAATTGACCATTGTGAGTACAAGTCTATACCCTACACTTCAAGAGCCCATTGTGTTGTGGAGTGAGTTCTGGACTCAGAGTCAGGAAGCCCTGGCTCTACATTCTGCTTCTGATATTTTTAAAGTGTGAGATCAAAGGATAAGTCAGTAACCATTCCCAAGACTCAATTTCCTCTTCTAGAAAACAGGGATAATACTTGTGGTTTGTACCACAAATTACCTACATGAGATAGTATGAGATCTTTGAAGACTTTAAAGTGCCATATAAATTCCCATTATTGTCATGATACTGTTCTCATCATCAGTAGGCAAAAAGGTAGACTGAGATACTGAGAGTATATACTGTTTGCCAGAAGCTCCAGAATTCAGGACTGCATGATGGCAATTGGTCCTGTCCTTGAGGCAGTGAATGAGAGGAATACTTCCTGGTGTTTTCCATTGGCTACAGTGCTTATTTTAAAGTATAAAACTATATTTTTGTATGTGAATACAATATTTTGTATGTCTCAATAAACACTTATTAAGTGACTTTTGTATTCAGATCATTGTATTTAGGTGGTAGGGAAGAGACAAAGAGGAGAAAAAGAAAAGACCTGAATCCTTATGGAGTTTACAGTCTAGCAGGGGATTAAGACTTTGGCTCATAATTTTAGTACACAGTATTGTATAAGATCTTAGGATCATAGATTTAGAGCTGGAAGTGACCTTAATAATAAGGGAAGTACTGACCCAAGAAATGAGTCATTGGGTTTGACTGCCCACAGAAGGGATAAATTCATACCAGGCTCCCTGTTACTGATGACTTGCATTTGTGATGACATTAAAGAACAGTCTATGGTCTAGGGGTCAGTCTGTGACTGGAGAACACAATGAGGTCAAGGACTGTGCACTGGCTGTAGATTCAGAATTTTAGACTCATTAACATCATTCTTTAATTGCTAATACGACCAAGCACATATAGGGAAGAACAAGGGAATACCTGAATATACCAACCTTCGAACTGTTGCAGGACAGAATGTGCATAAGAAATTATTATCCTCAATGAAAGTAATACAAGGATCATTTCCTTTGGAGAAACATTTATTTTACTTGATCAGGGTAATGGGAAGAGATTGGTGGTTGTTGTGGTGGTGTGTGTGTATAAGGCACAGAACAAATTACTCTGAGTAATTCCCCTTCATCCTCAATCATAAAAAACAATCAGAATGAATACTCAAGATAACCTTGAAGGATCAAAGAAGTTAAAAAAAAAAGGACAAGCCTGAGGTGTATATAAGCCTCAGGATTTTTAAACACCAGGTTTAAATGCTAATTTCTCCATTCCTATGCTTTGGAGCCTAATTCCAGATGCAATGTAAGGTGTATGCACTCTAACTGAATTAGACTAGCTGTGTTGGAGTTGTTGTCCGTATGAGAGTGGCATAGGAGGACAAATTCTGGAGAAGAAGCCTAAACAGAAGCCCACATGGAACTCCATGGTAGTGGTCCCACATTCTCCAACCGAAGCTGTGATGGGCCCCCAAGAGAGGGTAGTAAGGTAGAAAAGGTTTAGTTTTGGAATCAGAGGACTTGGGTTTAAATCTCTATTTATACACCTAAGTGTGATTGGGAAGGTTGTTTTATCCTCTTTGGGACTCAATTTTCCTTTTGGCAAAATGAAGATAGTAATTTTTCTATCATCCTCCTCCTAGGGTGATAGTGAAGAAAGTATTTTGATACCTTCAAGCCTATAGAAATATGAGTTATTATTGAACCCAAACCCTACCCTTCAGGCCAGAGTCTGCCTAAATCATCAAGTGAAGACTTCGACAGGGCAATTTCAGAAATCAAATTCACTGCTCTCTACATCTGGTAAACGGACAGCAAAATTCCACATCCATTATAGAATCATTGTTTTCTTTTTAAAGGCCTTCAGTATTTTTCAGCGTTATTTTCCAAAAAGTAGTTATGCTTTATGAGAACACAGGGCCATATATGGCTGAGTAGCTTGTACAGGTTGGGGCCGGATTGTGATTTGCAATGTTGTTTGTTTCCATGAGGGACAGCCTGAGAAATAAGCTTCCTTCAGTTGTGGAGAACTATTTCAAACTGGACTAGGATTTTAATTAAAGGCAAAAAGTTCAAACTGTAGGGGTTTCAAACTTATCTGAATTCACAGACCTGCTCAGCACTCACTCTCTAGAAACCTCCCATAGGACTTCCTATGGCAGGCAGTGAATTATTGAACATGAGGATGTAAGTAAACAGGAAGGTAGAAATGTTCATCTACCCCCATAGCTCATGGACCTGAATGTGGAAGATACAAACTTCTACTTAGTGGAGTTAACTTGGGAGCAGAAACTCTAACATTTAAAATGCAGCTGTCTACCAGCTAGTTAATAGCCAAGGACAATGGCAAATCAGCGGATTACTCCTGTTTGGATTCTTCTGCATATTTATCTGCTCTCAGTTTAGCAAAATTAGGCTTTGAAAGCATTTAACAATTAGGCTAGAGTCCAGAAAATGTAGACTCAATTTTTTACTGTTACGGTTCTAGGACATCGCTATCTTAATATTTCCTAATGTGCTCAAGCTAAATGGCATGGGTATCAGATCTGTGATTTTACTGTTACAGAGAACTTCCAGATGGGGATATCTTTACCAATGTAGGTTGGTACCTCCTTTGCAATCTATAATCTTAGAGAAGTGCCTAGAAACCACTGAGAGACTAAATGATTTGCTCAAGGACTCAAATCTAGTACGTGTCAGCATCAAAACTTAAAGCCAGGTCTTGCTAAACCTGGCTCTCCATCCATTACCCCACATTGCCTCAGAATTATCTAAATGTGCAAATTATTGTGTTGACAAGTTCAGTCTTTTTTTTTTTCAGTCATGTTTGACTCTTTGTGACCCCATTTGGAGTTTTCTTGACAGAGATACTGGAGTGGTTTGCCATTTCCTTCTCCAGCTCATTTTACAAATGAGGAAACTGAGGCAAACAGGGTTAAGTGACTTGCCCAGGGTCACACAGCTAGGACATATCTGAGGCCAGATTTGAACTTCAGCAGACGAGTCTTCCTGACTCCATGCCAAGCATTCTATCCACTACACCCCCTAGCTGCCCTGTGTCAAAAAGAAGCATCCCTAAATCACACATTAGGATGGGATTGGCCCTTGTTTGGTATGGGTCCCAGTGTGGGAATTTGGTTCCCAAAAAGAATCTTGGATGATAAAATGGGCACACACTTCTGATAGATCTAGTGCAAGGCACAAAGTAGCAAAATTGTCTTTGGTGCATTGCCACCCCGCCCCACCACCCCCCTCCTTCTCTCTGTCCTTGTTCTCTCCATAAAGCACTTGGAACATTCATGCCGTCCTCATACTTTCCCTGTGATCTACCTCCTGCATTCCCAACCAGGCATGTCCTTGGCCCGTAGAACAGTGCTTTGAACTCTGTCCCTCTGCAGGTTGGCCACTCTGCCCCTTTTAAACGGACCTATCCAGCATGGAATAGAAGGTAGAGATATTAGACTTTGAGTCTACTGCCTTTGACACTTACTACTTACATGCATTAGAAAATCACTTCATTTCTCTAAATCTGTTTCTTCAACTGTAAAAGAAGTATTGGACTAGATGTTCTCTGAGCTTCCTTGTAGATCTAAGTCTGTGGTCCTGCTTTCTATCTATCTGAGATTTGACCCTCTGTTGGGTGACAGTGAAATAATCCCATCAACTTAAAAAAATTATTTTTTGAATCAGCAAAAATCTGCCTTTTCTCTCTTTCAACCCCAACCCCTCCCCCAATTGAGAATGAAAGAAAAACAAAATCTTTGTTGTAAATAGGTATAGTCAAGCAAAACAAATTCCCACAATGGCTATGTTCTATCTATCTATCTATCTATCTATCTATCTATCTATCTATCCATCTATCCATCTATCTCTATCTATCCATCTCTCTACATAATGTATGTATTCATGTGTGTATATATGTATATGTATATATACATATATACATATGTGTATCTCATTCTGCACTCAGTGTCCTTCACCTCTCTATCAAAAAGTGGGTTGTTTTCACCTTTCATCATTAGTCCTCTAGAATCCTAGTTGGTCATTATGCAGAACAAAGTCCTTAATTCTTTCAAGGTTATTTATCTTTTGTCAAGATACTAGGAGATACCTTGTTTTCCAGAATTAAGGCCCAGCAAGCAAGCTGTGCTCTGAGCTTGGCATAAGAACAATCCTTTGCCCTCAACCTCTGGATGATCTGACCCTCTGGCAAAATCACATAATTATCGTATTGCTTTGACCAGCACCAGGCGTTCTCTGAGCTCAGACAAGCATTGGACAGTACCCATGTTCCCATCATGAAGCCCTACTATGAATCAAACTTGTCTCATTGTTGCTGTCACCGCTCATTGTTAGGGCCACAGCTCACTGCATAGCCATTGGTATAAGTACTGAGATCTCCCCACACTGCCTCGGGTCCCCCCAACAGGGATAGGGCTCCAATGTAAATGTCTTGTTCCTTTCTCGCTTGCAAGTTGTTTCCCTTACTTTGAAATTAAAACTTATTTGATTCCAGATTATCCTGTTTCTAACCTGCTCTGTTTCACTCCAACCATCCATATATTAGAGGCTGGTTCAGTCTGGTTGATGCTTTGTTGTCATTGTACAATTATTCTCTTGGTTTTGTTTATTTCACTCTGTATTAGTTCATATAAGCTTTTCTCGTTTCTCAGAAGCCAACTTCATCATTCCTTTGAGCATAGTAGAATTCAATCACATTTATATACCACAGCTTGTTCAGCCATTCACCCTCAGATTCCCACTCTTTGCCACCTCAAAAATAACTAGAAATATTTTCATATGTCCTTAGCATCTGTTTTGCTTAGGACTAATTCCTCCCTTAGTCTTTCCTCTAATTCTTCCTTCACTCTTTTCTCTTTTCCACTTTCCTTTCCTGTTGAGGTGAATGAAATGTGCTTCTGGACCTAATTTTCTTTCTCTCTCTCCCCATTCTTCCCTCTTTCACCCATATCTGATAAACTCCATAAGCTGTTTATAGGTGTTAAATGTGACTTATCCCAGGTAAGAGGAACATTTTAACAGGATCCTTCCCAGGTGTCTCTCATGAAACTGTCTAGTTCAAGCCAGCCCAAACACGATTGTCCTCTATGACATCCTTAACAAACATCCCATACCCTTAATTTGAGGACCTACATGTTAGGCCTTTGTCCTCGGTCAGGGTTAAAGGTTGGTCAGTTTCTGGCAAGGGAAGCTAATGGGCCTGCCCAGGTTCAAACAGCCTTGGTACCTGACCCAGGCGTATGGGAGAAAAGTTAGAGAAGTCCCAGAATAGTGTATCCAGGTGAGTTTTGAGAAGCTGTTTGAGCTGAACTCCCTCCTTAAATGGAGGTTCTAGAGTTCATGGCCCCACTTTTCAACAGGACAGGACAGAGGCTGGTGGCGAGGTAGTAAACTGAGGCTGATGGGATCTTGCTCAGTGATGCTGTTTTCCCAATAATGAGCTTCCTAGGGCATATTGAAAGAGTTAAAAAAAAAGTTCCAAAATAGTATAGCTGAACGAGGAATGATATGGTGAAAGCAGGACAGAGTACAGTGGCATTATCACCTACCACATAAGCTGGGATTGGGTAGACTTCTTTTCAAAAGAGGCAGTCATGAGTCAGGAAGATATGGGTTCAAATCCTGCCTCTGATTCAAATTGACTCTGTGCCCCTGAGAAAGTCACTTTACCTCTCAGGGCTTAAGACAACTCTCTAAGATTGTGAATTAAGTAAACAGTTCCTTTCTGTGTTGGTAAAAGGAATATCCTTCTCAGAAGTTCTCTAGACCAGTGAAATCACAGGTGCAAAAAAGCAAAAAATTGCCTTACCCTGGTTTAACACGGATGAATTTTCATTTTCCCTGCTTCCTTGTAACCTTAGAAAATAAAATCTTGTGGTGGAGAGTCTGTAGAGATAGAAGGTAGAAGAGAAATAAAGAGTGGCTGACAGAATTGGGCTTCCCTGAAGACAGGCAGGGGAAGCTAGTTACAGATTGTTGGCAAGGACCCAGGGAGTTCAGCAGTCTTAGAAGCTCCTCTGAATAGGAAGTCAGTGATCATGATGGTTTAGAAAACAGTGGAATATGGAAGCCAAGGGCAAACTGCCTTCTTAGTCAGCGCTAAGGGAGAACCGTGGTCCCCAGAAAATATATGGTCAATTAGGCCTAAAGCCCAAGGCTGACTCTTTTACTGTCAAACACAGTGCAGTGGAAAGGGAGCAGATTTTGGGGTCAGGGACCTGGAGTCTGAATCTCAGGTCAATGTCACTGATTATCTGTGTGTTGTTGAGCCTGAAATTTAACCACTCTGGTTCCTGGTTACCTCATCTATAAAATGAGGAGTTTGGACCAGATAATCTCTAGATTTTATTTCCCTAGGTTTCCTTACAAGATGGAAGAGAACAGGGGAATTCATAACTAATAAACCAGGGTAAGGCAATTTTTTTGTTGTGATTTCATTGGTCTAAAAAGAATTTCTGGAAGGACAGTCCCTGTACTGTTTAATTTATTGTCTTAGAAAGTTGCCTAAAGGCCTGAGAGGTAAATGAGTTGCCCAGGGGCACACAGACAGTTTCGCCTTCCTTGACCACACCTTCCTGACTCTAGGCTGACTTCATATCTATGATCTGAAATCCTGGAGATCCATAGTTTCAGTGGGATATGCCTAAGTGTTTTTATTCCCCTTCTGAAGATGAGAGAAAGACTCCAGAAAGGTCCAGATTAAGATCACACAGCAAGCAAGTGACTGAGCTGCTACTCTGAGGACTTCAGTGTTAAACACAATAGAAGCCCAGAAAAATGTTTTCTGACCTTGTCAGGAACTTACCATTTGTTCAATTTGCTTGCTGTGGGAGTAATTTTCCCTTTTGATTGTGGCTGCTGCTGGGAGTCACACACCTGGAAGGGGTCCAGTTGGTGCCTTAGATAACCCGGGCCATTTCAGCTGTTGCCAGCAGCTTGCATTTTCCTTCAAATACTCCTAATCAGCTCCTTCCAGCTTCTCCTAAACTTCAGGTCTATTGGGCATTCTTCACTGTTGGCACTTTTAACCAGAAGGACTTGGTTGGAGGTAGGAGGTGGGGGGGGTGGAGTTGAAGGAGGGAGGACTCTTCTATTTTGTTTACTCAACCGAAGAACTGAGTACTCAGGAATTCTATTTTTTTGTTCTGAATCCAGGATGCAAACGGCTTAAGCTGAGCTTAATGCTGCCCCCAAATATCCTGCACAGTAGAATGCAGCAAACAATACTGACTCCTTTCCAAACGCCCAAATGGCTCGATTGACTTTTGAAGGCTCCGCAGAATAGTGAAAGGAACCCTGAAGCTTCAAGGGAGTGGGAGGTGGTGCTTACATACATTTCTTTTCAAATAGGTGCCCTGGATGGCTCTGGAAGAGAAGTTGTTTGGTCTGTAGCTGATTTGTGGAGAGTGAGAAGGAGGGTTTGGGAGCTGCTTTCAAGACAAAATTGTGTGGCAGGCAGCGTTTGTGTTCTGAGAACTGCATTCCCTCCCTCATTCTTCCAGCTGCCTGGGACCCAGAAACTTTCCCTTACCACTGAATTTACCTTCCCGTGCTCTGCAGTTTTCCTCTTCTCCCCAATCAGATTGGCTTGGTGGATTTAGAGTCTGGAAGACCCTGCCTCTATTGACCGGGTAATTGTGGGCAAATCTCAGTGCCCCAGCCCATACATCTCAGAGAGCTCTCTAGAAGGAATTCTCTCACCGGGAATTCTCTTTACCAATGAAATCACAGTTTTGATCCCCCCTAAAATCTTCTTTTTATCATTAAACCTTAAAGGTTGAATTGATCAGTCAAAGAGCATTTATTAATTGCCTTCTACATGCCAGGTGCTGTTAGGTACTGGCTGTATCCCATCCTATCAGGGCGGTGCTCTCTGCCATATGGCAATGGGCAGTAATAGGGTTAATGAGATCATAATACATATGAATGGCTTTAAAATGCATACATTAATTCATTTAGCTTTCACAAAAACCTTGGAACGACAAGATATTACCTCTTGGTATAGGGAATTAGGGGACAGTTAGGTGGCATAGTGGATAAAACCACGGGCTCAGAGTCAGGAGGACCTGAGTTCAAATCTAGCCTCAGACACTTATTACCTGTGTGACCCTGGGCAAGTCACCTAACCCTGTTGGCCTAAGTTTCCTCATCTGTAAAATGAGCTAGAGAAGGCAATGACAAGCCATTCCAGTATCCTTGCCAAGAAAACTCCAAAGGAGTCACAAAGAGTCAGATATGACTAAAAAGACCAAACAACCAAATAGGAAAAGAGTGCTAGATTTGGAGACCAAGGAACTGGATTAGGGTCCTGGCTCTGGATGGAAGGGGATTGGATCAAGTAAACTTGTAGAGAAGTTGAATGGACAAGGAAAAGGGCCTTTTTGTCAGAGATTGGAGTGAAGGAGGAAATGGAAAGATGAAATCAAGGGGTTGTGAAATGAGGAGGAAGGGAGAAGTGGAAGCTCCTCAATGCAAATGACCTTTATTTTCCCTGTACACAATATATTCCTATGATTCTTGGGCTTAAGATAGCCTTGTTCATTAGAGCAAATTCTCTTTGGACAATGCCTTCTAGAATCCTATGCATGAGCTTCACAGTATAGTAAGGTCACCTAGTGGTGGACTCCTCCTAGTTAGGCATACTGTTGGTTCTCAAGATAAAAAGAGGTCTTTAGGTGGTTCACTGGATAGAGCATTAAACTGGAAGTCAGGAAGGGCTGGGTTCAAATCCAACCTCAGACTCTTAGTTGTTAAGTGACTATGGTAAAGTCATTTAACTGTGGTCTGCCTCAGTATCCTCATCTGTAAAATTGGAAAATAATACCCTCTCAGGGTTGCTATAAGGATAAAATGAGGTAATGTTTATAAAGTGCTTTGCAATCCTTAAAGTGCTATATAAATGCCAGTTCTTGTTATGAGAGAGAGAGAGAGAGAGAGAGAGAGAGAGAGAGAGAGAGAGAGAGAGAGAGAGAGAGAAGACATCATGTAGGGTTGGTGAGGCGTGAGGATTGATATGGCTGAGAAATGGAGATCAGAGAGGCTAGAAGAAATGACGGTTTCAGACAATGCTGAGAAAGCACACAAAAGCAGCAAAGCCATCAAAGGGAATGACTCCTTAGAGATGACAGAGACAGGAACACATGGAGCAAGAGGTTTGTTGCCAGAGGTTTCCCCTCTGGTTCCTGAGAGGAGCCAAGAGGGTTTCCAAAGCTATTGCTCTTCCAAAAGAAAAAAACATTTTCTAGTTGTTGTCCTGACAAAGTAGCATTCCCCAGGCTGCTGCTGTGGCAATATGGAAAGGAAAGAGGCTAAGCAGGGCCTGCCATGCTCCATAATCTAACACTTTTCCACAAATGGACTGTTGTGTCTCCTGCTGTGCTGAGGCTATGAGAGATTAATTGGGAGCAGACTAGAGTTCCCAGGAGATGGAAGTGGCAGCCATTTGGGGATGGGTACCAAGAGCATTTAGTTCTTGATCCAATTCTTTCTTATTACTTCACCATTCATTTTTAATTAAAAATCTTTGTTTTTGCATCATGCAACATCTGATTTGGTCTTGTGCAGAACCACATTGACTGGGGCTTGGAGCTATGAATTTGAATAGATGAAGATCCCAACAGTCCCATGAACCTGGAGGTGAAGCTGACTCTGGTGAAAGGTGGCACACCGAGGGAACTTCAGGCTCAGGGGTGTACTGTGGCCAGCCAGCTCCATCTTGGTCTCAAGAACTAATTGTTAAAGTTTCAGTGTGAGGATTCACAACTCAGAAAATGCTACACATCAGGTCCTGATTGACTGTTTTGTTAATTGTCTAGACTTAAGAAAGTAATGGAGAAAGTATGAATATGAGGATTAAGCTTAACCATGTGTCTTGCATACATTTTCTAGTTTTAGACAGCCAGTTGTTAAACATTTGTCAGCACACCCCTTCCCAGGCTACACACAGTATTCAGTATTATAGAAAATATATCCAGATAGGTTGTCAGTATGGATTTTTAAAAATTCTCTTTTTTGACACCATTATATAACCTCCAGAAGGTCAGGGGTTGGGTTTTCTCTCGTATCTACCAAAGCACTGAGCATAGTAGTATGCAAATACTGAAGGATCTGTCACAGGAGCACAATGAGGTTGGTAGTAGATATGTCCTAAGGAGTTTCCTGAAAGACATGGAGGTTAGTTGACTCTCTAGGTAACACAGTTAGTGCCCGAAGTGGGATCTGAACTGAAAGTCTTCCCATGCAAGTCCAAAACCCACCTCTCCTTCCTTACCACAGCTTCTGAGCACAATGATAAAGCTTTATAAGGTCTTGTGAAATTGGATGTTAAAGAGGTCAGTGAACTCTTCTTCCTGATGAAGCCTTTGGCTATTTATGGAAAAGCAGGGATTAGTAGAGACTTCCCTGCCTGGTTTTCCCTTTCCTCTCCCATTCTGAGTTTTCCTCATCTCTGCCAAAGTTCGTAGGTAGAAGGACTGAAAGGTTGGGGACCTTCATCAAAGGGAAAGAGGGCTGGCCCTCAATCCAACCGAGTTAATAGTTTCTGATCACCCTATTCCCTTCCTGTGTTTGGTCCCCATTTGGTATATCTATCTTACTTCTTCATGAATGAATGAATGAATGATAAAGCATACATTAAGCACTTTCTGTGTGTCAGATACTGTACTGTCTGTTAAGACAGACACTTCTTTCATGGAGCTTACAATCTGATATGTGTGTGTGGGGAACCACATATAAAGGAGAGGTGGCAAGGGAATAGTACACATCAGGTAGCATGATTTGGAAATGTCAGGGAAGTTATGGGAAGGCCTGGTGCCAGGTAACATAAGGTGAAAACTTACTTATCAATGCCCAGGGTACCAGTGGCAGAGAATAAAGTTCCAGTGGGAGGGGAATGGGGAGAATGAGGAGGATGGTCGGATGTCATAGGCAGCATGGATTAGAAATGGCCAGAAAGTGTTATCCCCACCTCCATAGCTTAGATAGGTCTGCCCTCTCAAGTGATGCTGATGCAAAGATCTTTTCTTCACAGAAATGTTGATCCAGTAGAGTGTGGAGGGCATATGGTTAATATGCAGTGACTGTGAAAGAATGTTGGTGGCTGTCTCAAATGGAGAGCTTGCGGGGTGCAAAATTTCCATTAAAATACAGTTTCTTTCCCTTTGTAAGTATTTTCCTGACCTCCTCTGTGCTGTCTACAGTCTTCTTCAGGACTCCAACCTCACCCTTTTGATTTAGTTCCATGGCATCAGGCGTGGTCCACTATGGCAAATTATTTACCCTCTGGAATCATGACTCAAACCATGCCCTTCCTAGACATGAATTAACAGTGGGTCAAGTGTGCTAGCACTCCTGTCATCATATTCTATCCTACCCAGGAGTCAACTCTCCTAGAGTATGAATTAGTTTATTATTATTATTATTAGTCTGAACCCAGAGTACTGAGGAAATAGGACTTTTGATAGGGGTAAGAATAAGTGTTAATTTTGGAATCTGGGTCACTGTGTAGAGAAGGTATGTCTGTGCAGGGTGATGCGATGTGCAGTACAAAGGCATTAGATAGAATATTTGACCTCTTTGGCTTTCAGTTTCTACATCTGTAAAATGAGGGGGGTGGACTCAGAGGGCTTTTAAAGTCCCTTCCAGGCCTGTCTATGATCCTATGATAAGGCCATGTGAGTTGCCCTTCTTACTAATAGTAATAATAATAACTATCATTTATAACATATGTTAAGGTTTATAAAGTACTTTATATATGTTAATTCATTGGATCCTAACAACAATCTTGTGAAGTAGGTGCTATATTATCCTCATCTTAAAGATGAAAAAACTGAGGCTGATAGAGATTAAGTGACTTTGTCCAGGGTCACACAACTAGTAAGTTTCTGCGGCAGGATTCAAACTAAGGTCTTCCCGACCTCGAGCTCTGACTGCACTCTATCCTCTGTGCTGTCCTTTTGTACATTACATTGTTAATCTTTCTAGGCCTTATTTCTTCATATGAAGAATGAACTATACTGGATGTCTTCTAAGGTTCAGCTCTGTGACCTATAACTTTCTGTCTCCTGCCTTCATGCCTCTGCATGGGCTGTCTCACATGTCAGGAACCTTGACACCCAGCTCAAGTACTAGCCCCCTGTTTGAGGCAATCTCCCAGTTTGCTAGTAACCCTAGCCCACAATTACTCTGTTTACTTTGCGTCTATTGTATGTTTAATTATCTGTATGATGCTTTCCCCTGCGATGGAATGTAAGCTTCTTGATGGCAGGAAATATTTTTGCTGAAACCTAGTACAGTACTGGGCATTCAATAGCACTTAATCAACACTTATTGAATTGAATGAGTAGTACTGAAAGAGGGACAGTTAGAGGGAAGGTGGGATGAAGTACGGAAGGGATGTTATCTGAAGACAGATTTCTTATAAGGGACCATATATTTAGAATTAGAAGGGGTCTCTGATGCCTTCCAATCAAATACCCTTGTTTTACTGAGGAAATTGGATGTCAGTGAGGTGAAGTGACTTATCCAGGGTTTGAATCTAGGTCCTCTGACTCCAGAGTCAGTGCTCTTTCCCCTGTACCATGATGTTCAGGGTGAGTTCTACATTATTGTTGTTCAGTCATGTCCAACTCTTTGTAACCCCATTTGGGGTTTTCTCGGCAAACATACTGGAGTAGTTTGCCATTTCCTTCTCCAGCTCATTTTATGGATGAAGAACTGAGGCAAACAGGATTAGGTGACTCGCCCAGGGTCACCCAGTTAGTAAGTGTTTGAGGTCAGATTGGAATTCAGGTCTTCTTGGCTCCACGCTCTATCCACTGAGTCACCTAGCTGCCCCTAGCTGTCAGTTCTTCGTGGAGATTCACAAACATCCACTTACTCAGTCATCAGCTCTTGTTCCTCTCAACCACAATACCCCGCCCCCCCCCAGCTTCTCCACTCCCATGACGCAGCGAAGAAAACCGAGGGACCCCAGACTATCATCAGCCACCAAGCACAGCTTCACAAGTGTTTGGGGAGCTGCCTTTAAGGGAAATGCTCTCCTCTGTCCTCAACTTATCAGACCTTCAGCGCGTGCCTCAGTCCTCTTTCCTGACTCTGAATGATGGCGGGGGAATCCAAAGCACCTCACTCATTAGGATCCTGCATGTAGGAGGAATGGAAGAAGTGAAAAGCCCAGCAACCTTGGTGGCACTTTTCATTAGCCATTCTAAGTGCTCTGGTTTCCACAGGGATTTCTTAAGGGCAGGTAGCTCCAAAGACCTTCCTGACCAGAGGCTAATCTTCATCCTGTTTCCCCAAACAGAACGCCACCTTTGTAATTAATAACAGTTTTCCTTGACTGGCTGAGGTGACCTCGAAAGGGATGGAGGAATCTTGTGAACAGCAAATATTTCTTATTGCTACAGTAATCACATTGCTCTTCTCTTGCTCGAATCCTTCATGTTCATTAAAATGAGACAACGGTTATCTATCCTGATATACCCACACCCACATCCACATACACACAGACACACAGACACACACACACACACACACACACACACATACACATTCTGCTAAGAAGCAAAGTTTAAGGTAGTTGATAAGATCATAGATCCAGATCTGGAAGAGACTTCAAAGGCCATGGAGCCTGGCCCCCTCATTCGACAGATAAGGAACTGAGAAGTGTTAAGTAACTTGCCCAGAGTCACACAGCTAGGAAGTGGGAGAGCTGAGATTCAGATCCAGGTCCAGGTCCACTGAATCTAAATTTAAAACTCTTTCCCTTGTACTATGATACATGAAAGTGAAATATATCATAATCTAAACATTTACCCAAGCGTTGATCTTCTCATTCCAAGGCCTCTGGGGCCATCATTGCTCATACCATCCATGGAACTCCTCTTTGAAAACGTCCCTGAATATCCTCAGTGGCAGTCAGTCTTGGCCCTTTGGGATAGACATGAATTTTTTTTTAACATGAGGCACTTGGGGTTAAGTGACTTGCTCAGAGTCACACAGCTGCTAAGTATCAAGTTCTGAGGCCACATTTGAACTCAGGTCCTCCTGACTCCAGGGCCTGTGCTGTATCCACTGTGCCACCTAGCTGTCCCTAGACTTGAATTTTGGAAACAATCCAAACTATTCAAAAGCAAGTCTGGCAAACAAAGTGGAGATTCAACTCAAATAATACGACTTCTGTTGGAAAATGATGAGACTTCATAGTCCTGAGACTGATTTTCTCTTCCTAACTCCTAATTTGGCTCTGAAGGAGATTCCTGGAGAGGCTTTCTCTGAGGAACTCCAAGATAGCATTGTGGCTTTCCAAAAATGGCCACTTTGATATCTAACTGGATGCGTGGGTAGATATATAGATATTCTGATTTTGTTGATTTTATTGAACAATTACACACACACACACACACACACACACACACACACACACTTGCGCACACGTGTGCGATTTCCTTATCAGTCTGTTCAGTTCCCTTTAAGGAGGTTGTAATGTTTAGGTAGCTAGGTGATACAGTGGACAAGAGTTATGGCCTTGGAGTCAGGAAGACTTGAGTTCAAAGCCTGCCTCTGACACCAGCGGTATAGCCCTGGGCAGGACATTTAATCTCTTAGTCTCAGTTTTCTCATCTACAAGATGGGTATAATAATAGCACCTGCCTTACGCTGTTACTGTGAGGATTAAATGAGGTAAAACATAACATATATACAGCACCTTGCAAACTTAGTTATATAAATGATGGCTATGATTATTTATTATTGTTATAGGCTAATATCCAGAAGCCAAAAAGCTTTGCTAAGTTGACTCACTTCCCATTCAACAATTCACATCTCAGCTGTTCACCTGATGGATACTATCAGCTACCTTTGCTAAAGCCTGAGGCAGAGGCTGACTCTGCTGCTCAGTCTGGCTAAATATTTAATGTGCTTCCAGTTCACTCTCTCTCCCTTTTATCGAGCTGGTGTGTCCCCTTACTATAATCAAACTCTAGCCTCGCTCCCTCCCTGCTTTATCTCCAAGCCCCCTTAGAGAAATAAATCGGAGAGCAAGGGAGCTGTAAGGAACCAGGGTCATAACAGAAACCAGATCATAGATTTAGTGGGAAAGGGGACATCAGGGGACATCTAGCCCAACCTTCTTATTTAATTCATTAGAAAACTGAGGTCCAGAGGAGATAAATGGCAAGTCATGGCAGATTTGAACCCAAGTTCTCGGACTCCAATTCCAGCTCTCTTTCCACTGTACGTGCCTCTTCCCTGCACAGGGACTCAGGAAAGTTAGAATTGATACCTGAATCTGCCACTTACTAGCTGTGTGATCTTGAAAAAGTTATCTATCATCTCTGAACTTGTCAAATAAGAATAAGAACATTCAATCTACCTCCTTCACAGGAGTGTTGTAAAGACAGAATCTAGAAATGTAATATTATGGATTGTCAGGGATGAGTTGAGGCATATACTATTTGAACTCAAAAGACCTGGGCTAGAGTCTCTGCTTACCTTTTATACTTCCAGTGCTCAGACACTTACTCACTAGCTGTGTGACCCTGAGCGAGTCACTTAAGTTTGTTTGACTCGGTTTCCTCATATGTAAAATGAGCTGGATAAGGAAATGGCAAACCACTCCAGTTTCTCTGCCAAGAAACCCCAAATGGGGGCACCAAGAGTTAGACATGACTGAAACAACTGAACAACAAAAACAAGTTTAAAAATAAAACTTGCAAAATGATATCAAAACACTCGCTGTGTACAAAATCAACTGTTAGCAAAACATTTGAGTTCTGAACTCATTTAGAATGGATCCATTTACTGTGTTTTCTATTCAGTTGCATTTTGAAAGACTGTATCTCTATATTAGAGTAATCTGAAGCTGTAGAAATTTAGGTCCAGTAGACTTGGACAAGTCACTTTCACCTCTTAAGCCTCAAATTACTCTCCTGTCAGATGGGCACAATACTTGGACTACTTTGCTCACAGAGAAGGTGTGAAAGAAAACACTCTATAAACTGTTTATGAGAACTATTATTCCCCCTCCCCCCCAAATGCAAGTTATAGTTAATATAACAAACATAAGGAAAGAAGATATTGATGGAAGAACCAACTCCTATATACAGGAGATGCTTAATAAAAGCTTATGGCACTGAGGTTTGAAAACTGGAATCAAAATTCTCACGGTTACAACTGGTGGCTAACGAGGGAGAGCACCAGAAGCTTCTATTCAAAACCAATATCCAGCTAAGCAAGATTCAGCCACTAGGTGTCAGTGGAGAGAACACTGGACAGACAGGAAGACTTGAATTTCAATTTTGCATCAGATGGTCACCAGCTATAGGATCCTGAGCAAGTCACTTAACCTTCATCTGCCTCAATGTCCTCTTCTGTAAAATGAGGTCAATAATAGCAACTCCTTCCCAGAGTTGCTGTGCGACTGAAATGAGGAAACATAAATAAAATCTGTTGCAAACTTTAAAGCACTAGATAAGTACTAGCATTGATTATTAGCAATAAACAGCTCATTGAGCTTAAAGAAAGGTCAGGGACAAGGGAAGTTATAATAATCATTATTTATTTAGGTACTGCAAGTCAATAATGAACAGGGGTGTAATTTTAAACTTCAAACCTGCGACAGGATTTTGTAAAAATCATCCTGTCTACCTCCTTCCAGGTGACAACTTGTAAGAAGACCTCTCCACCATCTTCAATCCCCATTGTCTCTTAGTGGGACAATGATTAGAAGGTCAGAGCTACTGCTGTTAAATGGATCATGCTGGGTCATGGCAGCAAATGGGAGAAACCCAGGCATCCTTTTTCTCATTATATGTAAATATGCAAACTTGTCTTATGGGCCATTTTTTTCCTTTTAAATTTGGTTTCTAATTTTTTTTTCAATTTAAGTAGTTGTGCCCATTGATGCTTGATAGGCACAATGAAGGACAGAGACAGGGGAAAACAGGTTGGGGACTATCTCTTAAGAGTCAGGGTCAGCACAAAATGTCATATTGTGGAAGCAGATTAAGAATCAGGGCATTTTTATTGTGTTACTGTTGTTCCGTTGTGCCTACCCCTTCATGACCCCATTTGGGGTTTTCTTGGCAGACATAATGGAGTGGTTTGCCATTTCCTTCTCCAGCTCATTTTACAGATGAGAAAACTGAGGTAAATAGGGTTAAGTGACTTGCCCAGGGTCATACAGCTAGAAAGTTTCTGAGTCTAGATTTGAATTTAGGTCTTCCTGATGCCAAGCCCAATGCTCTATCCCCTGAGCTACTTAGCCATTTGTAATTTTTATATGTGAAATAAAAATTAACCAACAAGTAATGATTAGACAACTGCTATGCGTCAAATTTTGTGCTATGTGAGTACTGGGGGTACAAAGGCAAAAGAACCCAACCACTTCCTGTTCTTAGGGTGTTGACATTCTACTGGGGGAGCCATCCTGCATAACAAACAGTTAAAAACAAAGTAATTAGGGAGAAAGGAAACAGTTGTTGATTAGCAAAGGCTTCTCATGGAAAGCAATACTTGAGGTGCATTTTGAAGGGTGAAAGGGCTTCTACAAGGCTGAGGTGAGGAGGGAGGCAGTCAACCAGTTACTTACTATGTATAAGGAACTGCCCTAAGTACTAGAGATACAAAGAGAGGGAAAAGATAGTCCTTGAACTCGAGGAGCTTACATTCTAATGGGAGAAGATGACACATAAAAAGAAGCTGAAAGGGAGAGGGGAAGAGGGAGAAGAGGCAGAATGAGGCAGCTGCTCTAGGCTCCTTCCTTAAGTGAAGCATCTGGGAAGAGTTTTCAGCATTCATCCTCCACCATCTGTCTGGGAGAGATGGAGGAGCCCCAAAGGGCAGACACAGAGGTGGCAGGAGTTTCAGACTGGATTTGATCTTTTTTTTTAAATTAATTTATTTTTACTTTTCAACAATCATTTCCAAAAGCTTTTGAGTTTTAAATTTTCTCCCCCTCTCACCCCACCTCCCTCCTCAAGATGGTGTGAAATCTGATATAAACTCTACGTGTACATTCCTATTAAACATATTTTGACATTAGTCATATCATAAAGAAGAATTAGACCCCATAAGAGGAACCACAAGAAAGAAGAAACAAGACAAAACAGAAGAAAAAAAATTGAATAGTATGCTTAGATCTGCATTCAAGCTCCATAGTTTTTTCTCTGGATGTGGATAGCATTTTCTATCATGAGACTTTGGGAGATGTCTTAAATCCTTTCATTGCTCAGAAGAGCTGTCTGTCAAAGTTAGTCATTGCGCAACCTGGCTGTTACTATGTACGATGTTCTCCTGGTTCTGTTCACTTCACTCAGCATCAGACTATACAAGTCTTTCCAGATTTTTCTGAAGTCTGTTGCTCATTATTTCTTAAAGCACAATTGTATTCCCTTACATTCATATACCACAAGTTGTTCAGCCATTCCCCAATTGATGGGCATCCCCTCAATTTCCAATTCTGTGCCACCACAGAAAGAGCTACCATAAATATTTTTGTACATGGGGGTTCCTTTCCCACTTTTATGATCTCTTTGGGATACAAAGGGTATATACATTTTTATAGCCCTTTGGACACAGTTCCAAATCACTCTCCAAAATATTTGGGTCAGTTCACAACTCCACCAATGCATTAATGTTCCAATTTTCCCACATCTTCTCCAACATTGATCATTTTCCTGTTTTGTCATGTTAGCCATTGATCTGATCTTGTAAGAAGATGAGTTTCTGTAGACAGGGATGACATCTATGTGAACCAGGCATTAGTTTGGGAGTAAGGGCCCTAGCAGTTGAAGGGATCAGGAGAGATTTCTTGTGGAAAGTTGTGCTAAGCTTCATCTTGAAGGAGGAAAGGAATCCCACGAGGAAGAGATGAGGAGGGAGTACATTTCAGCTATTCAGTATTGCTAACACAAAGGCATGGAAACAGGAGTTGGAGTGTTATGATTGACATACAGAAGGAAGACCGTTTTGTTTGGACTGTAGAATTTGGAAGGGGGCATGAGAACTAGAGAAACTGGAAATATGGTTTGGGGTCAGGTTGTAAAGGGCTTAAAAAACCAAAGGAGTACATACACCCACACCCACACATATATATGTATGCATATATATGTATGTATACATATACTATATATGTAAGTATGTATGTATGTGCATATGTACATGTGTATATGTATATGTATATGTATGTATGTATAGATGCATATGTATATATGAGAAATAAGGAAACATTGGAGTTTATTGGGCCATGGGGTGATATAGTCAGACCTGCATTTGAGAACAATCATTTTGGCAGCTGTGTGGAGGATAGAATGCAGTGGGAAGCTACTTGAAGCAGAGAAACCAATTAGCAGTTCATTACAATAGCCCAGGTGAAAGATGATGAAGTCCTAAATTAAGGTGGTAGCTGTGTGAGTAGAGAGAAAGGGTCAGGTGTGAGACATGGTGTGGAGGTAGAAATGGTAAGATATGACAACAGATTGGATTTGTTTGGTGAAGGAGAGTGAGGTCTTGAGGATAGTGCTGAGATTGTGAACCTGGGGAACTGGAAGAATAGTAATGAGCTCAATAGAGATAGGCAAATTCAGCAGAGGAGAGGGTTTGACAAGAGAAAAAGATATAATTTTGTTTTGGATATTTTGAGCTGAAGATGTCTACTAAAAGCCCAAGTTTGAATTGTTTAAAAGGTGGTTGGTGGTGAATTACTACAGCTCAAGTGACAGAGTAAGGGTGGATATGGGAGTCGACAATGTCTCTGAGAGAGACAGAGAGAGAGGGAAGAGAGGGAGAGACAGAGAGAGAGAAACAGAGAGACAGAGCAACAGAGAGAGAGAGAGAGAGAGAGAGAGAGAGAGAGAGAGAGAGAGAGAGAGAGAGACAGACAGACAGACAGACAGACAGACAGACAGACAGACTAGGAAAGAGTCCAGGGCAGAGCCTTAGGGTATAACCACAACTAAAGGGCATGGCTTGAATGATGAGCCAGCTAGGCAGGTAGGAGGAGAGCCAGGAGACTAGTGTTTGGAAAACCCAGAGAAGAGAGTTATTTTGGAGAGAACAATTTCAGATGAGTGACACAAAGCCATATTGCAAACAATTAAGGAGAGTGAGAGGAGAGAAAGTAGAGGCAACAAAATCATACAACATTTTTTCGAGGATGTGGCTAAGAAAGGGTAGAGAAGTATAGGATTGTCACCTGAGGGAATTGCAGGGTTCAGTCACTCATTTTTTAAGGCATTAAGTGTGAGACTGGGGCTTTTTTGAATTAAAGGAATCACTACATAGGGAGAGATGAAGATTAGAGAGGAGGGTGGGGAATGTGTTGGCCAAGAGATGAGGGGATGAGATTGGGGATCACTGGATGGGATCATGGAGAAGTGATGGCAAGTAGAAGGTCCATCTCATTATGACTCTGGAGCAAAGGAGGAGAGAGTGAAGGAAGATGTCAAAGGCTTTGAGATAAAGAGAAGGGGGAAAATGAAGTTGACAACAAATGGTCTCAATCTTCTCAGTGCAAGAGTGCTTGAGGTGTTTCATTGAAAGGGTGAGGCAGGCCTAGGTATGGGAGGCTTGGGGAGAGAAGAGGTTTCAGGAGCAGTTTTAGGGCAAGTGGATCACAGAATTAATTAGAAAGGAGTAAAAGGATTGCCTTCCTGCAGTGAGGTCGGTTGGCATAAATTTATACTGTATACAGCCAGCTTGTTTGTATTACTTTAACCAGCACCATTTAGCAGCACATGAGTAAGAATGGAGGCGGCAGATACTGGGAGAAATCCAAGGTTAGGTCTGGCAAGATATAAATGGTAATAGGACAAAGGGGTGAGAGATTCAAGAGTAGAATATAGTATGGAACTGAACTGGTTTATTATGGGGTAGAGATTGGAAAGGGAGGAAAATGAAGTCAGAGAAGGAATAAGAAAAGTGGAGGGATAGAAGTCATGATAAGGGAAAATAACAGATTTAGGAGAAGTAAGAAAGGGATGTTAATTCAAACCTTACATTTTATAGATGAAGAAAGAAGCAATTTGCCCAAGGTCAAACAGCTTGTTAGTAACAAATCTGATACACAGAACCCAGGTTTCTTGATTAAGATCCTTCCATTTTGTAGGTATAAGTCCTTAGGGGACACTAGTTTTTTTGGAGGCAATTGGGGTTAAGTGATTTATCTAAGGTCACACAGCTGGTAAACATCTGAGGCTGGATTTGAACTCAGGTACTCCTGACTCCAGGGCCAGTGTTCTATCTGATACACTACCTAGCTGTCCTGAAGACACTATAGTCTCAGACAGCTCATGTCCCTCTGTCATTGTGATCATGAACTTTAGCATAGACGGAAGTTCTTTCTTATGCTCCAGTCATTAAACCCTCATGCTGCAATCATCCTAAATCTTATGTACACAGTCTCACTGACAGTGGAGTCCTGGAAACTTCTCCAAATGGGCATAGCATTCTATGCTTCCAAGCATTCTGGGAAACTTAGATCTTCATAATAGTTCTCATTGTATTAACCCTATATTATATTTTAGCAGATGAAGAAGCCAAGCCTTAGAGAAAGGAAGTTCCTGTTGTCACACAGCTAGTACATAGTTCCAAATTGTAGACTCTTCCTAACATATCACCCAGCTCTCTCCCTCCCAATGTACTCCAGAGAGTGCTCAAATGGGCTTCACATCTGGCTTCCAGTCACATAATGATATGACAGTCACTTGTTTTCTTGGCCTCAGTTTCTCATCTGTAAAAAAACAAAAATAGGCTCAACTGAGTTACTTCTGACATCCTTTCTAGCTGTAATGAGTGATTTGTTTCCAGAGGTATCACAAGCTGCAGGTAGTCTATTCTGAGATGCAAAAAGCCAGGCACCAGTCACTCACTGAAATCACGTTTGCTATGGATTGGAGGAAAGGGTTAAATCTTGGCAGGCTAACTGAGACAGCTATATTTTGAGCCAAATCTCCAGGAAATGAGAGGCATAGACTCATGTGGATTAGAGCATGAAGGAGGCCCTTTTTGAGGGGTCAGGGAGGAGATAAATAGCACAAACATACGCAGACGTTATTAAGCCATGGGTGGCACATGACCGGCAGATGGGTCTCTGTGTGTGTGTGTGTGTGTGTGTGTGTGTGTGTGTGTGTGTATGTGTGTGTGTGTGTGTGTGTGTGTGTGTGTGTAAACAAAGATGGAGAATTGTTTCTTCTCTTTAAAATGATTAATCACATGTAAAATGCCATTTTATTTTTTCTTGTCAAGGAATTTCATCCCCATCAGAAAAGATTGTCATTTTTCCCCTCCCCTAAACCAAAAGGCTTATTTATTATGACCAGCTAAGATGTGTTTCAAAGAGCAATGTGTAAAAAAAAATTAGGCCACACCTGTTTCCAAAGGAGAAAAATAATGTCCTGAGGCTCTAGGCTAATCACCAGCTCTCTGGTAATATTTTAAAATCAGGTAATTTGTTTAAAGCTGCAGCAGCTTCAAATGAAAGGGATCTATCATGCAGAGCCACAGAGCCACTGTGGAAACAATTGCTGTAAGAAAATCGTTTGTCCTGTTATGGCCATATAGATGGGGGAAGCCGGGCTAGCATTACACACAGGCTAAGTAAGTAGACACCTACAAACTGTCATATTTGAAGACAGGAGGAAGTCCTCTTGACATTCCTTCCCCCCTCCTCCTCCTCTTTATGTATCTCCCCCACTGGCCCTGCTAATGTTGAACTTGTCATTTAATAAATGGATAAAATTGCAGCAATCATTATTCATTTCTTTGGGTTAAGGCATTATTCTCTGATAAAATGTAAATCCCCATGGGAGGGGGAATGCATTAATCTTCTATCAACCATAAACATTGCAATTTGAACTAATTGACCAAGTCTTTTCCAAAGTGACTGCTAGCTGAGAGCTGGTCTTTACCAAGTGAGACACATAATGGCTCAATTTGGAGTGAGGGAGGATGGAAAGAGAGGTCGTTATAGTTAGGGACTGATACATGACTGGGGAATAGATTACCACAATCAAGGAAGCAGGTCAGGTGTGCTGTTGGCAAGGGAAGTCAATAGCTAATAGTCCTATTGAGGACATAGGTGCCCCAGCTTGAGGCTTCTAGTGGGTAGCTTATAAAAGTAGGTAAATACCAGGTCCATTGGGATGAATTAGAATTAGAGCAACCCTAAATTGGTCAACATACCTTTCTGTAGAACTGAGTGTATTGACAAGAGGAGGAGCAAGAGTGTCAATTGAGAATCATTATGTCGAAGTCTGTCCCCCTGAGGAATCTAGCTACCTGGGTGGCTTTCCTTGCTGTCTCTATGTCTGTGTTTGTGCTCTCCAATGCTGTGTTTGTTCTGTGGAAAGTTTTATGTAGTGGTCTGAGCTATAAGGCTTGAAAGTGGAACTTTACGAAGTGGGCACTCTCATAAGGTCAGTGGTAGCCATATCAGGCATCCTGAGACACCAATATAATAGATAGTACCGCAGTGGAATGGGACTTGGCTGCCAAACAATCAACAAGCATTTATTAAGCACCTGCTATGTATTAGGAATTGGGGTAGAGGGCAGGAAAAAGGGTTAGGATGCCCAATAGGGAAGGGGAAGAAAGAAGGAGAAAAAAGAATTGATGTGTAAAGCCACATGAAACACAATTTGCCTCCTTTATCCAGTGAATCATTAAGGCAGTTAGTAATCCTGAGTGAAAGACATTGTGCCCTTGGGAGGAATCTCAGTTTATCTGAAGGAATTTTGGTTCAGATCTTTAAAAAGTCCTTTCTATTGTGCCTTTGGCCTTGTGCCCAAAGAACCTAAGGTCCTTTCCAATCACAGTGGCCAGCACTGGCTTATATTCAGCAGCATTTCTGGATATCGAACTCAGGTGATGACCCCTTTCTAACTTATCTGTCTTCCTTCTCCCACTTACCCTTGCTTAATATGCTTTTGAACTGTGTGCCATGCATGGGCAGTCCCTATTTTCTTCCATTTCTTGAAATTGCATTGTAAAACAGATTGTTGTAAAGCAGATCTCATTTTCCCATAGGAACGATTTTATAACAATTTTATAATTGAGCATTGTATTCCTGACCAATGACTTGACATCAAATAAATCATAGATATGGGCAACAATATGATATAAAAGAAACTATTAACTTCTATAATCTATTATGATGGTAAAATTATTATGTCAGTCATCAAATGTGAGCCCTGAAAGGTACCTGAGAAACTATCTGCTTCAAGCACCTTAGCTGAGAGTGGAGGGAATTGAGGTCTAGAAAGGGGAAGTAACTTTGAAGGTCACAGAGCTAGTAAATGGCACAACTGGTGTTAGAACCCAGGTCTCCTAAAGTCCAGTTCAGTTCTCATTCCACTATGCTGTCTCCTTTATAAAGTTCTTTTAAAAATGACCATCAATGAACTGTGCTCATTGATTATATAAGAGGCCCCAATGCATTATAAAGTATGCACCTAGCACAGAAAAAGACAAGTCTCCTTTGTCGTAAATTTGACCTAAAACTAATATGCCAGCTACAGCAAACATTAAGAACATTTAATTAATATTAATCTTGTTGGCCTTCTTCCAGTTTGAGGAACTTTGTGTGTGTGGTGTGTGTGATGATTTGGATGGCCCAAGTCTCTTTTAAAAAGCTGTCCAGTGAGGATTGAATGGACTCCTCTGTGTGATCAATTTCTCTGTAGCAGGCAGAGGTGGGCAAAATGATTCTGCTGATAGTTCTTTTCAAAAACAGTTGGTGCAGCATCTTCTAGTAGGAGTCAGAAGCCTTGGGTCCTACTTCCAGTTCTGACACTGACTGATTCCATAGTTTCAGGCAAGTCACTTCACAGAATTATGGACTGTTAGATTTGGAGGGGTTGGCCCTTAGGAATCACCTGGTCCAACCCCTCTTACAAATGAAGGAACTTGGGGCGAAGCCAAGATGGCGGAGTGAAAGCAGTGACTTGCTTGAGCTCTCCTCCAAACCCCTGCAAATACTCATAAAAAATGACTCTAAACAAATTCTGAAGCAGCAGAACCCACAAAAAGACAGAGTGAAACAAATTTCCAGCCCAAGACAACCTGGATGATTGATCAGAAAGGTGTATCGCCCCGGGCTGGGAGCTCAGTGCAGTGTGGTGTGGGCGTGCAGACTGCTGCAAAACCTGGAGCAGGCCTCAGAGGACTGAATCACGGGCCCTTGTGGAGGTTTCCAGACTCCTCAATCCACTAATGCCAAAGACAACTTAAAAGGTCAGTGGGAAAAGTCTGTTTCTGTCAGTACTGAGAAAGGAAGGCGGGGTTTCAGCTCCATTCCCCAAAAGCATGGCACTGGGGGGGGCAGCTGCTTCCCGAGCTTCTGGCCCACAGACTGAGGGGGAATCCAGTGGCTGATCAGAGAGGGACTGCAGGGATCTCTTTGCCAGTGCTGAGGTAGGAATCTCTTGCTTTGCCTGTGTGTGGATCTGGGTGACAGTTCTAGGCTGGGGTGAGGAGGAGCGCTGGCTTGGTGGAGCTTATAGTGATTGTGAAGAGGAGCCCCTCCTCACAGTTACAGGACAGAAAGGAGTACTTGTAGTCACAGGCCAGGAAAGGAGTAAACACCTCACCCCTTATCATACCACCTTGGAAGAACTGAAAATTTACAGGTCCCTACAAGTACCTCTGAAAACAGCTACACAAACCCCCTGAAGCTTGGGACAGTATGTTCTCCACATTGGAAGCAGATTCCTACCTTAACAAAGAGTTTAAAACTCAGGTAATTAGCTGGGATCATGAGGAAGCAGCACAAAAAGAGTCAGACCATATTATCTTACTTTGGCGAAAAAGAAGATCAAAATATACAACCAGAAGAAGACAACAAAGTCAAAGCTCCTACATCCAAAGCCTCCAAGAAAAATATGAATCAGTCCCAGGCCTTGGAAGAGCTCAAAAGGGATTTTGAGAAGCAAGTAAGGGAAGTAGAGGAAAAACTGGGAAGAGAAATGAGAGTGATGCAAGAAAATCATGAAAAACAAGTCAACAGCTTGCTAAAGGAGACCCAAAAAAATACTGAAGAAAATAACACCTTAAAAAACAGCCTAACCCAAATGGCAAAAGAGGTCCAAAAAGCCAATGAAGAGGAAAATGCCCTAAAAAGAAAAATTGGCCAAATGGAAAAGGAAGTCCAAAATTGCTGAAGAAAATACTTCCTTAAAAATTAGAATAGAGCAATTGGAAGATAGTGACTTTATGAGAAATCAAGACACAGTAGAACAAATCCAAAAGAATGAAAAATTAGAAAACAATGTGAAATATCTCATTGGAAAAACAACTGACCTGGAAAATAGATCCAGGAGAGAGAATTTAAAAATTATTGGACTATCTGAAAGCCATGATCAAAAAAAGAGCCTAGACATCATCTTTCAAGAAATTATCAAGGAAAACTGCCCTGATATATTAGAACCAGAGGGCAAAATAGAAATTGAAAGAATCCACAGATCTCCTCCTGAAAGAGATCCCAAAGGAAAACTCCTAGGAATATTGTGGTGAAATTCCAGAGTTCTCAGGTCAAGGAGAAAATATTACAAGCTGCCAGAAGGAAACAGTTCAAGTACTGTGGAAACACAATCAGGATAACACAAGATTTAGCAGCTTCTACATTAAAGGACCACAGGGCATGGAATGTAATATTCCAGAGGGCAAAGGAGATAGGATTACAACCAAGAATCACCTACCCAGCAAAACTGAGTATAATCCTTCAGGGGAAAAAAGGGTCATTCAGTGAAATAGAGGACTTTCAAGCATTCTTGATGAAAAGACCAGAGCTGAATAGAAAATTTGACTTTCAAATACAGGACTCCAGTGGAACATGAAGAGGTAAACAGGAAAGAGAAATCATAAGAGACTTATTAAGATTGAAATGTTTACATTCCTGCATGGAAAGATGATATTTATAACTCATGAGACCTTTGTCAGTATTAGGGTAGTTGGAGGAAAAAAATTATATGTGTGTATATGTAGATAGATAGATAGAGGGCACAGGGTGAGCTGAAGATTAAGGGGTCATATCTGGAGAATAAAATTAAGGGATGAGAGAGGATTATACTCGGAGAAGAAAGGGAGAGGTAGAATAGGGTAAATTATCTCACAAAAAAAAACAGAAAAGAAAAGTCTCTTACAGTGGAAGGGGAAACGGGGGAAGGTGAGAGGGAATGAGTGAATCTTATTCTCATAGGATTTGGCTTAAGGAGGGAATAACATACACATTCAATTGGGTATGGAAATCTTCTTACCCTACAGGAAAATAGGGGGAGAAGGGGACAAGAGAACAGGGGGATGATAGAGAGGAGGGCAGATTGGGAAAGGGGGTAATCAGAAGTAAATACTTCTGACGAGGGACAGGGTCAAAAGAAAGAATAGAATAAATGGGAGGGCAGGATACGGTTAAGGGAAATAGAGTTAGTTTTTCACAACATGTCTAATTATGGAAGTGTTTTGCATAACTGCACATGTACAACCTATATTGAGTTGCTTGCCTTTTCAATGAGGGTGGGTGGGGAGGAAGGAAGAGAGAAAATTTGAAACCTAAAGTTTTAAAAACACGTCTTTTAAAAAAGATGTTTCCACATGCTACTGGGAAATAAGAAATATAGGAAATGGGGTACAGAAGTCTGTCCTTCCCTACAGGAAAATAGAAGGGGAAGGGGATAAGAGAAGGGGAGAGAGATAGAAGAGAGGACAGACTAGGGGAAGGGATATTCAGAATACATGACATCTTGGGGTGGGGAGAGGGGGGAGATGGGGTGAAAATTTGGAACTCAAAAACTTGTGAAAGTGAATGTTGAAAACTAAAAATAAACAAATATATATTAAAAAAAAAAAGAAATGTAAAACAGGATGATTTCAGAAAAACCTGGAAATATTTACAAGGACTGATACACGCTGAAGTGAACAGAACCAGGAGAATGTTATACACAGTAACAGCAATATTGTTCAGTGAAGAACTGTGAATAACTTGGCTGTTCTCAGCAATACAATGATTCAAGACAAGCCCAAAGGACTAATGATGAAGCATACTGTCTACCTCCAGACAAAGAACTGATACTGATTGAATGGAGACTTCTGAAGTATGCTATTTTTCATTTTCTTTCATTTTCTTTCTTTTCTTCAAGTCTTCTTGTACAAAATGACCAATATGGAAATGTTTTACATAATTTCACATGTATAATCTATATCTGATTGCTTACCATCTCAGGGAGGGAGGAGTGGATGGAAAGAGAAAAGGATAGAATTTGGAACGCAAAACTTTAAATAAAAATGTTTTAAAAATGTTGGGGAAAAGAAAACAAATGAAGGAACTTAACTGGCTCATGGATACTATCATTCTCCCAATTCATCAATAGTCCTTTGACTCCCATTCCATCAATGTCCTTCCCCTTTTTGTATAACCTTGGAAAAGTCATTCAATTTACCTGGCCCTCAGTTCTCTCAGCTGCAAAATGAGAGAGTGGGAGCCTTTGATTCTATGAGATCCCTTCTAGTTCCAAAGAGTTTGCAGAACAAGAATCTCTCATGATTGCCTTCCATTTCTTTGCTCCTGACAGCCACCTTCCCTCTCTTCCTTCTTCCTCCTCTATCTCCCCAACCTCCATCATCCAAGGCAGCATTTGAATGGCAAAATGTCACAAAAGGCAGCCTGAGGGCTGTATTTGGAGGTTAGGAGATTCATACTTATTTGGTTTCTGTAAGTAGAAGGGTGTGTGTGTGTGTGTGTGTGTGATTGCATTTTCTTTAGAGTGAAAGATAGATGTTACCTTTAAAGGTAGCAATAAAGAGAAAAGAGAAAAGGAACATTGACAACATAGACAACACCAAATAACTGAGAATAGTGAAATACATGTTGGGAGAAACACACACACACACACCTGCTTTTATAAAAGAGTAAAGCATCAGTGTGTTTTGCAAAAAATCTTCAACTACAATTCAAGAATCTGGGATCTTAGGTAACCTCTGAATATTTATTTCCCCATCTGTAACATGGAAAAATATGTATCTTCTTTAATCAGCAGTGGTTTTCTGAGAATCAGATGAGATAATGGAAAAGAGTACTTTAAAGATGATAAAGTAGCATAAAAATGAAAGCATTATCATTAAGGATAAAATCATGTTTTTACTCTAATGTCATTTTATACTTAACAGAAACGCCAATATTGCAGAAAGAATTGAATGCTGCTTAGGTCTTTTTTGGGGGTGGGGAATGAAATTTTATATTGTGCATTTTTGTATTATGATTAAAGAGGGGAAAGCATGGTACAAAGAGCATTGGATTTAGGGTCAGGAGCCCTGAATTCAGATTTTGATATTTGCTAGTTGTGTGACCATGGACCTACTAGGATCATAGATTTAGAACTAGAAAGGAACTCAAAGGCCACCTAGCCAAATACCCTTTTTTATAGGTGAAGAAAAGTAGGTTCAAGAATATTAAGGGATTTGCCCAAGGTCATTCAGCTATAGCAAGCACCAGAAGTAGGATTTGAACCCAAGTCCTTTGACACTATTTGTCCAGTCATTTTTTCAGTCATGTCCAACTCTTAATGACCCGGTTTGGGGTTTTCTTTACATAAATACTGGAGCGGTTTTTCATTATAGCCTCCAGCTCAGTTTACAGATGAGGAAACTGAGGCAAACAGATATAGTGACTTGTCCAGGTCACACAGTTAGTAAGTGTGAACTCAGAAAGAGGAGTCTTTCCTGTAGTCCTACTCTTTATATTGTATGATGCTGTCCAAAGCTAGTGCTCTTTCCATTGTACCATTAAGTCAAGTTATTGAATTTCTCTGAGTCCTAATTTCCTTTTCTATACTATAGGGATATTTTTACCCCTTACCTCTCAGGGTTGTGGTGAGTAAATGCTGTAGTCCTATATTGAGGTAAATTTCTACTATAATAAGCATGTTTGACAAATGGGCAATTAGCAGAGGTGGCTCTTCTTCCTCTTCCTTTTGTTCCCCTTTTCCCCAAGAGTGACAGGGGAGAAGCTAGACAGTACGTTTTGTGACAGGAAACAGCTTGATTTCCCATAAGGCCATGGGCCAAAGATGCATGGGCAATTAAGGGAAAAGGTACATTGATTTCTGGAGGAGGAACCACAAAGACAGAAACTTTTGAGAGGTGGAGTAATGAGGAATGTGAGTAGGCATTAGGACTTGTAGGAAGTGACTGCCCAGCTAACTGGGAAAAATACCTGAAATATAGGAGGAAAGCTCTGGACACAGGCTATACTGAAAAAGAGGGATTGGCAAACAGGTGGAACATCTGAGAAGTGGGAAACAGGTAGCCAGGCCATGGACATAGACTGAAGTACAAAAGGAACATTAGATCCCAGAGGAGAAGGGAACAGGGGAGCTTATTTTGGACTTCTTCCCAGATCTGTTGTTGTACCACATTCAGGCTACTAGCAACATGAATCTCTTTTAGTATTTTATTTTTTAATATTTTATTTTTCCCAATTACATGTAAAGACAATTTTTAATATTCGTTTAACACTTTTTTTGAGTTCCAAATTTTTTCTCTCCCCCCCTTACCTCAGCCTGTCCCTGAAGCAGTAAGCAATTTGATATAGGTTATACATGTGCAGTCATGCAAAATATATGACCATGTTAATCATGTTGTGAAAGAAAACACAGACTCAAAGGAAAAAAAAACACACAAAAAAAACGGAAAGTGAAAAATAATATGCTTTGATCTGTATTCAGACTCCATTAGTTCTTTCTCTGGAGGTAGATAGCATGTTTCATCATGAGTCCTTTGGATTTTCTTAGATCATTGTATTGCTGAAAATAGTTGTCATTCACAATTGATCATTGTGTAATATTGTTGCTACAATGTTCTCCTGTTTCTGCTCTTTTCACTTGAATCAGTTCATAGAAGTCTTCCCAGACTTTTCTGAAATCTGCCTGCTCATCATTTCTCATAGCACAGTAATATTCCATTGTAACCATGTATCACAACTTGTTTGGCCATTCTCCAATTAATGAGCATCCCCTCAATTTCCATTCTTTGCCACCACAAAAAAAGCTGCTATAAATATTTTTTGTACAAACAGGTCCTCCTCCCCTCCCCAACCTCTTAAAAATCTCTTTGGGATATACACCTAAGAGTGGTATTGTTGGATCAAAGGTCATACACAGTTTTATAACCCTTTGAGCATAGTTCCAAATTGATCTCCAGAATGGTTGAATCAGATAACAACTCCACCAACAGTGGATTAGTAGCACCATGAATCTTTTGCAGAGACTTAGATCGAACCATTCAGAGGTAGTAAAATTCAAAATAGCTCTTTTTGTTACTGGACTTGAGAATAAGATCTTTTTTTTTTAATGTATCAGAATAATTTTTTTAATTCAGATACAATAGCAGTACCAGTTGTTTGCAGGAAGGCATTTAAATGCCTAAGGCAAAACTAAAATGAAACTTCTAATTTTCTGAGAGATCCTTCAGGGTGGGAGCAAACATAAACCCTAGAGAAGGACTCTGGGAATCCAGAGCTTTGACTCTAGGTCATAGGTTATAAGGGGAAAAAGAGAGGCACTAACCAGATGTAATTCCTGGAATCACACAAATAAAATGGAATTTTGTAACCCAAAATTTTGAGTGCAATCTGCCAATTTCATTTTTCCTAAAAGCCTTTCTGCAATGTCCTTTGTGCTGACCCCACATAATGAAATTTTAAGAGGCATTTTGGTACAGTGGAAAGAACACTGGATTAGGAGTCAGGAGTTCTGTCTCCTCCACAAATAATAATATCTAGCATGTATATAATGCTTACTATGTGCTAGGTACTGTGTTAAGCATTTTACAAATATTATCACATTTTGATTCTCAAAACAGCTGTGGGAGGTAGGTGCTATTATTATTCCTATTTTATAGTTGAGGAAACTGAGACATGCAGGGGTTAAGTGACTTGCCCAGGGTTCACACTGGTCACATTTGAGCTCATGTCTTCCTGACTTTAGGCCCAGTGCTCTATCCACTGCACCACCCAGCTGCTGCTAAGGTGTTAAGTAACTTTACGCAAGTACTTAACTCTCTAGGCCTTGATTTCCTTCCCTGTAAAATGAAGAATTTGGTTCCTTCCAACTCTACTACTTTAATTTACTCTGCCTTAATCTCTATTTATTTAATATTTTCATTTTAGGGCTTTGGAGGTAGGGACTATCACTAAAACTCTGTGTGCAGTGTGCCTTCCCTCCCATAGCATCACACACTCTAATATAATGATATTTTCCTTTTCTTTTTTAAAATTAAATTTTCTTTTTTTTTTGCAATGAATATAAATCAGTTTTCTTTCCCTCCTAACTACTCCCCACAATTGAAAAACAAAAACAAAATCCATGGAACAAATCTGCATAGTTAAACAAATAAAATCCCAACATTGACTAAATACATCTAAAATACGTCTTATTTTGCACTCTGTGTACATCATCTCTCTTTCAGGAGGTGGGCATCATGTTTCACCATTATTTCTCTGGAATTGTAGCTGGCCTTTGAGTGGATCAGAGTTAAAGTTGTTTGTTTTAACAGTGTTGCATTACTATATACATTTTTCTCCTGGTCCTACTCCCTTTGCTCTGCGTCAATCCCCATCATCTTTTCTTATAGTACAATGGTATTCCTTAACATTCATATACCATAATTTGTCTGGCTATTTATCAGTTGATGAGTGTTCCTTAATTTCCACTTGATTACAACAATAAGAACTTGCATATAGGTCCTTTTTCTCTTTCTTTGATCTCTTTGAGTTATAGACTTCATAGTGCACATTTACCTTTCTTTTCAAAGGAGTACTTATTTAACTGTCTAGACCAGGCCTTCACAACCTGCAGTTGGCAGCCTCTTACAGGCCATGGGCTGCTTGTAGGATTTCCTCTCCATACAAAGGATGTCTTCCTCTATGCAAGTAGCCCCAGGGCCATGAGCTGCCTGTGACTATAGGTTATGCATGCCTGGACCATTGGTACTCAGACATTTTTGGTTTCAGGACCCCTTGGCACTTGAGGAACCACAAAGAGCTTTTGTTTATGTGAGTTGTAGCTATTGGTATTTACCATATTAGAAATCAAAACATCTTAGTATTATTATGAAAATATTGCCCAGGGTCACACAGATAGTAAATATCTGAGGTCAGATTTGAACTCACAAAGATCAGTCTTTGTGCCTGACTTCATATATACTGACTTTATATACTGTGCCACTGAGTTGCCCCCTAGAAATCATAAATATACTAATATTCTTTATTTCAATATAGTTGGTTAGTGGAATAGCCAAAAATATGACTCTTGTATTTTACCTCACATTCAGTTTTGACTTCACAAACACCCGGAAAAGGTTTCTGGGTTGGGGTTCCCCGGGCCATTCTTTAAAAATCATTAGTCTAGACCAGTAGAGTGAAACTCAATAGAAATGAATCTCTGCTGACAGCGTATTGACTAAGAAAACCACAATTAACATTATATATGTTGCAGTGTATTTTTATTTATTTTGTTAAACATTTCTCAATTATATTTTAATCTGGTTCAGGCCTAACTGACCAGGAGTTTTGCAGGTGTGAGTTTGAAGCCTCTGGTCCAGGCCATCTAGAACACAGATGAGATCCAGGTGATTGGACAATGAGGGCTTTTGAGCCCCCAAACAGTCAATATAATTAGATATTTTAATGGTAGGGGTAACTTAAGTTAAAAAGGGCTGCTACTGTTTCCTGGGCCATTCCCCAAGGCTGTCTGGTTACTTCCAGGGATATTGTTGGGAGAAGAACACATCCAACCTTTGGAATGTCCTTGTCCTTGGTCCTGGAAGGAATTTCCATGGTGGTGGTGGGGAGAAGGGGCTGACAAAATCACAGATAATGTCTTTTGCATGTTTGTATTTATTTTGCTTACCTTATCTCCTCGGATCTTCATAAGAAACCAGTGAAGTATATAGTGCAAGTCTCAACCTCCCTGGAGAAAATAAAGGAAGGCCAGAGCAGCCTGGGACTTACTCAAGGAGAAATCACCAATAAGTGAAGCAGCTGGGATTTTATCTAGGTGTTTGGATTTCAAGTCCAGTTCTCTTTCTCTCCATTCTACCACACTCCATCTCAGTCTTTTTTGTAGATTTTCTCCCTAATACAAGAGAATTTAGGTGGAACAAATAGAGTTTTCTGAATACAAGGTAAAAGACAAGAGTCATATTTTTGGCTATTCTACTAACTAACTATATTGAAATAAGGAATAGTAGTAGATTTATGATTTCAAGGGGGCAGCTTAGTGGTGCAGTGAATAGAGTGTCCAGCCTGAAGTCAGGCACAAAGACTGATCTCTGTGAATCCAAATCTGGCCTCAGACACTTACTATCTGTGTGACCCTGGGCAAGTCATTTAAACCTGTTTGCCTCAATTTTTTTTCATCTGTAAAATGAGCTGGAGCAAACCACTCATTTTTCTCCTGGTCCTACTCACTTTGCTCTGCATCAATCCCCATCATCTTTTCTTATAGTACAATGGTATTCCTTAACATTCATATACCATAATTTGTCTGGCTATTTATCAGTTGATGAGTGTTCCTTAATTTCCACTTGATTAGTACAATAAGAACTTGCACATAGGTCCTTTTTCTCTTTCTTTGATCTCTTTGGGTTATAGACTTCATAGTGCATATTTACCTTTCTTGAGGAAACTTGTAGGAAACGATGCAGAATAAAGTTAGCAGAGACAAGAGAACAAATGAAGAGAAAACTCCAAATGGAGTCATGAAGAATAGGACACGCCTGAAATGACTGAACAACAATAACAAATGATTTCTTTAGCATAGACAACTTATGGGTGAGGAAACTTCATCCATCAGAGCAGGTTGGCACTTTCTCCTCAACTTAGATTCTCAGAGATTTGCTGGAGCATTTGATCTATTTTACACAGCCAGCATGTATAAGAGGCAGGACTTGAACCCAGGCCTTCTTGACAGCTAGGCAAGCTCTATATCCATTAGTCTATGTTATCTCTACAATTAGGGGAAAATTACTTAGTTTCTCTGGTCCTCAGTTTCTTCTTCTATAAATGAGGGAATTGGACTAAAGTATATCTAGGGTCTTTTGAAGATCTTGCATCCTTTGACCTAATCAATGGAGTTAAAGAAACATTAAAAAGTGTAGCATGTTGTGAAGAAGCACTATTTTCTCAGGCATTTGTATTGGTAACAATGACCAATTTCTCTATTTTGGGGGTTCCTTAAAACAGAGCCCCTAAGAAATAAGGAGGGTGTCCTTTATTTCCTTTCATTGTTAATTAGCCTTTCACGTGTGGTTAATCTCATTTTCCCAACTATCTTAGTTACCATAAAATGCCATATAAAAATGAATTATTTTTTATTAAAATCTTTATTAGGCATCTTACAACACCCTGTAGCTTCTGATTGTCTCTTTCTAAGAAAGTCTGATACCTTCTATTTTTTAACATACAGTTTTTGCTTCCTGATTGAAAGGGCTCAGGGCTTTTTGAGGCAGCAGCCAACACAAGGCACCAGATAGGGATATGATTGGAGCCGGGGTTTAGACCAGTTGATACCAGGATGGATGATCATGGCAAATTTTGAAAAACCACCAACCTTGTGTTGACCAGGTCTCTCATGGGCTCTGGGACCACTGGCTACTTTTTCTTCCCGGTGTTGGAGTACTGTTTCAGGCATTCTACCATTCAGATTTGTAGCTTATGAAGCCTCACCTGATGTCACTGTACTGCTAGATTTTTACTGTTGTTGTTCAGTTGTTTTAGGCATGTCCTATTCTTCAAGACCCCATGAGGGATTTTCTTGGCAAAGATACTGGAGTGGTTTATCATTTCCTTCTCCACCTCATTTTACAAATGAGGAAACTGAAGCAAACAGAGTTAAGTGACTTGCCCAGGATCATACAAATAGTAAGTGTCCTAGGCCAGATTTGAACTCACAAAGACTAGTTTTTTGGACTTCAGGCCTGGCACTCTATCCACTGTGCCACCCAGCTGCCCCCATACTGCTAGCTCAGGGAGCTAAAAATGGAGATGAGCAGAGAGAGCATTCCAAGAATTGGGGACAGCCAATACCAAGGCACAAAGCTGGGAGGTGAGTGTGTGAGAAACAGAAAATAGACCACTTTGGTTGGATTAAAGAGTATATAGGCAGGAAGGGGCCAGGTTGGAAAGGGCTTTACTCACCAAAACAGAGGATGTTATATTTGATACTGAAGGTACTGGGAGTCAAAGAGAGACATAGTCAGACCTTTGCTTTAGGAAAATCATTCTGGCTAAGTGGAAGATGATAGGAGTGAGGAGAGGCTTGAGGCAAGGAAACCACTTAGAAGGCTTTTGTGAAAGAGAAGAATTGTAGTAGAAGGCAAGTGTCCCTCTGAAATGGAGCCAAGAGATGAAGGTTATAGTTTTGGTTTTGCTACCAATTACCAATGTAATTATATCACTTCACTTCTTTGGTATTTAATAATTTTTCTTTCTTTTTTTTGGATTGGAATATTCCAAAATGAAAAGAAAGGTGACAGATATACAAACTGCTTTTCTCTGGACCCCTAATACTTAATCATGAGTTCCGATGACCTGAGTCCATCTCATAAGGGGTTCAAACACCTGGGGATTGTAGCCTTGGTGGAGTGAGGAGGTAGCACACGCCTGGGTATGGACAGTAAGTCACTCAACTAGTGTTTATTAAGCAAATGCCATGTGCCAAACACTGTGCTATGTTTAGCTGGACACTATGCATGATCTATCTAATTCATTTCCTTAGTTATTTTCCTCGCCTTGTGATATAATTGAACACTTGGCTATTTCTGAAAATGTATATACAGCTCATTCTGCACCTATAGTCCACTACCTTTTTTGCCAAGAGTCAGGCAGCATGCTTCACCTGCGGTCCTTTGAAGTCACTATTAGAGGTTACATTGGTGAGAATTCTTAAGTCATTTAATGTTGTTTTCCTTTACACTATTAGGTTCATGATGTCCTTTGTTCTCGTCTCTGTTAACTTTATTCTGCAATGTTTCCTACAAATCTTCTCAAGTTCCTCCGATATCTTCATATGTCTTATTTCTTATGACACTATAATATTGCATTAGATTCATATACTGAGATGTGCTTAGGAATTCCCTAATCAATGGGCAGTGGTTTTCCTTCCATGTCTTTGCTACTGCCAAAAAAATTGTTGCTATAAATATGTTTTCTTCTTTGATTTCTCTTAGGGTATATCCTTAGCCATGGTATTACTGAGTTAAAAAGAATATAGGTGTCAGTCAATTGTTCTAGTATAATTTCATATTGTCTTATGGAATGGCCTACCTGTTTGGCAACAACTTCACTAATTCTGTGTTGCTGAAACCATTTTCCCACAGCCCCTCCAACATGTATCATTTTCATCTTTTGTCATCTTTGCCAATCTGGTAAGTGCCCTCATTCTTTTATATACGAAGGAGCTGAGGCTGAGAGGTTTCAGAGATCGTAAATATAAGTGGAGTCAGGTTTTAGAGTCAGGTCTTCTGTCTCTAAAATCAGTATCTTTTCTAAGTTGGACATCATCTTGTCCAACTAATCATTTTATACATGAGAAAATTAAAGCTCAGAGAAGGAAGGAGATAAATCCATCTAAAACAAGCAAGTTAATGTCAGAACTGAAACTCAGAGCTCCTGACTCTTAGCAAAGATCTGTCTGTCTCTACTCTACAACACAACTATTATGACTGTCTTAGCTGTCAATGACTGAAAAAACACTGACAATTGTTAGGGATCTGTAAGGATGTAGAGGGCCACAGGCTGTTCAAGAGGTCTCACTGATGGGTGAAGGCCCTGCTCAGGTGGTCATCTTTGAGCAAAGGTCGCCTGGTTCGGTGCTCCATTGTATGGATCTTTAACAATCTTTAACTCCTCTAGTTATTGTATGGTCATTAGCAGTCTATTCTGGGACCAGAGTCAGGGAAGTGCACAGGATGTGCATGCGCTGTCCTTGAGCACAGCATGGGCTATACGTCATTGTAACTTGAGAAAGAGTTCCTGTTATTTTACTATGTAAGTAAGTGCTTTGCTAAAAATAAACGGAGTTGCTTCCATCTTGTCTCCCGCCTCATCAATGTGCATTCGAGATAGAAGGTTAAGCTGGCCTTATCCCTTCAAAGTTGGTGTAGGATCCTTGCTCTAGTGGCGAGCTGAGTTAGTTGTGCACAACAGACAGTTTGTGATTGCCAGCCAGTATATTCTATTCAGTTCTGAAGCCACCTGCAAACGAATATCTGAGAAACAGTGAATATAGGATTATAAAAATGATAGAACTTTTTTTCCTGCTCCCCAGCCCTCCATAGCTTTCCAATCCACATTTTTATTGAGATTGTCTATATTATGAAATGACAGCTAACTAAGAAAGAGGAAGCCTTCCTAATCAGGAAAACAGGCAGGCACGAGAGGTATAGACAACTTGATTTCAGTTATTTATTCATCAGTGAAAAAAATAAAATGCATAATTAAGTGTTTATTTAGCATTAGCAGCTCTCCATTACTGCATTTCCCTAAGTGTATCAGTAATCAAGGATGTATTAGTTAATGGAGTAGTGAGAATGGAGAGTGGAGTGCGAAAGGCCACACAGGCAGGGATGCAGGGAGGGGAAGGCATAACCTGATTTATGCTAACATTTTAGGCTACCATCAATTTTCACATCTAGAGGGCACCTTATAGATCATCTAGCCCACCTCTCCTCCTCCTTCATTTTATATTTCATGAAACTTGGCTCTAGAAATGGGGTGATTTGCCTAAGGTAACACAGCTAGGTATCAGGAACAGTGTTCTTTTCCATCATGTTGACTTCTTTAGGGAGAAATTCAGTTAGTAGGTATTTTCTGAAATAATTGCTATGGGTATAGTCTTTATCTGGAATGATGGCTGAATCATTTCAAGAAAAGAGGACAGATATAGACATCCCTGAAGAACATCATGTCCCCTTTAAGAAATCTGCCTAGTAGGCAGACCCAAACTCTATCTATAAGGTCTATCACTGGAATATATGCTGAGCATAGCAAGACGGTCAATGTTGCTGTCCGTTAGGGATGGCTTATCTTTAGCTACCATGATCCCTTGGTTTGTCCTGATAATTCTGCATCCTGCCTCTTGGATCTACTTTATTGGATTGATCCGGCTTTTTTTTTTTTTTTGGCTAGGCAATGGGGTTAAGTGACTTGCCCAGGGTCACATAGCTAGTAAGTGTTATGTGTCTGAGGCTGGATTTGAACTCAAGTCCTCCTGAATCCAGGGCTGGTGCTGTATCCTATCTGGCCTTCTTTCAAAAGTACTCTAGTCTCTATTTCTCCTTCTGCTGGGATGCTTTCAATCTTAATTCTTAGTTTGTTGCCATTTTGCATGTTACTGCTTCCAATGGTGTGTCCTCTAACACCATTTTGCTTTTAGCTCCCTCTGTGACAACTGGTTCCCCAATATCCTAGAGTCCCAGGAGCTAACTCTAGTCTTCTGGAAATCAGCTGCTTGGACATGACTGATATGAGTTTTGCTTTGCATGGCACATTTGCTAATGCTTTACACAGTTTAGCTTCAAATTTTATCAAATCAGGGTTTCTCTTTCTTTGAAAGATTATGGCATACTGAAATGAAGATGGATGACAAATTCAGTTCTAATAAATGTTTGTTCAACTGAATTTAATTGAATTGATCTCTTTTGACTGATGTGTGTATTATATTAAATTTTTTTTTTGCTTTTGAAAAGCCAAAAAAAGTATTTTCACATCAATTTTATCTTTTTTTTTTTCAATTTGAAACAGGCTAATGATATTGATAGGACAGCTATTATTATCCCAATGAGGATAGGGATTATGTCTTAATTATCTTTTTATCTTCTCAGCACCTCACGCATTGCTTTGCACATCGTAGGTATTGGATGCATACATGTATAGTGAAAGGGATGCTCTTTGATCTGGGTCCCATTTAGCTATTCCAGGTTCTAATAGTTTATGGGTCAGAATCCTCTCCAGTTTGTAGCTCAAGAAACTCCATATGATATATTTACTTTTCCTAGTCAGCCAGAGGACTTAGTTTGCAACAAAGGCATTTAATAAAATACCATAGTAATAAAATATCATAATATTTCCCTTATAAATTTTAAGCTTGCTTTCTCAAAATATGCATATACTCAATGGAAAGACTGGACATACATAGGAATTCTGCCTACACCATACACACATGGGGAATATATGTGATCAGAGCATGTGTATGGAAGAGCAACTCAGTCCTCCAACATTACAAAGCTATAAATGTCTTTGGGGGATGCTGTTAATCTGTTCTTTACTGGATCTTCTCTCCCAGGGCAATGTGCCATCAGGTGTTGTGGTTTGGTTGCTCCCTACTGGGTGTCTCTGTTGCTCCATATGAAGCAACACATCTCTTCTTTAGCTGGTATCTAGCTATCCAAATATCTTCAGGGCAACTGAATTCCCTGTCTAACACTTAATAGAAATGCTGTGGTTAGTAAGCCTCTCCCCTGCAGGGAGTGCTATAGCTCTGTTAAATAGCCTTTCACTGAACTCTACCATCCACTGGAGAGTACTATGGATAGAAATCCTCTTAGGTCTACCCCCTCCATCTCCTTAATTTCTGCAAAGGAGGATGAGAGCTCTTTCAGTCTATCCTTTCAGTCTTTTATTGTACCTTAGTTAGAGCCTTCAAAAGAAGTGTTATCTTCAAGGCTACATACAATTATATCTTCCCTGTACTTGAGAAGAAAGCTACCTTCAGAGAAGGTTTACAGCTTTCTTTTGCCAGTTCTTTCAGCAAGCCTCCACCAAAATGTCATAGAAGCCAGGTTAAGATCAGGTTTGATTGTTGATTCTTAGAATACTTTTGTTCAACATTTCTCTGAAATCTTTTTGACCCTTCTCTTCCCTCTCAGACCAACTGCCTCTAGCTTATGGTCAGAAACTTATTCAGTTCTTAGCTTTTAGCATATATTACCTAGCTTGGCAAATATTCCTAGGACTTCACTTCCTTACACTAAAAAGAAGCTGTGATACTGTGGTGAGGAAATTGTTTTTAAATCTTCCTCTCTCCCTCTCCTTCCCAGGCATCTGAATGCTCAGATGTGGTAAGAGAAAGAAGTAGAATGATGGGAGCTAAATTCATCTCATGTAGTTGTGCAGTAATAGAGGCATGAATTACACCTCCATAGGTGTTTCCTATGTGTATGCCTCTCCATATGTACCTCCTGTGTACCCACTCTTTTCACTGATCCTGTATATGTATATGTGGTAGAGTGCACTACAGGTTCATTGGGGAAATACTTTGTTGATACAAACTATTGCTATTTTTTTAAACTCTGATGTTGCCTTTGTTATGTACTATGTCCTCCAGCTGACTATTAAAAGAAAATAGTTTGTCTCATGAGAGACAGTTTTTGGGAATTTGACTCACCTGTTCACCATTTTCCTATATGTATTATTGTTCCTACTAGAATATAATAAGCTCTTTGAGGGTGTCTCATTTTATTTTTATATCCCCAGTGCTTAGCCAATGAACAAGCTTACTGTGTTCCAGACATTGTGTTAGGTGCTAGGGATTCAAAGAAGGGAAAAAAAAAAAACAGTCTCTGATCTAATGGACTCAGATTAAAAAGAAGACAGGTACATGTATAAATGAAAATGAAATATACATACAACATAAACACAAGGTAAATTTTTTTTGGGGTGAGACATTAGCAAATGGGAGATCATGTAGAAATTGTCATTTGAGTTGAGTTTTGATGAAAGACAAAATTCTAAGAGGCAGGGGTGAGGAGGGAGGAAATGAATTCCAGGCATGGGGGACAGTCAGAGGAAAGGTGTATTGTGCATGAGGAACAGTAAGAAGGACAGTCTTGATGGATTACAAAGTGTAGGAGTAGGAGTAAGCTACAATGAGAATGGGTCCAAGTTATGAAAGGAAGTAATAGGCAAACATGGAAGTTTATGCTCAATCCTAAAGTTCATTGGGGTTTGAGTAAAGAATGACATGGTCAGATCTACACTTCCAGTAGCCCTGTGGAGGATGGATTGGGGTGGGGAGGAACTTGAGGCAGGGATCAGACAGCTATTATAGTATTCTGGGCAGGAGGTAATGGCCTGAACTCCGGTAGTGTTTGTGTGAGTACAGAGAAGAGATGCAAAATGATGTGGAGTTGAATATGGGGTGAGTGAGAATGAAGCGTCAAGGATCAAGAGATCACATCAAATTTGTGAACCACATAATCCAAATTATTAGCTAACTTCTCAGCTTCGAGTCTTTGTATCTGGAAATTTGATAAGCATGTCATCTATGCCTTCATCCTAGTAATTGATAAAATAGTAAGCATCATGTGGCCAAGCACAGATCTTTTCTAAATTGACAATGAACCATTGGCAACTACCCTTTTAGTCATCATGGTCATTCAGCCAGTTCAGAGTTCTAAGTGACCCATCGTCCAGTAAACACCTCTCATTTTATCCCCACTAGAATAGTATGAGGAATTTTATTTGTTTTTTGTTTTGTTAGTTTACACATACTCTATTTACAGCATTCCCTTGCTCTGGCCTATCAGTTGAGCAATCAATCCTGTCAATAAAAGAAATTAGGCCTGGATGGCAGAACTTGTTATTGATGAACATATACTAGCTTTTCCTGATTACAAGACATTAACTAACCATCCTTTTAACAATATATTGTTGAATTTTGTGAGTAATAAAAATCACGATCATCAGTTTGAAGATTTAATTAATTTACTTCCCTCCTTTTGAAAATCAGGACAGTTGTTTTTCTTGAGTCTTATAGTACCTCTCCCATTCTCCACAATCTCTCAAATACTACTTTCAGGGACTCATTGGTAACATCTGTCTATTCTTTTAGGAACTCCAGATTTAGCTTACCTGGCTTAGAGGGCTTGAACTCACCAAGGGCAACTTAGTGTTCTCTTACTATCATCTTATTGTTTATCAACTCCCCATTGGTCACTTTCATTACATCCTTTCCAACCTAGAGCTCATTTTCCTTGGAACAGGCAATGGAAACAATGTAAGAATTGAAGAGCTCTGATTTTTTTGGGTATTATAATGATGAAGACTGTGATGTCAGAGGATGTCAATGATGGCTGACATTTATGTTGTGCTTCAGATTTTCAAAGCATTTTATGTCCATTATCTTGCATGATCCTCACTGTAGCCACATGAGGTATATGCTAGTATTATCAACCACATTTTATAAATGCAGAAACTAAGATTCAGAAGTAAAGTGACTTGCCTAAAGTCACACTGCTAGTAAGTGCCTGAGGCAGAATTTGACTTTAGCTCTTCCTGACTGCAAGTCCAGCACCCTATCTTAGTTGTCTCTCAATTATCTTTGCCTCATCCACTGTAGCAACAGCCTTAGTTTTTTTAAGATTCCCACAAGATATCTAAAAGAACCCTGAAATAGAAAACCTTTTGTTGTCCTTAGCTTTCCTTATCAGCCTCACTTCATTCTGAACGTTAGCACTCGTGATATTATTTTTGTAATACTTTGCTTTTGCATTCATTCTTTGTTCCCTTTGCTTGCTTCTGTCTTCTGTACATCTTTTTAAAAATCCAAGTTTGTTGATGAATTCCTGGTATACTTATGCCAGTATCTTCAGACAATTTCTTCTTTTCCCCTTCATCACAATTGTTTCTCTTTGTGTCTTCAGAATTTTGTTCTTGAGAGTGTCACCTTCCTCCTGGTCTGACTGCCCTGCAGAGTTTTATCTATGGAATCCTACTTGTTCTTCCTCTGGACTCTATGAAACCTGTTTCCCTAACCAGGTCCAAGTACCCTCTTTGCTACTTATTCCTTGGATGGCCACAGGCAATCACTTTATATCATTTTCCTCATCTTTAAAGTAAAAAGGTTGGGTTAAGAGATGCCTGAGGCCCCTTCCAGTTCTAGATCTTTTGTTTCTTTCTTTCTTTCTTTCTTTCTTTCTTTCTTTCTTTCTTTCTTTCTTTCTTTCTTTCTTTCTTTCTTTCTTTCTTTCTTTCTTTCTTTCTTTCTTTCTTTCTTTCTTTCTTCTTTCTCTTCTCTCTCTCTCTTCTCTCTTTCTTTCTTTTCTTCTTTCTTTCTTTCTTTCTTTCTTTCTTCTCTTCCTTCCTTCTTCCTCCTTCCTTCCTTCTTCCTTCCTTCCTTCCTTCCTTCTTTCTTTCTTTCTTCTCTTCTTTCTTTCTTTCTTTCCTTCCTTCTTCCTTCCCTCCCTCCCTCCCTGCCTCCCTTCCTCTCTCTCTCTCTCTCTCTCTCTCTCTCTCTCTCTCTCTCTCTCTCTCTCTCTCTCTCTGTCTCTCTCTCTCTCTCTTTCTTTCTTTCTATCTCTCTATCCTCTATATATTATAGTGGGCAGACTTAGCTGATTCCTTTGGCTAAAGGGATCAAAGATTGAGAGATGGAAAGGATCTTATAGAAATCAATTAGTCTAAGAGTTCCTAACCTGGGTCTATAAACTTGTGTTTTCCAAAAAAAAATTTTGATAACTAAATTTCGAAATTGTTTTCGTTTGTCATCCTGTGTATTTTATTTTATGCATCTAAAAACATTGCTCTGAGGAGTCCAGAGGTTTGACCAGATTGCCAAAGGGGCCCATATCACACACAAAAAAGACCCTATGTTCTAGTCATTTATGGATGAAGAAACTGAGGATTAGAGTAATTGAAGAGGGGCTGGTGGTGAGTTTCTGCAGGCTTCAGCACACAGTGTAAATTTCTTTTGGTGGGGAATAGTGGGTGATAGCCATGGGTGTGCTGGGAGTTAGCTTATATTGGCTTGTGAGAGCTAATTGTTAAATTTTCCAGGTGAGCATCTACAAATCAAGGGCATCTGCATGGCACAGTGGCTAGAGTGCAGGACCTGAATTCAAGAAGACTCATCTTCCTGAGTTCAAATCTGACCTCAGACACTTAATTGTTGGGTGACCCTGGGCAAGAAATTTTTTTGGTATGTTCAGAATCTTTGCCAATAAAACCCCAAATGGAGTCACTAAGGATTGGACATGACTGAAAAACAACTAAACAACAACATCTACAAATCAGACCTTGATTTATGGCTTTGTTGATTGTCTAGACTTAAGAAAGTGATGCAGAAAATGTTAATAATGCAAATTAATCTTAAAAGTGTGTTGTGCCTACGTTTTTTTTCCTCTAGAGATATAGTGGTTAAAAATTTACCAGCACATCTCTGATTATTGCTCTGATAAAAGTTATTTTGGATCCAGTGTCTGATTTCCCTTTTGGGACACCTGGAGTTTTGGACTTGTAGGTTTTGTGCCCTGGGTACAGCTACCTATGATTAGAGACTGTACTGTGGACTGTTAGGTACCATCCAGTCTCCTTTGTCACAGCCTGCAATAGAGCTGACCTATTTAATATCTTATCTGGAATCCATGGTCAGAGTGACGCTTTCCTGCTTCACTTTCCTTCTCTATGACAGGTTGTTTCTGCCATTAGGAATCCCTGTGACATTGATGCCTAGCTGCCAGACTGAATCCCCATCACCTGTCTAATTTGCTCCCCTCAGTGACTTACTACCTCCTTTTGCTATCACCTAAAATGCCTTTCCTGATTCATAGTTATTTTGGGTGATTTCCTCCACAAGTTTGACTCTAAATTCTATTTGTCTGAACTGATTTTCCTGGGGTCTTCTCGATTTTTCCCCAGCCCCCTTTAACCTTTCCTCATTAAATGCCTCCCACTGAAATGCCAGCTTTAGCTTTTGTTAACAGACCAGCCCAGTATCAGTAGATAGAATAGGCCTAGATGGTGTTATTTCAGGGACACTAAGGTAGACGCCCTTATCAGCTCCTCCCCACAAGATCCCTTCCTGTTCTGAATTCCAGTGACTTAAATGACTTTCACCTGGGATAAAGCCTTTCATTCCATGATATGAAAAAAGGGCACAGGATGTGACTCTCTGGAGAGGAGACACAGCTTTACATTCAATTATCATAGTATCATAGATGTAGAATTGCAGTGGACCTTGGAAAGCAGTTTTGTCCCAACCCTCTCATTTTACAGCTGAGGAAACTGAGGCCCAAGTAGATTTAGTGACATATGTAGTGTAAGAATCAATGTTAATGACAAAGGATGCTCATATATTTTTGGATAGAGGGAAGGGGGTGTGTGTGGGTGAAGCTCAATGGGTTTGGGCTTCCAAAGAAGAGAAGGAGCTCACTGCCAGTTTGGGGGTGGGGAGGGGAAGATTATATACAGATATAGAAAGGGAAACTAGAAGCAGTGGAGACACTTTGCATATTCCACATTTTTTTTTTCCAAATGCGAATCCTCATTAATGGACTCATTAGCTCAAAATAGAGCTTCGTGATAATCCCTATGTTGGCCTTTGAGGCCCTTCCTCCAATTAACTTCATGGTTCGTCCTTATCCTTTTGTTTGCCATTTTTCATTCAGTTTTAATCTGTGTGACTGTGCTCAAAACCAAGACAATTTACATGGAAAAAATTGTGTGAGATGCTGTATCAAATCCTTTACAGGAAAAAAAATCCACTGGGCTTATTGAAAGATGAGGAAAAACACACAAGGCAATGTTTTCTTATTAGCCATCAGCCATCAGTTTGTAATCAGCCACCTGCCTTAAGATTCCCTCTCACAGAGCCAGGTAACACTCACATATAAAGTTCAATTTCAGCTCCTAGAAACAAAGACCAACATGTAAATTAGCTACCAATGTATTTGGTCTGTGTGTACATGCATGTGTGTATATACACATGCATGCAAGTAAGCACATATGTACATATATGTACATGTGTAGTGATGTAATCGTGTTTATTTCAGAGTGTGTGCTAGGGAATGGTAGTGAAGGGGTGCGGCGGCTTGGGATTTGAGTGCTATTGTCCTTGGAAGGCAGAACTGGGGTGAGGAGAAAGAAAATCGAGGATTAGGCTGGGGGCGTCCCCAAGGTGGGGCTGGGAGCTGTACACAGTGTTAACAGCTGGGGGAAGTTCAGCAGCTGGATTCATGCTGCAAAATATGAATGGAAATGAAGTTCCCTATGGGACATTCAGGGAAGGTCAGGGCAATTCTTACTGACTTACTAAGGATGGAAACTTTACTGAAGAGGAAACAAAAGCCACTGGCTTGGTAATTGTTTTTTTAAAAAGTCTTATCCTGATTCCATTTCAAAAGAGGCTAAATTCTTGGCTAGTGGTTTCTGTGATTGTACTGTTTTCTAATGTAGCTTGAGTTAGTATTCAAGGACTCAACTTCTTTCATCTTGTTTCCCTCTCAGACTCTCTCTTTTTCCTTCTCTCTCCTCTCTCTTTCTTTCCCTCCTCTCTCTCTTCTTCCTCTATCTCAGTCTCTCTTTTTCAATCTCTCACTTTCTCTCTCCTTTTTTCCCTCTATTTTTTCTCTTTTCCCCTTCTCTCCTTATCCTTATTTTCTCCCCTATCTTCCCCTCTCCCTTTCTTTTCTATCCTGCCTCTTTCCATTCTCCTCTATTTATTTCACCCTTTCTCTTCTATTCTCCCTCTCCCTTTCCTTCCCCCTCAAATGTATTATAAATGTAGGTATGTATGCGTGTGTGTGTGTGTGTGTGTGTGTGTGTGTGTGTATTCTTGCAGATTATCTTCTAAGGTATGGAGGGAATGAGATCTGCATCAGTGGGGTAACACCCCCATTGATGAAATAATATCTTAGTACTGAAAAGACCCTAGAGATCATGTAACTTGACTTCCTCATTTTATGAGGGAATTGAGGCTTAGAGAGGAAGCTAACCAAGCTCTCCTGACTAGGAGAGGTCTCTAATGCTCTTAATTCATGGATCTTTGCAGCAATAGGAACAACAATCATGATCTTTCATCCATATGGCTATATAGAACATTCTAAGATTTGCCAAGCCTTTTACATAATTTAATCCTCAAAACAGCCATGTGAGAAAGGTATTATTATCTCGATTTCATAGATGGGGAAACTAAGGCTTAGAAAGACTAAATAACTTCCTCATGCCATGGTCATGTGCTTAGAAACAGGATTGAAACCTAAGTCTGCCTGACTACAACAAGTCCAGTACTTAGGCCCCTGGGCCATACTGCTTTACAAAACTGTCCACTACTATACTGTCATTATTGAGAATGGAGTTTAGCTGCAAAGGATCAGATATACAGATTCAGGGTCAAATCCAGGAAACACAATATCCTCTCAGATCCTTTCTTATATCCTTCCTGTATCCTGGCTCTCAAGGAATTGAATATCCAGCTATAGACCATATCAGACTCTCAGAGTAACACAGGTAGGTCATATAAGCTTCTGACCAACAACTCTGCACAAGGCCATAGGACAGTGTTAGGGCCATCACAGCCCTGGGGATGTCAGGAGAGGAAAACCCTGGACTACTGCAGGTCACTACACACTTCTTTGAGCTTTACTTGCATCTCCTTTCCTGCTCTTGCATGTACCACGCTGTAAGTCACACAAAGGTTGGGCTGGTTTGATGACAGTATAGTCGCCACTGAAGGCAGTTCAAACCTGGGCTCTGACTTACTGGATGGGGTAATCTTCAATGCTCAACCTTAGTTGAAGTTCTCCATCCTCATATTTATTGCCAGCAGCAGCAGCAACACCACCACCCCTTTGGCCAAACAAAAGCTTTGGACAATAAGAGCTCACAGTACGTGCACAAATACGTACACACATGTATATATGCTTATATAGAGGACCTCATATATTTGTGAATATGTACATATATATGTGCATGAAATATGAGTTTTCTTAACACATATGCAGAAATAATATATATGTGTATATGTGTATGCACATAGATGATAGATGGATAGATAACAAGACAGATTGAAAGACAGAGATAGATAGAATGAATAGACAGAAACATAGACGAATCGATATAAATAGGTTATAGATGAATATACAGACAGATGAACAACAATATATCTATTCTTGTTGTTCAATCATTTTCTTTTTTTTCTTTTCTTTTTTTATTTTTTGGTCAGGCAATGGGGTTAAGTGATTGCCCAGTGTCACACAGTAGTAAGTGTCAAGTGTCTGAGGCTGGATTTGAATTCAGGTCCTCCTGACTCCAGGGTCCGTGCTCTATCCACTGCACCACCTAGCTACCCCTGCTCAATCATTTTCAATTATGACCAACTCTTCATGACCCCATTTGGGGTTTTCTTAGCAAATGCTGGAGTGGTTTTCCATTTCCTTCCCTAGCTCATTTTATAGATGAGAAAACTAAGACAAACAGGGTTAAGTAATTTACCATGGTCTCACAGCTAGTAAATGTCTGAGGCAAGATTTGAACTCAGGAAGATGTCTTCCTGGCTCCAGGCCTGGCACTTTATCCATTGTACCACTTAGCTGCCTGACTTACCAACATACAAATGACCTGTATAGACGACAAGTAACACAGCCATCTCTTGCCTTTGCTCTACACCATCCAACCATAAGTTTATGACTTCACAGGTCCAGTTGCATCACTCTTCAGAGTGCCATCTCTGATCCTTCATGAAAAGAGCAAAATGTGACTACTTTAGGTATCAATATACTTGGTCTATGTACATCGTGGTCATAAAGACCTGTCATGGTAGCCCTTCTGGGGAAGAAATCACTAAGGTTTTTGAACTTTTATAGACTATGTGGGTTAAGCAGTGAATAAAGGAGAAGTACTGTAAAAAGCAGGTATCATTAGGAAGATGATCTCAGGGGAAGAGTTTAAGGTATAATAAATGGTCCCTTAATGATACTGTCAGAATTTCCTGACACTGTCAAAATCTTTCACTTCACTTTGTGGCAAAGACTGAAATTTTAACAATTAGAGGTTTCACTTAACTAGTCTCCTTTCAAGTAACCTCAAGGGCCATGAGGGAGGCTTAATAGCCTGACTGCCTGGTCATTCTCATATTGTTTTGAATTAATTCGATAACAATGTTGTCCTTAACATCTGCCTGCACAGAAGGAATGGAAGCATTGCTGGGGTTGGCTGGGTGTTCAAAACGGGTAGATTTGGAATAGATAGCATTTTGGAGAGCTTTACAGGCCTGAATGAGAAGTTTGGGGGGACCTGAAGACACTGGGGGCCTGAGGAGAGAGGGCTGAGGAGGCAGGAGAAAATATAGGAAGGGAGGTGGCAGAATGCCACAAATTTTAGAAACTCTGACTTTTAACCAGAGACTGCCCCTGTGTCCAGGGAAATTAGATCAAAGTTTTTCCCCCTACTGTGCCAAATTCTTCCCCTTCCTCCCAGAATCCAGAAGTCAGGCTGATACCAACAGTATTATAGTTCAGCTATTTAATAATCAACCAATTAACATGTGTTTTATTAAGCACCTACTATGTGCCAGGTCCTGTGATAAAATGAAATGAAACAATCCTTTGCCCTTGTGGAGCTTGCATACTACTGGGGAAGACAGTATGCATATATATATACAGGCAAAATAAGATATATGCAAAATAAATATTATATACTTACCAAAGTGAGGTAATGGTGAGGCATTAGCTGCTGGGGGATTGAGAAAGGCTTCATAGAGAGACTTGGGTTTGAGCTGAGCCTTGAAGGAATCTGGGAATTCTAAAAGGATGAAGTGAAGGACATTCCAGAAATGGAGGACAGCTGTGCAAATATATGGAGAAGTCTGGACCATAGAGTACTTGAAAAGGAGCAATATATAACAAGGCAAGAAAGGTAGGTTGAGGGAAGATTGTCAAGGGCTTTAAATAACAAGCAGAGGAGCTTGTATTGGACCCAAGAAGTAATAGGGAGCCTAGTACCTCAGTGGTCCATGATTTTGTAGTGTGAGAAGTCTTTCCCCCAGTTGTAGGTTCTCTGTTGTTCAGTCATTTTTCAGTCATGTCCAATTCTTCATAACCATGTTTGGGGCTTTCTTGGCAAAGATTCTTCAATGGTTTGTCATTGCTTTCTCCAGTTGCATTTTACAGATGAGGAAACCAAGGCAAAGAGGGTTACATGACTTGTCCAGGGTCACCCAGCTAGTACGTGTCTGAGGTGATTTGTACTCAGGAAGATGAGTCTTCCTGACTTCAGGCCCTGCACTCTAACCACTCTGCTACCTAGCTGCCTGGGTCTCTCTTCCCACCACTGAAATTACTTTACCTTTACTTGATGTATTACGTGTACACTTCTCTGCAAACCTCTTGTTTCCCAGAAGGACAACATGATAAATTCCTGGGCAGCAGGTGACTATCTTAGTACAGGGTCTGGTACGTAGGCGTTTAAGAAATGCTTGTGGAATTGAATCAATTGTGAATCATAAATTGTCTAGGGCTTTCCAAATTATCTTTGCTTTTTTTTTCTTGGTTGGGCAATGGGGGTTAAGTGACTTGCCCAGGTCACACAGCTACTAAGTGTTATATGTCTAAGGCTGGATTTAAACTCAGGTCCTCCTGAATTCAGGGCCAGTACTCTATCCACTGAGCCACTGAGCTGCCCCCTTCAAATGATCTTTTTGAGTTGTTATTGGAAAAAAAATAATCACTTGGTAGCCTAACTTGTGAGAAACTTCTCCAGACCTATACAGGCTGGTAGATACCTGGTCAAATGGTAAATACCTGATACCTCCCCACCAGGCCAGCATAAAAACGTTGATAGGAGCTTTCATGGTGCTTGCTTATACCCACTTGGAATGGGCTTTGAGATCCCCAGCTAACTTGAATGCCAATGTGTGTTATTAGCAAAGGCCTTTGGTAGAGGATATTTCCACCATAGAATTAATTAGGTTTTTGTGGGTTGGTCTGGAAAACTACCTTTCACTTATGGCATGGTTTCTATGGAGAAATGAGTTGGAAATTCTAAACAACCGATTTCCAAATTAAGGTTTTGGAACAAAACTGCTGCTCTGCATTTCCAGCTACTTACAGGGCATCTCCATGCTCTTGGATGACCTACCAGAACCTCAAACTTAAAACTGAATTTATTTTTTTTCCTTTGTAAATCTATCAGTCCTCCCAATGCACATATTTCTATTGGTGGTACCACCATTTCAGCAGCATCTTTGGTTCTTTCTTGTTCTTTAACCTGTCACATCAAAATAGTAGCCAAATCCTGTCAATTTTACCTCTGCAAGTTCTCTCAGCTATCTACTTTCTGCCTACTCATGCTGCCATCACATCAGACCCTCATCATCTCTCACCTGCCTTTTAATGAATTTCCCTTCAAATATCTCTTCTTTCTACTCCATCTTCCACATATGTGTTTGACATTTTTTCCCCCCAAAGTTCAGTCTGATTGTTACTCTCTTGCCTCAACACCTTCAGTGGCTCCTATTGCCTATAGGATAAAATAGAAATTTATATATTTATACAATATATGTGATTTAAGGCTTTCTGTGTTATGAAACTTTTTTTTCCATCCATAGTTCTTCTTATTTTATTTCATGCACTTTACATTATAGCTGGAAGTATGCTGGAATCCATTGGCCTGTGAGAGCTGATTGTTAAATTTTCAGTGTCAGCATTTAGAAATAGGCAAATGCTACAAATCAGGCCTTGATTTATTTGATAACAAATCTTGTTGATAATCTAGACTTAAGAAAGTGATGGAGATACAGTTAATAATGGAGATTGAATTTAAAAGTGTGTCCTGCACACATTTCCCCCTTCTGAAAAGCTGGTGGTTAAACATTTACCAGCATACCTTTGTTACAGCCAAACCAGAATGCTAGATGTTCTTTGAACTTGGCATATTATTTCCTGTCTTTACATTCATCTTGGCTTTCTCTATACCTGGAATACAAACACTCCTCATCTCCATCATACAGAATCTTCCTTCATCCTTGAAGACTGAACTCAGGTGCCACCTCTTTTCATGAAACCTTCCCCAATTCACCCAGCTGAAAGTGTTTTCTTTTCCTTCAAGTGATCTCTTTGAGCACAATGTACGTTACATTTATATTTATCAGTCTCTCTTCCTCCTAAATGGAGGTAGTGACCTTGGAATGCTGGAGGAGGAAGAGAGGGCAGAGGGAGAGCTTTAATTTTGCTAACTAGGTATTCTCCTCCCTTTTTCCTTCCCAGTTGAAAGAATGAAAGTACTGTCAGCACCCTCTAAATTTAGCATATTGGGGCAAAACCTGGGTCACCCCACCCTAGTTGCAGTTTTGGTCTCAATTGATATATGATGGGCTGAGGGGAGAGTTTCTAGCTATGGAATTTCAGGTCCCAAGGCAAGATCACCTTGCTTAAGCTGGTATTATCCTGCTGGTAGGGCAAAATGCAGTCTGCTCATGTTTTATTTTCTTTCTTCAAATCCTAAATCCTTGGTTCAGGTTGTTGCTTTTAAATAAGCATTCCACTAGCATTTAACTCTGGCCATTTCATTGTGATTATAGCTGGAGGCTGGTGTAGTGGGAGGTATGACTTTAGAAAAGAAATACAACAGCAGCACAAAATCAAGAAATTTGGTTGGACACTCTGCATCCTCATTCCCTGTCCCTACCACTCCTCAAATCTCCCATCCCGAGGACTAATCCTTTCCCTAGTCATGGGTGCCATCTGACCTCAGAATCTCTTCTCTTCTCTGTGAATTTTGGCTTTTGAGATGGAACAAGTCCGCCCCTAGCCCCCCCCCCCATATTATTAGAGCTGGAAGAAACTTTAAAGATCAACACCTTTTACTTTACAAGTGGGGGAAACTGAGTCTCAGAAAGATGAAGTGGCACATCCAAGGGAACATGGCTAGTAGTAGTCAGTGGCAAAACCCAGTCCTAGGTGTTCTGACTGACTTCCAGTCTAACACTTTTCAGAAGGGAAAAAAAAAACAGTCAGAAGACCTATATTCTCGTCAGAGCCACAACAGCCTAATGTGAATAGCATCTTATTCTAGGGCATTGACATTTGGTATGTGGGTGGGGGCATATTTCTTCCTCATAGGGTACCCAATCTCCCAATGGCAACTCCTTTCATTCCCATGCTCAGCTCTATTGGTCTATGCCTCCCTTGACTACTACCCTAAGGTAGCATCACAGTGATTTCCCTTTCCCAGGCTGCCTCCTCCCATATGTATTGTCTTTTTTATAAGGATATAAGCTCCTTGAGGGCAGATACTGTCTCTCCCTTTTATGTGTGTATGCCCAATACTGACACATAGTAAGCACTTAATAAATAATTTAAAAAAAGGTAAGTCCCATGGAGATATGGGCAATGACACAACTATATTTGTGCTTGGATTGGTCACCGTGTCTTGGTGCTACTGCCCTTCCCAAACTGCATTCACCTCAGGTGCAAAAATTCCTAAGTGTGACTATGGTTCTCTTCTGCTTCTACCATCTATAGTCTGTGCCTAGTAAATTGTAGGCCCTAAATAAGGTGTACACCCATAACTGAGGGACATAGCCAGAAAGTGTCAGCCTTGGAACACTAATAATAACCGACTGAATGGAGGTCATTCGTCAGCAACAGAAGGAACCTTCATTTAGAGATAATTTTTAAATATGGCATTAAAGAAGACCAGAGGCTTTCTGAATCCCAGGAAGGGGCCTAGAGGGCTTCCATATAAAGGAAGACATTAATATAAAATGTTACTAATAGAAAAATAGAATGTAAACTTGGAATGTATTACTCTTCTCTATGGAGTGCCATTTCTCACCTTAATTTAGTCCTGGAACACTTTCGGGTGGGTTTCAATCTGGAGAATAAAACTGATGCAGAGGTGAGGGGTGGGGGGACTTGATAGCTGCCTTTAGGAATCCCACTTGCTCCCCTTGGACCCACAGGGCAAAACTAGTAAAAATGAATCGATAAAGGCTGATAGCTCTAGTGCTGAAAAGGAGGTTCAGAGGCAAGCTAGTTCTACTTTTTCATTTCACAAATGAGGAAATTGAGGATCAGGGAAATTAAATGACTTGCCTAAGGTCACGCAGGTATTGTCAGAAGCAGAGTGTGAGTCCATATTACAAAGAAAGTATTTGCACTTAAGGAAACATCCGTAGCATTACAGCTTTCCAAATGTAGAATTGGCTGCCTAACTGTGAAGGGTAATTCTCTCCCTTCCTGTCCCTCTCCCCCTCCCTCCTTCCTTCCCTCTCTTTTTCTCTGTGTCTCTCTCTCTGTGTCTGTCTGTGTTTCTCTCTCTGTCTCTGTCCCTCCCCCTCCTTTCCACTTCCTCCCCTTCACCCTCCCCTTGACACTCCTCCTTCCCCTCTCCCTTTTATTTGGTGACTTGCTCCAGGTCATTACATTTCTAAATATATGATCCTTTGATTCTATGATCTTATGACTTCTAACAGCCAGAACAATGGTTCAAAGAATGTTCTAGTCAGCCACTCACCGCACCTTATAAAGTCATCCAGTCCTACCCCCAAATTTTACTGACAAGGATATAGGAGCCCTGAGACATGAAATAACTTGTCCAGAATTATACAATCAGACTGTCAATAAACATTTATTAAAGTGCCTACGATGTGCCAGGCACTGTGCTAAGCCCTGGGGATACAAGGAAAGATAAAAGATAGTCCCTGCCCTCAAAGAGCTCACAATCTAATGGTGAAGACAACATGGAAACAATTCTGCCCAAATAAGATATATATATATATGATAAATTGGAAATAATCAACAGAGGGAAGGCACTGGAATCAAAGGGGATCAGGAAAGGCTTGCTGTAGAAGGTGGGATTTAAGCAGGGACTTGAAAGAAGCTAAATCTGAGATTCAAACCCACATCCTCTGACTCTGCATGTAGAAGTCTCTTTTCCACTGCACTTCTCTGCCTATGCAGAAGGGATGCCTTCTTTCTTTCATCAATGGATGCAAAACGCAGAAGCCCTTTAGGTCTTTTCCTCCTGCTTCTCCATTGAGATTGGCAGCTCCTGTAAGACAGGGTTCGTGTCTTATTTTTACTCCGCTGTTCTTCATAGCGATCAGGATTATACTGTAGACTTGGGGAACGTCCATTAAATAGTTACTGAAGTGAAACATGAGCTCTTGCATACATCAGGACTGATGATGCTGAACACCTGAGCAGCTTGCAGATCAGGGCTTGACAAATCCCTGTTACCAGCTCATCATGGGGCTTGGCAATTTCAATTTAGTGCCTGGTTGCTGAAGAGCAATCTTTCTTCAGTCTTTTAGAGGGTGCTTTGTTCTGCTTGTTTGTAAGCAGCCTGCATTTGCTTTTATGACAACTTGAAAGGAAGCCTGAAGCACTAGACTGTGCTCCTTGGAGTGGTCTTAAGTTTGAAACTGTCTGGAGTCTCATGAGCTTCTTGGTTATTACTGCCCCTGTGCCAGCTTTATCTTCGCTTCCACTCCTTACTTCAGGTGAGGAACTGCTGGTCACCAATGCTTCCAATTCCTTTGTATGTGTATGGCCATTTAGGGGAAGAATTCTTAACAAAAGGAGAGATGGAGGAAATTACAAAAGATACATTAGATGATTTTGATGATGAGAATTGAAAAGCTTTTTTTTGGGGGGGGGCTAGGCAATGGGGTTAAGTGACTTACCCAGGGTCACACAGCTAGTAAGTGTCTGAGGCGGAATTTGAACTCAGGTCCTCCTGACTCTAGGGCTACTGCTCTATCCACTTTGCCACCTAGCTGCCTCTATTGACAAGCTTTTGCACACATACAAAAAAATCAGTGCAACTAGGATAAGAAGAGAAAGAGTAGACTAGGAAAATATCTGTGTCAAATATTTCTGATATGGGTCTGATATTTAATTATAAACAGATCCATCAGGGAGGGCAAAACCAAGATGGCATAGTTGAGATAGCAATTTTGCCAAGCTCTTTCAACCCATCCTTCTAAACAACTTTAAAAAGCCTATCAAATCAAATTCTGACCAGAACAACCAGCAAAAAGTCACAGTGATTCATTTTTCTAGTCTAGGCAGCTTAAAAGGACAGAAAGATCTGTGGTCACTGAGGTGGGAGCTGGCCCAGAACAAAGACTAGCAGAAGAAGCTCCACCTATGGGCTTTGGAGGCAGTGGTGGCAACAGCAATAGCTATGGCAGCACCAGGAACATCCAATACCCAGGTTAAGTAATGAGACTGAACACCTGGTCAGAAAGGGATTCCAGGTCAACCCATGTGCTGGCACTCAGTACAGGATTGGCCACCATTTAGCAGCTCCATAGCTTAGTACCCAGTTCTAGGTCACAGTTCCAGGGCAGAGAGGAGTGGTTGTAGTCATGTTGGAGCAAGGTCCCTGCTCAGATAAGGACAACACCAGGAGACAGTGACCAGACCAAACTGCACATCATAACACTTTAGAAGTATCAAAAACTTAAGTCCCTGGGGGCAGCTAAGTGGCACAGTGGATAGAGCTCCAGCCTTGGAGTCAGGAGGACCCAAGTTCAAATCTGACTTCAGACACTTGATACTTACTAGCTGTATGACCCTGGGCAAGTCACTTAACCCCCATTGCCTCACAAAAACAAACAAAGAAACTCAACACAAAACAAACAAAAAAACCTTATGGCCCTCAGACCTAGCTGCAAAAACAACAGAACGTGAAGTTCAGGCCAGTCACACACACACCAACCACCCCATCCTTCCTGAGTCAGGTTTATGGTCAAGTTCTTTTGTTCTTGTTGTTCTTTGCTCATTTTCCAGACTATTTCTTAACTTTATGTTAGAGAGAAGAAGAGCTCAACTCTAACATATACATTGGAAAAATGCGCAAACACCACCACCAACAACAAAAGAACCTGGCTACAAAAATCTATTATGGTGACAGGAAAGCTCAAGACATAAACTCAGAAGAAGAAAATGACATGAAAACATCTATAATCAAAACCTCAAAGACAAATGCAGATTGGACACAGACCCAACAAGAATTCCTGGAAGGGCAGGAATAAAAAAGAGAAAAATAAAAGACTAATAATAAAATAAGAACAATAGGAAAAAAAGGGGAAAGAAATTAGAGCAATGCAAGAAATTTATGAAAAGAGAATTAACAACTTGGTAGAAGAGACAGAAAAAACATTGAAGAAAATAACTCCTTAAAAATAAGAATTGTCCAAATGGTTTTAAAAAATGGTATACAACCTCACTGAAGAATATAACTCCTTAAAAATTAGAATTGATCAAGTAGAAGCCAATGACTCCATGAGACATCAAGAGACAACAATAGAAATATAAACTCAAGAGCCATTACCCAATATATAAGTGATCAAGGGATATGAACAAATAGTTTTCAGAGGAATTGTAAATTGTTATTAATAATATGAGAGAATGCTCTAAATCATTAATAATACAGGAAATAAAAATGAAAACAACTCAGGTTTCACCTCATACCCAGCAAATTTGTCAAGATGGCAATAGATGGGAATAGTCAAATGCTGGAGGGGTTGTGGTGGTGTTGTGTGTTGTGTGTTGGTGGGGCTATGAATTGGTCCAACAGTGGAAAGTAATTTGGAATTATGCAAGTAAGTAAATAAAATATCCATATCCTTTAACCTAGAGATTGCACTACTATGCTTGTATCTCAGGAATATCAACAACAACAAAATACCCTATATATAGCAAATATTTCTAGCAGTACTTTTTGTAGTAACAAAGAACTGAAAATAGATTTGACAATGGATAAATAAATTGTGCTAGATGAATACAATGAGATAGGCATGGCCCATGAATAAAATACCCTGACCACCTTCTGTCTATTCACCTTATTCCTGGAGCCTTTCTAGAGGTTCTATTGAGATCATTCTGTATACCAACATGGTATAGTAGAAAGAACACTGGGTTTGTGATCATGTGATCATGGTATCATATATCTAGAGTTGAATGGGGTCTTAGGGGTCATTTATCCCAACACTCTCATTTTGAAGAAACAATGAAACTGACACAGGAAAAAAAGTGAAGTGACTTTTCCAAGATTGGATACACGGGTAGCTTATTACTTGTAGGTAGCAGATCCAAGATTCAAATCCAGGTCCTCCAGATCTAGCTCTCTTGGGTAATTGTTACACCATATGACCTAAATCTCAACTTTATTTCTATCTGGGTGACCTTGGGCAAGTCCCTTCACATCTCTGGGCATTGTAACATTTTTCTGTTTTGTCTGAGTTTATGCATTTGTAAAATGAAGGGATTTGATTAGATGATCTCTAATGTCCCTTCCAAGTTCCTTCCCATGTCCCTGGGACACCCAATTTTGGTTCTTGACTTGAGACTCAGAAACAATACTCAATGGTGACAGGTTATTTTTGTTTTCTTCCTTTTTTTCTTAAAAAATGGAAAATACTTGTCTCCTAAGTTTAGGAGAAGCTAATGACTCCACAAGACATCAAGACACAATAATGGAAATATAAGCCCAAGAGCCATTACCCAATATATAAGGGATCAAGGGATATGAACAAACAGTTTTTGAAAGGAGAATTGAAGTTGGAGTACTGGTTACTAGATCCAAAACAACTTTGATGACCAACTGTAAATAGTTTGCTTTCCATTTTAATCTATTCTTGTGCTGAATGACCAGTTTGGTATATTTTGGGAAAAATAAAAAAAATATCTTGCTTCTCCTTTCCTCCCCTTCCCCCTTCTTCTCTCCTCTCTTTTCTCCTCTCCACCTCTGTGTCTCTTTATCTCTCTCTGTTCCTCTGTCTCTTTCCTCCCAATTCCTTTGTCTCTTATCTTTCTCCCTTTTCCCATAATTAGCTCCTTCCCCCCCTAATCAGACCACACAGCCAGAAGCTTTCTCTCTTCTTCCTTCCTCCCTGGGGCTGGTAATTACTGCTGAGCAGACTGTGGCTGAGCCTGAGCGATGACACCCAGTGTACCCTACTTATCACCAGCAGCTGCAGGAAATTGGGAAAGCAGAAAGTTACCTAAGTGTGGGAGGGAGTCTTGGCACAGGCTCAACCCATCTCAGGGATGGAGAAAAGAGAAAAGGAAACATCAGCTCAGCCAGCTCCAGCTAGGAAGGCCAGCTCTGGGAAAAGACCTTTAATGCTTGATCTCCAGGCAAAACCTTCACTTACACATAGCTGGAGCTTAGGTAGGTATGGAGGTGGGGAAGCAGGGAATGTCATTGTCCTTCAAGTCCCATGCAAACAAAACAAAACAAACTTATAAGGCAAATTGTATATGTAGATAAACTATAATGTGTGTTTGAATACTTATACGAACTAGTTAACCAAAAACAAATTGTAACGATTTCTAAACAATGCCCTATAACAACTATAGTTTTCCCACCATAACTCTGTCAGGTATGTAATATACATACATGGCTCCTTTTTTATAGATGATGAAATTGAATTTCAAAATGATCTTTGGTCACATGATTAGTGACCATGTTATTGGCATCATTATATAAAATAATGATTTATTTAATTTGTTAATGTATAATAAATTGTTAGCCTTGTTACATTGCTAACCTACCTCCTTTTCTGGTCATACATGTATCTGTTGAGGTCTTTCATGGCATTCATGTCCTTGTCATTGATTCGATGTCTTATCACACTCTCCATGTGGCTTTCCATTGCCCTTTGGGCTACTCAAGATTTTAAATATTTGGAGATCATGTGTAGCAGCCCTGTAACATCACTGGAAGAATATCATTGATTAAATGACAGATGTTTACACGATCAAGCTGCTGGGGATCACTGAAAATGTCACACAATTTTCCAAGAATGACTCAGTCCAATCCCTTCCTAATCAATTCTGGGTTCAGTTCACTATCTTATCTGTAGTGCCTGGCCAAGATGTGTATGCTGATGGATTTACTTACTAGACTTCCCATTCAATTGTATTTTGTAATCTGAGTAATATGTTTTCATTCACTTTTTTCCTCCCAGAGTGGGAAAGGATAGAATGATCTCATTTAAGTGATTATGAGTTTCGCTGAGGAGGCTAATTGGAGTATGTCCTGGGGTTCAATGCAATTAGCACAATGCCATCTGAGAAGAGGAACATTTGAAGAAACTCACAATTAATAGGAAGCTCTTCCTCTATTTGAACTGCATTTAGAGATATGCTACATGGCACTGATGAACTCTGTTTTATGTCTCCCTTGTTGATCCCAAACAATTCCTTGCTGTCAAAGCACATCTATTTTAACACAATATTCTCCTGGTGTGATGCTAAGTAGCTTCAAATGACCCAGAAAAATTTTTTTAAAGATGGATAGAAATATGGAATTTGAAAGATTTATTTTTTGTTTTTTTACTTTTCTTAGGCAATTGGGGTTAAGTGACTTGCCCAGGGTCACGCAACTAGTAAGTGTCAAGTGTTTGGTCTGAGGCTGGATTTGAGCTCAGGTCCTCCTAACTTCGGGGCTGGTGCTCTATACACTGTGCCACTAGCTGCCCCTGGAAAGATTTATTGTCAGTAAAAATAAACCCAGTATTTTACCAATCAGAACCCACAGGAAGGTATATAAAAAGATATCTTCAAGGAAGACAGTCATTTAGGAATGGTGTGGGATAACAGATGCAAAGCTCAAAGAGTTCCACTTGTATGCATGAAATAATAAAAGATTCAGAGGCAGGGTTCAGTAACATTGGGAAGATACTGAGTATTTATGGAAGGACCTGAAGAATTGCACAGGATGAGAAGATATAGATTGGGTCATGATCTGCACTGATGGAAAAATTAGCTTTGTTGATAACATAATGGCTCCATCTAAGCATTGCAGTTGGTGTACATAGCGGCTGATTAAAAAATGGTATCTTCTTTGTTGTACGTTTTATGGAAGCTTATATAATTTTAATGTATGTAAAGGAAAGATCTTATTTTCAGAGAATCTGTATAGCTTACTTTGGCCAATTCTAGCTACTCTTAACAACTTCTGTTTCCTTACATAGCATATTGGTTACTGAGATGGTTAAGTCCAAATATTGTATTTCTAATATCACAACATAAGAGATTTGACCACTATAGAAACATCAAGACATCTGTGTCACTTCAGATGTATTTGTTGTCTAACTTCCAGTTTCTGTTAACACTCTCAGAATGATCTAGCTTATTTGGATTTCGTTCTAAGCTCTTTGCAGTTTTCTTTTCCCTTTCACTGTTTTTTTTTTTACTGTTTGGTAAGGAAATATTTTTCATAGTAAAAGTGAGAGATAATAGATGAACAGTGCTTCATTGCTACCCCAGAAATATTAAAAGATCCAGAGGGAAGCTTCCAGCACGTTGGGCAGATTCTCTCTGGAAGATTCACAGAAAGCTAGAATTACATAGGGTGGAAAGCCACAGGTAAGCTTTGGTTACAGGATGAGGGAGTACCTACAATAAAGAGATCCTTCTAATTATATATTTTAATTTTATTATTTTATTTTTTAAAATATTAAGTATTCATTTCTTCTCCTACCCACTTCTCTCCACCTACTGAGAGAAAGAAAGAAGAAAGAAAAGGAAAAAGGAGGAGGAAGGAAGGAAAGGAAGAAGAAAAAGAAAGGAAGAAAAAAAAGAAAGACACAACTCTTTTGTCACATTAGTACAATCAAGGAAACAAATCCCCACATGGATCTCGTCTAAAAAATAAATTTCTTATCTACATATTAGTCTATTATCTCTCTGTCATCAGGTGAAGCATATTCTACTCTATCATTCATGTGGAATCATGATCACTCATTTAGTTGGTCTAATTATTTAAGTATAAGAGTAAAGTATATTATAAATGAAAAACCCTTCTCCTGAGTACACAAAAAAGAACAATTTTGTTACTAATTTCTTAAGTTTAAAATGTACTTAAAAGAAACTACATTTACAGTTTCACAAGCCTTCATAAGCCCTTTTTTATACCCTTACTAAATTGAAAGGTTCATTTTTGTTAGCACTCAAGTTCATAATAATAATTTAAATTAAAATGTGTATACTTTCCTGATGTCTTGCAAATCTAATGAAAATTATTTTAAACTAAAAATTATGGAAGAGGAAATACCTAAATATTTCACCAAGCTATGTACCAGAGACAGTAGCTTCATTGTAGGGTGAAGTGACAGCCCCTTCCAAAAATTTGTGATGAAGAAGGAAGAATAAGAAGAAAGAAGGAGGATGAAGAAGAAGAAGAAGAAGAAGAGCAAGAAGAAGAAGAAGAAGAAGAAGAAGAAGAAGAAGAGGATGAAGAAGAAGAAGAGGAAGAAGAAGAAGAGGAAGAAGAAGAAGAAGAAGAAGAAGAAGAAGAAGAAGAAGAAGAAGAAGAAGAAGAAGAATGGTGTTAGGAGCACTATACTCAAAATGTGCTAAACCTAATGAGAAAAACAAGAACAACCAAGAGAGCGTTTAAAAAATTTAGCTCTAGTAGAGGAAAGAAGATCAGAGAAGGGATAGGACTCCTGCTTGGGGTGGATGAGAATAACAACAGAGAGTTCACTGAGGGCTTATTATTTTGCTTCTGATCTCTGCCAGGGAGAATTGCCTTTCACCTATAAGAACAACAATTTCTAATAGAACGTTGGAACCCAACATAAATAAGGAAAACCCTGAGCCATCATTGGTGAATTCAGTTAAACAGGTCCAGATAAACCACAACATTGGTCCAGAAAGAACTGGCAGATGTGACTGTTGGGCTACTGTCAGAGCTATTTGACAGATCATGAAGGACTAGAGAACGGCAAATGCTCCATTTGCAAAAAGGGAAGAGAATGGAATTGGTAAAGTGTAGGCCAGTGACCTAGGTTTGTTTAACGGCAAAATTCTAGAATAGAAAATGAAAAAGATGGTCAGTGAACTTCTAGAAAAGAATGCAAAGTATCACCAAGAACCAGCATAGTTTCATCAAATGCAGGACAGGTTGCCCCAACCTTATTTCTTTTTTTTTCCAAACAGGATTACTAAACTGGTAACTCTGGTAGCTACTATAGATAGAGTTTACCTTTCAACTCTGATTCTGTAATTTTAGGTTTCCTTTTGAAATGTAAGTTCAGGGGAGAGGGAGGGGAGAGAGAAACATAGATGCAATAACATGTTGAATGAATGAGTGTATTAGCTTTTTACTTGATGGGGGAGATTGTGACCATCAGACAAGGGGGCTAGGCACCTGGCAGGGAGGGAGCACTTCTCCATTAAGGAGAAGGAAAAAGGAGAAATGGATTTGTGAGTTATGTCATAGTTCTAGAGAGTTAGATCATAGTTCTAGAGTTGTGAAGGGCCTCAGAGACATTCTCATTCAACCCCCAAATTTTACAGATGCAAAAATTGAGGCCCCAGGAATTAGGTGACTTGCCCAAGGTCACCCACACAGTAAGCATGAGAAGGATTTGAGCCCAGCTTCTCTGACTCCAGAGCTAGCGAGCTTTCTGTTGTATCGTGCCGCATTGAGCTGGAACAAAAGAGAAAGAGATGAAGTGCATGAAGGTTCAAAGATGGGAAAAGGGTGAAAAAGTGGAGAGATTTGTGAGCTGCAAATGCTATTCAGCTGGTCAGAGGCCAAAGTATTCTTAATCCCTAAGGCACTGGAGATGTGTTAGAGGAAATTCCTTTCTGAGAACATTACAGTTTGGTACAGCATTTGGCAGAGGCTTCCCTCTGTTGTTTCCTATTTATCCTGTATCTAGCTTGTTTGTACGTAGTTGAGTTGTGTTCATGTTGTCTTCCATATTAGAATGTGAGCTCCTCAAGGGAAGGGACTATTTTTTTTTCCTTTCTCTGTATCCCCAGTGTTTAGCACAGTGCTTGGCACATAGTAGGTGCTTTGTTGCTGTTGTTCAATCATTTTCAATCATGTCTGGCACTTCATGACTCCATTTAGGGTTTTCTTGGCAAAGATACTGGATTGGTTTGCCATTTCCTTCTCCAGCTCATCTTACAGTTGAGTTAACTGAGATAAACAGGGTTAAGTGACTTGCCCAAGGTTACACAGCTAGGAGATATCTGAGGCCAGATTTGAACTCTGAAAGACGAGTCTTCCTGATGCCAGGCCCAGTGCTCTATCCACTGAGCTGCACCAGTGGATGCTTAATAAATGTTTATTGAATGGCTGACATAGCTATTGAGAATTCAGACTTCCATGTCACAGTAAGGAATAAAGTGTAAGGCAGAGAATTTTAGCAGTGGATTATTATTACACTTAATAAACATCTATTGGTTGAGTAAATGAATGAATTCATAAGGTGCAACTGAATCAACCTTGGGAGCCTAGATGCTGCTATTTAAGCTCCTACATATCTGTCCTGGATATTAAATTATTGCTTTATAACCCTAATGTCTTTACTCTCTATTTGCATAGACAGACTAATCTTGTGATAGCAAGAACAGAAATATTAGAATTCAGAATAATCCTGTTGCTTGCATCTCTGTATTAAGGTCTAGGTGCCCCAAAGTGGTAATCTATATCTTCCCTGGGGGGCTCACTCTCTTAACCATTTCTACCCTATTCCAGATTGAGGAGGTGGAGAAATCTCTCCTATTTTCTTTTTTTCTAGAATTTTGATGAGAGGCAAGAAGGTGTTTGTGGCTATTGACCACTGATGAACTAAGATACCTTCCCACACTTTATGATGTGTCATGTTTTTTCAAGCACATTCACCTTCTCTGTCTCATTTGGACTCTATTTGTTACAAAGAGGTATTATCAGGGGAACATATTAGGAAATCAGTGGGAATTTTTTTTTAATAAAGGTAGCCATAAAACTTTACAAATCAATAAAAGAGGGAAAGGAAATGTTGAACCCAATGGAATGAAGCTTTAATGGAGAAGTCTTAGGCATCATTTCTGGAGAGATATTTGTATGTGAGGGCTGGGCAGGTGCACCTTAATATGCTGGCTTGAATTTTAACAACACTTAGCAGCCCTCAGGAGACACATGGTTTTAATGCCAAAGAATTCATCACTCAGGATGTCTGGGTGAGGGGGAAGGGTGGGACAGATGCTTTTGCTTCTTCATTTGTCATTTTCCTAAAACACACTGTAATTCAAAACAAACAAACAAACTCTATGGGATGGTCCAGTTCTTTCCACATGGAATATCTTCATCTTACTTGGTACTGACTTCTGAGTACCATCCTACCTTTGTCTGGACGCCTTTGTAAAAAATGAATTTTCTCTATCTATCTATTCATTCATTTATCTATTCTCTATCTTCTATCTATTCATCCATCCATCTATTTATCCATTTATCTATATTTTAGCAAATGGGGCTCCTAGAATCATAGGCTCACTGAATATCAGAATTAGGAAAGATCTAGTCCAATGCCTTCCTTTGATACATGAGAAAACTGAGGTTGAGAGAAGGGGAATGATTTGTTATAATTAGATTTTTTTCTGTTTAGTTCCATAGAGCATTATGGACCTTGGGCAAATCACTTCCACTCTGTGTGCCTCAGTTTCCTCACTTACAAAATGAGCAGATTGGACTAAGCAATCTGTAATGTCCTTTTAAGCTTTAAATCCTGTGATCAAATGAAATGATACCTACTCTCTCAGGAAATGGAATGGGAGAATAGTGTGAGCGCTTCAATATCTTCTGAAATTAGAAGAAATTAGGTAGTCTTGGTGAGACAAAGTGGCATACAGGAGTGGAGCAATTACATTTTATCTAAAAAGAATCATTGCCTGTATGCATTACATCATGGTGGCGAGGAATGGTTTGGAACAATTGGAAATCAGGACACTCTCAGGGTCCTAGGAACAGTCAAGAGGCCTTTATTTACACATTCAATTTCTCTAAGGCACAAAAAGAAATAACTCCCTTCCTAGAACCTTGTTTTCAGGACCATCCAGCCTTAGGCAAAACTGAGTCTGGCTTCTGGAGCTTTACCCACTCACCTACCCCTTTTCCCATTTTTCATGGCACCTGACTCCTTCAAATACTCAGTGTTAACTTGCTGTCTCACTCACTCAGTGCAGGTGTCATTGACTGAGAACAGTTTAAATGGTGATTTTCTTCTAGGGGGAAATCTACATTATAATATTATTCCAATTAACATGTAAAAACAATTTTTTAACATTTTTTTTTATAATTTTGAGTTCCAAATTCTCTCCTTCCCTTACTCCCACCCATTGAGAAGAGCATCATCGTCATCATCATCATCATCATCATCATCATCATCATCCTCCTAGGAGATTTTTTTCCAGGAGGTTTTCCCCCTATACTGGTGGATTCTTTTCCTTCTAATTCTAAGAATGGGATGGCTTCTTAATGACCTTCATCCTGGTAGGAAACAAAAAAAGCTGGGGTATGTGGGAGTTAAGGTAGGAAATCAAGTACCCTTCTATAGTCCTTGTCATCAAAAGAAGGCTCTTTCTTCACCCAAGTAATGACCCCTGAGTTGGGAGTTAGCAGTTGTATTTTTGTTTTCCTTTTTGAATGACAGAAGCATAGTGGAATTAATATTCTTCCTTTTCCCTTAAATAAAACTTGGGACATTTACTCCTAAAACGTAGCCAGATGATGCAATGGGTAGAGCACCTGACTTGGAGTCAGGATGCTCTGAGTTTGAATCCTGCCTCGGATTCTTACAAGCTATGTGATGCTGTGCAAGTCACATTACTTCTTTTAATTATTCCTATATGTATAAGATGAGAGGGTTGGACTCACTGGTTTCCAAGGTTCCTTCTAGTTCTAAATCTATGACCTTGTGTTGTTCTGTTGATCTGGTCACTGCAGACAGGGGTTTCTGGTGTATGGCGTACTGGTATACCTTCCCTGCCTCTTCCATTCCCTTAGCCTTCTCTTCTTCCCTCCCCTTTCCCACAACACTCAAAGCTTAGTATTATGTCTGGCATATACCAGATGCTTAATAAATAAATGCTTGTTGACTTGATATATAAACAGAGTCTCAGGGACTCAGTCAGTTGGAGCAATAAGATATTATTGGGAGCCAGAGGGCCAAGTGGAGCAGGGTCCCTCTTATTCTAGGGTGCTATGGACTGTTGTAGCCTGCCCTTGCTCAGATACCCCATTGCATTAAAACCTCTCCTTTCTTCCAAACTTCCTGAAAACATCTCCTTTCTTTTTCCCCCTCCCAAGGCCCAGTTGGACCCCCTCCCCATTTATATCCCAGTAGGAAGGCCCCAGAACACCTGTTATACTCTGACCCTTGGGCCTATTAAGCCCCTTCTTAACACCTGTAGGCCTGGACCTCTTCAATACCCTGGCTGTACAGCGTACATGGTTGCTTATTCCATTTCAGTGACAGAGTCACTAACTACAGTCTTTCTGATAGGATGAAAGACCACTGGATCTTACCCTCTGTCTTGTTACAATACCCTGTCCTGCCACTGTGACCTCCTGACTCTCAGGTCTTGCCATCCCCCCTGCTGAAGATTCTGTTATTTCTCCCAATTAGAATGTGAACTACTTGATAGCAGAGATTTTCTGCCTTTCCTATTTGTGTCCCCAATGCTTAGAATGTTGCTTGGCACATAGGAAGCACTTAATAAATCCTTGTTCATTCATCCATATATATCCTTCCTTCCTTCCTTCCTTCTTTCCTTCCTTCCTTCCTTCCTTCCTTCCTTCCTTCCTTCCTTCCTTCCTTCCTTCCTTCCTTCCTTCCTTCCTCCCTCCCTCCCTCCCTCCTTCCCTCCCTCCCTCCCTCCTTCCCTCCCTCCCTCCCTCCCACCTTCCTTCCTTCCTTCCTTCTTTTCTTCCTTCCTTCCTTCCTTCCTTCCTTCCTTCCTTCCTTCCTTCCTTCCTTCCTTCCTTCCTTCCTTCCTTCCTTCCTTCCTTCCCTTCCTTTATTCATTCATGCCAGCTTATACTAAAACAACCCGAAGCACACATAACGTGCAATCATTCTAAATAAAACTTCAGCATTGCCAAGCCAAAGGTGACACTACTTTTCTCTTCTTAGACTAAACTATCCTTCTGTGATACTTCTTCCCTTTAACATAGTATTTTATGTTTATTTTTACATGGTTTCACTTATATCAATGAGAACAAATCTGGGAAAACTTGCAACAGATGTACTAAGGTGTTAACAGTGGGAATAGAAAGGAGATATAATGTGGCAGATGTTGCAAAGGTGTACTAAACAGGACATGGTAACTTTTTGGATATAATAGGCGAGGTGAAGGGAAGAGCCAAATGATCTTTCATTTGGGATTCATATCTTGTGATTCATAAACCTAAGATTACAAGGGAAGACTGATTAAGTGGTACTTGTGCATTCAGAGATACTGAAGTCAGAAGGTGGAGAAGGTTTAGGGGTAAAGAAAATTAGCTCCACTTGAGAAATGTTGAGTTTAAGGTAACAGTGGGACATCTTGACAAAGACATCTTAAACAGCTGGGATTGTGGTCTAGAGCATATGAGAGAAAGTAGAACTAAAGATATAAATTAATGAATCATTTTAGAGATGGTAAGTGAAGAGAATGAATGATCACCAGGGGAGAGAGTGGAGAGAGAGCTTAATATTCTTTTAAGTAAAAGAAACTTTTATGTTGGGCCTATCCTAAAGTAGATTTTGGTCTTTGGCCTAGTGTATGTACAGAAAGTCTAAGAAAAGTAAGACAGTTCAGGGCAATCTAGAGAGACAGGGGAAGAGTTAAGAAGAGAGGAGAAGAGAAGAGAAAAGATGAAAAGAGAGGAGAGGAGGTACAAGAGAAGACAAGAGAGAAAATAAGAGAACAAGGACAAAGCCTTGGGGAGCACCCAGTTTAAGAGACTGGGGAAAAGATAGGTTTAATAAATTCTAGTGTCTCCCCGTTATCTCTAGTATAAACTAATGAATTCTGATGTTTGACTTTACATTTGGCCCCAATCTACCTTTGTGTATTCACCATACATACGTCTACTTCCCTCAGTCTAAAGTCTAGCCAAACTGGCCCTCTCTTCTGTTTCCACGCCTTTGTACTGAGTGTTCCTCATGTCTTCTGGCTCCTCATCCAACCTTATAGAATACCTCACTTGTTTCAATACACAGCTTAGGTGATTTCTTTTTACGTGAGACCTAAACTGATCCATTCTCCACTCAGCTGCCAAAATGATTTTCTTAAAAGCATAGATTGATCATATCATTCCCTTACTATACAAACTCCAGTGGCTTCCTTTTATATCCAGCATCAAATATTAAATCTTCTGTTTGGCACTTAAAATTGTTTACCACCTGTCCCCTTCTACCTTTCTAGTCCTTTTACACTTTACTTCCCTCCATTCATTCTAATATCCAGACACACTGGCTTACTTGCTGTTCATGTCACAGGATGCTCCATTCCTGTGTCATCCTTGCATTGGTTGCCTCCCAAGATTGGAATGCATCCCCTCATCTCCACCTCTTGGTTCCCCTGGCTTCCTTTAAACATCATCCCAAATGCCACCTTCTACAGGAGACCTTTTCCAGTCCATCTAGCTGCTAGGGTCTTTCCCCTGAAATTACTATTGCTTGACTCTGTACATGTTATATCTCATTTTTTTTTGGGGGGGTGGCAATTGGGGTTAAGTGACTTGCCCAGGGTCACATAGTTAGTAAGTGTCAAGTATCTGGTCTGAGTCTGAATTTGAACTTAAGTCCTCCTGACCCCAGGGCCAGTGCTCTATCCACTGCACCACCTAGCTGCCCCCATATCATATTTCACTTTATGCATGTCATTTCCCTATTAAAATGTAAGCTCTTTGGAGGTAGGGACTGTTTTTGCCTTTCTTGGTATGTCTAACACTTAGGACAGTGACTGTCACATTGTAAGTGCTTACCATGTAAGTAAATGTAAGAGCTTGTTGATAGATTGAGAGAGTGAAAGAAACAGAGGAACTTTTAGAGAGGTAAGAGGAGAACCAGGAGACCGTGGTATCTGTGAAAACTGAGGGAGGAGAGTATGCAGTATAAGGGGTCAGTCACAAAATCTTCATAGAGTTATAGGACGATGAGACCTGAAGAGACCATTGGATTTAGTGGTCAGGATCTCATTGATGACTTTAGAGAGAATCATTTAATTGTTTAGAGAGAATTAGTGATAATGGACTAATTGAAAGGGATTGAGGAGAGAGTGGGCTATGAAGAAGTGTAAGCATCTGGCTGAAACAATTTTCTCAAGTTTATCTGTGAAGGAGAGGAGATGGAAAGACCAATATTTGGATATATTGGAAGTTTTGTTTTTGGTTTGGGTGTTGACATACACAATAAAGAAATGAAGGATAACCAGGAAAATTAAAAAAAAAACCCAAAGACTTTAACTGTTGCTTAATGTGTTAAACTGTGGGGCAAAGTTGAACATGGAGAAAACTGAAGCCCAAGTGTAGGAAATGGATCGGAATAAATCAGATTTATAAAAAGGGACCAAAGGTCATGATACTGAAAAAGTAGCTTAAGCATGAATGTGACAGTATCAGTGGTAGAAGGATAAACAATTTTAGTCAAAGGGCAGAATTTCCCTAATTTTGAATCCATGCAGTTCTGAGTCTAAGAGATAATGAGATCTAAATTGTGTCGATGTGTTTCTGAAGTGGGGTGGAGAAAAAAGTAATTGCCATTAGAGAAGTTGAAGAATTGTGTGGTCAGCTCTCAGAAAGGTTGTCAACATGAATACTGAAGTCCCCAAGGATGGTGTCAGATATTACAGTGGAAAGGAATATCATGAATTAGGTAGTAAAGTCACTGAAATTGCTAGGTGTATAAAGAAAGTTGAGAGATGACAGAAAGAAGGATAAAGAGTGGGACATAAGTAGATCATAGGGATCTTAAAAGAATAAAGGTCACTGAGTGAGGGTGGTCAGGGAATGATCTGGAAGTGACAGTAGGGATCAAGAACATATCTACTCATGACTCTAAGAATCAGGGGAAATAATAGCATTGGTGAGGGCAGTAAGGAATATATTCTCCTTGGGGGGAGATCCAGGTTTCTGTTGAACAGAAGTAAAAGGAATTTGAATGAAAAGTTCAAGGATGTTGAAGAATTTAATGACTACAGGGTGAATACTCCAAAGGCACAGTGGAAAGGCCAGGCAGTGGGAAAATTGGCTTGGAGTAACTTTGGGGAGAAATAGTGGTCATTAGAATAGGGGTGAGAGATGAAGAGGAATAGTATGGGCAGATCCCTATCATCTAAGGCATTAAAGTAAGACTGGATAGATAGAACTAGGGAGTGAGTAGTTTAGAGAGGTATACTCTCTCAGCAGGACTTAATGGAGAATTTGCAATTTATCTAGAGTTTGAGATAACATTTGGAACGTTATTGTTTTAGAGTTCACATCTTGAGATTTTTTTTTCTCTAGATGTCCTGTTCCTGGTTAAGAAAACTCACTCAATATAGGGAATTCAGTTCTTTTGTAGCATCAGTTCTGTTTATCCTTCCCTTTCTAGTCAACCTCCAGAACCTTATTCCTATTTTCCTGGTTGCTTATCAATATCACCCTAATCCAATTTCTCCCATATTGCCCTTGCTCAAACATTTGCCAGATATATCCATACCATGCCTTCTGATCTCCAACCTCCACTTCTGTCCGGAGCTGAAGGGCCTCTCCCAGTGATGCTGGGCTCTGATTGGCAAACATTTCATCATGTCTTGTCTAGAAAGCTAGGTGCTACAATGATGGACTTGGAATGAGGATTACTTGAGTTCAAGTCTAATCTTACTAGCTGTGTGACTCTAGGCAAATCACTTACCCTCTCTGTGTTTTGTTATAGAATGGAAATAATAACAGTATCTACTTCACAGGGTTGTGATGAGACTGATATGAGATTATATTTGTAAAATGTTTTGCAAACCTTGAAGTGTTATATAAATGCTAGCCATTGGTAGTAGCAGCAATAGCAATAGCAGCAGCAGTAGCAGTAGTAACATCAATAGCAGCAGTAGCAGTAGTAGTAGTAAAAGAAGCAGCAGCAATGGCAGCAATAGCAGCCTAGTTGTTGTTGTTATTGTTTGTCCTTTCTCCAAGAGGATCATGGATTCAGAAAGGTGACACCGTGACTTGCAAGTGAATTAGATTTAAGTGAGGGAGGACTTTGCAAAGTCTCCAGCCTCACTGTCTCCTCCAGAGCCACCTGGGTCCAGCAGCAAGATATAAATCAGGATGACTGGAGATGGCCCTGGATGCAGTGGGAGACCTTGGCCTTTTTAAGCTAAGGTCTTTTCAAGGTTTCTTGGAAAGTTTAAGTGAGCTAACACCCATTCAGTAATTAAGCCTAGGTGAAAAAAATGAGGCAAAGAGTGACTTCTTTTACCTAGTCAAAAAAAAAATCAATCTAGGAGGGGAAGATCCTCAGGGTTTCTGGCCAAAACAGAAACAATTGCTATTTATACTCACTATGAGCCATCAGGGACTGACAATGATCCAGTGAGGCTTGGGCTTGGATCAGTACTGTTGGCCAATCAATGAGAACCAGAGTGATTTGGGTTTAAGGTATGGTCTTCAAGAAAGAAATCTAGCCTTTAAACCCTATGATATCTTGCATGGTTTCAGTGATGAAAATTCACATTCCTTTGAGCAGAGCACCGATAGGTAAGGGTAAGATACCCTATGTGGACAGAGGGAAAAGAGGGAGGGAGAGGAGGAAGGGAGAGAAGGAAGGAAGGAAGGAAGGAAGGAAGGAAGGAAGGAAGGAAGGAAGGAAGGAGGGAGGGAGGGAGGGAGCTGTGTTGCTCTACTGGAACTGGCCAGTTGGGTCCCCACTGGGGTAGCTACTACTACTCACAGGTTGTTGTTTGTCCTTTGTTCTGAAAGAGGGCCATAACATCAGGAAAGTGATGCCATGACTTACAGGTGAATTTGATTTAAGTAAGAGAGGGCTTTTCAAAGTCATGGGCCTCACTTTCTCCTCCAGAGCCATCTGGGTCCAGTGGCAAGATAGAGATCAGGATGACTGGAGATGGCCCCTAGCAGCAGCAGCAGCAGCAGTAGTAGTAGTAGTAGTAGCAGTAGTAGTAGTCATCACATCAACGCTACCATTCCCAGTAAGGACTTACACACTATTATTCCAATCACTATTCTGACTCTCATATTTAAGACACTTCTACCTAGATATCACTAGCCTGTTTGTTGTTGTCCCCTATTGAGAAATAAGGACCATTAATTTCTTGATGAAGCTTCTCTGACCCTGACATTTATTCCTTCCCTCATGCAATGTGATTGGCTCCAGCTTTCCAGACACAGCTTCCTAGTCTGGGGCCATAAAAGTTCTCAACCTTATTTAGTCACTGCTTTTCAGTCTTAGTGGTACCTGAGAACATGTGAGTTGCTCTACCCTGGTGACAGACTGATCCAATCCAGAGAGGCTAATTGCCCCTGAATCCTTATCACATATCCTTGCTGTGTTAGGGCAAAGTAAAACTCTTCCTTTGTTAAATGTTCAGTGAGTTTTTGACGCCTCTATTTGTTCCTATATCAAACCTCAACTAAAAAGTGGTGGCTTTAAAGCCTGCCTACAATACTATTAGAGGGCAGGAACTGTCTTGCTTATATATTTATTCCCTGCATTTAACATAGTGGAAGAACATTTAAAAAAGCACTTAATAAATGCTTTTTCTTTCTTTCATTCATTCATTCATTCATTCATTCATTCATTCATTCATTCACTGATAAGCTCCTTAATTTAGCATTCACAGTTTTCCACAATCTGACCCCAATGTCTCAATCTAGGTTCAAAATTCATTTGTGTGAATCCTTTGCTCTGGCCGGTTGGTTCTACTCTTTGATCATTCCTGCCAATGCACTTTTGCTTCTACTGTACATGGAATACCCTCTCCCCTCCTTGCTGCCTATCCAAATATCCTTCATGGCCCACCCTATATCACTTACTCTGTAAAAATATTCCCAACTACCCTGTTATGAGATATCCTACAGTCTCTGGGTTGAAAGGGACCTCACGGGTCATCTAGTTCAATTTTTGCCTAGAACACATTCTCTGCTCTCCTTTGAATGCCTATGGTTCTTGTTTATATCATTCATTTGGTACTTGGTAGAAATTTTCATTATTTAACTTTTTATGTGCGACAGTCAGGTCTCCAATATAAGAACTGTTTTTTCTTTGTATTCCCATAGCACAGATTACAGTGCTGGGCACATAGAAAGAGATATTCTTTGAATATTTATTGAATAGATGAATGAATATGAACACTGAATAGCATGCAGTAAAGGGTCTATTTTTTCAAAAGAAATTTTATTATCTCCTTGAAATGAATGTCCCTATAAGTCAACTCTTGATCATTTCTGGCTGCATTGTTGGCTTATCTGGAGCAAAACTTGTTTGAAACTTTATTAATAACTTCCACCTAATTTCTTGCTGTTTTTTGAAATCTCTTCCCATTTACTCTTACTTGGTGTCTTCATAGAGAAGGCTTTAAAACTCAAGAACTTAACTGAGTGTTTTTCTAGGGGAGGAATTGCTGAGCTTAGACTGAGAGACAAAGCTGTCAAGTTCCAGCATGGAGGGGGTTAAAAGGAGGAGCTGAACAGTAGAGAAAGAAAGAAAATTCCAAAGGCTTGTAGGGCTAAACTTCAACTAGGTGACTTTATTGCTTACTTTATTTAAATGAATTCCCACATTAGATGCATTCTGATCAAATTCAAACACACAGTAATTTCAAAGGTGATTTTGGGAAATTCGAACATTGTGTAGAGCAGTGCCTTTTGGCTAAAACTTGGATCTTGGAAAGGATTATACCATTAACTCCCTCTCCCCAAGTTACATCAAGTCTTTTGCCAAGGCAGGTCAAGCATTTATTAAGCACCTACTGTGTGCCAGCCACTTTGCTAGCCCTGGAGGCACAAAGAGAGGTACAAAGAGAACCAAGCCCCCAGCTTTGGGATGCACGTGGGGGTTCACATTTACTGCCATATCCCCGAAGAATACCTGGGATTTGCCATTAATTCTGCCAGGCTTTCCTATCCTCTCTTCAGCTGAACCCTCCTCTTTGTGTTTTTACCCCTAGTCAAAATGTGATCACCTTGTGAATGGGGACTATTTTAATTTTATAATTTGAATCCTCAGCATTTAGCATGGTGCTTGGCATATAATAAGTGTTTAGTTAAAGCTTTTCCATTGTGTCCTTCCATGAATAATAGGTGATATGTGAGTTGCCTAGAGAATAAGGTCTCTGAGAATTCAGAGAAGGGAGAAATCATGTTGGGCTGATATCATCAGGGAGGGCTTCATGGAGAAGATTGTAGGTGAGCTGGGCCAAGGAAAGTTCTAGAATTTGGAAATAAGGAGAGAAAGGGAAAGGACATTCTAGATTTGGGAATATCATGAGCAAATTGGTACTGGGTAGGAATGTGTAAACCCTGTTTCAAGGCAAATTAGGCTACTATCCCTAATTAGGAGCAAAGGTTTCTTTCTACCAAGAGAGAAAAGTATAAAAGAAGAAGACAGTACCTTATTACACCAGCCAATCTTCCACTGGAGTTTAATAAAAGTTCACATTTTTGTAGCACTTCAGTGTTTACAAGGCATTTTCCTAGGAGATACTCCTAGGAGATGCATAGTGCAAACATGACTAGCTTTCTTTTAACAGATTAGGAAACTGGAAATCTGAGAGGTCATATGACTTGTTAGTCACACAGTAAAGTAACCTCACAGAGGAAGTCCAAATCTAGGTGTTCCCTGATCCCGGGACCAGCCCTTTTCCCACCACATATTTCAAACTCTGCAGTTTGTTTCTCCAATTAGTGACTTCCTTCAGGCAAGATCTCAGTTGCAGTTTCCAATAAACACAATTTGTATTTGCCACCCAGTCTGCTTTTCAACTTGAGTCACATGAAATCTTCCAGAGGCTGTGATTGAAGTAGTCCTTTATTTAGTAAACACAACTGAATTGTAAAGACAACTCTCTTTTTTGAGGCCCACTTCCCCCACTCTCCAAAGTATCAAGACAATCTTATGCTAAGATACCATTTTTTAAAAATGGGAAGTTTATATTTGTTCCATGACATAAACATGCAGCATCTGGCAGCCCCTCCATAAGGACCATATTCCTGCCAAGGAAATCTCTCAGAGTCAACTGTCAAATCAAGTCAACTAGCATTTATTAAACACCTACTACGTGCTAGGCATTGTGCTAAGCTCTGAGGATAAAAAAAGGGATGAAAAACAGTCCCTGCTATCAAGCCCACAATGGAGAGGCAGTATACAAACAACTATATATTATCAAAATATACTCAGGATAAATTGGTGATGATCTCAGAGGGAAGGAACTAAGATTAAGGAGGACTGGGAAAGGCAGATTGACAATAGTTAATAAACATTTGTTAAGTGCCTAGTATGTGCCAGGCATTGTGCTAAGTGCTGGGGATACAAATACAAAAAGAGAAAGACAGTCCCTGCCCTTAGTGAGCTTACAATATAATGAGGAAAGACAACACACACAAAAACGCTAAAAAGCAGAAGATAATTATCTGGCTGGAAGGTGGCACCTAATGTGAGGACACCGGGGGGAAGTCAGTCAGAGAAGTCCCACAGTAGTACAGCCAGGTGAGAAATGAAGAGGTGTCTGAGCTGAGCTCTGCATGGAGGTTAGGAGCTCTTGGCCCCATCCCGGGATGAGAGGCAGAGGATAGTGATGAGGTAGAGTACTGAGGCTGATGAGATCTCGCAGGATGGTGAGGTTATCCCAATAGGAGCTTCCTGTGGCATGGTAGGGAAGTCAATTGGAGAAATTCCGAAGTAGTAACTTTAATCAAAGTAGCGACTGAGATTTAAAGAAAGCCAGGGAAGCTAGGAAGTAGAGCTGACGGGGTGGAGAAAATCGGGGGTGGGGGGATGGGGGAGAGACAGAGACAGACAGACACACAGAGACAGAGAGAGACAGAGAGACAGAGACAGAAACAGAGACAGAGAGACAGAGATGGAGAGAGAGACAGAGAGAGAAAGAGAAAAACAGGCAGAGACAGAGACAGAGACAGACAGAGAGGGAGAGACAGAAAAAGGCAGACACAGAGAAAAAGTTAGTTCCAGGCATAAAGAGACAACCAGAGAAAAGGCCTGGGATTGGAAGATGGAGTGCGGTATATGAGGAACAGTAAAGAGGCCAGTGTCTCTGGACTCTAGAGTCTGTGGAGGGGTATAAGGTGTAAGAAAATTGGAAAAGTAGGAAGGAACTAAGTTACAAAGGGCTTTAAAAGCCAGAGGGTTTTATATATGACACTGGATGCAATGGAGAGCTATTGGAGAACTATTGGAGTTTGTTGAATAGGGGTGTGACATAGTCAGATCTGAACTTTAGGAAGATCAATTTGACAAGTGAGTGGAGGATAGACTGAAGTGGGGAGAACTCATGAACCATTCACTTCTCTATCAATCAATCAATCAACAGGTATTTATCAAATGTCAACTATGAGCAAGGCAATGTACTAGGCTCTGGAGACATAAATTCAAAGAATAAAACAATTCCTATTCACGAGAGATTTACAATCTAATATCACTTTCCTTCCTATTTTCTCAAAGGATTCCAGGCACTGAAGCCCTCCCTGGTTTGTCTAAAAATGACTCAGGATTCTTGGGCCACTCCAACTCTTCTAGGAAGACCAGCCCTCTTAAAAATTGAGCAGAATGACTAGAATTTTGCCCAGGGACCTGAACTCAGACAGACCTGCCCAATTTGTAAATTTCTTCCAGCTGCAGATAGATTAGACTACAGACAGACTGACAGTGATTGGTTGCCTCAGGTCACCTGACAATCAGGGGACCACGCCCTGGCAACTCTACAGTTTTTGCTAACTCCCCTAGGAAACCCCTTGGCCAGGGCCCATGGACCATATGTTATTCGGGCCTGACTTAGAGGGTCCTATGCCCCATGGCTAAAAGTACTTGCAGTCCTTTAGCAGAGAGCTTCGTACCTAGTCAGTGTAAAAAGGAAATAAACACGTACACACACACACACACACACACACACACACACACACACACAATGTGTTTATGTGTAAAATTAAAAGTTATGTCCTTGGTGGCCTGCTTCCTCTCCTGGTGACCATATCCCAGGTGAGCTCTGCTTCTCTGCCTGCTCCCACTACACCTCCCCTGTGGTAATGTTTCTTGTCACTTGTTTGTAGATGAAGTTTGTAATGCCCTAGGAACAAACGTGACTGGTTATAGATGACATTGGATCATAGAATTTATTCCACTCCCCTTAGGGAAGTTTCTCTGAGACATGCCTTTCTCTGTCTTTTGCCTCTTCCTTCCCTCCACTCCACTCCTTCAGGTATCTAGTGCTCCTCTGATATGATATGCTTTCCCTCAAAACAACAGCAGCAGCAGTGCTACTTATTTTCGAAGATCTGTGATCAGTCCCTTACTCCCTAGTGCAATTACAAGCCATTGTGTTTCTTCTAGGGACATTCATTCTTCAATCCTTATATCTGCTTGTGGAATGAAAGACCTATCCCTTGGTGAGGGGGTTTCAGTCCTTGGTGATCATCCGGGGTGGGGGAGGTATTTAGGAGTAAGAGTCTCACTGGGGTCTCCTAAAATCACACCATATAGAATGCTACGAGCTTCAGCTGTGTAAGGATGGCTCTGCTTTGTGAGCCAGCAGCTGTGCTCCATTCCCAGATGTCGAAAGTCAGTAGCATTTCCCTCTATGCTAAGTTGAAGATATTCTTAATGAAGTCATTAATCCACACTTCCAGATCCTTTTGGGGTTCATTCTGTCAGTGGGAAAAAAAGAGTGTTCTCCTCAGAATGAATTAAGGGCCATTTTTGTCTCTTAATTACCAAAATTAGGCTGTCAGATCTACTGCGTTTGAGAGATAAAGTGAAAACCAAAGATGTCTCTGGGCTTCAGGTTTTTTCAAGTAGCATTAGGCATTTTCCAATCCTCTCTTCTCTAAAAGTTCAGCTCTTTATTGGTTGAGTGGCCTACTCTTTCTAGTGTGCTAGTATCTCCTGGGAGCTAGAAAAAAACAGCAACTCAGAGATCATGGTGAATAGTAACTTTTGGTGCTGACTCTTGGCAGAATGATGAAGAAAGGTATGTTTGTCTTTGGAAATGCTTCATCTTACTTGCATGCGGTCTCCCGTCTTATACTATCGTGCTCTTCAGTGTGGTTGCCCCAGTAAGGTCTTCCTTCCCTGAGCAGTGCCTTAACTAAGAGAGACTATGGCTTTGTTCTAGGATGTCACCATTTAAAGGGGGCTGTTAGCATTTATAGTTCTGCAGCTTAGAAATTAATATTTAGCTTAGTAGCTAATTAGTAAGAATAACTAGTTAAAATAAGAAGATGCCAGATGGTGTGTTTCTTTTTCCCCTTACAAGCAAGACTCCAGGTGAGTTACTCTGTGACCTCTCTCACCCTTAACCCTCAAACCCCTGTAAAAGAGCTGTTTCCCCAACAGGAACCTAATGTTTTCTTGGGATCCCTTTCTTCCTCAACCTCAACTGAATTGCCCTGGGCAACAGAAATGCTAGGTTCAGATTTGGCAGAGATTTTTCCTGGGCACTTATTACCATAAAATACATTTGTCTAAAATCTCATCTTAAAGTCTAGCTCTTAGCTTGGAGTTAATTGAATATACTCATCCATGCTATGGTGTTAATGGAAGTGAATTGACTTCTTGGGTTCTTCCCTAGAGGTCTCTGGAAATAGTTTATTTTACAGATGAGGAAACTGAGGCAGTAGGGTTAAGTGATTTGCCTAGGATCAAACAGCTAGTAAGTGTCTGAGGCAAGATTTGAACTCAGGAAGATGGGTCTTCCTGACTCCAGGTCCAACACTTTGTCCATTGTGCCATCTAGCTGCCCCCTCTAGAAATAATGCCTTGAAACTTAAAGGAGTGACTCTTATGGTAAGGCAGTATGACAGGTGATAGGGGAAGAGATTTAAGGCCAGAAGATAACTCTTTTAAATACTCCATGAAGATAGCTTCTTACTACACGTGTCTTATTACATCAGACCTTGATGGTGGTACATGTGAATTCCATGACATTACTTACACTCAAGGAATTATTTATAATTGTTTGCTGGGATTTCTCTAATTAAGAATTGATCTTTAATCAATAGTGATTTAGAACATTTTTTTCATATGACCATAGATAGCTTTGGTTTCTTCCTCTGAAAACTGCCTGTTCTCCTTTGACCATTTATCAATTGGGGAATGACTTGTATTCTTACAAATTTGACTCAGTTCTCTACATATTTTAGAAATAAGGCCTTTATCAGAGATACTGGTTGTCAAAATTCATACCCCTTTTTTCTGCTTCCCTCCTAATCTTGGATGCATTGGCTTTATTTGTGCAAAAACTGTAGAAGTTGCTTGATAAAGTCAAGGCAGGGGCATGAAACATTTCTAACCCACAGGTCAGTGTGATCCTGCAGAAAGAGTAGTGGTCTGAGAGTTGGAGTCCTAACTCTAATGCCCAAAGTAATAGGCAGTATGATGAAGAGAACAGGGGGCACCACTTGAGGTCAAGTGAGCCTGGATTCAAATCCTACTTCAGACATTTACTAGCTGTGAGACACCAAGTAAATCACTTAAGCTCCCTGTGTCTTAGTTTCCTCATCTAAACAACAAGGATTTCTTTTTTTTTCTTTAAATTTTATTAATTTATTTTGATTTATCAACAATCACTTCCATATGCTTTTGAGTTGAAAATTTTTCTCCCCCTTACTCCTCCCCCACCCTCCCCAAGACGGCACACAATCTGATATAAGCTTTACAATTACATTCCTATTAAACATATTTTCATATTAGTGAAGTTATAAGCAAAAATTAAAACCAATAGGAGGAACCATCAGAAAGATGAAACAAAACTCAACAGAAGGTAAAAATAAGTGATAGCAATTCGACTTCCATAGGTCTTTTTTTGGATGTGGATAACATTTTCCATCCTGAGGCCTCTGGAGATATCTTAGATCCTTGTAATGCTGAGAAGGATTCAGTTTAACAATATTAGTCATCGCATAATGTGGCTGTTATTGTGTACAAAGTCCTCTTGGTTCCACTCACTTCAGTCAGCATCAGACTATATAAGTCTTTCCAGGTTTTTCTGAAGTCACCCTGTTCATCATTTCTTATAGCACTATAGTATTCCATTACATTCATATACCACAACTTGCTCACCATTCTGCAATTGATGGGCATTCTCTCAATTTCCAATTCTTTGCCACCACAGAAAGAGCTGCTATGAATATTTTTGTACATGTGGGTCCTTTTCCCATTTTAAACAACAAGCATTTCTTAAGTACCTACTTGTGCCAAGGACTGTGCTAAGTGCTTCAGTAGGGCTATTAGCAAACCCACCTGCCCTACACATCTTGGTCCAGTGCCTAGTCTTTCCATCTCCCACAACATTCCTTCCTCCTTTCCCCACCCCCACCTAACCCTGTCCTTTTCTTGTTGTAACTCTTTCTTAACTAAGTTTTCATAGAAGATAGAAGTTTAATTTAATAGATAAATTTAATAGATAGAAATGTTTTCTATCTACTTTGAAGTACCTGAGAAGGAACATGGTTGAATTGAAGCAGGATAGAGCCAAGATTGATAGAAGCTCATACAATCATGTGTTTTTCAGAGCTGAAAAGGCCCTCAGAGGCTACCTGGTCTAATCTTCCCAGTTTATAGGTAAGGGAAATGAGGCCAAGAAAGGGTAAAAGACTTGCCTAAGGTCACCTAGCTAGCAAGTTAGAGATGTAATTTGCACTTAGGCCTTCTGGACCTGAGCCAGTGTTTTCCAAGATGGCAGTGTATTATGGCGAAAAGGTCACTAGAGGGGCAGCTAGGTGGCACAGTGGATAGAGTTGAAGTTAGGAGGACCTGAGTTCAAATCCGGCCTCAGACTAAACACTTGACACTTGCTAGCTGTGTGACCCTAGGCAAGTCACTTAATCCCAATTGCCAAAAAAAAAAGTCACTAGATTAGAAGACATGTGTTCTATTGCTGTTTTCTCATTGATCAGCTGTGTCACTTTGGGAAAGTAAATTTCTCTAGGCCTCAGTTGCGTCTTCTATATAAGAGAGTTTGTTAACTTTTTTTTTTTCTGTCACAGACTTCTTTTGCAGTCTAGTGAAGTCTATGGACTCCTCAGAAAAAAGTTTTTAAATGCATAAAATTAAAAAAAACTCATAGGATTACAAGAGAAACCAAATATTAATGAAAATAAGGATGCATTATTTCCTTTTTCTGATTTCATGGATCACCTGGAATCTGTTTACGGATTATTTGGGGGTCTATGGATTTCAGATTAAGAACTCTCCCTGCCCTTCCCTAGCCCCCCTGCTAAACTTCCTAAGTTTGTCCTTTGCTTGATTTAGTATATCTGCTTGGAGTTTCTACCACCTATCATTTGTACGATCAAGAATGAATGAAAACAGGGATTTCAGTGATAATTTGAGTGTTTCTACAGAATTTTATATGCCCCAAGTGACTTATGGGATTTCAAGGGCCATGAGGGTCACATTGCATACCCCAGGAAGCCATGATTTATGAATAAGCTGTGTGGGGTAAGGACAGAAAAATGGAGTCACCTTTGATTTCGTAAGGAATAATTTTGGAGATTGTTTACTGGGAAGGCACTGACCTTTTTCTATTCAGTATGAAGCACATAACACTTCACCCAGAAGTTCCCTTCCTAATAGGTCTAATAGAGCTTGGAGCAGAAAAGGTTGATTATTTCTACTGGGTTAAAGTTAGAGTTGGGAGATGATGGGGTTCCAGTGCCCCAAGAGCCCTATGTTAATGAAGAAAGAATGTTTCAATGAATTTTACAACCCACCTTGAGATAGTCTAAAGTTCTTTGGAGAGTCCTCAGTCCTCTAAATTCAAAGCAAATTAGTAGCAGTCAGCAAGATTCTGAAGCTGAGAACTAGTGGATTTTTCATATTTATGAGATGGGGTTAATTGCCTAAAACAGACTTGCTCCTCTATAAAACTGGTTTGAGGAGTGGACCATTCTGAAATACAGACCTTTCCCTCACCATTTGTCATCCCCAAATTTCAGTCCTGGTGCAACAGGAATGGAGGAGGAGTAGCTGCCATGAACAAATATCACATTTGAAAGCAGTGACTGAATTTTTCATCCCTTTTCTATGTTGAGCATGGAGATTATTTTTGGTTTAGTGCCACCTTTGGATGCCAAGGGGACACCGAAAAATATATGTAGCCTGATTTCTTCAATAGGAAACCTATCTAGGAGGCAGTGGTAGTTAAGAGGTCCAAGCAGGGAGGGCTTTGATATTATAAAGGCTCAACCTGAGAGAGGGACCAGTCTTCCTGCAATCAGTGGATCAGCCAGCAGTCTTTACTAAATCTCTACTATGTGTGGGCCACTGTGCCTATTGCTTTAGGGACTCTGTGATAGAATAGGACATGACAGCTTCTCCCTATCGCTTCTAGGCTAAAATATAAACACTTCAGGATTCAATACTGTTGAGAATCTGGTCTCAATCTCTCTGGCCAGGCTTTTTTTCCCCTCTAAATTTCAGCTAAATTTGACTCCTTGCTATTCCCCAAACTCAACATTGTGTCTCCGGGGTTTGATCATTCACATTGGCATTGGCCCATGCATTCCTTCTTTAATTCTGTCCCTGAGTCCTTTTCTTCTTTAAAGGCTCAGCTCAGTTGACACCTCCTCCATAAAGCCTTCCACGATCCAAACCATTTATCAAATTACTATGTATTATTTATCTGTATACATGTTGTATTCCCTCAAAAGTATATAGAGAGAACTGTTTAATTTGTCTAGTCATTGACCAATTTGATGTCAGATAAGAGTTGAGATGGAGGTGTCTGAGGAGACATAAGCATATGCTACCTTTGGATACAGCTTTGCTAGGGGATGTTGTTTTATAGTCATTAGCTGAAAGAGCTTTTGGAGAGAGGCTTAATAATCACTTCGACCTCTGTGGACAGAATAGCAAATGACCAAATGACTTTACCTGAATATTATAGAGTATTCCCAGTAGGAAGCCAAAAGAGCTAACTCAAAAGAGTGGTGGGCCTCTTGTGTAAGAGGGAGGCTTACTAGCCATAGCATCTCCAATGGCTGGAGGGCAAAGTATTAAGTGTCTCTGAACATTTCTATATAGCTAAAGGCTAGTTGGGGAAGAGAAGTGATAGCAAACAGGGAGCACTGTGAGCTCTGGACACATGTGATCTCTTAGCACATTCACTTGCCACCAAATGAACAGTTCACTGTATTTGTGAAATAGCAAACTCTAGGTTTATGAGGGGATGTTCCTATTACTTTTATTATTATGTCATTACATTAAAATGCTTTTGCTTTGAAATAAATATGCTCTCTGTCTAAATAGTGAAAGTCAGCACAGTGGTGATTGCTTTTGAGATATGGTTTGGAAAGAATTCTGATTAACAAAGTACTTAGAACCTGGTTTAGGTCACTTTTGGAATATAGGGGAAGGGAGGGGAAGTCCTAGGTTTTACAGAAGTTCTTTGAGGGTCTACTTTTGTCTTTGTATCCCAAGTTTCTTGCACATAGGGATTGGGACTGTATCTGTGATATTGTTGGCACTGGGGACTCCAGGTGAGGAAACCCTCTATCAGCACAGGAGAGTGACTTCTCTGTAGGTTAAATAGTCTTAGCAGTTCCACTGAGTGACTTGCCCAGGCTCATACAACCAGTATATATCTGAGGCAGGACTTCAACCTAGGTCTTCCAGAGTTAAATGCTTAAGGCTTCCAGACCAGCTGTCATGCTACCTAACTTGAATCCTTGCCCCACTTTACTTTCTTTCAAATGTTCTTAAATGTTAATTGCCATTGGGAAGGTTTTTACTGCTTTGAATGTACTAGTCCAGAAGAAACAAAAACTTGGGCATGTGTCTCTGAATAAGAATATTTGGCAGTTCAATTCTTTCATTTGACAAATGAGGAGGCTGAAGGAGACCACAGTTGTGTGACTTACTAACATCAAACAAAGAGTTTATGGAAAAGCTAGGAATCCAGGTCTGGTAGAATAGAACTCTTTCTACGAACTAGATTATCACCCAAATCTGTAGCATCTGGCATCCCTGGGTGGCCTCCCAATTCTGCTATACTTCCCAAATCATATAAGAGAGGGCACATGCTCAATGCCACAGCTGTATTTGGGCCAAAAATAGCTTTCCATGTCTATCTGGAAACATATGCATACCTGTGGTTATGACTACCATCACAACTCTTTCCCTCCTTTTCTAAGAGATAGCTAACATTTGTGAAAATATTTCAATGGAGAAAGCCCCACATTTAGGTGACCCAGGGCTGTGAGTGATATCTGGAGCTGCTTAAAAACAATTCAGACCAATGACACCAGTTGTTTTGTTTTGTTTACACAGACATCTATACACAGAAGCTAGGGGCTAGGATGGGGAATAGGGAGAGATAAGGTACGATGTTTTGCTAGGTCCAGAAAAAAAGAAAAAAGAGCTAGGAAATCTCTGTATATATGTTTCATCAGTCCTTCCAATGAAGTCAGACTGGGGAAGAAAGACTACTGCCAAACAAGCTTCTTTCCCACACATTGTCACATCGATGATCTCGTTTATCCACACAGTATTCCAGTGGAGGTGGGATGAGTCATGTTGATCATAGAAAGAGAACTGAGCTTAGTGTTAGAAAGTCAGGATTCAAATGCTGCCTCAACTACCATGTGGGCAAATCACAATCTCCCAGACTCTCAGTTTTCTCATTTGTAACATGGGGGTATTTTTATTCAGTTGCTTTTCAGTCGTGTCTGACTGTTTGTGACCCCATTTAGGGTTTTCTTGGCAAAGGTACTGGAATGGTTTGCCATTTCCTTCTCCAGCTCATTTTGCAGATGTGGAAACTGAGGCAAACTGTGTTAAGTGACTTGCCCAAGGTCACACAAGCTAGTAACTGTGTGAGGCCAGATTTGAACTCAGGAAGATGAATCTGAGGAAAGGTAAAATGAGCTGGAGAAGGAAATGGAAGATTTCAACAACAACAACAGAACAGAAAACAACATGCCTTTGCATTCATCTCCCATGCCTGGAGAATAGCCTGACCTCTGTCTTTTAGCTTTCCTGTATTTTTTCAAGACTCAGATCAAATCCCATCTTCTGAAGGAGGCCTTTCCTACTCCCTGCCCCACTTCCCTCTCTCCCCCCACTGCCTTGGTAGTACCTTTTTTCTTAAATTATCTTTCATCTACTCTGCATATATCTTGTATATACCTACTTATTTACATGTTGTCTCCCCCCATTAGAATGTGAGCTTCTTGAGGTCAAGGACTGTTTTTTGCCTTTACTTGCACTTAGCACACTGCCTAGCACAGAATAAGCACTTGATAAATACTTTTTGCTTTGCTTTATATCCCCACAGTGCCTTTCATATACTATGCACTTCATAAATGCTTGTGGACTGACTATGAATCTCCCTGAAAGCTGGCTGGAAGCCCCTACATTCCTTCAAAGCCTGAGGGCTCTTGACACCTACTGAAAAGTTCTCTCCTAGTGCCAAATCTCCACCCCTGTCAAAGCAACCAATAGAAACAGGACTCTCCAGCGTGGCACCATAAACAAAGCTAACAGAGAAATTCACATCTTGTGTGTATGAGAGGACACTCACTATCAAAATACATACCCTTTATTTTGGATAGGGTTAGGGTTAGGGTTCCACTCATTGTAGTCATTTGGGATCAGCATGCAATTACTAGCCAGGCAAAATGAATGAGTTAGTCTATTTCTACAACATTCTCCTCTAGAGGAATGCCTTTGATAGAGTGGATCCAGTCTACAAAGCCAGTGCTCTTCCCACTGAACTGTGATCATTATCACCATCTCACAACCCCTGAAAGCTAAAGTAAATTGTTTAAAGTCATCGAACAAATTAATGGCAGGCCTGGGCCTAGAACTCATGTCTCCTGACTCCCAGGCCAATGCTGTTCTCTAGCCTCCTTAGGCACTTTTCCTCTCCTATTCTGTCTCCTCTACAAGAAAACCCAGCCTGTCCATTCTGTCCTAAGGTTACACTTTGTTCTTTCCTATTAGATTGCATACTCCTTCAGAACAGGGATTAGGTTGTTTTTTTCATCTTTGCCTCCCTAGAATTGAGCATTGTGCCTTGCACATAGTAGACACTTAATATGGCTTTGATTGAATTGAATTATTTTCCCACAGGGAGTATATATTTTATATGTGGGGAGATCATTGTAGTAAAAATATGAATTTTGCAAATTTTCTGAGAATATTTTTAAAACAAAGCCCAAACCTTCCCAACACAAGTAATATCCAGACAGCTCATTTCATTTGGCGGGAAATAGCACTATACTAGCAATCAGAAGAACTTATCAGCTTTGTGACCCTGGGCAAACCACCCAACATCTCTTTCCTTTCCTGTCAAACAAGGAACATGGGCCAGACAATCCCTAAGGTCCCCCTCCAGTTGTAACACTTGAATTGAATTTTAAAATGGATACAACAGAAACTCAGGATGTTTAGACTTTTGTGACCCTGTCAGAAATAAACTCCTCCTCCTCCTCCTCCTCTTTCCTCCTCCTCTTCTCTCCTCCTTCTCCTTCTTCTTCTCTTTCTCCTTAAAGTTGGATCTTCAGAATATTTTTCATTGTCAGTTCTTCAATTAATGAGAGAAAAGATTTAGGCCAAAGAAATCTTATGGAAAAATTATGAATTTGATGATTTGTCTTTGGCAATCGATCCTCTTTCCATATTCCTTCCTTTATACCAAATCTCCACCCCAACCCCCCAGGTCCACAAAACTTCCACATCTTACATCCTGTTTCATGCTTTAGCACCTCCTGGCCTTGCGTACTCAGTACTGTCACTTTGCCGCAGGATCCTTTTCTTGGAGAGCAATGGAAATTGATAAACCCATTTCTTATAATGGGTTTGGAGATTTACTGTATCTTCTTCTCTTAGGCCTTTATATTTTAACAGAGAACCCTGGAGAGATTAATGCTTACCCTTAAAGAAGTTACTTTCATGGTGGAATGATGTTATTTCAGCCATCAGTGGGGTAGATATTTGAAGGGCAGAAGGTTCTTTTCAATATCTATTTAATCTCAGTATACAGCTGTTTCTTTACCCTAACATCTTTCTCATCCTAGGTTTTTAATAGGACAATTGTGTGTGTGTTAGGGGAAGGGGGAGCCTTGGGCTACTTCTATGTGATGCTGATAAAATCAGTCCATCCCACATACAAAGTGAAGTGTTAAAAAGGCCTTGTGAGTGTGTCCCTCCACCATACTTTTGACCCATACCATTTATTGGGTAAGCAGCTGAGATTGTTTACTCTTTGGGCAAATGCCAGGGCAATTCCAGGTCCCATGGCAAATAGGTGGCTCAGGGGGTGGATTCTCATTCTTGCTGATAGAAAAGAGGATTCTTCTTTGTTTTCAGGATGAAGATTCACTTTCTGGCTATGGAGAGCTGGGCCCAACCATTGTGTTTGCTCAGAAACCTCTCTCTGTTTTTAACATTTCCTCTAGTCAACACAAACAAAATACATTTTTAATGAAAGAACCAACAAAAACATCTTCCTGAGATATCATGAGTTGAGGAGAAGCCATCTCCATGGGATCAGCTAAGTAGACATGCTCTTTAGCGATATCATTGAATACAGATTTTTTTTCTAAGTACTTATTGACTTTAAAAAATCATTTCAGCTACTTTTAAAACAAACAACTCACTACAGGTTCAGCCAGAAGTTAAAGACTTTGAGGCCCAGTGTATGCTCTGGCTTCCAAGTTCTGTTAAGGTTGCAAGAATGATTGCTGATTAGAAGATGACCTCAGATTTGGAACTTGTCTAATTCCCTTCTGCACAATTATTGTTGCACCGAGTCTGCTAGTAAGAGTCCAGGATAAGAAATGCTGGCAGCTGTGGGACTCTTTCTTTTTTTTTTTTCCCCATAGCAATAAGCCACTAAAAACAGACAACCAAGACTGCCATATAGGCTAAGACAGTCTCTTTCTTTACAAACCGACAATGAAAGATGGTAGAAAGCTATTTTGCTTTATCCCCCTAACCTGGCTCATCAAGCAGAAGGCAAGCTTCGATTTCATGTCGAGAGGGTGGGCCCATAGTTAGGGGGAAATCATTGATCTATGCTGGTGCTTGGCTTTTGGCTCACAGAGTTCACATTCTACTGGCCTAAAACTGTACATGTTACTAAGATGATAAATATCATTAAATGAAGGAATGAAGAACAATCTGCTATCCTCTCCTGTGGAGAAGCATAAACAAGACAAAATCAACAGGAGATCTATCTGCATTAGGGGGAAGAAACCCACAACTATTTACATAGTCATTGACAAGAATTCTGTAATCCTCTGCCATCTATTGGGCTGAATGGATGAGACCCATTTCTTACTCTGGAGGATGGGTTCAACTATTTAAAATCTAGACTAAACAGTAGGGGTGAGTGGAGCAGTGGGAACACTGTTTGTTTTTGGAATTTCTTGAAGCTCTTGAGCTGTGGATCCAAACATAAAATCATAAAACTTTAGAGCTGGAAGAGTTCTGTGTCTGTCTCCATGGTATCATTTTACAGATGAGGAAATTGAGGGCCAGAGAAATGAATTACCCCCCTCCATAATTTAGTGGCAGAATTCACTGATAAAGGACTGCCTTTGGAGGTAAAGAACAGGAATTTGAATCTGAGCTCTGCCACTCACTAGCTAATATGACCTTTTGGTAAAGGACCACGTCTCTGGGCCTCGGTTTCTTTATCTGTGAAATGAGAGGGTTAGACTATATGATTTCTAAAGTCTCTTCTGGCTCTAAGTCTACAATCTTTTAATCTAGTTCTCCTGACTTTCAGGCTAGTGCTCTTTTTATAGAAGTCCCAATAGTTATAACCCATTTCTAGGAATTAAGAAGTTTTATTCTAAAAAATGAACATATACAGAATGATACATATTTCACACTACATCATGCTTAATAAGAACCCTCTACAATTGTGTAGGACTTTTACTTTCCAAAGCACTCTGATAATGATTATTACACTCATTTTCATTTTTTCCACTCTGTTAGCTAGTTAGGGTAGGTATTAATATTCCCCTTTGATAAGTAAAGCAAAGCCTAGTGAGGTTCAGTGACTTCCCCAAGGTAACACAGCTAGTTGGCAACAAGGTAAGAATGAGGCTCTAACTTTCTGGCTCAGTCTATTTTGACATTTTGCACACAGTCCCAAGGACTTAAGAATCCCTGGGTATCAGCATTTCCTTTGCTGAATTGTCTTGAGAGACATATGAGGCCATGATCATGCTGGGCTCTATGCTGGGCTCTATGCTCTGACACGCCTTGCCTCATCAGTAAGAGATGTACATCTGAGAGTGAGGGCAAAGATACCGGCTTTTAGTAGGATAGAGTCAGCACAAAGGCAAACTGAGTCATCTCTACTGAGAGAGTACCCATGGAGAGCTTGATGAGAATGCTCTCTCCTGCTAAGCTGTTGTTCCCTAGTAAGATAAGGCAGTCACACCTGGATTTAGGAAGTTCCTGTGTAGTCTGTCCTCTCATTCAAGGATCCTAGCCAAAATAGTTTAGCAAAGATGGCCTTACACATAGACAGGGTAGGTAATGGCTTTTTATGATGTGATTAGCTACCTATTCCATTCACTCATTTACTGAACTATGTGCCAGGCACTGTGCTAGGTGCTGGGGATACAGAAAAAGGCAATAAGACAGTCCTTGACCTCAAGGAGCTTACACTTGAATGGAGGAGACACATGCAAACAAATGTACAAAGCAAGTTATATTAATGATAAATAAGAATTAACAGAGGAAAGGCACTGTGATTAAGAGCAGTTGAGGAAGACTTCCTGTAGGAGGTGGGATTTTACTTGGAATTTAAAGGAAGCCAGAGAGGTCGATAGAGTAGAGGAGGGAGAGCATTCCAGGCATGGGAGGCAGCCCAAGAATGCCCAGAACCAAGATATTGGATGCCACTGTCACTGGTTGGAAGAGTTTGTGTTGGGAGATAAGGTGTAAGAAGACTGGAAAGGTAAGAGGGAGCTAATTTATAAAGGACTTTAAATACCAAACAGAACATTTTGCATTTGTACCCTGAGGCAATAGAAAGCCACTGGTGTTTACTGAGACATAATCAAAATACTGACATAGTTTCTGAAGTTCCACCATGAGAGAGTCTTTCCTTTGGGTGAAGCAGTACCTTTTGAAATGAAAACAAAATTCCAATAAGGGATGGATGCCATAGTACTCAGATTCCCTGGGAATTAAGATGCCAGATTCCCAGGCAGTTAAGAGATCCAATATTCTAAATGGATTGTCCAACTTTTCATTAGTATTTTTCATCAAACTCTCAATCAGTTGGGAACCTGAATGGCTTACACAAGCATCAGAAAATTCTATGTGTCCTCCAATCTATGAAGCAGAAAGGTGGATGGCTCTTACTGCTCCCCATGTCCTTAACATGGTTCAGTGACTATTTACAGGAGACACCTGGCCTAGCCAAGGCAGAGAGGAATAAAAATAAATTGTATCAGGGATATATTCGAAAGCTTGTGGTTATCACCGGTACAGCAAAGAGGAGAAATTGGAATAAATATTAAGTGGCAGCAGTGTGTGTGTGCGTGTGTGTGTGTATGTATGCACAAGTGTTTAATTAGACTCTGGTGCCCTTTATATATAGCATCACAGGACCACAGGACCATAAATCTCGAATTGAAAAGATCCTCAGAGGCCATCTAATTCAATCCACACTTAATACAGTGTGCCTGGCCCACTGTAATCACTTAACAAATATTTATTGATTGATTTTACAATTGAGGACATTGAGGTCTAGGGAGTGACTTGCCCAGCCTGGGGTCATAAAGATAGTAAATATCAGAGGTAGGACGTGAACCCAGATCCTCTGACTCCAAAACCAGTGTTTTTTGAACTCTTGGCATTCTGGGAGATAAGTTGGCGACATCTGGGTTCACACTTTAATAAAAAATAAAAGTATTCCCCAGACCTTCACTCTCTAGAAATTAAACTCATTCCTACTTGGCACCTCCTCCAAAGCACTGACCATCATTAATCTTTTCCCTGAAACAAACTCATTCTTATCATGTCAACCACCATATAACAGAAATAACATATTACATTTGTAGAGTATTTCATATTTTTTATGAATGCTTTGACTTTTAAGGGCAATCTTCTCAGTGGACAGGGATTTTTATCTCTATTTAACTCATGAGAAAAATTGAGATACAGAGAGTGATGGAGTGTATCTTTCAACTGGAGTGAATACTTTTGCCCCAAATGGAAAGATTTCATATGGTCCATAGATTCCCAAGTAGGAGTTTTGCAAATAGTTAATTTCTGGTCTTTTCCTTCAAACAGTTAATTCTTGGTTGGATATGCCATTTCAGGGCTAAATACTGATTCTGTTAGTATAGAAGCTCCTTGAGAGGAGAGATTATTTCATTCTTTGTATTCATATCCCCAGCACACAGAACAGTGGCTGTCACATACTAAGGATTTTATATATGCTTGTCCATTGTTTGATTCCTTTTGAATTATTTCCCCCCGAATACTACTGTCTATTGACATTTTAAAATCAATCTCTTGTCACTATCTGCCTCATCACAGAGAATGTCAGTGCCATCCCTCTTCCTGTAGGAAGAGTATTGACCTTGAGATCTGACTTGTGACTTCCAAGTCATTGTAGAGAAGGGTAAGAGGAGATTGGAGGACAAACCAGTTCCATGCAGTGCCCACATGGCTGTAGTACTTTTAATCTTTACTTAAATTTGCCCGCCTCCATTTCCTCTGGCTTCTTCTGCTACCTGTCATTCCCCATAGGCCACAGGTTCCCCACCGCTGCTAGGATGCCTTCTAGAATATCTGAGTAGCTTGCTCTGTCTTGGTGAGATGTTGTGGTGGTGGTGGTGGTGCTACTATTTATAGGCTTAAAGCAAGTTGGAATTTAGAGAAGGTTAACACAAGATTCAATAGGTCAGGACTATACACCCCAAGGTATGTGGGTGCTGGTAAAGTGCCCTGGGTTCTCTCAGCAAATTTAACAACACTGAACACATTACATTGTATGGACCTGACACATGGGGATTCAGTGCATAGGAGCAAATGCACTGAGGAATACACAGCTATTTCTTAATTAAGGACACCTGGTTCCATACTCTCATCTACCACAAAAAATTTCTTCAGTTTGTGGGCTTCAACAAGGTATGCTTTTATCTGTATGTTTATATATGTACAGTATGTGTATATGTTTGTCCATTTGTAACTCCATATTTGCTACAAGATGCAATATATGTGCATATGTATGCATGGGATGTGGTATTAATCATATTTTGCTATTATTTTAAGTCTTTCATGTATCTGTTAATAATACCTTCTTAAGTAGAATATAAGTTCCTTAAGAGAAAGAAAAATGCCTTTTTTTTTTTTGTATCTTGCATGCTGGCAACTAGTAAAGCAGGTCTGGGTATACAGTAAATGCTCAATAAAGACTTGACTTGGAGTAGACCATATTGAATTGATTAAAAAGTTATTATTACCATCTCAGGGAGGAGGGAGGGGAAGGAGGGAGGGATAGAATTTGGAACCCAAAACTTAAAAAAAAACCCAAATGTTAAAAATTGTCTTAACATGTAATTGGGGACAAAAATATTATTTAAAAAAGTATATATGTACACATATAGATACAGGTATGTGTGTATATATGTAAAGGCACATTTTTCTTTTTCCTTCCTGGCATGGAACAAAAATCTAGCTGGCATG